>NC_035444.2:140653229-141328229 GCF_002127325.2 Helianthus annuus | reverse complement strand
TCTGTTTTCTACACCTTCTGTTCAAAGCCGATACTTTTCACGGTCAAAATCAGCTCAAAACTTCACATTGTGTTCGGAATTGATTACTGACAAAGCCTTGAAAGTTTCAGACTGAAAATCGAACTAAAACTGATAGAAAATTGGCTGACCGTTTGAAATTGTTCGATAAAATGATGACGTCATGAACCTTCCGTTTGAAGATCGTCCTATCGTTTGAATTGATCGTTTGAAAACAGTTCCCATCGTTTGAAACTGTTGTCCAATCATTTGAAATTGGTTTCCATCGTTTGAAAGCATCCTCCGTTTGAACCTATCGTTTGACATCAGATTCTGTCGTTTGAAATCACAACAGTTCGTTTGAAAAGTGATCCCATCGTTTGAACAATATCTGTTCGTTTGAAAGATACTTTCTGTCGTTTGAAAGCTTCCTGTCGTTTGAAAAGTTCACAACCACTTGAATCAACTACCGTTTGAAACCTTGTTGTCCGTTTGAAAGCTGTTTAGTATTTGAAATATGAGTACCGAGTTCTACAACGCATTTGCAACACCTTCAAGTCCAGCTGCAGTTGTTCAAGCTATGAATTTAGATAACGAGACAGGAACTACTCAAAAACCACCAAAATTGATGAGTATTGAAGAATATCATGGATGGAAAGATCGCTTTGAAAACTGGGTTCAAGCTAACCATCTAAGATCATGGGAGTGCATACTTAAGAAATATGTGTTACCGTGTACTGATATGCATGTTGAAAAAGAATTATCAGAATTCACAGATCAAGAGCGTGTTATGTATCAGGCTGAAAAGATGATGATCAGTTTGCTTCAACAAGCCATCAAAGAAGACATCTTCATACTGCTTCAGCATGATAAAACTTAAAAGTCTATTTGGGATGCTCTTCGTATTAAGTTTGAAGGCAGTGAAAACATGATCAAGAGCAAGAAAGCATTATTAAAGAAAGAATTTGATCTTTTTAGTAGTTTACCCGGAGAAGACACAAAGCAGCTTATTGAACGATATTGTCATTTAGTACGATCCATGTCGATGCTTAGTATAAAGAAAGATAGAGATGAGTGGGTAGACAAGCTGGCTGATGCGTTACCACAGAAAGAATGGGGAACGTATTTGATGATTCTAAAGAATACTGGTGTTTATGAAGGATTAATAATTGGGCAGTTTATCGAAAAGATCGAGAGTCAGAATCTGGAACAGCAGAAGATCGCTAGGATGAACAGTCCGAGTGGTCAACAGGATGTGAAAATGTACTACAAAGGTAGTATTCCGGCTCCTGAAGCTGAGAAAAGTCTGAAAATACAAACTGCGTTCAGTGCTGGGGATTCATCTGAAAAAGCTGATCAGGGTTCGAACAAAAGCAGTAGTGGGTTCTCATCATTTCCGAGTGTCAATCCCAAAGAGTCAAAGACAAGTTTTCAGTATCAGGGAACAAAGACAGGAAATGGATATGTTATTCAGTGCAACATAGCTTTCAACCTTCCAGAAGGTCAAAGCTTCTCTGAAGACACTGCGAAAGACCACATGGCACTTCTGGGTTCTGTTCTGTTATCCTATGAAGGTCTGGTTGCTGGTCGGATCGGAAATCCTATGCTCACCAAAGAGGATTACGATCAAATAGACGCCGAAGAGATGGAACTCATGGATATCAAATGGTGTCTTGCAAGTGTTCTTTGACATGCTGAGAAGTTCAAAACCATCACCGGGAGAAATGACTTTCTTGATGCTCATGTTTCTACTTTAGGTTTTGATAAATCTAAAGTTACTTGTTTTCGGTGCAGGGAGAAAGGCCATTTCAAACGGGAATCCAAAGGAAGAGAAGCTAGTGGTGCACAGAATCCATTCGGAAAAGATGACTACTACCGTAAAGCTATCTATCAGCAAGTTGGTCAATCTCAAGAACCGCAGACAGCTCATGGGAGAAAGATTGAAGATCCCAAAAGGGCATGTTTGATAGATTTCAGCTGGAGAGATTATATATCATCTGATGATAAAGCAGCAGCACGCATAATCGATCAAGATGATGAGAAACTACCAGAAGGTTTTAGTTGGGATATGTTCGTTGATGAAAAAGGAGAATTCAAAGCATTCATTGCCAAGATTGTCAAAGAGCCAGATTTGTTTGCTACCTGGATGAAATCTATTGGGATGAATGTGTCAAGTGAGGATGAAAAGTCTGTTACATCTTATGAAATTTCAGAAAGTACTGATGAACTTTCAGAAAGATCTGGAGAAATTTCAGAGGGTTCAGATGAAAGTTTACGGAGTTCAGATGAAAGTGTTCAGAATGAGATTGTTTCAGAAAAAGAAGTTGTTTTTGATAAAACACCGTCTGACTCTGGTGTATCAGATGCTGATTCTGAAAAATCGGTTTAATTTGATCAATCACCAGATCACAGTAGCAGTGATGATGAGGAGGAGAAAAATATAAATGTTGCTAAATCTCATCTTTCTCCTGAAAGTTTTCATTTCTATTTTGCAGATCACATGGAAAAACTAAAGGAGAAAAGAGCTGCTAAAGAACAACAAAAGAAATCTGATGGTGATGTTCAAAATGTTGAAAGCGCTGCTGAGAAGATTACTGAAGTTGAGAAAGATGAAGAAAAGGTGACTGAACCTGAAAAGGTGATTGAAGTTGTGAAAACGATCGAGGTTGAGAAGATTGTTGAAGTCGTCAAGCCTTGCGAGAAGTGTTTGGAAGCCTGCAAGGAATGTGCAGCAAAAGACGACATTATAGCTGAGTACGAGAAGAAGAAGGAGCAGTTACTGTTCAACCTCAACTACGTGAAAGAATCGTACGATGTCTTGAACAAAACAGTAACTGGTCTCCAAAAGACAAACTCAGAAAGAGAACAAGCACTGACGATGATGAATGCTGTCATGATGTCAAAGCAAAAGGCGATAAACTTCTACATCGAAGAGAGTGCTAAGTGGAAGCAAGAGTTGGAGACAGAGAAGATCGAGAATGAGAGAATTGGACGTTTATTGCAAAGTTATTCTAGTTCTGATTATCTCATTGATCGTATTTACCCAACTGTTGCAGTTATGGAAGCTTTTCAAGACGAGAACCAAAAGAAGAAAAAAGGTTGTGGTAAGAAACCGACTGTTAGCTATAACAAGTGTCCGTCTCCGATTTGGGATGGGTATTCTCCTAGGAAACCAAACGAGGAACAACTTGAGAAAGCAGTCAATATAAAGCTTAAAACCGACACAACTGACGTCTTACCAGATAACATTGATGTCACATTTACCTCGTCCGATACCGATCATGAGTCTGAGTTAATTAAAAAGGTGGTCGATCAGGTGTTGGATACTGATGAGGAATCCGAGTCAAAGTCTGGGTCTGGAGGGTCAAATTCGTCAGTCAAAAGTGAAAAGTCGTCGGTTAAACGGTCTTACAGTAAAGAATTTTTGTTATCAAAGGCAGATTTGAATGATGAGACATTCGAAGTTGTCTATACTTTGAATGGTTCTGACAAACTATATTACAACAAAGAATTTCCTATTATGAGTATTAAAACAGAATTGATTAACAAAACTTTCAAACTAATAGAGATTAATATTCCTGAATTAAAAGTTTTGAAAAATTTTGAAAAATCTAAAAAGTATACTTCAAGAGTTCAACAACGGTTAAACAAGAAAAAGGGTTACAATTCTGGTTCGGGTTTTCAAAAGAAACCAAACCAAAATCGTAGCTACAAAAAGAAAGGTTTAGGTTTTGTTCCACCAGAAAAGTATAAAAATGAGAAAAATTCTAAAACAAAAACAGAATTTGTGTCAGGTGGAAGCTCGGAAGATGAACAGCAGAAACCATTCTGGAAACAATCGAATCAAGAGTTTCTTGCTGAGAGGAGAAGAAATGGTACTGGAGTATTTCATCCGAGAGAAACTCGAACCTGTTTCAAATGCAATGAAGCTAGTCACATTGCATGGAATTGCCCGAAAAATATTACAACAAAACAGGGAGTTTCTCAGAAACTAAAAGAAAAGGTTGTTGATACTGAACCACCAACAGAAAAACTTAAAGTTTTTGAAAATTCAACTTTTGAGGTTGGTGAATGTTCTACAAAGAAGAGGTATGAAAAGAAAGGAAAAGACAACCAAGTATGGGTTGTTAAGCAGAGTGATGTGAATGTCGGCGATGAATCTGGTTCCACAAAGCCAGAAGAGCCACAGGTTGAGGAGAAAATTTCAGTAAATGATGATGATTTTCCATCGCTGAAATTTGAGGAGATTAAAAAGAAAGTTGGTAAAACAGAAATTTCAAATCAATTTTACAATGAAGAAAAAGAATTTGATGTCGAGAAAACATTCAACGGGAATGTTAAAAAGATTTTTGGGAAAATGTTGAGTGGGAGAGCTAAGGGGGTAAAAGATTTTTACGCAACTAAAAAGGCAACATACAACCCTACTGCTCAAGAGCTGAAAGCCATCAAGTCTGAGAAGACTTGGATGGAAGTCTGCTTCCCAAGATAGTCGAAGGACTACGCCGGAGATCCCAAGTTTATATCGTGGATCAGGAATCGGCATCATTCTAGTGTTTGAAAAGCTTGTTTGAAAGATGTTGAATAGTGTTTGAATTTTACAGGTTGAAGGACTACACCGGAGCTTCCAGGTGGTAATTGAGAAGCAGGAATCGGCATCTTTCTGACTAATTTTACAAGTGGTAAAGAGGTTTCTGTAGATGTCTCATTCCTACAGGAAAACCTATAAGTGATATTCTTTGGGTTTACTTACAAGTGGTATTTGTTGGTTATACTTTGAAGAGGTTACATTTACAAATGCAGAGGTTTCTGAACTGCAATTGGTAAATCAAGGACATTAAGTTGTACTTGATTTACTATTCATACGAGATTGATAAACAAGATGATGAACCATATCCCCATGCTTCATAAGTGGTAAACTTAAAAATGGTAAACACAAACTCATTTTCCGGAAAAATCATTTTGATTAAAACAAACTTAAGTGTTTTGAAATCTAAATGAGAAAATGGTTTGTTGAAAGGGGGAGTTCAGATTGTTTATGCCTAGTGAATGGAGATTTGATGTGATTCAATATCAGTTGTCAAGTTTCTGTACATTTTGTGTTATTTTCTATGTTTTCAAGTGGGTCAAGAGTCTAGTTGTTTTCAAATTTCCTTTGAAATGTGTTTGCATTTTAGGGGGAGTAGAAAATTTCAGAAAATCCAAAAACATTAGAAAATTTGAAAAAGCCAAAAACATGATAAAATTCAAAAATGAGTTTCGTTGTGAAAAGAGGAAATGATAGTACGTCAGTAGGCTGTCACAACATGCTAAAGAATTGGAAAGATAATATGTGATAAACAGTCTTACTGTGGATATGTCAGTAGGTTTTTACACATTTAGTAAATTGTGACGAGATATAAATCTAAAAGTTCAAACTTGCTTATTCTGTGGGTTAACACAAACTTGAATATATAGGTAACCCCTGAAATCTTGTTTGAAAGGTCCCTTATTCTGAGATACTAGGTCTTTATGCTCAGTGATATCTGGGGTATTATCCCGGGACTTCTGTTGTATGGAAGTACTGACCTAGTCCCTGGATAATACTTTCCGCAAACGCTTTGAAACATAAGCGCCGCCCTCAGCAAATCGATGAAACAATAAAATTGATAGTCATTGCTGTTGTAAAAAAGATCCTCTAAAGGGGACACACCAAAAAGTCGAAGCCGTCATCTCTCTGCGTATACGGAAGTATCGACCTGAGCTCTCACGGCCCTCGCATTTAACCCCTATACAGATATCAGCTGTGGTATACTCACCTGTAAGACTGAATATTGGGATCTGGATACGGGAGTATATTCAAGTAGTGGGACACACGGATAAGTTTAAGTTCTTAAAACATTAATATCGTATCTCGGATCAGTTGAACTTTGTGTGAAAATTTCAGTGGACCAATATACTGACAATCTAGGTAAATTGTTTAGAACTGAAAATGAAATCAGCTTAACGGTGTTAGTGACATGTCTCAAAAACTGATATGATCCTCTTACACGAACTCACGAAAATCTGTTTGTAAAAATTTCATTGTCTGCATTTCATTTCTTTAAAAAAAAAGATTTTGTGTGTGTTTTAGCATAAATTTTAAAAAAAAAAAAAATTCAAAAAGATTTTCGACAAACTGATGTTGGAAAGCTGATTATCAAAATTCCGAGTGCTAAACATGATGACATTGTTGTGAGGGAGAGTGCTTCTAATTGTCAAGATATAGTTTTTAAATCATCAAGTGGTTCATCATATATGTATGTATGATTTGAGAGAGAGTTTGTGATGCAAATTGTTAAAATTGTTGAAATTAGAAAATTTATTTCCGGGTTAAGTATATGCAGGAATTGCCAGGTTTCAATCTTGGATCTAAAGATAGAAAGCCAGGTTACAATATCTATTGAAGAAAGCCAAGTTTCGATCCTGGAAATCAAATTTTGGAAAGCCAGACAAAGATCCTGAAGATGTTGCTGAAGAACAAAGGAATACCAGCAAATCGAGAGGGGGAGTCTGAAGACAGAGAGAGAGAGAAGCTCAAAGGACTGATAAAGACTGAAGAGTGTAAAGACTCGACACTTAAGACTCGTCAACATCTGAGGGGGAGTCTGTTGGTGCAGTCATCTGTCATCTTCATCTTATGTCGAGTCTCGGGTTCGTTACAAATCTGTTCAAGCAAGAAATCAAGAAAATGATAGCTGGCCGTTTGAAAGTGAAGGGTTCTGTTTGAAGAAGACGTGTCCGTTTGAGAGGGTTCTGTTTGAGAAGCTTATCGTTTGAAGGATGGCCGTTTGAAGCATGTTTCAAACGGTCAGGAACTAATATATATACCTTTCAAGCGGTTGTCATTTGTAACGATTCGGAAAACTGATACCGAGGTGCTGCCGGTATTTCCGCATACTGTAATCATTGTCATTTGAATAGAAAAGAGGTTTAAGGTGTAATTCAAGCTGTTTTCTAGTGCGTTTCTTAGTATTCCGCCTCTGAAACGTACGAGAGCTCTTCCGAACGACTCATTCAGGTCGTGAAACCGATCCTACACAAGGAAGCTATAAATAATGCAACTATGAATCTCATGGAGAGTTCTATCCTGGCTCAGGATGAATGCTAGCGGCATGCTTAACACATGCAAGTTGGACGGGAAGTGGTGTTTCCAGTGGCGGACGTGTGAGTAACGCGTAAGAACCTGCCCTTGGGAGGGGAACAACAGCTGGAAATGGCTGCTAATACCCCGTAGGCTGAGGAGCAAAAAGAAGAATCCCCCCGAGGAGGGGCTCGTGTCTGATTAGTTAGTTGGTGAGGTAATAGCTTACTAAGGCGATGATCAGTAGCTGGTCCGAGAGGATGATCAGCCACACTGGGACTGAGACACGGCCCAGACTCTTACGGGAGGCAGCAGTGGGGAATTTTCCGCAATGGGCGAAAGCCTAACGGAGCAATGCCGCGTGGAGGTAGAAGGCCCACGGGTCGTGAACTTCTTTTCCCGGAGAAGAACCAATGACGGTATCTGGGGAATAAGCATCGGCTAACTCTGTGCCAGCAGCCACGGTAATACAGAGGATGCAAGCATTATCCGGAATGATGGGAGTAAAGCGTCTGTAGGTGGCTTTTTAAGTCCGGCGTCAAATCCCAGGGCTCAACTCTGGATAGGCGGTGGAAACTACCAAGCTGGAGTACGGTAGGGGCAGAGGGAATTTCCGGTGGAGCGGTGAAATGCGTAGAGATCGGAATGAACACCAACGGCGAAAGCACTCTGTTGGGCCGACACTGCCATTAGTTTATCCCTTATACGAAAGACCCTGTATGGCTCAAATAGATCTATACGAGTCGTATAAAAGTCTTATACAACAGAGTTTTGACCTATACGATTCGTATAGGGGTAAAATATTTTTCTTTAAATTAGGTTTTGGCTTTTAATGATGTATACGTGTCATATTTTGACGTATTTTTTCATTACGTGTTGTATTGTAACATATATTATATTGTCTATACGTGTCGTATCAGTGTTGCTCGGTTACTTGTGGTATCGTATTGTATGATTATGTGTAAATTTGTATTAAATCCAATTGTATCATTATGTGTCATATCGATTCTATACGTGTCGCACTGTATAATTACTTGACGTATTTTGTCATTACATGTCGTATTGTGACGTATATTGAATTTTGAATTTTTTTTTCAAAAAACCGTTGAATCGATACAATGCCTATAGGCCTATACGGGACCTATACTACACCTACAGGTCTATACAAGGCCTATACAGGACCTATACTATACTATATGATACATATACTACATATAAACGATAATAAACCTATACTATACTACACTTATTGGCCTATACAGGACCTATACTACACCTATAGGTCTATACGAGGCTTATATAGGACCTATACTACCCATATACTATATGATACATACGCTACATATATACGATACTACGCCAATACTATATTATACCTATACTACCGCTATAAGCATATACGAGATCTATCACCTATAGACCTATACAAGGCCTATAGACTATATGATACTATACGATGCTAAATGACACGCTACATATACATATACTATATTGTACTACACTACGCCACACTATACTATACTATACGAGAGTAGCATAACGCGACAATTTCAAAGTCGAATAGGAGAAAGGTTGAAACATAAAATATATAAAATAGATAAAAGCATAAAACAGGTTCGTTTAAAACTTGGAATGTTCTAGGACGGAACCAAGACTAATCCAAAGTGGTTGAAACTCCTTTTGAGTTCCGGAATCATGCTTTGGCCTAATAGGTATAATACTTTCACTTTTCGGTTAACAGTATTCACCTTTTCAGTTACTACATGTCCATTGTCATTAGAAAGTTCAAGACTTTGGAGTGATTGAAAATCGAGGAGTGGGACTAGTCACCAAGGTATGCATATCACCCCTAACTTGGTGGTTTCATTCCCTAAACGTGGTTGGTACTTATCCATCGAGATAAGGAGGTTAATCCTAACTCGTTGGTAAGGGTCCATAAGAGTTTGGTTAGTGAAATTGCCACCAAGGTATGGAAATCATTCTTAACTTGATGGTGTAATTTCATAAAAAATAAAGTTGTGGATTGAAAGTCGTCACTAAAGTAAGGGTTTCACTCCTATTTTGCTGAGGTCATTTCGTTTGTGAAATATGAGTGTCTTCGTGTCGTAGTATAACCTCGCCTTAGGAAAGGCATATTTTTAGACCAAAAGATAAAATAAGAAGTAAAGTAGGAAGAATCAAGTATTTTTAGACATGATAAGAGGAAATGTCAAATAATACACAAGTAACACTTTGTGCGGGTCTCTTAACTATAGACTAGTCAAACATGGAATTTTTTCCTAATTCCCTATAGTTATGACTCTGATACAAATCCGTCACACCCCAACTAATGGCGGAAATATCGAGGTGAGACGTAATAGATTGTTCAAAAGCATTATAACACTAGATTGTGACAATAATTAAAATTCAAAATTTCATTTCCATATATTTGAATAATACAATACATTGTTAGGAAAGGAAAATACGACAATTTGCAAGTTTCAAGACTAAAACATAAAGAAACTCATAAATAACTTTGGTGAGTATCTAATCTACCCTAAGTAGTTTTCTTGTAAGCACATCATCAAACATTTCCTGCAACATCTATAAAATATCCGTCAACAAAAATTATGTCGGTGAGCATACTAGTTGTTCTACATAGCATAAGTATGAATAATGTCTCAAATCCACATGTTTAAAGTTATACTAATCATGTAATCATACTAGCCTGAAATGGCTCAAAATCAACCCAAAGTTTCCACTAGCGTAACCTTATCACCGAAGTGAATAAGACCGTAAAGATCGAATACTTAACAATGACCCAACAAATGGGGTGGTGTGCTACTCCTATAGCTCTATACATGTTAAAAGAGGCTTTTTAAAGTTAATGATAGATAGCATGGCATAAGATTGTTCTAGCATGTATGACGATTTAGCATAACAAGTAAGAATGTTAAAGGATTGAGTGTTTGCATAAGATTGATTGTATGTGTGTGAATGCGTATTTAATTACTGATACATGTTGCAACCTTTATAGAGTTTAAAGCATAAAATGGGTCAAGTATGAACTCACGGTTTGCGAAGATTTTCCACAAAATGTGATCGGATTTGAAGGACGGAACGCCGAAGTTACCCTAAAATGGTAAACAAAAATGTATGAGTACTTAGACTTGAATATTGGGAACGTAAACAAAAGTTACAAGTTTGAAATTACATAAAAATATATTATTCAGATAATATTATTTGTTTGTTTTTTTCATGAGTCCTATTGCCCATTAGAAATTCGAATTAAGGAATCCAAGACTTTAGACATTTTCCACCTTAACATAATATTCAACCATGGTTTGGTTGATATCATAGTTAGGTTTCGGAGTATGTATTATATATATGTACATATATAATATATATATATATATATATATATATATATATATATATATATATATTAGATATATTGTCAAGTATGTCAAGCATTAGAGGTAGAATAAATCCATTAACCTCAAGAATTCACCATTGCACAAAACATCACATGAATGATTTGGATGGTCACGAATACAAGTATGAAGAACATAGAATAAACTATCTAATTCACTAAGTAACCAAGTGAGAATAACTAGACGAGTGCTTCCAACATGGTGTGGTTGGAGACTTGGTGTAATCTTGCTCCACTTTGGTACTTGGAGATTACTTAGAGCATTACAAGAATAAGAAATGGAGGTTTATGAACCTTAAGTTTTCTGGAACAAAACCTTAACACAAAGCATTTAACGTAGATGTTAGTTGGTGGCTTAGTTTAGTTTGCAAAAGTTCCAAGAACAAAGCTAAAGAAAGTCAGGTTCATAAAGTTTAACAAAAATTCCTAACTTGGACCTCAAAATGGTGGGGCACCATCTTTGTTTACCTTGGTAAACATTTGGCAATACTCCTAGAGGTTATCCAAGGAAGGAGAAGGAAGAAACCAAGAAGAAAACGTGCAAGAACAAGCTTAAAACTCACTGTTTTGAAGCTTGAACAATCTACCCAAAGTTGCAAAAACTTGAAGATTGAGAGAATTTGGAAGTGATTAGAAGGTGTTGAAAGTGTTTAGGAGGTGTGAGAGTGTTGTATTTATAATGGGGTCAAGTGGTTGGGTGTTAAATGAAGGTGGTTGGGAATTAAAAGGAGGGAACATTAAAAATTCGCGAGTTTTGAAAACATGCTGCCAGACCTTGTGATTTTGCACGGTCATGCGGATCACGGCACGCATGGTCGTGCGCATCAGGTGCACAGTCATGCAGATCACAGTATGCATGGTCATGTGCATCAGTTGCATGGTCGTGAGGCACCTGCAGAATTTACGAAACTTTCCAGAATTTGTAGTTTGACCTCTAGACTTTGATAATTCCATTATTTTATGCTAGAAACTCATTATTAAGCATGTTTTTGGGTATATAAGTGTATGCAAGCATGTATAATAATAAAACACATATGAGTAACGTTCCAAAAAAATGTAATCTCGATGTATGGCTCGGTTATAAATTAAAATGCGTATTTCTTGATTGTTTACGTATTGTGTAAGTATGATTAAACAAAAATAATACAAAACATGATTTCCATTATAATCAGGTCTTGAATTACAAGGGATTGGAATTGGAATACGGATTACAATAAAATGGAGAAAAAATGGAAAATACAGAACGTTACATATAGGCCTACACAAGACCTATACTATATTATACACCTATACCTATACCTATACGATAACATGTATCAAACCCATGTATGAAACCTATACTACACGATAAATTTTTAAGAATGTTTTTAATTTTAAAAATAAATAATTGTTTTAGTAAACTTTATTAAAACATAGATTATTGTATACAAAATTGTAAAAAAAGGTCAATACGGCTAGTATAGACTTATACGATAGGTTTATACGACCAGTATAAAGCTATACGACCTGTATAGGTCCAGTCTTCAGACAAAAACAAGAACTAGTATATGTAGATTTGACTTTTGTGTCTATATGACCTGTTTGGCTGTATAGACCTATGTAGAAATTAAAGTGTGTCCAAATACACAATCAAAGTGTCCAAATAGATTGAGCCATAATTAAACCCCTTGCATGAGTGAGGGTGTGTACTTCAGCCCTTGCACGTGGGGTATGGGTATCCGCATATATAGATACATGGTCATGGAGAACTGGGTGTGTTTTTCTAACAATCAAAATAAATTATATTAACTCCCTTTAGTTTCACATTTATAATACACCATTATAACCTCTTTCTTGGAGTGAGTATCCTGTAGATACCTTTCTTAGAGTGTAGATACCTTTCATGTGACGCTAAGGTATCTGCTAGCAAGCATTACTTTTTATTCTGATTTACACACCCACAATGAATGGTATTAGGAGGTAAATCGTATTTGGAATCAAGGGCGTACCCACCCTAAGCTAAGGGTAAGCGGGCGCACCCCATGAGAAAAAAATTTTTAGATTTATTTTTCGCCAGAAATTCCGACCGCACCCCTTGGAATTTTTCACTCGCACCCCTTGAAAATTTTCAACCGCCCCACTCAGAAAAAAAATAATTATTAACCCACTTATTCACTTAATTATTTAATCCAATCAAAGCCCAATCTGCAATCAATTTTTATTAACACAAGCCCAAACCCAACTTAAAAATTTTGAACTAAATAAAATAACCCAAACTCATCCACCCATTCCATTTCCAAATCCCGCCCCCAAAAAAACTCCCAGTGACTTGACACCACTGCTCACGACCTGGTGGCTTTTTTTACCGGAAAAACCAAAATTCCGATTGGACCGACCCATATTACGTCAGAATTCCAATATAGAAATAGTATTGTTTATTTATTTATTTTGTTTTATGTGATGATTAGGAGAAAATATAGATGTGTAAGGGTTTAATCTTTTTATATTTTTTGGATTTTTTCGTTGTTCTAGACTTGTAGTTAAATAATTTTGTTGTTTTATTTATAGTTTTGTTTGTTTAAATGATTAGTTACAAGTAATCAACATTTAATATTATGGCTTGAATGTTTAAAAATATAATTGAAAGTTATGGGCTATGGTTGAACATGATTGTTTATTTTGTTTAAGTGTTTAGTGTTGTTTTATGAACTTATGGAGCAAATTATATGTGTTAGGAACAATAAGTAAGAATGTAATGAACTTAAGGCGTGTTTAATATCTTTAGATGATGTTTTGGATATATTAAAAAAAAAAACTTGTAGGGCGCAATTTTAAATACGTTTGTAATTTGTAATGATGTTTGACGTGTTTTTGATGATTTATAAATTTTAGTTTGATGTTCTTTTGTCTTACATGATCCGATCTGACCCGTTCTGAACCGATATTTTTATACAGCTAGGGACCTAAAATCTTTGAAAATATTCCGCACCCCCAGAAAAAAATTCCTGGATCCGCCACTGTTTGGAATCGCACATACACTAATTATTAATTCAGTTTTGGTAAATTACTACTTTGCTTCTCTGTATTTTAAAAGGTCAGTTTCACCTATTCAAATATTACATGTAAAACTTCAAGTCGAAAGTTGGGTATTTAAATGTTAAAACTTGGGTTAGGAATATATATGTTTGGTTCGGCTACGAAATCCATTTTTTCTACAAAATGTAAGAAGTCATAAAATACCACAATTTTAGCCGTAAAACATACTCAAAACTCACAAATAACAGCTTAGTGATCACTATAACACAATATCTAAACCCTAACAGTCATAAAAACTTCAAACACACCATCATAAAACTATAAAATATAAAACACAACATGATAATTGACATAAAACACACTAATGTTAGTGTTCATCATCAAAGCCTTATCATACAAAAAGACATAAAAGTATTCGTATTTTATTTCTATCTTTTACCCCACTCATGAATGGAGAGATGAAGTCTAGTTGATGCAACAAGAAGATGAACCCCTTGAAGTGGTGTCAAAATATGATCAACAAGTTCCTTCAACACCTTAACTCTAAGTTCATCAGCATCCATCACAACCTCATTGAACGCCACCCTGTGAGCCTCCAGAGCCTGCTCCACACCGTCCGAATAACCGATCACTAGCGGCTCAATCGCCACGCATTCCTGCAAGTTAGCCATCCTGGAAGAAATCTTGTCTTCACTTTTAACCGTTTCTACATGAAGAGCTTCTATTAACTTCACTTGCATGTCACTGCATTCCATCTCCCTTTTGCTCCCAATTCTGTCGCCAATAATAAGCAATTTCGAAAGTTCGAATTCGAGCTTTTTAGAATCAATTCCTGCAATGGAGTACACAAGACGGATATAGATGGAAGGCTTGAGTCCACCAATCCAAAACAACGAGTTTTCGAACGATGACGGTTTGTAGATCGATAGCGCGTCACCACCGTGGTGAACCGACCTCGTTTGCTGGTAGTCACTGAGGTGTTGGATGGTTTTCTGACTGACACGATGGAGCAGTTCGATGTCGGCTTCCGAGACTGTGGTTAGAACGTTCATGAGCTCCTCAAGATCGGCTTGCTGTAAGAAAATCCAGTGGTGGAAGCTTGATCCATGGTTGGAGGTGGAGGTGGTCATCTTGTTTGTGTTGATCTAACATTTTGCAACACTATTAACTATTAATAATTAATAAGTTGATTTTTTATTTCAGTTTTATACGCCACTAGTTCATTAGGTGTCATATATGATATATACACGTGGCAAAAGAGAAAGTAGTGTAGATGTTGATTATGCATAACGCATGTGTCACAAGTGGTCGTATTACATTGGTGGTAAAACTAACGTTTTTTTTTTCTTTCAAAAGAAAGTATATAAAATATACAAGTGTATAAGCTCTTAAGACTTATATTAGTTCATTCAAATTCAAAAGAAAGTACAATATATAAGGATTAAGTCACGAACTTTTCAGAGGGTATTACCTCTTTGTATTAGTTTATTACTAGCCTAAGGACCCATGTATTACACGGATTGATAAAAGATAATATGAATTAATAATAGTTGTTTACATTAAATGTTATAAATATATACACCTCTTTAAACAGATCATGTAAAAACTTTTTATTAACAATTAATATGTATATATCACAATTCGTTGAATATCTCTTTATACACCACATTAGTTGTTTTATCCGTAGGTTTTCCGTTGTTGTCAAGTATGAGTATCTTGACACCATTTCTTGTTTTCACCCTTGATAAGGGAACATACAATTGACCATGAGAGAAGACCGGTTGTTTGAGGTACAAACCAACTCTTGAAAGAGATTGGCCTTGACTTTTGTTGATGGTCATTGCAAAACATACGGCCAGTGGAAATTGCCTTCTTTGAAAAGAAAAAGGAATCTTTTTATCAGAAGGTATCAAGTTTAATCGAGGGATATATGTGCAAGTACCAATATTTGAACCAGATATTATCTCCGCTTCTATTACACGGTTGTGCAGTTTTTTTACTTGTAGCCTTGTACCGTTGCACAATCCATTCCGTTGATCAATATTTCTTAATAACATCACTGGAACACCAACTTTAAGGACTAACCTATGATTTGGTTGGCCTGATATTTTAAGACCATTGAGCACATCCGGAGAGTAAAGTCTTTGTTGTGTAGAATTTACATCTTCAGACGGACAAAGACTGTCAGAGCTAAGATACTCTTTTTCTTCACCAGGAAACATTGCTAGCAACCTGTCATTAATCTCATGAACAACTTCATTTTTAGGTGCAAGTATAGCCCGGTCACTGAAATAGTTATGGGCGTCTACGTTTTCCAAGATTGATGGATAAACAAAATCAATTAAACTTCCAATTGGATCTGATGGATCAGTAATCAAAAGATCTTGTGGTATTTCAATAGTTGCTTCTCCATCATTTGGACCACCAACGTTACCCTCACCCAAATCCAAAAGCCATTTGCCAAAAGTATTTATTTCATCAACATCAGTCGTAGATCTTCCAACCGTTAACCTCATGTTTCTAGTTAGTCTTAGCAATTTACATTTACTCCACAAATAAGACGAACATAAGGAGGCATTAACAATCTCTTGTCTCCCACCATTTGGAACAACAAGTAATATTTGTCTAAAATCTCCTCCAAAAACAATAACCTTACCTCCAAACCGGATTTCAGAATTGAGATATGTGTCAATGTTGAAAACGTCATTCATTGTTCTATCGAGCGCTTCAAATGCATGTTTGTGAACCATAGGTGCTTCATCCAAAATTATCAATTTAGTCTCATGAAGTAATTTAGATAAATCACTTTCTGGTTTTATATTACATACCGAATCTTCAGTAAGATTCAACGGTATGCTAAACCTGGAATATGCAGTCCTGCCACCATCTAACAACAACGATGCAATTCCACTTGAAGCCACATTTAACACGATTTGACCTCTTGATCTAATTGCAGCAGACAATGTCTTCCATAAAAATGTTTTACCTGTTCCACCATACCCATAAAGGAAAAAAATCCGACCGTTATCACTGTTTACTGCTGCCATAATCTCTTCAAAAACAGAGCGTTGTTCATCAGTTAACATTGTCAATTGACTATCGTACAGATTTCCAAGGTATGTTGTATCATATGCCTGCTCCTCGTATATCAAACGACAATCTGAAATACCTGAAGACGACATATCTGGATATGGCATTGATTCAAATCTTCGCAACGAAGAATTATTTCGCAATAAAAACTTTTCAATTTCGACCAAGACATAGTTCTTCAGTTGGTGATCCGGAATTGATAACGCTACGCAATACGAAAGAAAACAACATCATGTTATGAAAAGGGAAACCATTTCATCATAATAAGATAAAATAACTTAAATAATGATGAAAACATCAGATTATTTTTTCCAAAAATATAAGTAATAAAAGTCAGTGTAAACAAAAGGTACCTGTAACTCGATGGTATTTTGCTAGTCTGTAAACAAAATCGTCTGCCATGTATCTCCACGAACTTTCCCAAACAACCTCAGGTCTAGAAAGACTACTGGATAACAACATCGTAGAAAATAAATTCCGAATGTATGAAGAGCTTCCAGTTAAATTTGCTTCTTTTATTGCCTCCACATACTCTGAATCATCATCTAAAAGACCAAGTGCGTAGCAAGCATCTCTGTATGTATCGTAAACTTTACCATTAACTGTTTTAATGTCGTCAAACGATGTTGGTCCTCTAACCTTGTTAAGAAGAATTCTCAAAAAATATGCTTCACCTAAAGATGGAGATACGGAATGAATCCTGCCAATTGATTTTTTCCCTTTTCTTGGTTCCCATACTCGCTTGTCAAGCTTCCATACATAAAAAATAGGGAACTGAACGTATGTAAGTGTACGTGCCAACAGGTCATTTGGGTCTTTATTACGTTCCATCCATGATAGAAACTTTGAAGATTTAACTGACGGTTTGTTTAGAACAGAGTTAATATCCTCGTCAGGGCCGAAAACAACAGGTTGTTGGCCAGGTAGATGAAATGGAAGCCTCATAACAGAAGGTCTTCTATAATGTACTTCGTTAGCAAATATCCTCCAAGATGCTTCGCAAGCTGATATATAGCGGCAATCGTAATACTCTTTGATCTCGTCTTGTGGTTGCTCTTCCGGTTGATTATCACCATGCACAACAGCTATAGTGGCTCTATCAGGACCTTTATTGATGTATTTAAAAAGATATTTTATAGACGCGGCTTGATTGCACCATTCAACGTTGATATGAGCTTGATATCTTTTCAATAATTTTTTGTTGTAGGGAACCACACTCCTGTTATCAAGGTCAACTTTATTTTTCACAACAGAAGCACCATTGTTTCTCCTTCTGTATAATGGAAACCCGTTTGAATCTAGTGTTGTATGATCTTGAAACTTTTTTGGAAAGCCTTTTGAACACTTCATATCTACCATACATGGAGAGCTCAACCTAGCATTACCACATGGACCATGTATCATATACTCTTTCACCAGGATGAATAATTCTGGATCTTCATCTCTATTTGGAATTTCTGCAGATATAAATGAATTAACATGGTCCACAGTAGATAATTTGAATTCAGGTTCCATGAATAAGCATAAATGGGCATGAGGCAAACCACGTTTTTGGAACTCGATAGTGTAAACAACTACAGAAAAAAAAAAACAAAGTGTTAGGTTTGATGATGACTAATAATTTAATTATTTTTTTAACATTACCTGCTGAAGCTTTGCCTAATAGATGATTCTTTTTTAAATCTTTGCAGATTGAATCGAGTTTTATTTTGAACAATCTAGACAGGATATCAGGCCTATCTTCCGGACTAAGATTGGTGTCTTTGAGAAACCGTTGAACTTATGGCCATTTGGGATTGCATGTTATGGTTATAAAATAATCTGGATAACCAAAGCATTTACACAGAGCCATAGCGTCTAAATAGTTTTGCATCATATATCGTGCTCCACCAGTAAAAGAAGACGGCAAAAAAATACGTTTTCCAGCTTTAGATATATCATCTTGACCTTTACTTCGTAATTTACGGAGGCTTTCATATGTGTCGGACCCTAGATCTTTTTGTTGATATCGTATGTACCTAAGTCTCTCGCTCTCTATCATAGTATACGCGTCAACCAAGAACTGCTGGAATAGCCTCTAAGAATTAAGGATTAATGAAAACTGATTTATACGATCCTGGATACGATATGCAAAGAACTCTCTCATAGTACACTTTGGACGTGTTTTATTAACAACATCAACAACACCTCTATGAGGGATATCAATTCTGTAGCCATCATCTCCGTACGGAAACAAAATCGGATATTGTAGTGCGAGATATGATGGATGCAACTCACAAATTCTTTTAAGTTCACCTGTTTGAGTCTCAACTACAATATCTCTATTGTCAACGACCTTTTCGATATCACCAACAATGAGAGTAGCAATCTCACCAGCCGTTGGTAAGTTATACGTGCGACCATCTTTTTCTCTTGTTCCAATTATTCGAAGCTTCACATTTACATTAGGGTTGTCTTGGAAGGAATCCCTAACTCTTCTGTAAGTTTTGACCAACTCATTGTCATTGTCTAGTACATCCTTTATATGTTCAATTAGTTTACGATCAACAGTTGAAGAAGAAGAAGATGCACCATCTGAACCATTGTTACAAAAATGTTATCAAATATTATTCAAATTGTCATAAAATATGAATTAGTAAGCTGAAAAAAATGGCTTTACCTAAATATCGATTGCCTGTTTGAAATTTCGTTCTCAGTATCATATATGTATAGTTGGCAAAATTTTGGTTGCGCTCCATTGTTTGGCATAAGACTTCCAATTGTATGATAATTCTCACCGCTAATTCTAAAGAAAAAAAGGACCATTGCCTCTGTTAACCGTCGAATCAACCTTACCACCCATTGAAGTAAATGCGAACATTGAATTGTAACGGCGAATATTTTTCAAAATATGCTTGCTTTCATCACCATTGTTACTAAACAGGATTCGATAACTTCCTCTGGCATCTTTGTAATCTGGAAGCTCTACTATGCCATAAGAACAACAAATGAAATAGCAAACTTTTCCATCCTTTTTTCTTCCTTTTCCTTTTTCTGCATTCCACAACTTTGCATTACATACTTCACAAGTAACGCATTGGTCACCATGATCCAAATAATCTGTTTTGAAAATTAACAAAAAAATGTTAACACTGTTATTTAATAAAGAAGATAACATTATGTCGACACATTTAATACTTTATGGACCGAAGAATACAAATTATTAGAAATGTACCATTTGAAACACCTTTCAAGGGATCTTGAACTACAATCTGCTCTGTGGTAAAATCAATAATTGGTATTGGAGAAGTAATTCGTGGTCTACCAATTAACTTACGTTTACCGGATGACAACCTTTCAAAAGAAGATTTTTGAAGAATACCAGAGGTGCCACTAAATGACGTAATGTTAAACGCAATATGACCCGGAGTAGCGTCTGCTGGTTGAGTACCATTGTTCGTAAGACAACTTAAATTACCTAATAATATACATAAAAAAAATTTAATAATCTTCATGATATAAATTTATATAAAAAAACATTGAATTGTATAAAACTTAATAAGTATTTACTTGTTGCCATGAATGATCCAGTTCGATTAGGAATGACATTTGGAGTTGCTTCTAGATCAGGAGAGCTACGTAAATTCCTATTGGAATATGATATACTATTTCTCAGAGGAGATCTTGTATTCTCCAAATTTACTTCCCTTAAACGGCTGTTATCTATATATACAAATTAGAAAATATTGGTAGATAAAGATAACATTAAAAAAATATATGATTACGCTGAATTAAACATAGATAGCAATATTGTGAAATGCAAGTTTAGTAAAATAAGTTATTTTAAATACGGCTATTATAAATGACAAAAAAATAAAAACTAACCTTCAGATAAAACAGATAATTGTTGTGTAACGGTCGGAATAGAAGGAGTTGGTATCGAATCAGTTGTTATGACCATTGTATGGTCAACATTTGATGGACATCCATGTAATTTAGATCTTTTGTTATCCAATAATACTTTCCTAATTTTCCGACTATGTCTTGCCTGATCTTGTGTTACGATGGGAACGACAACTAAAACAACAACATACACACAAATTAATTGTATAAAGTCACAATGCATAATACTGATGTGTTTTAAATATAGAAAAAATATGGAAAAAATAGCTAAAAATCACTTAACATCAATGTACAAACACATGAAACTAAAAAAGTTAGTAAATTAGTACCGTTAGTAATTGTCGATAATGGCCTTCTACCTCTACGAACTGTAAGGGAATAAAAAATACACAGTTTAGCAAAACAGATTGTTTGTTAAGATATACAAGATAAAAAATAAACGTAATACAATATATAAAATTAATTTAAGTTTTCTGGTAAACTAAAAAGGTTTGAATATTTATAACAACTTAAATTACCAGTTGTAATATTTGTAGATGCATTCGTATTTAAGATGGCTGAAACACCTGTAATTAAGATGATTAAATTATTTATAAAGATGTACATAAAATAAAACTTTATGAAATAGAAATCGAGATTTAAATTAACGACATTACGGTTAGAAATGTTTTCCTTTCCTTTGTTGTAAGATTCAGATGAAAACTTGTTTTTTCTTTTAGACATTCCGGAAATTATAATGTGATACGATTTAAGAATGCGACAATCCAAAATTGTAGTAAAGTTTAAATGTATTTAAGTATGAGATTCTAGACATTCTTATTATTAGATAGTAATTGATACGTCAATTATATTATCCTAAATTAGCATTATACAACCACACTATAAATGCATCACAAAAATTAAAAATATTACAAACAGAAACAAAACACAAATGAGGTCAATACATAACTTCAAATGCTGTATTAAACCAATGAAAAAAGAAAATATAATAAGGTCTTTAGTTATTCAACTTCAGATAGGATATAAGATGAAGAACTTGAAACAATAATATAAAAATTTCTAAACTATAGGTGACATAGTGGTCTCGATAAATAAAGCTCCTTTAGGACCGGTGTAGTCATCAACATGTTGGAGGTACTCAAAAGATTCGTTGGAAAGGTCAACTTCAAAAATATCACCCCAAATGCTTATTATGAGCCACTTGTTGTCTTGAATTATATTATTCCTTCGACGCCTTTCAAGATAATCAACAACATGAGGCGTATTGAAAGAAAACACCTTGACCCAAGCCTCATCTTCAAATTTGAACAAATCAGCATATAGGTTTTCAGACCGTCCAACAACAATGACGTGCAGCTTCATTTCAATGCTCAAAAAATGTCCTTGCCAAGGATTCAAATCCAAAACCTCGGGAAAAGGAATTGTGCTGAAAGTTTCGGAAACAACGTCGAAAACTACCATGTGTCTCTCACCTGGTGGAAACCAATAATTGGAAACCATAAAATAAATGCTTCTACCAGAATAAATACCGGGAGACCATGAATAATATGTTGAAGCATAATTAGTGACGTTCAATGAATTTATCTTTCTCCATGACTCACGATGACGTGAGTAAACTCGAGCATTAAGAACATTACGGTAACGATTGATGTGGAGAACTTTGAGATCGTTCGAGTTGTCAAAGTACATTCCACCAGTAGCAGCGTTTCGCTCAAAATTACGATCAAAGTAGTCATCGGCCAAAATTTTAAAGCGCCTTGTTGTTGGATTCCAAAGAATGAGCTCACAAAACATCCTTTCATTGCAAATTAATAACAGACCTTTAAAGGACGCTAAAACACGTAAGTATGAAGGATGGACATTAGATGGAGAAATTATAGTTTTGCTTGTATCGGCTTGCAAATTACCCCCTACTATGTTGTCAACAACAATTGTGTTGTCTTTTAAGGAAAGAAGCTTCTTTTGTAGCGAACTTATAATTCGCCGAGAATGCATAATCTCAAAATTATTATTTGACAGTTCATCACGAAAAAAATTGGATAGACACTTGAAACGGCCGATAGCTTTTGCATGTAGCCTTGTGAAAATTTCGTCCACAATCAATTCAGACCCAAGCTTCTCCATTTTATGATATAATTTTGCTACAATAGAAGATATAACAAATAAAAAAAAAGTTTATGTATATGTTAAAAAAATATTATCCATTATTTCTTCCTATGATTAGACAATAAATTTTTAATTCAAACTTATTATGTGTAACAATAAACGAAATTAAATATAATATCAAAAACAGGTAACCATCTTTAAATTTGTATTACAACATATAAGAACGTTAATTAAAAATCTCTAAAATGGTATCAAAAGATATCATAACATTAATTTAACTTGTTAATTTAAACAGTATATGTATGTATAATAATGTTATTAGTACAATGAAAGAATGAACAACAAAAACAAATTGTAATTGTAATACACATTTAAAGTTTATGTATATGTTACAATAGATATAACAGTAGAAGATATAACATATCAAATAATTTAGTTTATGTATATGTTAAAATAACCTAATAAAAAATTTTATATATGCTTATAGACGAAAATTTTATAATATTCAGTTATTATGTGTAACAATAAACGAAATTAACTATAACCGGAGACAATTACATGGTATAAAAAAAAAGCAATAAGATTCAAAAATATCAACATTGGGTGTCATGTACGCATGAAAGTTAATACTTCTGTTTGGCTATTTATAGATTAATATTTACACAGTTAAGGTTAACAATTTAAATTGTAATCTGGAAATAAGAGGTAGACTGAATACTAATACTAATAAGAGTACATGATCATGTAAGTTTTATTAGAAAAAAAAAAAACATTGTTATTAAGAAAAAAAACTAACAGATCAAAAGAAATCAGAATATATTAGGTTGATATTAACGGACAACGATGAATGATGAAATAGATAATAGCCATACCTTTGATCGTGTAGAATGGATTGACAGAAACTTTAAATGTTAGATGTGAATGAAACACAATGAAAGAAAGGTATTTATAATAGATGATGGGTTTGAAATTTTATCAATCAATTTTCATATTTTAAATTTGGTTATGAAAATTTACTAAAATACTCAAATCAAGGTGATCGAATTTCTTTGATTTAGCAGTTCCCAAAAATAATGTAAACGTTAATTTATAGTAATATAAAAAGTGGTTTTCGAAACTTTAAAAGTTAAACATGTGACAACCCGAAGTTTCAAGGTCAATGTCTTCGATTCCGTTCTTATTTTAAATCTATTTATTCAACCCGTGACCCTGTTTAGCGTGCTAGTATATGCTTGGTAGTTGCGTGGTGCGTGTGTGTGTAACGGGCCCAATCTTGGCGAGTAACATCAATAAACAACCGGCCCAGATGACTGTGTTGGTCAGTAGGTATAACCGGCCCAAAACATTAATCGCTTAGCAAATACAAGTGGCCCAGCTCCTTGATGTGTGCATGAACTAAGCCCAAAGCCTTAGATAACCGGCCCACATACATGATAATACCTTGAAGCCCAATACTCCTTGTATCAGCCCTTGTAATCGGCCCACTGGTTGGTATTAGTATTGTACAGGGATTGTACGTGCATAACATTATCATATATCATAACCAACAAACCCTATTCCCTTCATAATTACGTGCGACAGAAGACTGTTCCCCTACGATCGCCTGGTTAGTACGATTATCACTATTTTATTTGTTATTTGCATGTTCTTGATTAATTGGATTGGTATGAACTAGATGAAAGTGCACATGAACTGAGTATTTGTTATTTTCATGATCTTGTTTATTTAATGGCATGTGACCCTGAATATTAAAGTATTATCTAATAATAATTGCACATGTATTAGTCATATTGATTAATGATTTTATGTGATGAGATCATAGGTTTGACCGAAATTCTAATATGATATTATGTGATATGAAAGAATTGATCCATGTTGAAATTGTCGAACCCACTAGTTTTGTTGGTCCTATCAAAGTAGGCCACTGAATCTAAATAATCAATGTGATATATTAGTGGTCCAATAATGTGAAGGATGAGTGTCTGACAAACTTGACAATTGATCCAAGATGGCGGCCATGTTTTCAATGTTATGTAAAACTTGTTTGGTGAGGTCTGAATCAAATTAGATGTTGTCGGCCATGTGCGGTAGTTTTGGATCCAAGATGTTTTCTATATTATGATAATTAGTTATTAAAATATTGGGAGGGGGGGTTCGATATTAATTGAGAGGGTGATTGGGGTAATAAACTGATTACAATAAAAAGAGGAATTGCTTTTAATGTTGATGATGATGTTTTATGGTAAGTGTCAGCCCACTCACTTGAATCGGTCCAATGAAATCTTTTGAGTGTTCTATTAATTGGCGGCCATGAATATAATAATTGGTATAATAATTGTTGTCATGTGCACATGTTTACGTGGGACAGATGATCAGTTAGACCACACACACCCATTAATAATAATAAGTTGTTAGTTGTGAATCTATACATGAAGTAATTGACAAAATGCAAACATTACTTGGGCCTTACATGTTCTTTTGGGCCGCATGGTTTAGTAATTTGTATAGTGGGTTGCAATATTGGTCTTGTTATGGAAGGGTTATAAGGAAACAATATATGGACCGGGTAGTAGGAAGGGTTAAACACATGGGTCAATTATAAACTGTTTGAATTGTAACCTTGTTATGTTTGACAAACTAGTGATAAGTTGAAACATCGCGTATACGGCCCTAACCTGCAATGTGAATATGTGTCGGTAGGGATGTTTGCTACAACTTGTGTGACAGAACGAACTATGCTTGTTATGACATACGTGATGATTATACGTTTGGTTGTTTATTACTTGAGCAATACGTGTGACTAGATACGTGAATTGTGAATCCATGAAACTGACTATCTCTGGTAACCACGATAGGATTTGACTGACCAACTGTTTAACGAGCATTTAATCTAACCGAGCAAACCGAAGGTGAGTTCATCTCTCTTGAGCATGCGTCCCGGTGGTTGGGACAGTCAGTGGGTATTCCTGGGAGGGATAAGTCTTTTGGGTAAAAACGGGAATGTTGGATAATATACTCTTCCTATCACCTTTAAAGTCCCTCCGTGTTGTTTGGTTACCGGGAAGGTAACATGGTATTAGTTAGTAGCGCTACTTAGGTTTGGCAACCTCACCCCGTTCCTGGGAGGACGGGTGTTGAACTAATGACCTAGTCATGACCAATGCTTTGATAGGAGCATTGGAGAAAGGGCAAAATAATCAGAAGCCGTCTTGTATTGGGGTATTATCAACATTGTTTTCAACATTACTTCGGGAATTAACTTCAATGGATTAACTACATACTTGGTAAACAACGTTTTCGTAAAACTATGAACTCACCAGCGTTGTCTGATACACTTGTTGCATGCTCGCAGGTCGTTAGGTATTTTGGATTTGGGAACTTGCTGTCTGGAGTAGCTGGAGTGGTCATGGGTCGACAGGAAGGATTTATGTGACTGATTTATTGATACTATACTTTGGTTTTGAAACAGTTTAATTTCGTTTACTAATTGCTTCCGCTGAACTTATTGATTTTCGTTTAAAACTTGTTGAAGATGTTTTTATTAGTAATGGGGATTTTATTTATAACTTGTATGGGTTCAATGTAATTGGTGGCTCGTTATTGGTATGTCACACGCCTAACAGGGACGCTCCCTATGTGGTAATTTGGGGGTGTGACAGTTTGGTATCAGAGCCATTGGTTATAGTGAACTTGGTTTTAAAACGTTTTCATAAAACCAGACTATAACCGAACAGTACCGAGATCGACCATGACACTCAGCTCCGGACTGCAAGGTTCATTTCTCATTTACTATTGCATAGTATATCTAGAGTACACTTATGTATAACATTACACGTGAATGCACACTTGGCACAACTGCATGAGCCCTTACATTACCAACCCCTGTTAATTGAACTGTTAGTGTGACCCTACCCTTTGACTATTGTGATTCTTGATCATATAAAACCTTTCGCTTGCTATTTGAATGTGGGGAACCTTTTAGCGCAAGTTAAGAGGCGCTGAGATAAGCATGCAAATCGTCTTATTATTATGGGTGCACACATAATAATAACGCGAGGTGCATGCAAGTCCCAGTAAGGCTTAACGAGCGTGGGAAGGGTTCTGCCCTATTGTGTGTAAACTTGGTAGTTTGTAGATTTCAATGTGATACTCGACTTTTACCCCATTTCGACCCTTAAGATTGTTCCCTTCTCTTATATAGAACCATGAGTGGACGTGGAGGAGGCCGAGGTGGTGGACGTGGTCACATTGCTATGACCCAGGCCGAATTAACCGACTTGATCAACACTCGTGTAGCTGAAGCCCTAGCGGCTTACCAGGCTGGTCAACCTGCGAATCAAAACCATCCACCTGCTTGTACGTACAAGATGTTCATGGATTGTAAGCCACAGACCTTCAGCGGGACTGAAGGGGCCGTGGGACTCTTACGTTGGTTCGAGAAGGCTGAATCAGTATTTGCTATGTGCAACTGTCCCGTGGGGGACCGTGTGAAATATGCTACAGGCACTTTGGAGGATGGTGCCTTAACCTGGTGGAATGCCCAAGTGCAAATGTTGGGTATTGAGATGGCGAATGCCACTACCTGGGATGATTTCAAGGAGTTGATGCGAGAGGAATATTGTCCTCGTGATGAGATTCAGAAACTGGAGAACGAGTTCTACAATCTGAAAATGGAGGGATCTGAGATTGAAGCATACACTAGGAGGTCTAATGATTTAGCAACTTTGTGCCCTAACATGTCTCGACCCCCACCCCGGCGGATTGAATTATATCTCAAGGGTTTAGCACCAGCTGTTAAGGGGTACGTTACTGCTGCAAACTTAGACAATCTGCCCCGTATCGTCCGTTTGGCACATAAGATTACTGACCAAGAGGTCGAACGTGGCAACCTGCCGCCACGTGTTTCTGCTACTACCTCGACTGCTACAGCTACCACACCTGCTAGTGATCACAAGCCAAAATGGAACGATACTGACAAAGCAACCAGTGCCAGCCAATCTCAGAAAAGGGCAGACAACAGCATCCACCGTAGTTTCAGCCAGACATCCTCTGTGAACCAGAATCAAAACAACAATTCAAATCAGGGTTCTTACGCGGGAAAGTTACCAAAGTGTGATAAGTGTATGTTTCACCATCGCGGGCCGTGCACCCGGGTATGTCATAGGTGCAACAAGGTGGGTCATATGGCTAAAGATTGCAGGGTCTGGCTTCCAAAGCAGCCGCAGCAGCAGCCACAACAACAGGAGAGGCAACAGTCTCAACAGAACCAGGGAAATCAAAAGGGGTGCTTTCAGTGTGGTGATGAGGGTCATTTTAAGAGGGATTGCCCTCAGCTTAATCAGAATGCTGGCAACAACAACAATACTGGGAGCGGCAACAATGGGAACAATGGTGGGAACGGAGTACGTGGAGGAGTATATACTATTGGCGCTGGGGGAGACTCGCAGTGAAGGCAATGTTGAGACCGGTACGTCTTCTTTGAATGATCTTTTTCTGCTTCTGTTTTATTTGACTCATGTTTCGATTAGAGTTATGTGCCTTAGGGTTCAGTCGTTAGTTAGGACTGACTTCCATCTTTCTTGTAAATAAGCATGTCGTAGAATTAACTGATAGTAAGTCGATAGAAGCTTCTCATGTTCTTTTTGGTTGTAAACTTGATCTCGTGGGTCAAGTGTTCGACATTGACCTACTCCTCGATATTCTTGTAAGTTTTGACGTGGTCATTGGCATGGACTTAGTTATCTATGCATCACGCAGAAATTCTCAGGAAAGAGAAAATCGCGCGTGTCCCTCTCCCCAGTGTGGAAATCCTTATCAGTTTAAGATCATCGTAGTGATGCCATTGTTGACATTGTCTCAGTCGTGAAAGCCCAGAAGTGTCTACGGAGGGGCTACTCTGCTATACTAGCTCTGACGTGTCTTCTGAAGAGTTACCTGGTTTACTTCCATATCGTTAGGTGGAATTTCAGAATTGACCTTATGCAAATCCTGATTTCCTTCTGGGGTACAGCAATCCCTTGGAATCGCTGGATACTATCACAGCTTCATCATAGGATTTTCGAAGATTTCGCAACTTCAACCTCCTTAGCATAGCGGGGAGCTGTGAATTCCTGAGAAATAAAATCGGGGAAACGTCTTTTCAGCTTTTGAAACCCAACCCTACAACACGCGGAGCATCACTTCTATCCGAGAGTACCGATGATACAGCAATAGACCACGATGGCTTAATTCAGAGTCCCAGTTACACGCGTTTGTCGTTTTGCAACACTAATCTTTACCCACCAAACACAGTATTGGACAAATGATACACTCGCGCCACTGCAATGTAACGAACCTCCCTGCTGTGCCGTGCCGCCATGCACCACTACTGGAAATTACTTCTAGACAACGAATTGGCTGGCCAAATCCTTCGGATGTTTAATGGACCCCTGTTTCGCTCGATTATTTGTACGAACCTCATTAATTCCCTGTTTCTTTGATTGGCAACTGATATAACAAAACGCTAACAACCATACCATGATTTCCACCAATCACAAGATTAGCCCCCCCCCCCCCCCAGGCGTTGTAAAGTATCTATAGATCGCGTTCGGGGATCTATAGATCAATTTTCGGGACGAAAATTCTTTCAAGTAGGGGATGATGTGACACGCCGCGAAAACGCTTAACAAAACTAGCTTCCTCAGTGACTGTTTGCTAAATTTCGGGACGAAATTTCTTTCAACTTGGGGATGATGTGACAACCCGAAGTTTCAAGGTCAATGTCTTCGATTCCGTTCTTATTTTAAATCTATTTATTCAACCCGTGACCCTGTTTAGCGTGCTAGTATATGCTTGGTAGTTGCGTGGTGCGTGTGTGTGTAACGGGCCCAATCTTGGCGAGTAACATCAATAAACAACCGGCCCAGATGACTGTGTTGGTCAGCAGGTATAACCGGCCCAAAACATTAATCGCTTAGCAAATACAAGTGGCCCAGCTCCTTGATGTGTGCATGAACTAAGCCCAAAGCCTTAGATAACCGGCCCACATACATGATAATACCTTGAAGCCCAATACTCCTTGTATCAGCCCTTGTAATCGGCCCACTGGTTGGTATTAGTATTGTACAGGGATTGTACGTGCATAACATTATCATATATCATAACCAACAAACCCTATTCCCTTCATAATTACGTGCGACAGAAGACTGTTCCCCTACGATCGCCTGGTTAGTACGATTATCACTATTTTATTTGTTATTTGCATGTTCTTGATTAATTGGATTGGTATGAACTAGATGAAAGTGCACATGAACTGAGTATTTGTTATTTTCATGATCTTGTTTATTTAATGGCATGTGACCCTGAATATTAAAGTATTATCTAATAATAATTGCACATGTATTAGTCATATTGATTAATGATTTTATGTGATGAGATCATAGGTTTGACCGAAATTCTAATATGATATTATGTGATATGAAAGAATTGATCCATGTTGAAATTGTCGAACCCACTAGTTTTGTTGGTCCTATCAAAGTAGGCCACTGAATCTAAATAATCAATGTGATATATTAGTGGTCCAATAATGTGAAGGATGAGTGTCTGACAAACTTGACAATTGATCCAAGATGGCGGCCATGTTTTCAATGTTATGTAAAACTTGTTTGGTGAGGTCTGAATCAAATTAGATGTTGTCGGCCATGTGCGGTAGTTTTGGATCCAAGATGTTTTCTATATTATGATAATTAGTTATTAAAATATTGGGAGGGGGGGTTCGATATTAATTGAGAGGGTGATTGGGGTAATAAACTGATTACAATAAAAAGAGGAATTGCTTTTAATGTTGATGATGATGTTTTATGGTAAGTGTCAGCCCACTCACTTGAATCGGTCCAATGAAATCTTTTGAGTGTTCTATTAATTGGCGGCCATGAATATAATAATTGGTATAATAATTGTTGTCATGTGCACATGTTTACGTGGGACAGATGATCAGTTAGACCACACACACCCATTAATAATAATAAGTTGTTAGTTGTGAATCTATACATGAAGTAATTGACAAAATGCAAACATTACTTGGGCCTTACATGTTCTTTTGGGCCGCATGGTTTAGTAATTTGTATAGTGGGTTGCAATATTGGTCTTGTTATGGAAGGGTTATAAGGAAACAATATATGGACCGGGTAGTAGGAAGGGTTAAACACATGGGTCAATTATAAACTGTTTGAATTGTAACCTTGTTATGTTTGACAAACTAGTGATAAGTTGAAACATCGCGTATACGGCCCTAACCTGCAATGTGAATATGTGTCGGTAGGGATGTTTGCTACAACTTGTGTGACAGAACGAACTATGCTTGTTATGACATACGTGATGATTATACGTTTGGTTGTTTATTACTTGAGCAATACGTGTGACTAGATACGTGAATTGTGAATCCATGAAACTGACTATCTCTGGTAACCACGATAGGATTTGACTGACCAACTGTTTAACGAGCATTTAATCTAACCGAGCAAACCGAAGGTGAGTTCATCTCTCTTGAGCATGCGTCCCGGTGGTTGGGACAGTCAGTGGGTATTCCTGGGAGGGATAAGTCTTTTGGGTAAAAACGGGAATGTTGGATAATATACTCTTCCTATCACCTTTAAAGTCCCTCCGTGTTGTTTGGTTACCGGGAAGGTAACATGGTATTAGTTAGTAGCGCTACTTAGGTTTGGCAACCTCACCCCGTTCCTGGGAGGACGGGTGTTGAACTAATGACCTAGTCATGACCAATGCTTTGATAGGAGCATTGGAGAAAGGGCAAAATAATCAGAAGCCGTCTTGTATTGGGGTATTATCAACATTGTTTTCAACATTACTTCGGGAATTAACTTCAATGGATTAACTACATACTTGGTAAACAACGTTTTCGTAAAACTATGAACTCACCAGCGTTGTCTGATACACTTGTTGCATGCTCGCAGGTCGTTAGGTATTTTGGATTTGGGAACTTGCTGTCTGGAGTAGCTGGAGTGGTCATGGGTCGACAGGAAGGATTTATGTGACTGATTTATTGATACTATACTTTGGTTTTGAAACAGTTTAATTTCGTTTACTAATTGCTTCCGCTGAACTTATTGATTTTCGTTTAAAACTTGTTGAAGATGTTTTTATTAGTAATGGGGATTTTATTTATAACTTGTATGGGTTCAATGTAATTGGTGGCTCGTTATTGGTATGTCACACGCCTAACAGGGACGCTCCCTATGTGGTAATTTGGGGGTGTGACAGTTTGGTATCAGAGCCATTGGTTATAGTGAACTTGGTTTTAAAACGTTTTCATAAAACCAGACTATAACCGAACAGTACCGAGATCGACCATGACACTCAGCTCCGGACTGCAAGGTTCATTTCTCATTTACTATTGCATAGTATATCTAGAGTACACTTATGTATAACATTACACGTGAATGCACACTTGGCACAACTGCATGAGCCCTTACATTACCAACCCCTGTTAATTGAACTGTTAGTGTGACCCTACCCTTTGACTATTGTGATTCTTGAGCATATAAAACCTTTCGCTTGCTATTTGAATGTGGGGAACCTTTTAGCGCAAGTTAAGAGGCGCTGAGATAAGCATGCAAATCGTCTTATTATTATGGGTGCACACATAATAATAACGCGAGGTGCATGCAAGTCCTAGTAAGGCTTAACGAGCGTGGGAAGGGTTCTGCCCTATTGTGTGTAAACTTGGTAGTTTGTAGATTTCAATGTGATACTCGACTTTTACCCCATTTCGACCCTTAAGATTGTTCCCTTCTCTTATATAGAACCATGAGTGGACGTGGAGGAGGCCGAGGTGGTGGACGTGGTCACATTGCTATGACCCAGGCCGAATTAACCGACTTGATCAACACTCGTGTAGCTGAAGCCCTAGCGGCTTACCAGGCTGGTCAACCTGCGAATCAAAACCATCCACCTGCTTGTACGTACAAGATGTTCATGGATTGTAAGCCACAGACCTTCAGCGGGACTGAAGGGGCCGTGGGACTCTTACGTTGGTTCGAGAAGGCTGAATCAGTATTTGCTATGTGCAACTGTCCCGTGGGGGACCGTGTGAAATATGCTACAGGCACTTTGGAGGATGGTGCCTTAACCTGGTGGAATGCCCAAGTGCAAATGTTGGGTATTGAGATGGCGAATGCCACTACCTGGGATGATTTCAAGGAGTTGATGCGAGAGGAATATTGTCCTCGTGATGAGATTCAGAAACTGGAGAACGAGTTCTACAATCTGAAAATGGAGGGATCTGAGATTGAAGCATACACTAGGAGGTCTAATGATTTAGCAACTTTGTGCCCTAACATGTCTCGACCCCCACCCCGGCGGATTGAATTATATCTCAAGGGTTTAGCACCAGCTGTTAAGGGGTACGTTACTGCTGCAAACTTAGACAATCTGCCCCGTATCGTCCGTTTGGCACATAAGATTACTGACCAAGAGGTCGAACGTGGCAACCTGCCGCCACGTGTTTCTGCTACTACCTCGACTGCTACAGCTACCACACCTGCTAGTGATCACAAGCGAAAATGGAACGATACTGACAAAGCAACCAGTGCCAGCCAATCTCAGAAAAGGGCAGACAACAGCATCCACCGTAGTTTCAGCCAGACATCCTCTGTGAACCAGAATCAAAACAACAATTCAAATCAGGGTTCTTACGCGGGAAAGTTACCAAAGTGTGATAAGTGTATGTTTCACCATCGCGGGCCGTGCACCCGGGTATGTCATAGGTGCAACAAGGTGGGTCATATGGCTAAAGATTGCAGGGTCTGGCTTCCAAAGCAGCCGCAGCAGCAGCCACAACAACAGGAGAGGCAACAGTCTCAACAGAACCAGGGAAATCAAAAGGGGTGCTTTCAGTGTGGTGATGAGGGTCATTTTAAGAGGGATTGCCCTCAGCTTAATCAGAATGCTGGCAACAACAACAATACTGGGAGTGGCAACAATGGGAACAATGGTGGGAACGGAGTACGTGGAGGAGTATATACTATTGGCGCTGGGGGAGACTCGCAGTGAAGGCAATGTTGAGACCGGTACGTCTTCTTTGAATGATCTTTTTCTGCTTCTGTTTTATTTGACTCATGTTTCGATTAGAGTTATGTGCCTTAGGGTTCAGTCGTTAGTTAGGACTGACTTCCATCTTTCTTGTAAATAAGCATGTCGTAGAATTAACTGATAGTAAGTCGATAGAAGCTTCTCATGTTCTTTTTGGTTGTAAACTTGATCTCGTGGGTCAAGTGTTCGACATTGACCTACTCCTCGATATTCTTGTAAGTTTTGACGTGGTCATTGGCATGGACTTAGTTATCTATGCATCACGCAGAAATTCTCAGGAAAGAGAAAATCGCGCGTGTCCCTCTCCCCAGTGTGGAAATCCTTATCAGTTTAAGATCATCGTAGTGATGCCATTGTTGACATTGTCTCAGTCGTGAAAGCCCAGAAGTGTCTACGGAGGGGCTACTCTGCTATTTAAAACACAGCTTGATTAGCAACATACATTAAAAATAAATGATATTTAAAATTAATTAATAATTAACAAAATGTATATCAAATTTTAATATACAAAAAATCATACCAACCTATATTCTCCTTTTCGAGTAAAGTCGAAATTTTCAGCATCTACGGTTACATTCCCTGTTTGAACTTTCTTCGGCAGGCTATGCTTCTTCAGTTCTTTAATCTTTTTATCCTGCTGGATGTTAAAATAGTATACTAAATACTTATAATCGTAAAAAAATAAAAATAGTATCATACACAAAAATGAGCCTATTGAAGTACATGGTGATAGTTAACACGGATACATACCTTTAGAGTGCAATCAACAAAATCTCCTTTCGTTTTCATTGGTTTGAAAACTTCTTGGTTAATCATGATACCTTTTCCTTTATGAATGTCAGGTAGCTTCATCGATACACATATCAATCAAATTAATATAAATAAAACACTTTATTATGTGACATCCTTAAATTCTTTATGAATTGTAACCATTATAAATAATTATAGCAAATATAAAATTACCTTGTCTACTGTTGTTTGTTCATGTCGGATGGTGTGGCCAGAATGTATATCATATGCCTATCAAAAAAACATTGTAGTAAATTCTGGATAATTAATTAATAAAATCAGGTGTATATAACAAAAATAGATAAATACCTTGTCGAACTCATCAACAAATTGACCATGACTTATTTCAACAACCTCATCATCATCGACTGAATCAACTATGTCACTCAAAACAACAGGAATACAATCACGATAAACTGATAATTGAAAGGAAACGTTATCAATCTTATTAAAGATCAATAAATCTTCATCAAAGATTTTAAGCCTTTCGCAAAGAGTAGGCCATCCGTCCGTGAATGCATAGCAGTTATGTATTTTAGCAGATTCCACACTCCAGCGAGTACCAGCAGCTAGTATTTGATAGGTGCCGTTTAGAGTTTGTTTTTGAAAAAACTTTTTAATGAAAGCATCTGGAATTACCTGTATTAAATGAAAAAAAAAACATAACTTACCACGCATGTTGTTTCATTATAGTAAACAGAACTAATACTATAATGTTACATAAATATATAATAAATTACATATATACAGTTAGATTAATAATGTATACAGTTAAGCCCAATTGTGTGTATCGCTGATATGTGAAATACGATTGACCGCATACACCGTCAATAAAAAACGAAAGTTCAAACACATCATGTCGAATAGACTTGAAAACCAAGAGTGAATCCTTTGACAATTGAAGGCCTTTAACAACTGCTGCCCAACCATCAGCCAAAGCCGGTCTAGACTCTAATGTTTTCATAGTTACGGTCCAAGACTTACCACATTCATGAAGTATCTTGAGATGAATACGTGGCCATGGACGACCCCAATGTTTATAAACAAAACTGAGAGGTAACTCCTGAATACAAAGATAGTACTATTAAGTATATAATGAAGTTAAATAAATATTATATGAATTTGGGTACTAAACATCATATTATTCAGTAAAATGTAAATAATCATACCAGCTTTAAAGAGTTTGGATCTTCTAGGATCTTCACAAACGAAACATTCATGATTTCACCTGAATTTTTAACATATATATATATTTATTACATCTTAACATAGCCAATTGAATTCATGAAAAAACCAAATGTATATGGTTAAGAAATATACATTTTCTTTCTTATTACAGTCAATCCGATAACTAACTTGTAAGATTCTGAAATTTATTGTTCTTATAAAAGAATCTATGAGATTTTAAGTGAATGATTAAATATCGAATCATCAATGTCCGATTATGTCTAAATTACGATTGGTATCTAAACAAAAGTTGTACAAAGCATAACAAAAGAAAACTACAAACACTTAATTTCAGACAATTAAAGACTAAATCTTACAAACAGAAAACTATAAACGGTTTACATTTTCGTTATAAACCATTATAATAAATAATAATATCCTTAAACAATTCATTATAAACAATTACAATCAATCTTATAACTATCTATAATGATTTTGAAATATAAAGTTCTTATAACAGTATCTATGAAATTCTAAGTGAATGATTAAACATCGAATCATCATTGTCCGTTTATGTCCTCCGTAAATGATTGGTATATATATATATATATATATATATATATAACATGAAGAAAGCATAACAAATAACAACTACAAACAATAAATTTCAAACAATTAAAGACTCAGTCTTACAAAAACAATACTATAACCGGTTTAGATCTGAAATATGTCAAATTATTTATCTACAATCAACGATTGGAACGATTAAGTAACTAAATAAAGGAAAAAACTAAATGAAGTGGAATGTTATTACCTTTAGATGAGGATTCCATCTAAGAAACCAGCGGCGGCAAGCTTAAGAGCGATGATGAGGGATAATATCGGAGCCCTAGTTTCCGTCGCCGATGAAGTGACTGGTGGTGATAATTTGAGACATGCTATGATGGTATAGGTTACTATGTAATGATGATAGACTGTATTTTAAACAACCGTCATTTGTAATATTACATAAACAACCCATAAACTTTTAAAAATGACGATAATAAATTGGATTTAACAATAACTTACAACAACACCATTTTATGTTATAATCTATGTTTATAAATATTTAAGCAAGTGTGAAATTATTATTATTATTACATATTTTATTAAATTAGTATATTGTTAACTGTTTTTTACATTTATGTATTAAATTTATCATTTTTTATCAACTTAAAATAAATATATTAAAGATGTTAATAGTAACAGAATATTATATATAACAATTAAGTATAAATTTATTTTTTTTTTCAATCATGAATACTGAGGGTTAGGATATTTCAAATTAAATTATGACAAATCTTTATACAAAATCTAAATTAACATCGGATATATCAAGCGTGAATACTCATATATTGTCAATCTATCTTTGTAAACAAAAAAATAAACGGATATGTATTAATAAAAGAACACATGGGTTAATAAACAATAAAAAACTTTGTATGAATAAAAATTAGCAAAGTTTTAATAATAATGAAAAAAAATTATTTTTTCATTCTGTATCATAAAATAATTTAACCAACACCTCCTTCATTAAATTCTTGTTTAACATCTCTTAAATGTTGCATATTAAATCAGGATTAATTCAAAAGAAAAACATGTTAAACTAAAGTGTAGATGACAAAACGGTCTCTTCAAAAGATGCGATGTTATATAGTCCTTGAAATGTCTCAGCGTCTTGTAAATATTGAAGATCTTTCATGTCAATCTTTATTTCAATAATAATACCCCAGTCGGTAATAAAACCAACTTTGTGCTCCTTTCTCGCCTAAGTTGTTAAGGCATAACTCAAATGAAATTGATTTTGGATTTGTAAAAGAAGACACTTCTAACCATCCTTGATCTTCAAATTTAAATAGCTTCACGTTTATATCATGGGTCTTTACGACAACAAACATATGAAGTATGTTGCGGATTTTTAAAAAAACTGTCACACCCCGGTTTCCACGTGTTTCACCGGTGGGCCCGGTGGGGGATTACCGTGACGTAGTTGGCAACAATATAGTCAAACCACACAATTATATAAAAGCACAGCGGAAGCTTTAAAGATAAATATATACTTCAACCTCTGGTGGTAATATCAAATATATTACAGAAGTCGAATGTATCCACAGCGGATCAAAATAATAAAATATTGTTCATTCAGATACGGCATCGAGTTTGCGAGACTATTCGTGATGCTTAGGAAGCTAATACCAGCCAATTTTCGGATAGTACCTGCACTTAATCTTTTTGGGGAAAATACGTCAATTTACACTGGTAAATACATTCAACTGACACATTTGAAAATGTTTATTAAAATTGATTTGAATGCACAAGGCACAAACTCTTTTATAACTTGGGAAAATTATTAAATCTTGTGAACGTATTGCATGTTCTTTTATGCGTTCAGTAGTCCGGGTCGTGCCGGGTTAAAGATTAATAGACACACCACATTGCGTAAAACCGTAGTATAGAAAGCAACGGCTACGTCTTTTAATTAAATGTCGACAATATATACCGGGTGTACGCCTACACCGGGATGTTGATGGTCGTGGCCATTTCGTAAAATGATGCCAAGGATATCCAGGACAACGGTCATTAACCCCCCAAAGGCTTATAAGAAACAAAACTGTTTAAATGAGCCGATCATAATATTTAATTAACCACCTAAGCGAGGGAAGATATGATGCTCAATCAAGCGGTAAATATTATACCGTATCCCAAGCCCGTATAGGGGAAATAAGTTAAAAGTATTTACCTTTGCAAGTATTATTCCTTAATTTGATTAAATCACCGATAGCTTTTACTGGGCTCCTAATCTGGAACGAAGGTTTTAATTAACCTCTTAGAATCCTAACGGGTCTTTATATTGGCCGTAGCCTATACCGGTTGGTTCCGGAATATAAATGTGGTTTAATCGCGCGAAAAGGCGAAAACCGAGAATGGAATGTGATTCTGCCCCAAACAAGTTCAGAGACTTGTTTTATATGGGTTCAAGGTTCACACTCTGGATTTTGGGGTCAAAATAATATAATTTGACCCGTATTGGCTAATTTATGAAAACTAGTTTCATAAGCCGAACCGTGCGCGCAATAGGCGAAACGGTTAACCATGAGAGTCTTACGCTTATTTCCTAAGTCAATATGCCTTAAAGAGGTTGTGGTATCAGTAGGATACCTTCCGTGATGCCCGTAACGAGTTTAAGTTAATATTACGCCCCGTAGGGGTTTTCCGGTCATTTTAAAGACTTTTAAAGAGCTTTTCGAGTTCTACAGGAAATCTGAGTTTCCCGAACAGTTTACAAAGTCTAAAATACTTTATTTATTATTTAAAATCAGTAGCAACTGGAATCGGGTCAAAAGATCTTGTAGAACTCACGTTTTGGCCGAAAAGGGCATATTCGGTATTTACCGAACCGTAGCCATAACCGCAGGTTATGAGCAAGGTAAAAATTATTAAAAATCTTCAAAATTCCAAAAATATTAATTTATAACAGTGGGTAAAAGTTTTTGTGATGAAATCTTGGTTTAGATAGGCGTTATGCTAATTGCGCCGTTTATTACAAAAGTTTACTTTAATTGCGCTATTTAGCATAACTCTCATTCTAGACCTCGGATTGACGTGAAACTTTAAGGACATGCTTATAATTTAGTAAGCAAGGTTATGGTCCATTCACGTGTCCGAAATACTCGTTTTATTTTTAAAAGGCCGTTACGGTCAACTTTTAGGCGATTAACGGAAATGTGTAAAGGACTCGGACAAATCATGAATCGATCACAGAGGTCTATACCATCATGTAACCTGGGCCTAAGAGAGTCCTAAGGCATATCTATACCTCACTAAAACGGGTCAGAACTGAAGTCGAAGCAAAAGTCAAACTTTTGCGACATTCGGCTCCGAACCGGGTCAAAATAGCAAATGGTCGATTCAAACGAGCGCAAACAAGTTTATATACTTAATATCATGTTTTAAGAGTGTCTAAACAGGTTCCATAGCATATACTTACAGATTATGCATAAATCGCAAAAATAGCTTTCTGTTGACTTTTTAACCGTTCGTTTGACTCGACATTTGAGCTAGTTAGAGTGGTGATCAGGGGGAACCCTTTTAGAGGTTTATTACCCACATAAATACCAACTCATAACTACCTTTGATTCGTCATAAGACAGAACCATCACGGATTTATTTTAAAGTCAAACCGTTTTTACGACGGTTTGGTTTCTAGCTATTTACTAAGCATAAATCAAACTTCAAAGGATCTAATGAACTTACAGAAGTTGAGACTTGCTTAGAGAGCAATGAAGAACACTTGAGAGCCTTTAGAATGACCAGAGAAGTGTTGTTGTGTTGTGATGAAAGTTATGAACACAAGTATGCTATTTATAGCCAAAGTCAAGGTCCAAGATCATCACACAACACCCTACAACTGATCATGGATGGATGGCATGTGTCCTAGGGAGTTATGGGTCGAGTAGGGGGCGCCCATGACTCTGGAGAACCCATACATTATTGCCTTGCCGCTTAAAAGAGCCAACAGCCATAATTCTGTCGCCGGGCATCGCTTACGGACCGTATGGCTTTGGCCTTGCGGTCCGTAAGCCACAGGCGGATCATCAGCAATCATTCCCCCTCCTTACGGTCCGTAAGGCATACCCTTTACGGTCCGTAAGGGGTTAAAAATAAATCTTTTTAAATCTTTTAGTAATGATTAATAAAATCTTGGTAATTAATTACCTGACCTTTCGGGTTTGAAGGGGTAACTTTGCGATATGGCCCTCGGTTAATTACGATTAAGGACCTCGCGTTATTTACCCGTATCGTTAAGCCCCTGGTTAATTTATTCATTATTCAGAAGGCTTTAATTTATATTATTGACGCTTTTAACCCTTCTCACACGAATTCGATCGTAACTTTCTCGTTTTAAAACGGAATTTCGCGGAATTTATACAGTATATTCTAGTGAGCGTATAATACTGTTACAAAGCCTTGGGAACGTTAAAGGGTCACTCAGAGGTATAATTAAACATGTTGACACAATTAACCCCTGTGGTTTGTAATCTCGCACTTTCTTCCGCGTTTCACTTCCGTACGATCTATGATTTACTCGTTTGAAGGTATGAGCAGCATTTAGGGTGACTATACAGTATTTTACCCTTTGTTGACATTTATAACCCTCGAATTTACATACTTTCAAGGTTCGTCAAATTTAGTCCTTTATTTATTATCAATGCCACGTGTAATCAAATGACACGTGTTAACACATTATTGGATACAAAAATTCGAGGTGTTACATCCTCACCCCCTTAAAATAAATCTCGACCCTAGATTTACTCAAATAAATAGGGGTACTTTTTTCTTTCATTGGGGCTTCGACTTCCCACGTATATTCGGGACCTCTACGAGCATCCCATTTGACTTTTACAATCGGTACGTGCTTTCTTCGAAGCTTCTTCACCTGTCGATCTTCAACCGACAAAGGTTTTTCTACAAACTTTAAGCTCTCATCTATATGCACATCTGTGTGTGGAATCACCAATGATTCATCGGCGAAGCACTTTTTGAGATTGCAGATGTGGAACACATTGTGAATTCCATTGAGCTCTTCAGGCAATTTCAATTTATAGGCAACTGATCCGACACGTTCAATGACCTCAAAAGGTCCTATGTATCTCGGACTCAGTTTGCCTTTCTTGCCGAAACGCATCACTCCCTTCCAGGGTGACACCTTAAGCAACACCTTTTCACCCACTTCGAAGTGAAAATCCTTACGCTTCGGATCAGCGTAGCTTTTCTGCCTATCACGGGCAGCCTTGAGACGTTCCCGTATCTGGACAATCTTGTCCGTTGTCTGGAAAACTATCTCTGGTCCCGATAATTGGACCTCTCCTACTTCCGCCCAACAAACAGGCGATCTACATTTCCTCCCGTATAATGCCTCAAAAGGCAAAGCCTTTATGCTGGTGTGGTAGCTATTATTGTAGGAGAATTCGATTAGGGGTAGATTCTTATCCCAGTTACCACCTAAATCGATTGCACATGCGCGTAGCATGTCCTCTAACGTTTGAATGGTACGCTCACTCTGACCGTCCGTCTGTGGATGGTAAGCCGTACTGAAGTTCAAACGAGTGGCCAAAGATTGCTGGAAACTCTTCCAGAAGTGAGACGTGTATCTAGTATCCCTGTCGGAGATAATAGACACAGGTATGCCGTGTAAGGCTACAATCCTATCAACATAAAGTTGGGCTAACATATCGGAGCTATACGTCTCCTTGATGGGTAGAAAATGAGCTGATTTAGTCAGCCTATCGACTATGACCCATATTGTATCGCTTCCTTTCCTGGTTTTGGGTAACTTGGTTATGAAGTCCATAGTTACGCATTCCCACTTCCACTCGGGAAGTTCAGGCTGTTGTAGCAAGCCAGACGGCTTTTGGTGCTCGGCTTTGACTTGAGCACAAGTCAAGCACTTTGCTACGTGGGCGGCCACAGACTTTTTCAAGCCTATCCACCAATAATTTACCTTTAAATCTTGATACATCTTGTCAGCACCAGGATGGACCGAATATTTGGAACTATGGGCTTCCTGGAGGATAACATCTCGTAGTCCTCCATAAATCGGAACCCATATTCGTCCGTTTAATCTAAGGATTCCATCCTTGCTAAGAGTCAACTGCTCCTCAGTCACTCCTAACTTTTCATTAGGATAATTAGCTTCCAACACAGCCTCTCGCTGCGCAGCTAATATCTTTTCAATTAAATTGTTTTTGACCTCAATGCTCTTGGCATTGATTCTGATAGGTTTTACCCTTTCTTTCCTGCTCAAGGCATCAGCGACTACATTCGCTTTGCCGGGATGGTACCTGATCTCGCAATCATAGTCATTCAAGGTTTCCATCCAACGGCGCTGCCTCATGTTCAACTCTTTCTGATTGAACAGGTGCTGGAGGCTTTTGTGATCAGAATAAACCACAAATTTAATACCATAAAGGTAATGCCTCCACAATTTTAGTGCAAATACAACGGCACCCAACTCCAAATCATGGGTGGTGTAATTCTTTTCGTGCACCTTTAATTGTCGTGAAGCGTAGGCAATAACCTTGCCCTTCTGCATAAGCACACACCCCATGCCCGTGTGTGATGCATCGCAGTAAACTACGAATTCTTCTGTACCCTCAGGTAAGGTCAACACAGGTGCGTTGCTCAGCTTTTGCTTCAGGATTTCGAAGGATTCTTGCTGCTTTGGGCCCCAAATGAACTTTTCTTTCTTCTTGGTTAGGGAAGTCAAGGGCGCAGCAATCCTCGAAAAATTCTCAATAAACCTCCTGTAGTATCCTGCTAACACCAGGAAACTACGAATTTCGGTAGGCGTCTTTGGCTCTTGCCAGTTCATGACTGCCTCTACCTTAGCGGGATCCACTTGGATACCACGTTCACTTACAACGTGACCTAAAAACTGAACCTCTCGTAGCCAGAATTCACATTTCGAGAATTTGGCGTAGAGTTTCTCACGCTGTAGTAATTCGAGAATGCAACGGAGGTGCTTCTCGTGGTCAGCTTGGCTTTTGGAATATATAAGAATATCGTCAATGAAGACGATGACAAATTTGTCCAAATACGGCTTGCAGACGCGATTCATGAGATCCATGAACGCAGCCGGCGCATTTGTGAGCCCAAAAGGCATCACTAGGAACTCGTAATGACCATAGCGAGTCCTAAATGCGGTCTTATGTACATCTTCATCTCTGACCCTTAGCTGATGATAGCCCGACCTTAGGTCGATCTTTGAGAAGTAGCTCGCTCCTTGCAGCTGATCGAACAGATCGTCGATCCTTGGCAAAGGATATCTATTCTTTATGGTAACTTTGTTCAGCTCACGGTAATCGATGCACAAACGCATCGATCCGTCCTTCTTCTTTACAAACAGGTCAGGTGCTCCCCAGGGAGACGAACTAGGTCTGATAAAACCTTTTGCCAACAGTTCATCCAACTGGGTCCTTAGTTCCTTCATTTCCGTCGGAGCTAGCCTGTAGGGTGCTCTCGCTATGGGAGCTGCTCCAGGTATGATATCTATTCTGAATTCCACTTGTCTATCTGGTGGCAAACCAGGTAGTTCTTCAGGAAAAACCTCGGGATATTCAGAAATGACAGGAAGGTCCTCGATCTTCGGCTTAGGTTCTTCAATTATCACCTGAGCCATGTAAATTACACAGCCTCTGTTCAAACATCTAGAAGCTTTGAGCATAGATGCGTCCTTAGGTAATCCATACTGCGTGTCTCCTCGAATGGTAAGCGATTCACCACTCGGAGTCTTTAACACTATATGCCTTTTGCCGCAAATGATTTGGGCCTGGTTACGGGATAACCAGTCCATGCCTAAGACTATGTCGAAACCCGCTAGATTGAAGGGAAGTAGGGATAGAGGAAAAGAATGGTTCTTAATGGACATTTCACATCCCTCTAGCACAGTGGAGACGGTTTCTATCGCGCCGTCTGCTAACTCTACCTCGTATTTCATATCTAGGGTTTTGATCGGCACGTTCAATAGTTTACAAAACTTTTGGTCTACAAAGGACTTATCAGCGCCAGAATCGAAAAGTACTCTTGCAAATATATTATTTACGAGAAAAGTACCTGTAAGCACATTGTCGTTCTGTACTGCCTCCTTTGCATCCATGCGGAAAACTCTCGCGTTTGTCTTCTTGGTCTCCTCCGCCTTCTTGGCGTTCTTAGGGCAGTTACTCTTGATATGCCCCTTTTCATTGCAACCGTAGCAGGTTGCGTCCTTGATTTTCTTACAATCCACCGTCTTATGATCCTTGGACTTGCATAGTCCACAGGAGGAAGTCTTTGGCTGCGACTGTGAATTCGACGCAAACCTACATTTCCCAGAGTGGGGTTTCTTGCAGATTTTGCAATTGGGTCTTTCACCAGCCTGCCCATCCTTCTTCGTCTCAGCCCCTCTCTTGCCGTCACCGTTTCCACGGTGTTTTTTTCCAGACCTTCGTGAGGTATCATCCTCACGTTTCCTCTTCTCAGCCTCCTTGCTCCTTAGCGTCCTCAGACGGACAGCATCTAAAGTGAGAGACAAGGAGAGGCCAGTAACTGACCTGAAGGTCGTCGGCCGAGAGGCCTTTACGCTAGCCTTTATCGCAGGCTCCAAGCCCCCAATGAAACGGGCGATTCTTCTAGACTCTGGTGTCACAAGGTACGGAACCAGGCGAGACATCGTATTGAAGCTCGTCAAATAAGCCTGGCAGTCCAGGTTCGTCATCACCAGTGACACAAAGTCAGCCTCAATCTTCTCAACCTCATGCTGAGGGCAGTAGTTTTCCTTAATGAGAGCAATAAATTCCTCCCATGTCATCTTGTATAAAGCAGACTTACCTGATGCCTGCAACAACGCTCTCCACCATGCCAGGGCCTCGCCCTTAAATGACTGGGACACAAACTTCACCACATCCTTCTCTGCGCAGCCACTGATGTCCACAATAGTGTCCATCTCATCCAGCCAGGTGATACAATCAACAGCACCCTTCTCCCCTGTGAATTCCCGGGGCTTACAAGACACGAAGTACTTGTAAGTGCAACCCTTGGCACCGGATGCATCAGTGTATTCTCGTTCACGACGAATACTATTCTCCGCTGACGAGTGGTTGTCGTCATCTTTCTTGGGTTGAGAGGGTGGTTTGGAGTGTGTCTTTGGTTTGGAGGGTGGTTTTGATACGGTTCTGCCTTGGGACTCAGTATATTGACGATCCAGAGCTGCCTGAACAGCATTGTCAATTAGAGCCTTTAACTGTGAGCCTGTCAAATGCACTGGCGCATTGTCGTAGTCATCTTCATTTGTATGGCTATTCTCTCCATTGGGATCCGCCATTTGTAACTTGAATCTGCTACAGAAGATAACAAAATTTTATTTAGAAGCTTATTATGGAATTGTCTTTTATGACAATTCGTTAACCATGGTAACAGAGACCATATTTGGTTAACTTATTACTCACTTAGTTTTTAGGATTTGAATACATCCTATTTTAGCTATAACAATAATATTGGCGGCATAAAGCCTAATCACGAGGATGTTTTATAATATTAGCCGAGATTTCAGAGAATCAAAGGCATAGAGGTTTGAACCGTAGTTCTCTTACCCCTTTCTGGCAGGGAGTCATAGACCACCACTGTCTTTTGTCTTTATAAGACAATTATTACGGCCCATAGGCACTACACCTCTAATGGATGTTTTAATATGGTTGGCCCGTAGGCACTACATCACTTAATGGATGATTTAATAAGATTTGGCCCGTAGGCACTACATCACTAATGGATGTTTTAAATAAGATTGGCCCGTAGGCACTACATCACTAATGGATGTTTAAATAAGATTGATCACCTTCATTGGTGATTTAACCCACGATTTATAAATCATTTAGTTGGGTTTTGAAATCCTTAAAGGATTATTGTATAAGAATGACGCGCGTGATTTTAACGAATCACATCTGCCATGATTGTTAACATGCTTGCAGCGGTTAACAGGGAATCTGAATCTTTTAATTAAGTCCTACCATCTTGGCCGGATCTTAAAAGACACCAGGCTAGGTTTCACTCGTCAGATTCTTTATTTAGGCAGATCAATTTAAAAGGAATGGTTTTGATTTATTTCATACATATTAAAACAAAACTCATAACATACATTCCATAATCTCAAATACAATCACATATTGCCCTAAATGGGTCTTTCAAATAGTACATACCTCCATAGAGGTTTAAAATAAGTGACAAGTCCACGCAGGGACTAACATAAAATAAGTGTCCATGCAAGGACTAAAAGATAAGTCCACGTAGGGACTAAAATACGATAAGTGTCCACGCAGGGACTTATTTCAAAATAGAAATTAGTACAACTATTAAGGGCTAGTGGTCACGTTTCTTCTTTTTGCCCTTTAGTAGGTTCGCCAAGCCTTTGAGAAATCCTCGGTGGCTCTTTTTCTCTTCCTCGAACTCTCTCTCCACACGATCTAGTCGATGGAGTATCTCTTCCTGTTCAGGAGGAGAGAAACGTGGTTGTGGCGCTTGTTGCGGAACTGGAGGTCTGGGAGGTATTGGATACCCATGAGCTGAGTAGTCCGGTGCTCCCATGTTCCCATGAGCTCCGTCAGGGTAGCGTGCATTATATCTAGCCGACACCACATATGGGTCGCGCTCATAATTGTAGTTGTAATGTGCTTGTGACGGTTCGAACGGGTTGTAAGCCGTTGGACCCGTGTAAGCAGGTATGGGTTGGTCATACCCAAATGGCGGCGAATTTGGTGCAGCTGGTGCGGAGTTCGCCTCCTGTATAGGACTTGAAGGTCCTTCTTCTTGTAGTGGCGGATAGTGGCTACTACTAGAGTGTCGAGGGGTGCTGAAGTGGATACCCCCTCCTCCTCGTGTGGACATACGAGCATTTGTCCTCCTACGCCTTGGCGGATCAGGCATTACTGGTTGCGCCGGTGGCGGAGGTGGTGGCGTAACTGCCACAAAGCGTGAATCCTCAGAGGGATCCTGTGGATGTCGCGGTTGTTGTGATGTCTGTTGAGGTGGTGTGTAGTACCATTCATGTCGGTCAAACAACGCTTGGAAACTGTCTGGCCCCTGATAGGGTGTGCCATGGAAGGATGACCCATCAGAGACTTCTATCGGATGCGTGGGCGTACCACGAGCAGGTTCTGTTGGATCAGTATCTTCGTCCATATGATCCTCGGAGAAGTGATCTTGTGGCCCTAATGGAACAAAACCTGAAGGCTCCTGTATGTAGTCAGCTGGATTAAACTGACCTATGAAGTATGGAGTAGGGTCGTCGTAATTTCGGTGCGATACCGAACGTTGTAGAGGTATGAAGGAAGGTTGCGGGTTATTGGGATCATTTTCTGAATTTGGCCCAAAGGAGTGCCGGTATGATGGCGTCGAGCTGTGCGAGGTGGAATGCCTCGCAGGTTTGTAAAGATCTCTTCGTCGTTGTGGTTCTTCGCTCCTTGTCATTGAAGGAGGTCTTGTACCTGACGGTCCAGCTTCGTGATCGTGATGTGTCACGATATCTCCTCTGCCTCTTCTTCCCCTTCCTCTTCCTCGGAATATAACAGGTGGCATTTTCCTGCTCCAAAACTTATTAAAAATCGAAATGAAAATAGAGACAAAAAGGAGTATTAATCCGAATTTGTCCTAAGTTATTGTCTAGACTCAAGTATGTGCAATTGTGTCGTTGAGATTAAACACAATAGGATAGTGTTTAATTCGCTCAACGTTGGCTCTGATACCAACCTGTCACACCCCGGTTTCCACGTGTTTCACCGGTGGGGGATTACCGTGACGTAGTTGGCAACAATATAGTCAAACCACACAATTATATAAAAGCACAGCGGAAGCTTTAAAGATAAATATATACTTCAACCTCTGGTGGTAATATCAAATATATTACAGAAGTCGAATGTATCCACAGCGGATCAAAATAATAAAATATTGTTCATTCAGATACGGCATCGAGTTTGCGAGACTATTCGTGATGCTTAGGAAGCTAATACCAGCCAATTTTCGTATAGTACCTGCACTTAATCTTTTTGGGGAAAATACGTCAGTTTACACTGGTAAATACATTCAACTGACACATTTGAAAATGTTTATTAAAATTGATTTGAATGCACAAGGCACAAACTCTTTTATAACTTGGGAAAATTATTAAATCTTGTGAACGTATTACATGTTCTTTTATGCGTTCAGTAGTCCGGGTCGTGCCGGGTTAAAGATTAATAGACACACCACATTGCGTAAAACCGTAGTATAGAAACCAACGGCTACGTCTTTTAATTAAATGTCGACAATATATACCGGGTGTACGCCTACACCGGGATGTCGATGGTCGTGGCCATTTCGTAAAATGATGCCAAGGATATCCGGGACAACGGTCATTAACCCCCCAAAGGCTTATAAGAAACAAAACTGTTTAAATGAGCCGATCATAATATTTAATTAACCACCTAAGCGAGGGAAGATATGATGCTCAATCAAGCGGTAAATATTATACCGTATCCCAAGCCCGTATAGGGGAAATAAGTTAAAAGTATTTACCTTTGCAAATATTATTCCTTAATTTGATTAAATCACCGATAGCTTTTACTGGGCTCCTAATCTGGAACGAAGGTTTTAATTAATCTCTTAGAATCCTAACGGGTCTTTATATTGGCCGTAGCCTATACCGGTTGGTTCCGGAATATAAATGTGGTTTAATCGCGCGAAAAGGCGAAAGCCGAGAATGGAATGTGATTCTGCCCCAAACAAGTTCAGAGACTTGTTTTATATGGGTTCAAGGTTCACACTCTGGATTTTGGGGTCAAAATAATATAATTTGACCCGTATTGGCTAATTTATGAAAACTAGTTTCATAAGCCGAACCGTGCGCGCAATAGGCGAAACGGTTAACCATGAGAGTCTTACGCTTATTTCCTAAGTCAATATGCCTTAAAGAGGTTGTGGTATCAGTAGGATACCTTCCGTGATGCCTGTAACGTGTTTAAGTTAATATTACGCCCCGTAGGGGTTTTCTGGTCATTTTAAAGACTTTTAAAGAGCTTTTCGAGTTCTACAGGAAATCTGAGTTTCCCGAACAGTTTACAAAGTCTAAAATACTTTATTTATTATTTAAAATCAGTAGCAACTGGAATCGGGTCAAAAGATCTTGTAGAACTCACATTTTGGCCGAAAAGGGCATATTCGGTATTTACCGAACCGTAGCTATAACCGCAGGTTATGAGCAAGGTAAAAATTATTAAAAATCTTCAAAATTCCAAAAATATTAAATTATAACAGTGGGTAAAAGTTTTGGTGACGAAATCTTGGTTTAGATAGGCGTTATGCTAATTGCGCCGTTTATTACAAAAGTTTACTTTAATTGCGCTATTTAGCATAACTCTCATTCTAGACCTCGGATTGACGTGAAACTTTAAGGACATGCTTATAATTTAGTAAGCAAGGTTATGGTCCGTTCACGTGTCCGAAATACTCGTTTTATTTTTAAAAGGCCGTTACGGTCAACTTTTAGGCGATTAACGGAAATGTGTAAAGGACTCGGACAAATCATGAACCGATCACAGAGGTCTATACCATCATATAACCTGGTCCTAAGATCTATACCTCACTAAAACGGGTCAGAACTGAAGTCGAAGCAAAAGTCAAACTTTTGCGACATTCGGCCCCGAACCGGGTCAAAATAGCAAATGGTCGATTCAAACGAGCGCAAACAAGTTTATATACTTAATATCATGTTTTAAGAGTGTCTAAACAGGTTCCATAGCATATACTTACAGATTATGCATAAATCGCAAAAATAGCTTTCTGTTGACTTTTTAACCGTTCGTTTGACTCGACATTTGAGCTAGTTAGAGTGGTGATCAGGGGGAACCCTTTTAGAGGTTTATTACCCACATAAATACCAACTCATAACTACCTTTGATTCGTCATAAGACAGAACCATCACGGATTTATTTTAAAGTCAAACCGTTTTTACGACGGTTTGGTTTCTAGCTATTTACTAAGCATAAATCAAACTTCAAAGGATCTAATGAACTTACAGAAGTTGAGACTTGCTTAGAGAGCAATGAAGAACACTTGAGAGCCTTTAGAATGACCAGAGAAGTGTTGTTGTGTTGTGATGAAAGTTATGAACACAAGTATGCTATTTATAGCCAAAGTCAAGGTCCAAGATCATCACACAACACCCTACAACTGATCATGGATGGATGGCATGTGTCCTAGGGAGTTATGGGTCGAGTAGGGGGTGCCCATGACTCTGGAGAACCCATACATTATTGCCTTGCCGCTTAAAAGAGCCAACAGCCATAATTCTGTCGCTGGGCATCGCTTACGGACCGTATGGCTTTGGCCTTGCGGTCCGTAAGCCACAGGCGGATCATCAGCAATCATTCCCCCTCCTTACGGTCCGTAAGGCATACCCTTTACGGTCCGTAAGGGGTTAAAAATAAATCTTTTTAAATCTTTTAGTAATGATTAATAAAATCTTGGTAATTAATTACCTGACCTTTCGGGTTTGAAGGGGTAACTTTGCGATATGGCCCTCGGTTAATTACGATTAAGGACCTCGCGTTATTTACCCGTATCGTTAAGCCCCTGGTTAATTTATTTATTATTCAGAAGGCTTTAATTTATATTATTGACGCTTTTAACCCTTCTCTCACGAATTCGATCGTAACTTTCTCGTTTTAAAACGGAACTTCGCGGAATTTATACAGTATATTCTAGTGAGCGTATAATACTGTTACAAAGCCTTGGGAACGTTAAAGGGTCACTCAGAGGTATAATTAAACATGTTGACACAGTTAACCCCTGTGGTTTGTAATCTCTCACTTTCTTCCGCGTTTCACTTCCGTACGATCTATGATTTACTCGTTTGAAGGTATGAGCATCATTTAGGGTGACTATACAGTATTTTACCCTTTGTTGACATTTATAACCCTCGAATTTACATACTTTCAAGGTTCGTCAAATTTAGTCCTTTATTTATTATCAATGCCACGTGTAATCAAATGACACGTGTTAACACATTATTGGATACAAAAATTCGAGGTGTTACATCCTCACCCCCTTAAAATAAATCTCGACCCGAGATTTACTCAAATAAATAGGGGTACTTTTCTTTCATTGTGGTTCGACTTCCCACGTATATTCGGGACCTCTACGAGCATCCCATTTGACTTTTACAATCGGTACGTGCTTTCTTCGAAGCTTCTTCACCTGTCGATCTTCAACCGACAAAGGTTTTTCTACAAACTTTAAGCTCTCATCTATAAGCACATCTGTGTGTGGAATCACCAATGATTCATCGGCGAAGCACTTTTTGAGATTGCAGATGTGGAACACATTGTGAATTCCATTGAGCTCTTCAGGCAATTTCAATTTATAGGCAACTGATCCGACACGTTCAATGACCTCAAAAGGTCCTATGTATCTCGGACTCAGTTTGCCTTTCTTGCCGAAACGCATCACTCCCTTCCAGGGTGACACCTTAAGCAACACCTTTTCACCCATTTCGAAGTGAAAATCCTTACGCTTCGGATCAGCGTAGCTTTTCTGCCTATCACGGGCAGCCTTGAGACGTTCCCGTATCTGGACAATCTTGTCCGTTGTCTGGAAAACTATCTCTGGTCCCGATAATTGGACCTCTCCTACTTCCGCCCAACAAACAGGCGATCTACATTTCCTCCCGTATAATGCCTCAAAAGGCGCAGCCTTTATGCTGGTGTGGTAGCTATTATTGTAGGAGAATTCGATTAGGGGTAGATTCTTATCCCAGTTACCACCTAAATCGATTGCACATGCGCATAGCATGTCCTCTAACGTTTGAATGGTACGCTCACTCTGACCGTCCGTCTGTGGATGGTAAGCCGTACTGAAGTTCAAACGAGTGCCCAAAGATTGCTGGAAACTCTTCCAGAAGTGAGACGTGTATCTAGTATCCCTGTCGGAGATAATAGACACAGGTATGCCGTGTAAGGCTACAATCTTATCAACATAAAGTTGGGCTAACATATCGGAGCTATACGTCTCCTTGATGGGTAGAAAATGAGCTGATTTAGTCAGCCTATCGACTATGACCCATATTGTATCGCTTCCTTTCCTGGTTTTGGGTAACTTGGTTATGAAGTCCATAGTTACGCATTCCCACTTCCACTCGGGAAGTTCAGGCTGTTGTAGCAAGCCAGACGGCTTTTGGTGCTCAGCTTTGACTTGAGCACAAGTCAAGCACTTTGCTACGTGGGCGGCCACAGACTTTTTCAAGCCTATCCACCAATAATTTGCCTTTAAATCTTGATACATCTTGTCAGCACCAGGATGGACCGAATATTTGGAACTATGGGCTTCCTGGAGGATAACATCTCGTAGTCCTCCATAAATTGGAACCCATATTCGTCCGTTTAATCTAAGGATTCCATCCTTGCTAAGAGTCAACTGCTCCTCAGTCACTCCTAACTTTTCATTAGGATAATTAGCTTCCAACACAGCCTCTCGCTGCGCAGCTAATATCTTTTCAATTAAATTGTTTTTGACCTCAATGCTCTTGGCATTGATTCTGATAGGTTTTACCCTTTCTTTCCTGCTCAAGGCATCAGCGACTACATTCGCTTTGCCGGGATGGTACCTGATCTCGCAATCATAGTCATTCAAGGTTTCCATCCAACGGCGCTGCCTCATGTTCAACTCTTTCTGATTGAACAGGTGCTGGAGGCTTTTGTGATCAGAATAAACCACAAATTTAATACCATAAAGGTAATGCCTCCACAATTTTAGTGCAAATACAACGGCACCCAACTCCAAATCATGGGTGGTGTAATTCTTTTCGTGCACCTTTAATTGTCGTGAAGCGTAGGCAATAACCATGCCCTTCTGCATAAGCACACACCCCATGCCTGTGTGTGATGCATCGCAGTAAACTACGAATTCTTCTGTACCCTCAGGTAAGGTCAACACAGGTGCGTTGCTCAGCTTTTGCTTCAGGATTTCGAAGGATTCTTGCTGCTTTGGGCCCCAAATGAACTTTTCTTTCTTCTTGGTTAGGGAAGTCAAGGGCGCAGCAATCCTCGAAAAATTCTCAATAAACCTCCTGTAGTATCCTGCTAACCCCAGGAAACTACGAATTTCGGTAGGCGTCTTTGGCTCTTGCCAGTTCATGACTGCCTCTACCTTAGCGGGATCCACTTGGATACCACGTTCACTTACAACGTGACCTAAAAACTGAACCTCTCGTAGCCAGAATTCACATTTCGAGAATTTGGCGTAGAGTTTCTCACGCTGTAGTAATTCGAGAATGCAACGGAGGTGCTTCTCGTGGTCAGCTTGGCTTTTGGAACATATAAGAATATCGTCGATGAAGACGATGACAAATTTGTCCAAATACGGCTTGCAGACGCGATTCATGAGATCCATGAACGCAGTCGGCGCATTTATGAGCCCAAAAGGCATCACTAGGAACTCGTAATGACCATAGCGAGTCCTAAATGCGGTCTTATGTACATCTTCATCTCTGACCCTTAGCTGATGATAGCCCGACCTTAGGTCGATCTTTGAGAAGTAGCTCGCTCCTTGCAGCTGATCGAACAGATCGTCGATCCTTGGCAAAGGATATCTATTCTTTATGGTAACTTTGTTCAGCTCACGGTAATCGATGCACAAACGCATCGATCCGTCCTTCTTCTTTACAAACAGGTCAGGTGCTCCCCAGGGAGACGAACTAGGTCTGATAAAACCTTTTGCCAACAGTTCATCCAACTGGGTCCTTAGTTCCTTCATTTCCGTCGGAGCTAGCCTGTAGGGTGCTCTCGCTATGGGAGCTGCTCCAGGTATGATATCTATTCTGAATTCCACTTGTCTATCTGGTGGCAAACCAGGTAGTTCTTCAGGAAAAACCTCGGGATATTCAGAAATGACAGGAAGGTCCTCGATCTTCGGCTTAGGTTCTTCAATTATCACCTGAGCCATGTAAATTACACAGCCTCTGTTCAAACATCTAGAAGCTTTGAGCATAGATGCGTCCTTAGGTAATCCATACTGCGTGTCTCCTCGAATGGTAAGCGATTCACCACTCGGAGTCTTTAACACTATATGCCTTTTGCCGCAAATGATTTGGGCCTGGTTACGGGATAACCAGTCCATGCCTAAGACTATGTCGAAACCCGCTAGATTGAAGGGAAGTAGGGATAGAGGAAAATAATGGTTCTTAATGGACATTTCACATCCCTCTAGCACAGTGGAGACGGTTTCTATCGCGCCGTCTGCTAACTCTACCTCGTATTTCATATCTAGGGTTTTGATCGGCACGTTCAATAGTTTACAAAACTTTTGGTCTACAAAGGACTTATCAGCGCCAGAATCGAAAAGTACTCTTGCAAATATATTATTTACGAGAAAAGTACTTGTAAGCACATTGTCGTTCTGTACTGCCTCCTTTGCATCCATGCGGAAAACTCTCACGTTTGTCTTCTTGGTCTCCTCCGCCTTCTTGGCGTTCTTAGGGCAGTTACTCTTGATATGCCCCTTTTCATTGCAACCGTAGCAGGTTGCGTCCTTGATTTTCTTACAATCCACCGTCTTATGATCCTTGGACTTGCATAGTCCACAGGAGGAAGTCTTTGGCTGCGACTGTGAATTCGACGCAAACCTACATTTCCCAGAGTGGGGTTTCTTGCAGATTTTGCAATTGGGTCTTTCACCAGCCTGCCCATCCTTCTTCGTCTCAGCCCCTCTCTTGCCGTCACCGTTTCCACGGTGCTTCTTTCCAGACCTTCGTGAGGTATCATCCTCACGTTTCCTCTTCTCAGCCTCCTTGCTCCTTAGCGTCCTCAGACGGACAGCATCTAAAGTGAGAGACAAGGAGAGGCAGTAACTGACCTGAAGGTCGTCGGCCGAGAGGCCTTTACGCTAGCCTTTATCGCAGGCTCCAAGCCCCCAATGAAACGGGCGATTCTTCTAGACTCTGGTGTCACAAGGTACGGAACCAGGCGAGACATCGTATTGAAGCTCGTCAAATAAGCCTGGCAGTCCAGGTTCGTCATCACCAGTGACACAAAGTCAGCCTCAATCTTCTCAACCTCATGCTGAGGGCAGTAGTTTTCCTTAATGAGAGCAATAAATTCCTCCCATGTCATCTTGTATAAAGCAGACTTACCTGATGCCTGCAACAACGCTCTCCACCATGCCAGGGCCTCGCCCTTAAATGACTGGGACACAAACTTCACCACATCCTTCTCTGCGCAGCCACTGATGTCCACAATAGTGTCCATCTCATCCAGCCAGGTGATACAATCAACAGCACCCTTCTCCCCTGTGAATTCCCGGGGCTTACAAGACACGAAGTACTTGTAAGTGCAACCCTTGGCACCGGATGCATCAGTGTATTCTCGTTCACGACGAATACTATTCTCCGCTGACGAGTGGTTGTCGTCATCTTTCTTGGGTTGAGAGGGTGGTTTGGAGTGTGTCTTTGGTTTGGAGGGTGGTTTTGATACGGTTCTGCCTTGGGACTCAGTATATTGACGATCCAGAGCTGCCTGAACAGCATTGTCAATTAGAGCCTTTAACTGTGAGCCTGTCAAATGCACTGGCGCATTGTCGTAGTCATCTTCATTTGTATGGCTATTCTCTCCATTGGGATCCGCCATTTGTAACTTGAATCTGCTACAGAAGATAACAAAATTTTATTTAGAAGCTTATTATGGAATTGTCTTTTATGACAATTCGTTAACCATGGTAACAGAGACCATATTTGGTTAACTTATTACTCACTTAGTTTTTAGGATTTGAATACATCCTATTTTAGCTATAACAATAATATTGGCGGCATAAAGCCTAATCACGAGGATGTTTTATAATATTAGCCGAGATTTCAGAGAATCAAAGGCATAGAGGTTTGAACCGTAGTTCTCTTACCCCTTTCTGGCAGGGAGTCATAGACCACCACTGTCTTTTGTCTTTATAAGACAATTATTACGGCCCATAGGCACTACACCTCTAATGGATGTTTTAATATGGTTGGCCCGTAGGCACTACATCACTTAATGGATGATTTAATAAGATTTGGCCCGTAGGCACTACATCACTAATGGATGTTTTAAATAAGATTGGCCCGTAGGCACTACATCACTAATGGATGTTTAAATAAGATTGATCACCTTCATTGGTGATTTAACCCACGATTTATAAATCATTTAGTTGGGTTTTGAAATCCTTAAAGGATTATTGTATAAGAATGACGCGCGTGATTTTAACGAATCACATCTGCCATGATTGTTAACATGCTTGCAGCGGTTAACAGGGAATCTGAATCTTTTAATTAAGTCCTACCATCTTGGTCGGATCTTAAAAGACACCAGGCTAGGTTTCACTCGTAAGATTCTTTATTTTGGCAGATCAATTTAAAAGGAATGGTTTTGATTTATTTCATACATATTAAAACAAAACTCATAACATACATTCCATAATCTCAAATACAATCACATATTGCCCTAAATGGGTCTTTCAAATAGTACATACCTCCATAGAGGTTTAAAATAAGTGACAAGTCCACGCAGGGACTAACATAAAATAAGTGTCCATGCAAGGACTAAAAGATAAGTCCACGTAGGGACTAAAATACGATAAGTGTCCACGCAGGGACTTATTTCAAAATAGAAATTAGTACAACTATTAAGGGCTAGTGGTCACGTTTCTTCTTTTTGCCCTTTAGTAGGTTCGCCAAGCCTTTGAGAAATCCTCGGTGGCTCTTTTTCTCTTCCTCGAACTCTCTCTCCACACGATCTAGTCGATGGAGTATCTCTTCCTGTTCAGGAGGAGAGAAACGTGGTTGTGGCGCTTGTTGCGGAACTGGAGGTCTGGGAGGTATTGGATACCTATGAGCTAAGTAGTCCGGTGCTCCCATGTTCCCATGAGCTCCGTCAGGGTAGCGTGCATTATATCTAGCCGACACCAAATATGGGTCGCGCTCATAATTGTAGTTGTAATGTCCTTGTGATGGTTCGAACGGGTTGTAAGCCGTTGGACCCGTGTAAGCAGGTATGGGTTGGTCATACCCAAATGGCGGCGAATTTGGTGCAGCTGGTGCGGAGTTCGCCTCCTGTATAGGACTTGAAGGTCCTTCTTCTTGTAGTGGCGGATAGTGGCTACTACTAGAGTGTCGAGGGGTGCTGAAGTGGATACCCCCTCCTCCTCGTGTGGACATACGAGCATTTGTCCTCCTACGCCTTGGCGGATCAGGAATTACTGGTTGCGCCGGTGGCGGAGGTGGTGGCGTAACTGCCACAAAGCGTGAATCCTCAGAGGGATCCTGTGGATGTCGCGGTTGTTGTGATGTCTGTTGAGGTGGTGTGTAGTACCATTCATGTCGGTCAAACAACGCTTGGAAACTGTCTGGCCCCTGATAGGGTGTGCCATGGAAGGATGACCCATCAGAGACTTCTATCGGATGCGTGGGCGTACCACGAGCAGGTTCTGTTGGATCAGTATATTCGTCCATATGATCCTCGGAGAAGTGATCTTGTGGCCCTAATGGAACAAAACCTGAAGGCTCCTGTATGTAGTCAGCTGGATTAAACTGACCTATGAAGTATGGAGTAGGGTCGTCATAATTTCGGTGCGATACCGAACGTTGTAGAGGTATGAAGGAAGGTTGCGGGTTGTTGGGATCATTTTCTGAATTTGGCCCAAAGGAGTGCCGGTATGATGGCGTCGAGCTGTGCGAGGTGGAATGCCTCGCAGGTTCGTAAAGATCTCTTCGTCGTTGTGGTTCTTCGCTCCTTGTCATTGAAGGAGGTCTTGTACCTGACGGTCCAGCTTCGTGATCGTGATGTGTCATGATATCTCCTCTGCCTCTTCTTCCCCTTCCTCTTCCTCGGAATATAACAGGTGGCATTTTCCTGCTCCAAAACTTATTAAAAATCGAAATGAAAATAGAGACAAAAAGGAGTATTAATCCGAATTTGTCCTAAGTTATTGTCTAGACTCAAGTATGTGCAATTGTGTCATTGAGATTAAACACAATAGGATAGTGTTTAATTCGCTCAACGTTGGCTCTGATACCAACCTGTCACACCCCGGTTTCCACGTGTTTCACCGGTGGGCCCGGTGGGGGATTACCGTGACGTAGTTGGCAACAATATAGTCAAACCACACAATTATATAAAAGCACAGCGGAAGCTTTAAAGATAAATATATACTTCAACCTCTGGTGGTAATATCAAATATATTACAGAAGTCGAATGTATCCACAGCGGATCAAAATAATAAAATATTGTTCATTCAGATACGGCATCGAGTTTGCGAGACTATTCGTGATGCTTAGGAAGCTAATACCAGCCAATTTTCGTATAGTACCTGCACTTAATCTTTTTGGGGAAAATACGTCAGTTTACACTGGTAAATACATTCAACTGACACATTTGAAAATGTTTATTAAAATTGATTTGAATGCACAAGGCACAAACTCTTTTATAACTTGGGAAAATTATTAAATCTTGTGAACGTATTACATGTTCTTTTATGCGTTCAGTAGTCCGGGTCGTGCCGGGTTAAAGATTAATAGACACACCACATTGCGTAAAACCGTAGTATAGAAACCAACGGCTACGTCTTTTAATTAAATGTCGACAATATATACCGGGTGTACGCCTACACCGGGATGTCGATGGTCGTGGCCATTTCGTAAAATGATGCCAAGGATATCCGGGACAACGGTCATTAACCCCCCAAAGGCTTATAAGAAACAAAACTGTTTAAATGAGCCGATCATAATATTTAATTAACCACCTAAGCGAGGGAAGATATGATGCTCAATCAAGCGGTAAATATTATACCGTATCCCAAGCCCGTATAGGGGAAATAAGTTAAAAGTATTTACCTTTGCAAGTATTATTCCTTAATTTGATTAAATCACCGATAGCTTTTACTGGGCTCCTAATCTGGAACGAAGGTTTTAATTAACCTCTTAGAATCCTAACGGGTCTTTATATTGGCCGTAGCCTATACCGGTTGGTTCCGGAATATAAATGTGGTTTAATCGCGCGAAAAGGCGAAAACCGAGAATGGAATGTGATTCTGCCCCAAACAAGTTCAGAGACTTGTTTTATATGGGTTCAAGGTTCACACTCTGGATTTTGGGGTCAAAATAATATAATTTGACCCGTATTGGCTAATTTATGAAAACTAGTTTCATAAGCCGAACCGTGCGCGCAATAGGCGAAACGGTTAACCATGAGAGTCTTACGCTTATTTCCTAAGTCAATATGCCTTAAAGAGGTTGTGGTATCAGTAGGATACCTTCCGTGATGCCCGTGACGAGTTTAAGTTAATATTACGCCCCGTAGGGGTTTTCTGGTCATTTTAAAGACTTTTAAAGAGCTTTTCGAGTTCTACAGGAAATCTGAGTTTCCCGAACAGTTTACAAAGTCTAAAATACTTTATTTGTTATTTAAAATCAGTAGCAACTGGAATCGGGTCAAAAGATCTTGTAGAACTCACATTTTGGCCGAAAAGGGCATATTCGGTATTTACCGAACCGTAGCCATAACCGCAGGTTATGAGCAAGGTAAAAATTATTAAAAATCTTCAAAATTCCAAAAATATTAATTTATAACAGTGGGTAAAAGTTTTGGTGACGAAATCTTGGTTTAGATAGGCGTTATGCTAATTGCGCCGTTTATTACGAAAGTTTACTTTAATTGCGCTATTTAGCATAACTCTCATTCTAGACCTCGGATTGACGTGAAACTTTAAGGACATGCTTATAATTTAGTAAGCAAGGTTATGGTCCGTTCACGTGTCCGAAATACTCGTTTTATTTTTAAAAGGCCGTTACGGTCAACTTTTAGGCGATTAACGGAAATGTGTAAAGGACTCGGACAAATCATGAACCGGTCACAGAGGTCTATACCATCATGTAACCTGGTCCTAAGATCTATACCTCACTAAAACGGGTCAGAACTGAAGTCGAAGCAAAAGTCAAACTTTTGCGACATTCGGCTCCGAACCGGGTCAAAATAGCAAATGGTCGATTCAAACGAGCGCAAACAAGTTTATATACTTAATATCATGTTTTAAGAGTGTCTAAACAGGTTCCATAGCATATACTTACAGATTATGCATAAATCGCAAAAATAGCTTTCTGTTGACTTTTTAACCGTTCGTTTGACTCGACATTTGAGCTAGTTAGAGTGGTGATCAGGGGGAACCCTTTTAGAGGTTTATTACCCACATAAATACCAACTCATAACTACCTTTGATTCGTCATAAGACAGAACCATCACAGATTTATTTTAAAGTCAAACCGTTTTTACGACGGTTTGGTTTCTAGCTATTTACTAAGCATAAATCAAACTTCAAAGGATCTAATGAACTTACAGAAGTTGAGACTTGCTTAGAGAGCAATGAAGAACACTTGAGAGCCTTTAGAATGACCAGAGAAGTGTTGTTGTGTTGTGATGAAAGTTATGAACACAAGTATGCTATTTATAGCCAAAGTCAAGGTCCAAGATCATCACACAACACCCTACAACTGATCATGGATGGATGGCATGTGTCCTAGGGAGTTATGGGTCGAGTAGGGGGCGCCCATGACTCTGGAGAACCCATACATTATTGCCTTGCCGCTTAAAAGAGCCAACAGCCATAATTCTGTCGCTGGGCATCGCTTACGGACCGTATGGCTTTGGCCTTGCGGTCCGTAAGCCACAGGCGGATCATCAGCAATCATTCCCCCTCCTTACGGTCCGTAAGGCATACCCTTTACGGTCCGTAAGGGGTTAAAAATAAATCTTTTAAATCTTTTAGTAATGATTAATAAAATCTTGGTAATTAATTACCTGACCTTTCGGGTTTGAAGGGGTAACTTTGCGATATGGCCCTCGGTTAATTACGATTAAGGACCTCACGTTATTTACCCGTATCGTTAAGCCCCTGGTTAATTTATTTATTATTCAGAAGGCTTTAATTTATATTATTGACGCTTTTAACCCTTCTCACACGAATTCGATCGTAACTTTCTCGTTTTAAAACGGAACTTCGCGGAATTTATACAGTATATTCTAGTGAGCGTATAATACTGTTACAAAGCCTTGGGAACGTTAAAGGGTCACTCAGAGGTATAATTAAACATGTTGACACAGTTAACCCCTGTGGTTTGTAATCTCTCACTTTCTTACGCGTTTCACTTCCGTACGATCTATGATTTACTCGTTTGAAGGTATGAGCATCATTTAGGGTGACTATACAGTATTTTACCCTTTGTTAACATTTATAACCCTCGAATTTACATACTTTCAAGGTTCGTCAAATTTAGTCCTTTATTTATTATCAATGCCACGTGTAATCAAATGACACGTGTTAACACATTATTAGATACAAAAATTCGAGGTGTTACAAAAACACGTTAGGCGAGCAACAACATGAGTAAATTGCGGTATAGAAAGCTTTTAGAAAGTTTCAGAAACCACATCAAAAGCAATCATATAACTTTTATGAGGCGCCCAATAATGTGGAGATGCAAAATATAGAACATTGTTGCATAAAGTGCCGTTAGACCACAAATATAACAGTGAAGCGTAATCTGATCCTTTTAAAAAAGATAAAGTTTTCCATTCATGTGTGTTCATAGAATACACACGAGGTACAACACCATCCATACGACGTTGGAGATGTAATATTTTAACATCGTTCAATGAGTCTAGATAAATCCCAACTGCATCTGCCTTGATATCGAAAAAACTTTTAGGTTTATTATGACACAAATTCAAAAATTTATTGGTGGTTGGATTCCACAGAATCAATTGGTCTGAAGGACCTTGGATGCACATCAGTAAAAGACCGTATTGAGCAGCAAGAATCATTAGATTTGAAAGCGGGGTATCAACGGGGAAGAATATAAACTTCCTCTGACAAATGTCTACCTTTCCTCCAATCAAGTTGTCAATATATATTGATGATGCAGTAAACGTGATTAGCTTACGATGTTCAGAATTATACATACGGCGAGAGTGAATAATAGAAAAAATAGATGAAGACAATTCATAACGCCATTGCTTGCAAACTGATTTAAATCGTCCAACACATTTACTTGGTAGCCTTGATAGGATTTCGTGAGCAAATATCTCAAACTCAAAAGGTTCCATCCTAAAAAAAGATTCATATGAAACAAATGATAAGATTTTTGTATAGGAATTTGTGAAGCAAGCAAACAATAAATACTAATGATCTACAAACACATGTCACATATAGATAATGAATCGTATTAAAACGATATACATCTTTAAACAAACATACAAAAATAATAGAAAGAAAAGCAAACCGAATTTCGGAGTTGGAGATAATAACCGTTTGAGTCAACAAATCTAATCTGACCTAGTAACAAATGCTCTATTTATAAATCCATTTGAAGGTAAATAGTAACATAATTAATGAAAATATTTTATTTAAAGCATGAGATGTCTCAGATTATATAAAATATAATTAAAAAGTTAAGTCCATAAATAGCTAAAGCAAAAATAAATCTATTTAAATTGTTCATAATTTATAATTAATTAGGATACTCTATTTGAAGGATAAGATATAAAAGATTATATAACTTTGATCCAAAATAGTGACTCGAAATTTGAAGACTGAAATATTTAAAATTAATGAGAATATTTTATTTTAAGGATCAGATGTAACAATACTTTTTAAAGTTATTGCAAATGTTATAATCTTTATAAATGTTAGACCATCATAATTTTAGCAATAATATAAATATGTGATTTATGTATTTGAAATAGTTGTCAAATGAATAAATCAGTTTTAATTATTATGTTAGTTTTATTGATTATTTAGACAAATTTTGGCAGATATATCGATAAAATATTCGGTTGACTTAAAATTTAATTTCACGGTTCTTAAGATCAAAATACAAAATTCTCATATGTATATTAACGTTTTTATTGGTTACATAAATCCATAAATAACAAATCAATTCGTAAAAATAAAATCTCATTTACATTCTTAACTTAAATATTTAGGTTTACTTAAATAAGTATGGTTGTTGAATACACATAAAATTCCGCCAAAAATATGAACTTGACTTAGATAGATGTATAAATAAATTTGAATTATACTAAAAAACATTAACATATTCAAATTTGACATTTAAAAATCGACTTACCTTTTTTAAATAGATATCGTATTTTTTTTTAATGAACAACCTAATGTATTATATAAAGGATATACTTAGCATATTCAATTATAGGTTTTAAAGTTTTTAAACAATGGTTTATATTCCTTTCGATATTATACTGATTGAAATCTTAATTAGGCTCAATGTAAGATACATTTGTCAATACAAATGTGTGTCTAAACAGTGGAATGAAGGGCTAACATCATGACCGTTTGAATGGTTACACGTCAACTATGCTAAAGAATATCTGGTATTATATTATAGTTGTTTTTTACTAATTTTCAAAATTTAAATTAATTTTATGAACATTGTTCCTTTTTTAATTCAAATTTATTTGCAACTTATGGACACAGGAAAGTTTTTGGGAGGATTGCCCATCGTTATATGGCGAACATTATAAAGAATATTTTCCTCCGGAATCGAAACGCAACAAAATAGAAGAATATGAGGCAATGGAAGAAGATAACACGATTGGTGAAAAAAAGAATTAGTATTTTGGAACATTAGAGTTATGGCTTGTTTGTTCATTATAATAAGTGTTTCCTATGTTTGAATAATATTAACAGTTTTAATTTGTATTGGATTAAAAACAAAATTGTGGTATGCAAGTCAATGGGTTTTGATTGATAATAATAAATAAAAATATAAAAACAATAAAAATATATATAATAAGAATAAATAAGATTGAATAAAAACATTAAACAGTGTGCTTGAATAAATGAAACAAATAATATGATTGATAATTGATTCATTAATCGTTAAAAATGGTCAATAATAGAAAATTTCAAAACAGATAAAGAAAATGAACACCCATGCAGGTTCTCAAATGTCAAACAGATCTGGAAACATGCCTTGTTCCAATAGTTCATCCTATAACAGATATGATAAAGAATTTAACAATTAATATGAACAATGTTAAAGAAATATTAATATTGTAATCATTAAAATTATATAACAAATTTAATATCTTACCACTCTATTACTAACGCGATTCGTGTGTCTCTGTAAAAATTCAAAACTTGAAAGATCTTCATACCATTTTTTGCATACGCTTCTAAACCGACATAGTGATTTGAGAGGGAGCCTAACAAAAATTTCCATCATCACAACATCAAACGGAATTTGATCCATTATATGAAATACCTAGTAAAATGGAAACGTATAATAAAACATATATTATATTAGTTTGTATCTTCCACATGGAAAATAGATTGTGTATTACTTAAAGATTTTGCATAATACCTGGTTGAAGAAACGAATGAATAGGTTAAAACTTCATATGTAATGGAGATGTATGTTGTAATTTATATTCATATAAAATGATTTTATAAATAGAATGTTATATTATTAAGGTAAATTTAAATCAATTTTAGTAAACCTGGTTGGGTTTTTAATATGATAAGCAAATACTTCTATAAATGTAACCAATAATTAAAAATTAATACATATACTAATAATATCTCTAACTATACATTCAGTGTATATTTAAATAATTAAAATGTTATATCTGATTAAAATTGTTCGTAGGTAGTTTAAGGTTAAAGACAATTATATAAGTTGCAAGTAAAGAGGTACTACAAATGTAATATAACAAAAGCCAATACATGTTATCTTCTTAATCTTTATTATAGGTTCGTTCGGATTGATAAATATTTAAATCATAAATACAGAATTTAAATAAAAAATTATTAATTACAATTATCAAATGACTAAATAATTAAATCTTTTATTTTATAATGATTTGGAAATTGGAAATACGACACTTTAATAAAGTGTTAATATCGATATTAAATCAAAATAATATCAGTAACATCAACTTATAGAATCTAAATAGGTGAGACAACGGTCTCTTCATACGATGCTACATTGTATAGTCCTTGAAAGGTCTCAGCGTCGTGAAAGTATTGAACATCTTTCGGTCCAAATTGTATCTCAAAAATACCACACCGATCGATCACAACAAACCAAGTGTCACCTTTGTTGTCAGCTAATTTGTTACGACATGAATCAAATGAGTAAAATAACTTTACGTTTGTAAAAGACGACACTTCTGACCATAGTTCATCTTCATATTTATATATCTTCACGTTTGTTTCAGGGGACTTTACAACAATAAACATATGAAGTGTGTTGCGGATTTTGAGAAAACTGGTTTGGCGACCAATAACATCAGTAGATTGGGGTATGGAAACCTTCGAGAAAGTTTCAGATTCCACAAAAGCAATCGTATAACTTTTAGCAAGCGTCCAATAGTGTGGAGATGGAAATATAAAACATTATTGCATAAAGTTCCGGAAGACCACCAATATAAACTTGAAGCGTAATCCGCTCCTTTCAAGAAAGTTAAAGTTTTCCATTCACGTATGTTCCGAGAATACACACGCGGTACAACATCATCCTTACGACGTTGGAGAAGTAATATTTTAACATCGTTAGATGAATCAATATAGGTCCCAACTGCATCTGTCCTTAAATCAAAAAAATGTTTAGGTTTCTTATCACACAAATTCAAAAATTTGTTACTTGTTGGATTCCAAAGAATCAATTCGTTCGGTAACCAATGGATGGAGATCAGTAAAAGACCATATTCAGAAGCAAGAATTGTTAGATTTGAAAGACAGGTGTCAACGGGGAAGGAAATAATCTTTCTTGAAGAAATGTCTACCTTTCCACTAATCAAGTTATGAAGATCAATTGATGACTTGGTCAGCGTGATAAGCTTACGATCTTCATATTTAGCCGTACGGCGATAGTGAATAATTGCAAACAAATGTGACGACAATTCGTATCGCCATTGTTTGGAAAGACATCTTAATCGAGCAACACACTTTGTTGGTAGCCTTGATAGGATTTCGTTAGCAAACATTTGAAAATCAAGACGTTCCATCCTACATAATATTTCATAAGAAACGACTGATGAGAATTATGTACTGGAATTTGTGAAGTAAACAACCTCGTTGCATGAATGATATACAAAATATATAATAGAGCAAAAACAAACTCGTATTAAGATGAATGGCAAATTAAAAACAAAACCTAATGAAAGATACATAACAAAACCGAAATTCTGAATTGGAGATAATTACCTTTTCTCTCAACACAAATAATCTAACCTACTAAAATTTGCTTTATTTATAATTGCAGTGGAAGGTAAACTTTATATTTAATGCGGATATTTTATTTTAAGAATATGATATATCAGATATAATCCATTAAATAAGAAAATAAATGAAAATATTGTCTCCAAAATTAGATAAATGGACGATTGTGAACCATGTAAGTTTGGAAATGATGTAGCTAATTATAATTTCAAATTCGATATTTTTTATAATAGATAAATAAGTGTAACTAATTGTATGTGATTGACCAATTTCCATATTTCCATATCAACTATAAATTGTAAAGTAAGAAAGTTTGCAAAATGATGTAGCTAATTGTAATTTTAAATTCCACATTCAGTAAAATAAATAAATAATTGTAACTAATACTATGTGATTGTGCAATATCCATAGAAAGTATATATTTTAAATTAAGAAACTTTTCCTAAATTCAAACATAGTAATACATAGAATGATATATATCATTATTTTTTATCAAAATATCGTAATTAGTAGTTACTATATTAATATAGTGAATTCCTTGAAAAAAGAATTATAAATGGAATGATATATATCATTATTTTTTTATCAAAATACTAAATATAATATGAAAATGTAACAATTATAATAAAATAATAGAATATTCGTAAGGTAACTTGTGCTAATTGATGAATTCGGACAATTAATTAAAAAAACAGTTGAATTATCAATTTTAGAAACTATATATAATAAAAGTTGATTATGTATTAACTACTTTAAATAACAATTATTATAATTAAACCCGTTATTTTAAATCATGTTAAAAGTTTAAATGATTAAAATAAAATTGTATTTAAAATGCTTTTTGATGAAATTAATAACGTAAATAAAAAGTTAACAAATGTCAAAACCATAACGAATGTAAAAAAACAACAAAAACATAAAAAAAAATTAATATCTAACATATGAAAGGGAAATAACATGAAGTAAATGTCATAAACTCTAACAGCTTTCATATCTAATGACTACGCCTAACGAAGGGTACAACCAGTTCAAGACTCAACACCTGCTTGTTTTCATCAAAAGAATAGTGAACCCTGTCACGGACATTAATTCTAGCAGCTTTCATAAACTTCTTCCAACTGGTTAATGTGTATCGCCAACCTCCGTCGGTTTTTCTTTCACGTCTGGTACCGTTGGTAAATTCCTGTGGCGGATCCAAATGCATAAGCCTAACGGTGATATCTTTTAAACCTTCATCAAGTCTAGCCATCCGTGAAACAGGATCAGGAATCCTCTGTATTGTTGTAAAAATAAAATTATTAATACACATGAACCTAAACAAACAATGTTTATTAAGTAACAACAAACAGTAAGACCTGTATTTTAGAGGTTTATAAAATAATATTAGAACTTACAAAATAACGATCACCAGCCATACGAACAAAACGACGAACACCCCCATGTATTTGTTCATCGACTTCATTTTTAGCATCGATAGGTACAACATCAGCCTTAAAATTAAATATATAACATGTATTACATAACATATATAAAACATACAATTAAGTAATAAAATGTAACTTACTTCGTCGACATCCACATCTGGAAACTTCATTTCAACACAGTTTTTTCCAAATATTTTTAAATAGAATAAATTACCAAACCCTTTCGTAAATAACAAAAGACAATCAGCCTTCAACTGTAACTGACTAACAATTACGTCAATACCAACAGTAAACCCGACTTTACCGTCAGACGTTTCAATGGCAACGTCATACGTTTTGTTGTCTACTATTACTGTAGATATTACATCATTTGAAGAATAATCATAAACTTTTGGCAAGATACATTCAGGAATAACCTGTGGGAATGATAAAAAAAGGAAAAAATATTTATATTTAATAATAGTAAAGTAATACATCAATATATTACGAAAAATAAAAAAATAATTTATCTTACGTAAAAATGAGATGATGGAGGGAGCAGATACGTCTAGAAAGAGCCACGACTAACCCCATCAACGAAATATGTTAATTTAAAGGTAGTAGATTCTACAGGATTAAATACTACCAAACAGCCTCTAGTTAGTCGCAAATGTTCTACAACTTTGGACCAACCATGAAAAAAGAATAACTTTCCTTTAGCAGCGCTTAAAGAAACATTAAATAATCGGCCATCTTCAGTGTGTATCATGACATTTGTAGGGCCTTTGTCTACACCCCACAGTTTGCACGCAGCGTCGTCTGGAATGGACTAAAAAAACAAACAAATGCAAAACTAATTATTATTATAATAAAAAGATATAAACAGTAGAATAATATTAAAGTGTATTTAATAATAAGAAAAACAAAAGAATAAAAATAACTTATGTAGTAATTTATCAAAATACCAAAATAACTTCGTCTGCTACATTCATTAGCCTACAGAACCAGTATCCTCTGAAACTGATTTAAAAATTACGATGTTAATAAAGAGTAACATGTAAAGGTTAGTGTGAGAACAACCAAAAAATATGAAAAAATAAACAAAGATTCTACAAATGAGATGTTACATAAAGTAACAAAATTAACAATAAATACCTTGATGAACTTTCAGCCATAAGAAATACCTACAAAAGGTGGTTACATAAACAAACCGCATCTAATGAGTTATTAAAAAAAATATTACTAACAACAAAAATAATATGTGAACAACATCTTATAATAAAAATTGATATGTAACAGTTTCTTCATGAAAAGTAACGTTTATAACAAAAGTTATAACAAAAACCGGCAACAGATGATATAACATTATGATACATCAAAATAAAAAATCATGTAACAAATTGATTTACAGTGACAATTAACAAAATTTAACACTCTTTAAAATATACAATAATATTCTACTTTTATCAAATACAGATAAAGTTTCGTCAAAAGTTAATAACAATAACAATGAAATAAAAATTATATTACATCAATTGAAATAAAACTTAATAAATATATTTATACCAAACGGAATTAGATTTTCGTAAAAACTATAGTCAATAAATAAACATTACAAACAAAAAAAAAATCTGCATGGTTATCGGTTTTAGGGTTTTGCATAAACAACATATACTTTAACAAAACCATATTCTTAAAACACAAAAATGAACCACTTTTAGAAACACAGACAGATTTAGAATTAAGTAAACATAAAGATAGTTTAAACAAATTAAATAAAAGAAATAACACATGAATACAGAAGGAATTTAACGACAAACAACTTACAGATTTGTAGAGCGATATGTGAAATTCAGAAATCGATTCAAGAAAAAGTAAATGTAGATGAACACGGTTAGGAATGTAAAACCATCTATATATGTAGATCGAGTGAAGTAATGAATTGTTATATGGAAACCGATGGTATTCTTGGAAGATGATTGGAGGGAAGTTGAAAAGTTGATTGGAACCATAACTACAAATTAAGTTAGTAAATAATTTTTCAAATATAACGTCAACTTAATTCTAGAAACAATATCTAAATACAGAAACAGACTTATAATTATAATTTCATAAATTAAGGTAAAAATCGTTAGTCTGTTTATATACAAAAAAAAACATTTTTCTATAATTAGATTCAAAACATTACTCTGATAACTTAAAAATCAAATTATAATATTAAATTAATAAGAATAAAAATTGAATATTTGTTAAAAGTTTATTGCGAATTAGAAAATTAAAAATATAAATAAAATTTAATGACAATTTAAAGGACTTTAAAATATTAAAATAAAAAAAATGTGTATGTTTTTTATTATTATTCACATGAAAATGTAAATACAGTAAACAATAGTATGTAATAGTTCCTATAATTGATTACTATATATGTTTAGAAACAATTTTAGAAACTATATATAATAAAAGTTGATTATGTTAACTTATTTAAATACCAATTATTATACTTAAGTCAATTACATCTATAATTAAATAGTTTTGAATTTAAATAAATCATAAATTATTTTATTAAACCTGGTTGGGATCTACATATAATAATAACTCTAAGTACACATTGACGGTTGATTTCATTATTTATTGAAAAAAAAAATACTAACATAATTTATGTAAAATAATTTAATCCATAAAACTATTCAATTTATATGTAATAAAATTAAAAGGTTTGAATGTTAATGCAATAAAGAACACGAAATTTAATAAATATTAATGGAAACAAATCATCTGTTATTCATACCACGATAATAAACGAAAAATCAATATCAAACCAAACATCAAGTACTGAAATAAATGTTCCGACAAAGATTAACCAAAATAAAACATCACAAATTGTTTGAAAAGACTGAAATGACTATTAAATCATGATACTACTTTTCCAGCTTTGCTTTCAACTCCAAACCTTCATTGTTCTCACAATCACCCATACGCGGTTTAGTTGAAGACTGAGAAGAACAAAAATCCCCATCATAAACCGCCTCCAAATTACGCTTCAGCTCATTATCCAGCATCTTTGAAGAACAACTATTATGAGGTCCAGAGGGTGTAGTAAAGATGTTGTTCAAATTGGACATGGGAGTGTCTTCATCAATGATACGGGAAACAGAATCCTGTACAACAAAATTAAAAAAAGTAAAAAAAATAGAGCTGGACAAATAAGTTGAATACAAAAAAATATTAAAGGATTAGTGATATAAAGAAGTTGTTTAACAAACCCGGATTTTAATGTTAACAATTGGATTTGGATCAGAAGCAACAGCATTTAAAGGTTCTTCATCAGCAGGCTGTATGTATTTCATATTTTTCAATAAATATTCATAAGTGGTATAAGATTTTTATAACACAAAGTTAATCTAACGTTTAGAGTACATATAGAACCTGGAAAGCATCAAAATGCGTATCAAGATCTTTGATGATTGAAGGATTTTCAGTCAACTTCGACACAGAGTAGCCATCTAATTTCTTTTTTATGTTAAACGAAGCTATGGCTATCTTAAACGCAAACCTCTTGTTTAGCAAAGCCTTCAGCTCTTTTGGAAAGTTACCTTCGCTGGCTAACTGTTATAAATGTGTTCATCAATAAGTTGGATACATAATTTATAAAGTTATCAATGTAAAATAACAACAGAAATACGTATAAAGCAATTAACAAAACTTATATTTCGAAAACATAAGTTACCTCCATGTTATTATCCAAAAGCTGGTTTGCGTTAACATTTAGCAGTCTAACGACTTCACCTTCAAACAACGTCAAAGTAACAATCCCGGTACAATCCTGAACACGTATTAGAAGTTTTATCCTAAAAAATTTCAAAAAAAAAGATGGTGTTAATAATCAGTATCTTTTATAATATAGACACAATTGAATCAAGTAATTTCACCTGGGAACAGAGACAACAGTCCTTTTATTGCAACGATCATTTTGGCATTCCAAGACAGTTATTTCATCATATCCTTCACTCCCATCTTCCTTGGCCTTTTAAATAGTGTTGGTAATAACCTTTTTGTTGCAAGTTTTGCATGCATTGTAAAACCATGAGTCTTCTGAAGCAAAGCTTTTAATTGTTCCCAGTATAATAACAAACTTTTCCTGTATAGATAGATATATTTTATTGCATTACAATAGTTTAAAAAAACAAAAGGTATAACAATAAAATATTATTAATAGTAAGATTACTTCTGATATTCCGCTTAATGCTCCAATTGTACTAAAGGAAATATCAGAAAGATACTCCTCAGCCATTGACTTCATAACAGGGGAACTCAATCCAGAGTAACCGGAAGACGTTGACGTATTAAGCTGAGCAAGGAAACTGTACAGAAATAATAACACTTGTGACACTAATATGTATAAAAAATAGACTATAAAACAAAAACTTAATAAGATCACGTACCTTCTCTTAAATTCCAAAATCTTAGGAATTTCAGTGTTTATGAACACTCGAGTTACAGTATACAAATTGGATACAAACAAATTTCCTGTTTAGTTATAGAAAAATATAAAAAAATAAAACAGTTAATACATTAAATATGAAGTTGTTTTAAAATTGACAATCACTATATAAAATATACCTCCCCAAAACCGGTACTTGCCAAACTGAACAACGACAACAACATTCTTTTCATCCTTATGGCTTTTTTGAAATTCTATAATTTCATCAGCATAAACCCCCCATAGAGTAACGTAAATCTGCTGGTGTCTACAACAAATAGTTTATAAAGTTAGGTTGGAATGTGTAAATAAAAATAAAATGAAATAAACCGAATTTAATTTATGTATGTATAAGACGGTACTGCAAATCCTCCAGAATAAAGGTAGCCTTCTTCTCATCTTTCCCGTTATTATTTTCAATTTTATCCTCTGACGGAAGACACTTAACCACAAAACTGATAACGTCTACATAATGTATAAACATAACTATAATTAAAACAACATCAAATTTAAAGATATTTAAATATTAAATATGCATAACACATTTTTTAAAAACATACCAATAGGGCTTTTGAATGACTTGCCGTCATCATCAGGGTCTTCAACAACAGACTCAAATGGAGAAAAATCAAATCCCCATTCAGCACCAACAGGTTCGTTAGATTCCTCGACAATGGTGGTCTCATTTAGATTTATCTTGAACGAACTATGAACATATTTGACTTTCTGACGGTTTTCTCCAAGAGAAGGATTACGAATAGTTAAACACTGATTTTCTTTCAGCAAATGCACATAAGCAGTAGTGTTTTTTTTGTAAAACAAAAGCCTGCATTTTGGTGCCCTACACCAAGGCGTTGTATAATAAAAATCAATAAAAAAGAATAAGACATTAAACTCATACTAAAATATGATATGAATTGACATTAAGAAAACCTCCTGGTCCATGAATATTATGTCGTAGCAATAAATCTTCCTAGGATTGTTGAAAGAAGGTCTTGTCCATAGCCGAAGAATACGGATTGCCCTACACCAAGGCGTTGTATAATAAAAATCAATAAAAAAGAATAAGACATTAAACTCATACTAAAATATGATATGAATTGACATTAAGAAAACCTCCTGGTCCATGAATATCATGTCGTAGCAATAAATCTTCCTAGGATTGTTGAAAGAAGGTCTTGTCCATAGCCGAAGAATACGGATTCTGATAGTGTAATCATCAACATTAAGATCAACATTATTTAGAAGCGTGATAGCAGCCTGTTCCATCTCTGAAATTAAAAAAAATAACATCACATTAGAAACATTTAAGATTATATATATAAATCAAGGAAGACAGGTCTATAAAGAACATAATATGTTAAATAAAAAACACAATAACCATGTGAAATGTAATGAAACTCTGAACACTCGTACCAGAAGTTATGAACTCGAATTATACCAAGTCCGCAACTGGGATGTGTATGAAACATAAGTAATTGGACTTATTTATAACCAAAGATACAAAATAATTTTGGAAACGAAATTTTGAATTTTAATTATAAATAGTCAACCTTTACTAAATTATAAAAAAAGGGTAATATAAATAATTATGATTGACCAGTTTCCTTAATTCTGATAATCATTAAAAGGAAGGACGTATTTTAAAAATATATGATTGAACAGTTTCCATAATTATATAAAATAGTGTGTGCGACCAAAAAAACAAATGATGACAATCATAATTCATACATATGAATTAACAGCTGGAAATACAAACTATAGTACCTAAACTACCTATACTACCTATAATAATTATACTACCTATAAGCAATAAAAATAAAGATCGATTACAACCAACACTAAGTATAACAGCGGATAACGGAATATAGCAACAATTAGGTGATGTTGAGACAGTTATATGTTTTAAACCAATATCAAGTTTGGCCATTTCAGAAACACGATCGGGAAGATGTGTATACTTATAACATTTTGATTAATAACAAAAATAAAAATAAACATATATTGACCAATATATGAAATGTATTTATTATAATGATATTATAACTTACAAAATCTTCAAGACATACTGAAAAAACGATGAAAACGACCATGTGGTTCTTCAAAAATTTCATTTACAGCATCGGTAGGTGTAAGTAAAGGCTGCAAATTAAACAACACATTTATTAGCTAATAACGTCAATATCAAAGGTAAAACAGCATTTACCGTTAGCCGTTTCAATCCTAACGTCAGACGTTTTGTTGGCTATCACTATAGTGGATATTAGATCAATGATTGTAATAAAGGTTTTCGGCGTTGATAATTAATGAATGACCTATAAAATCAATAACAAAACAAATTATAAATTTAGTTTTAATATAAATAAAGATCTACAGAAATACTTTAAGATAGATAAAATTAAAAAATAACTTACATAAAAATGAGATGATCTGTGGTGATGAAAAGTGAATCCGATCAACTTTAATAAAGAAATTAATCATAATTGAATCTTGATGTAACAACACATACATGGTCAGTCAAAAAAGTTGAGATGATACAGGTTCAGGTAACAAAAAAAAAACCCTCTGTTGTAGAAGCAACCAGTGTGAGAGTTTTGATGGAATTTTTAAGAGGGGTCGGTGACATTGTCGAGGAGTATAACAAAATGCTATCACTAAGCATTTCCTGACACTCCTCGATAACATCACCGACACATCCATCTTTTGAGCAAAACTCTAACAATGGTTGCTAATTCAACAGAGGGTTTCTTCTTATTACCTTGAACATGTATCATCTAAACCGTATTTGACACATCCTTTGTGTCTACCTCTCTTCCTTAATAGCTAAAAACATGTCACGTACATCATCGACGACATCCTGTGTCACAACTGGTAATTAACGCCTCTTAATTACGTGATTAACAAACGTTTAAGGCGATAATAAATAGTGAGTAAGGCACGAATTAACTAAATTAGGCTATTGGAATGCCTAGGAATGTTTATCTGACGCTACTGAGCGCGTATGGTAATCTTTGGGAAATCTGCTGAGCGTTAAACGATAACAAACTGACACCGAACGAAATGCTGACAACGTCGACAAATACGAGTTTTATACGTTTGATTTAAACATATGAATTTGATTTGGTGAAACTATTATGCTTTCGAATGTCATAAAGCGCAAACGCAAACGAATGCAACAAAACATTGACACCAACAAAATTTTTCGTAATTTTGACTTTAAATAAACAATTTACAACATTCCACGAAGTTTGGATCAACACGGGTCAACTCGGTTCGGGTTCGGGTCAACTGCGGTCAAACTCGGTCAACGTTGATTCGGCGTCTCGGGTCAGCCGGCCAACGTGGTCAACTGCCGGTCAACGTGGTCAAGCTCGGGTCAACGGTCAAACCGGAACACACGTGTATCGAGACTTTACCTTCACTCGGACTTATATATAAGCATGTCTATACAATTTGAATATATATTAGTTAATACCGAACCGATATATCATGACAATATATATATATACATATATATATATATATATATATATATATATATATATATATACATTCAAAGTCTTAGTTTTGTTTATGAAGGTCTTGTAACTAGAAGAGGTAAATATTCTACATAATTTATAAATCAAGTTATGTATATATTTTATTAGTTTTTATAGAATTCTCTATAAAAATCCCCACCAAATATTAGATGTATTACTTGTATACATATCCAAGATATTGTGTAAATCACAATCATATCACCACCTTACCGTGCGGCCAAACCATCCCCAATCTCTTCATACTTTTGTAATTTCTTGATTGAAAATAACTATGCCTTGAGAGTTGTTGTGATGATTGACATGGACTCTTTGGGATTTAAAAATAACATTCTCGTTCAATTCAAGAAGCACCACCATAACAAAAAAAAAAATCACAAAGGTTACAAAACCCTCATATCTCTATCTCTACGATCACATACACACATTCATACTTTCATTTTTATCATATTTCCACATGTGTGAATTACTAGATATTTTTGGTGGCCTATGTAATAAACACTTATCCTCATTTTGAAGCCATACAACCCTCTCAAGCTCTCATCTCTTTTCTCTAAGTATACGACCATACACATGTACAACTAAACTTCCATACAAAAAATTGCTTCAAGAGTTTAAAGAAGGTCCAAGCATCAGGAGGCGATTGAAGCGATTACAAGCCTTTTTCATTCATACGTTTTAGTGCCTTCCCTAGCTAGTCTAGTGGTAAGAATTCATCTTTTACATCTTTAAGATTATGTCAATTTTCTTAGTTTATACCAAGTGTTCATCATGGTTGACATAGTTTTCTTTAAAAAAATCATCATAAAAAGATAAATTACATATAAAAATAAGTTTATTTTTATTCATACTGCTAGTTTATGATTGTGATAGGCACTGGGTGTTTACTTCATAAAAAGTACATATTTGTCGACTTTGTGCATTGTTTTGTAAGTAAGTTGTTGGGTATGTTTTGTTCTTGGTTTTGAGTTCTAAAAGATTAGTATTTTGTTGTTGGAGATTTATTGTTAAAACTGGATATCTATTCTTTATAAACTTTTGACATAATGATTTTAGATACTAAAAACCCAAAGTCTTAGAAATTTGAATTAAATACGGGCTTACGAATTTGTAAGGATTTTAGTTGGTTTTTTTATTAGTGTTGATTCTTTATACAAATATATGCATATTACTATCTGGAGAATATTGGTAAAAGAATGATTTTATAACTTGGTATATTTTTGGGTAAATATCACTAAGTAGGATGCTTGACTGCTTGTAATACATACATGTGGATATATATTATTTGATAAAAAGGGCAAGTTGTCATTCTTGTTTGAGACGTCGTGTTGACGATTATATTGGTAAAAATAGAACAAATATTTATTTTGTGAAAAACACGACGAGATAGATTATTTTTAACTAAAAATAAATATATTATTTTAGATATATATTTATTTAACTTTTAGGAATACGAGCGTGTTCCAAAGATTGGTGAACAACTTGCGAGATAGACATTTTTTAACAACCTTAAGGTGTCTCTCATTTATATAGGACATGTTTGAGTCGATGTATCCATTTTGGGCTTCGGTTGCTAGCACTTGCATATACGTGTTTCAGGTGAGTTCATAACCCCCACTTTTTACTGTTTTACATTTTTTATAAATGTTTTCGGGGGTGGAAAGACATGCAAGTTTTTGCAAAAGTAAATAACTTTTCGATGAACGAAAACTCATATTTCTAAACCGTGTTGCGAATGAATTTCAAGGAACTTAAATGGTTTACGAATGGTTTCGATCAAACATACGGGTTTTACAAAACGTGCGCATATTTACGAAGCGTGCATGATTTTCTAATGGGTACGGGCGACACAGTCGAGGTGATTCGACACAGTCGAGATGATTCGACACATTCGAGGGGATTCGACACAGTCGAGGTGATTCGACACAGTCGAGGTGATTCGACACAGTCGAGGTGATTCACACAGTCGAGGGGATTCGACACAGTCGAGGTGATTCGACACAGTCGAAGTGATTTACACAGTCGAGGTGATTCGACACAGTCGAGGTGATTCGACACTAAAAATCGTCTACACAGGTTGAGTACTTCCTATGTCGCCGCATACGTTAATGTCCTCGCGAAACATTAACGATCAACCTGTTCATAGACGCTTTACATACCCATTTACAACACAAAAACTTTCATATATTCATAAGATTCATTTGATGGAAACTCACAAATGCATGGATTTACAAACTTTGGTAACGTTTTTCAAATTATACCTAAGTAAGAGGACGCGCTGATCCTGCTTACAAAGGTTCGTTTGGGCTCGACCCATTCTCTCTCGTGCAATGCACAAAGACTCTCGTGGGCTAGACTCACAGTTCTCATATATCATGCCAAGAAAATGATTTTACTATATTTTCTCAACAACTTTAAAACCGGTTATCAAAAAGATTTATTTTAAATCTTTTCAAAACAAACTATGAACTCGCTCAACTTTATGTTGACTTTTTCGCATGTTCTTTCTCAGGTTGCATTTTCAAAACTATGGAACGGTTGGAATAGGAGAACCCATGGGATTTCGGGTACTTAGCGGGCGTTCATTGTTTAGAAGTCTTAGCTTATTTGCTTCCGCTGTGCAATGAAGATACCGGTCCAGTCACGCTAGCTCTGATATTTCGGGGTGTGACAGATTGGTATCAGAGCCATAGGTTTCATTGAATTAGGTTTCTGTAGAGATACCTAGGCTCTAACCTCACTTTCCTCTGGGGACTTAGATTAATAAGACGTTGAATACACACAGAATGCCTAGTACTCGAATATGGGTTCCAACCGTTGCCGAAAACAATGAGTTAACAATTTTGATTTCAAACATACGCAAATGTTGTGTTGATACACGGTTCACGAAACAGATTCATACCTTAAGCAAAACTTTGAGAGTTTGGGATAACATGCATTTTGGACCTTTGTAAAGCTTAGGTCGAAACTCATTAAAGGTCCTCACTTAGAAACCGTGACTAACAACTCGGGCAAACGCCATTATATTATGTCGTCTATGCTATCTTACTTACCCGAGCAGGTAACCTACGCAGAACGAAACGCTAGTGCACAGGTATACATGAAACTTAAACTATACTTCAGCGGACGTCGAAGTACGTCACACACGACTTTCGAGGCAAGGCCTTGGGGAAAACACAAATCGGCACGGCAACAACGATGCTAATCCCGTCAGCGAGAGAACAACAACCGAAATGCAGTACTTTGCCACATGATCTTGCAAATGACACGAGTGAAGCTGAGGTACGTTAAAACAAGATTTCACAACAATCGATACTTAGTCTGAAGAGACTCACACTTGTTGGCACTGCAAAAGAAGTCACATGTCTCCGCATCCCCCCTACTTCATTAATGGCGATTACGCTATGTTCGACATTCCATGGTAATGTCATCTAACAACCGATCATCACATGAACTTCCAGGTAAAGTCCTTAAATTTCTTTTGTTGAAATTTCGACTTTTCGCATATAGTGAGTAGGTTTTCATACCCCTACTCCTCCTAATAGTCATTGCATCACGAGGACTTTATTTCGAAATAGCGAACACTCGATTGCTTCATTTCTTGACAAATTCACATGTTACGCATGTTTTGTTTGTTACGCATGCCGTTAGATTGATTTGTGACCGTGTTATTGCAAAACGTTGACTCCTTGATATCGGGTCAACGAACTCGTTGAAACTCCTTTCCTTTCAAGCTACATGCATGGTTTTTCGTTGTGGCCATGTCGAAACTTACTTGTTGACACATGAATTCATTGTTGGATTATGTTTCATCCAAGTTTAATTGATTGAACTTGCTCGTAATATATATTCGATTCAAGAGTCCATATGATGGGTAGAGGCCATCATATTCGAAATAATCCCAACAAGCACTTCATTTGCTTTGAACCATAACATGCTTGTTTGGTCTTCGACTTCATTAAATCGTTTCTTTGATCACGATCACCTTGTGGTGGCGTCTTTCACAAGTTTGAAGCTTGCGCTAATCTTGTTGCTCACATCATGTACGGATTTAGTTATTTATTTGTTTATTGATATTAAATCCGCTTTGTTGGTTTATCATATTAAAGCAATCTTAACACAATCGTGTGTTAAGATAATGGTACACAAATTTATGTCATATTTCAGTGTACCTCTTAACGATTCTTTGAGCATCGATCGAACATTTTGTGATATTTATTGCTCTTTTATTTTCGATCGAAAAACATTATTTATTTGTTTCAATATCAATTGAAAATCCTATGAGTTTTTTTTTTCTTCTTCGTTGAACCTTGCATCTGATTTCAAGACACGGTGATACTTGTTCGGTCACCACTATAATTGAATTATTTCGATCACTACGACACCTTGTGGTGTCGGTATAAACTTGTAGCTTGGGCTAATCATAATCGAGCGTTTCATGCAAATCACGGTGATACTTGTTTGATCACCGTTATTAATGAATTGTTTCATTCATTACGACACCTTGTGGTGTCGGTATAAACTTGTAGCTTGTGCTAATCACGATCAGTCGTTCATGCGAAACTATATATGCTTTTCGTTTGATTCATCATTTAAATGGTCTTAATGCAACTATGAATTAAGACGATGATACACCAGGTTCGGTTGTATTTCGTTTCGGTGTATCCTTGCGACTCAATAATGTCAACACGTTGATTTATTTTCATTTAATGGTTCGATAGTTGACAAATCGTTTTCATGATTCTATTTATTTGAGCTTGTTGAATTCGAGTGTCAATCATACGACGATCGACACAAGGTTTCCGTTGGCAGTAAATTCTATTGTTTCAAAATTGATTGCATATTATGAACGTTCATTTGGAATTCTATTCGTTGAATTTCCTATTTGGATTGGACCCCCACAAACTTAGCCGCATTGGTGATAGTATCACTACACTTCGTTCACTTGATATTGATTTCTTGAACAAACTCAGTTGAACCGTTGGGTTTTTATTGATACAAAACGACATTGAATTAACATAATTTGCGTAAGACTTGATTCGATTACGCGGTCATTCACTTTGGTATTTTTCGGACTTACCTGCGAAACAACAAAACTTGGAGGATATAACATAGTCTAAATTTCGAGGACGAAATTTCTTCAACAGGGGGAGAATGTCACAACTGGTAATTAACGCCTCTTAATTACGTGATTAAAAACGTTTAAGGCGATAATAAATAGTGAGTAAGGCACGAATTAACTAAATTAGGCTATTGGAATGCCTAGGAATGTTTATCTGACGCTACTGAGCGCGTATGGTAATCTTTGGGAAATCTGCTGAGCGTTAAACGATAACAAACTGACACCGAACGAAATGCTGACAACGTCGACAAATACGAGTTTTATACGTTTGATTTAAACATATGAATTTGATTTGGTGAAACTATCATGCTTTCGAATGTCATAAAGCGCAAACGCAAACGAATGCAACAAAACATTGACACCAACAAAATTTTTCGTAATTTTGACTTTAAATAAACAATTTACAACATTCCACGAAGTTTGGATCAACACGGGTCAACTCGGTTCGGGTTCGGGTCAACTGCGGTCAAACTCGGTCAACGTTGATTTGGCGTCTCGGGTCAGCCGGCCAACGTGGTCAACTGCCGGTCAACGTGGTCAAGCTCGGGTCAACGGTCAAACCGGAACACACGTGTATCGAGACTTTACCTTCACTCGGACTTATATATAAGCATGTCTATACAATTAGAATATATATTAGTTAAAACCAAACCGATATATCATGACAATATATATATATACATATATATATATATATATATATACATTCAAAGTCTTAGTTTTGTTTATGAAGGTCTTGTAACTAGAAGAGCTAAATATTCTACATAATTTATAAATCAAGTTATGTATATATTTTATTAGTTTTTATAGAATTCTCTATAAAAATCCCCACCAAATATTAGATGTATTACTTGTATACATATCCAAGATATTGTGTAAATCACAATCATATCACCACCTTACCGTGCGGCCAAACCATCCCCAATCTCTTCATACTTTTGTAATTTCTTGATTGAAAATAACTATGCCTTGAGAGTTGTTGTGATGATTGACATGGACTCTTTGGGATTTAAAAATCACATTCTCGTTCAATTCAAGAAGCACCACCACAACAAAAAAAAAATCACAAAGGTTACAAAACCCTCATATCTCTATCTCTACGATCACATACACACATTCATACTTTCATTTTTATCATATTTCCACATGTGTGAATTACTAGATATTTTTGGTGGCCTATGTAATAAACACTTATCCTCATTTTGAAGCAATACAACCCTCTCAAGCTCTCATCTCTTTTCTCTAAGTATACGACCATACACATATACAACTAAACTTCCATACAAAAAATTGCTTCAAGAGTTTAAAGAAGGTCCAAGCATCAGGAGGCGATTGAAGCGATTACAAGCCTTTTTCATTCATACGTTTTAGTGCCTTCCCTAGCTAGTCTAGTGGTAAGAATTCATCTTTTACATCTTTAAGATTATGTCAATTTTCTTAGTTTATACCAAGTGTTCATCATGGTTGACATAGTTTTCTTTAAAAAAAATCATCATAAAAAGATAAATTACATATAAAAATAAGTTTATTTTTATTCATACTACTAGTTTATGATTGTGATAGGCACTGGGTGTTTACTTCATAAAAAGTACATATTTGTCGACTTTGTGCATTGTTTTGTAAGTAAGTTGTTGGGTATGTTTTGTTCTTGGTTTTGAGTTCTAAAAGATTAGTATTTTGTTGTTGGAGATTTATTGTTAAAACTGGATATTTATTCTTTATAAACTTTTGACATAATGATTTTAGATACTAAAAACCCAAACTCTTAGAAATTTGAATTAAATACGGGCTTACGAATTTGTAAGGATTTTAGTTGGTTTTTTTATTAGTGTTGATTCTTTATACAAATATATGCATATTACTATCCGGAGAATATTGGTAAAAGAATGATTTTATAACTTGGTATATTTTTGGGTAAATATCACTAAGTAGGATGCTTGACTGCTTGTAATACATACATGTGGATATATATTATTTGATAAAAAGGGCAAGTTGTCATTCTTGTTTGAGACGTCGTGTTGACGATTATATTGGTAAAAATAGAACAAATATTTATTTTGTGAAAAACACGACGAGATAGATTATTTTTAACTAAAAATAAATATATTATTTTAGATACATATTTATTTAACTTTTAGGAATACGAGCGTGTTCCAAAGATTGGTGAACAACTTGCGAGATAGACATTTTTAACAACCTTAAGGTGTCTCTCATTTATATAGGACATGTTTGAGTCGATGTATCCATTTTGGGCTTCGGTTGCTAGCACTTGCATATACGTGTTTCAGGTGAGTTCATAACCCCCACTTTTTACTGTTTTACATTTTTTATAAATGTTTTCGGGTGTGGAAAGACATGCAAGTTTTTGCAAAAGTAAATAACTTTTCGATGAACGAAAACTCATATTTCTAAACCGTGTTGCGAATGAATTTCAAGGAACTTAAATGGTTTACGAATGGTTTCGATCAAACATACCGGTTTTACAAAACGTGCGCATATTTACCAAGCGTGCATGATTTTCTAATGGGTACGGGCGACACAGTCGAGGTGATTCGACACAGTCGAGATGATTCGACACATTCGAGGGGATTCGACACAGTCGAGGTGATTCGACACAGTCGAGGTGATTCGACACAGTCGAGGTGATTCACACAGTCGAGGGGATTCGACACAGTCGAGGTGATTCGACACAGTCGAAGTGATTTACACAGTCGAGGTGATTCGACACAGTCGAGGTGATTCGACACTAAAAATCGTCTACACAGGTTGAGTACTTCCTATGTCGCCGCATACGTTAATGTCCTCGCGAAACATTAACGATCAACCTGTTCATAGACGCTTTACATACCCATTTACAACACTAAAACTTTCATATATTCATAAGATTCATTTGATGGAAACTCACAGATGCATGGATTTACAAACTTTGGTAACGTTTTTCAAATTATACCTAAGTAAGAGGACGCGTTGATCCTGCTTACAAAGGTTCGTTTGGGCTCGACCCATTCTCTCTCGTGCAATGCACAAAGACTCTCGTGGGCTAGACTCACAGTTCTCATATATCATGCCAAGAAAATGATTTTACTATATTTTCTCAACAACTTTAAAACCGGTTATCAAAAAGATTTATTTTAAATCTTTTCAAAACAAACTATGAACTCGCTCAACTTTATGTTGACTTTTTCGCATGTTCTTTCTCAGGTTGCATTTTCAAAACTATGGAACGGTTGGAATAGGAGAACCCATGGGATTTCGGGTACTTAGCGGGCGTTCATTGTTTAGAAGTCTTAGCTTATTTGCTTCCGCTGTGCAATGAAGATACCGGTCCAGTCACGCTAGCTCTGATATTTCGGGGTGTGACATCCTGTAACCTCCATTAATAGATGTAATGAAAAGGTAATAAAATTAGAAATGTAATTTGTAAAATTAAGCATCTTACTACAAAAAGGTAATAAAATTATATAAAATTTAACACTTCAAATTATATAAAACAATAAATTGAGTGAAATTGTAACAGAAATAGCAATCGAGTGACTAAATGCATTCCATTTATTCACTTATAAATCATTTACGAAAACCAATCATATATACAAATTTCGTTTAGTTATTTTTTTCAAGTTCAATAATACCTATAAGCAATAAGCAATTGTAACTTATCGTAAAGGTGTAAGATATACATAATACATAATGTAACACATATTCAAGAAATTTAAATGAAAACTATTGAAAAGTTATTACAATTAGAAATAGGTATTTTATCAGAAATTTGATGATAACAATAAACGCTTCCTACTTGACCGGTTTTTGATATGAGTGTTAATAATAATTGACAAACAATACATATTATGGAATAATAAAAATTCGTTTGGAACAACATTACAAAAAATAGGAGAATATAAATAAATTTTGAAAACTTTGTATTTCATTTTTTTATATTACTGAACATAACCATGTATATATAAACAGTAGTGTCATATTTTTTTACAATAAACATCTAAATGCTATATGTACATATCACAAACTGGTGTAAATTGTAATTGTTGGTAAATTTCAAAAAGGGTTTATTTAACCGTTTTTTATGTATATGTTTACTGGGAAAACAAATCTTAAAATAAAATATTAAACATTGTACACATTGGGTTTTTAATAATTTGATATTATCATATACATTGCATTTATAGTGGTTAAAATAAAACTTAACGTATACCAACATGTACTATCTTGATATTGAAAACCATAACAATGTTAAAAACCAAAAAAACTATAAAAAAGTCAATATCTAAACTGATGAAAAAGGAAAAAACAACAGCGAAAATGTCAAATAACTAATTACGACCACTAACGTAAGGTACAACCTTTTCAACACTTAGCACTTGCTCATTTTCGTCAAAATAATAGTCAACGGTGTCACGGACCTTAATTCCAGCAGTTTTCATGAACTTCGACCATCGCCTTAACGCATATCGAAAACCATTATGTGTCCTTTCACGTCTAGTACCATTGGTAAACTGAACTGGGGGTTCCCGATTCAAAAGTCTGACGGTTATATCTTTCAAACAAAGATTAAGTTTGGTCATTTCAGAAACACGATCGGGGAAGCATCTGTATTGTTAAAAAAACATAATTAATAAAAAAATAAAGATATAAAGAATGAAATTATTGTAATTTACATAAAATGATATTAGAACTTATAAAATCGGTACCAGCAATACGGGAAAACCGATACACACGACTATGTGGTTCTTCATAAATTTCATTCACAGCATCAATAGGAGGAAGTAAAGGCTGCAAATTAAATAAAACATTTATTACAATTTATTAAATGAAAAAATGTATAAATAACATATAAGTAACAAAATGTAACCTTACCACATCAACCTCTACATCAAGAAAGTTCTTTTCAACACCGTTTTTTCCAAATACTTTTAAATTAAAATAATTACCAAAATATTTTGTAAATATCAAAAAACAACCAGGCTCTAAATGTAACAAACTAACAATAACGTCAATACCAACGGTAAAACCGAATTTACCGTCATCCATTTCAATCCCAACATGAAACGGATTGTTGTGTATCATTATAGTGGATATTACATCAATGGATGTAGAAAAGGTTTCTGGCAGGATAACTTCAGGTATTACCTATAAAAACGATAATTAAAAAAAATAAGAAAAATATTTTTAATATAACTAAAGATAAACAGAAATACTTTAAGATGCATAAAACTAAAGAATAACTTACACAAAAATGAGATGACGTACGTAGCAGATATGTCCAAAAAGAGCTACCACTAACACCATCAATGAAATGTGTTAATGTAACGTAGTACAATCGAGGGGATTGAATACTACAAAACATCCTTTGGATAGTCCCAAATGTTGGGTTACATTGGACCATCCATGGAAAAAGAACAAATTTCCTTTAGATTCGCTTAAAAAAACATTAAGAATGCGGCCATCATCAGTATGTATCATAACATTTGTAGGGCCTTTATCAACACCCCACAGCTTGCAAGCAGCATCAGAATGAATAGACTAACAAACCAAACAGTGGAAGATGAAATATAATTAGAGAAAAAAATTATAAAAAAATTATATAAAAAATTATAATAAATTTAATTTAATTATAACAACAACAAAACGTGAAATATCAATTACCAGAATAATCTCGTCTGCTTTATTCATATGCCTACAGAAACAGGGTTCTCTGATACTGATTTAAAAAATAGAAGGTTACTAAACATTTAAATGTTATTGTTCGAAACAAATGATACAGAATGAAAGCAAAAGCAACAAACAATACAGGTATAATAACAAACTGATAAAAAAATTAAAATTAACATAATGATCATAACTTTATACAAAATGTACATAGCATCAACATAAGTTCAACAATTTGATACAATAAGTTAGAGAATAACAAACACAATATATACCTTAATGAGGAAGACCCAGGCATATTGGAAACCTGCATTCAAGTTGAAAAAAATTAACATAAAAATTAAAAGTGATTTATCGGTTTAGGGCTATGAGTAACAATCAAAATCTATAACAAAAACATACAGTAAATAAACATAAACAACAGATATAGAATGACAATAGGATTTAGGGTTTTTCAGAAGAAAAATACTATTTCAAATTTATAATTTACAATCGGTTTAGGGATATGAGTAACAATCAAAATCTCTACCAAAAACATACAATAAATAAATATAAACAACATATCTAGATTGACAATCGGATTTAGGGTTTCTACAACAAAAAAATTACAATCAGTTTAGGACTATGAGTAACAATACAATTCTATAACAAAAACATACAGTAAATAAACATAAACAACAGATATAGGATGACAATCGGATTTAGGGTTTTTACAACAGAAAAATACTATTTCAAATTTATACTTTACAATCGGTTTAAGGCTATAAGTAACAATCAAAATCTCTACCAAAAACATACAATAAATAAATATAAACAACAGATCTATGTTGACAATCGGATTTAGGGTTTCTACAACAGAAAAATTACAATCGGTTTAGGGCTATTAGTAACAATCAAAATCTATACCAAAAACATACAGTCATTAAACATAAACAACAGATCTATAATGACAATCGGATTAAGGGTTTTTACAACCGATAAATACTATTTCAAAAAACAAATAAAATTCGGAAAAAATAAAGAACGATTACGCCAAAATGTTAACAACCAAGACTTACAGATGTCGATATGGATTAACGAAAAAAAACCGAAATAGATTGATGAAAAGAACGATGAAGATGAAGAAGATGCAGAAGATGAAATCTTTATATGTAGTTGATTGAGAAAATCCATTGATATATGGAAAGTTCTAGGTATTACCGATAATTGAAGAGAGAAGGCGGTGGTAGGTTTTAGTGTAATGAATGGCATTGAATGAATACGTTTTATAAAGAAAATTATATGAAAGGAAAAGGAAGAAATGGAATTGCCGCCTAAGGATGAATTCTCAGCCTTTAGAGCATTGCCACATCATCAAAATGATTGGCTAAGAATAAACCTTGTGGCTTAAGAGAATTCATTTAGTATAATAGATAGATTTTAGGAGTTTAGTGTATTTTGTTATTGTCTTAAAAGAATTGTAAGAATGATATAAATAGTTTTAATTAAAGTTTGATTTATTTTAGGTAATTATATTGTAATTAGTTTAGGAAAGATTTAATTGTCAGCAAGTTTGGTAATACTATAAATAGGGGTCTAGGTTATTGTTTTTATTTGTCCATTTTCTTTGTGTAAAATGGTATGTAAATCAAAGATCAGTATGATCAACACAACATAAGCGACAAAACGATGACAAAACTTTATTATTTAGCCAACCCAGAAAACCTCTTTGAAACCCTAGATCTCATAAACATGAGATCTATACAATACAAAGTAACAAAACAAAGATTAACTGATATACTCAGTTAATCTATACCAACTGATACAAACAGATCTCACACGAGATCAGATCTCACAAGAGATCAAACAGAATACAAGAACAGAAAACCCTAATCGCCTTGATGAGAGAGAGAACAGACACTTCGAGAAGATTATGATCTGAACAACTGTTGAACTCTTTTATATGAAAAATATCTCAAGTTTCCAAGAAGCCCCTGCACTTTAATACTTGATACAACAACACATAAACTTTTACATAACAAACCCTGAACAATAGAACTTTATAATATTCACCCAAAGAGTTGTTATAACTGAAATAACAAAATATCAAAAATATCAACAATTATAATGTCATGTTGCAACATGAATTATTGTCATCTTGCATTCAATTTAACATGCCCCCTTAATTCAAGTGGTAAACATGTCATAAAGGCCTAAGTCTTCACAAAGAGACTGATGTTGAACTGCATTCAACCCCTTTGTAAAGACATCTGCTACTTGTTTATCTGTACTAATTTTAACAGGTTCTACTATACCTGCAGTTATTTTTTCCCTTAAAAAATGTAAATCCAATTCAAAATGTTTTGTTCTTTCATGAAATACTGGATTTTGAGAAATTGAAATAGCAGATTTACTGTCGCAGTACAGATTAACAGGTAGACTACAGGTAACATTTAACTCAGATAGAACATTCAACAACCACATAATTTCACAGGTAGCTGAGCACATTGCTCTGTACTCAGCTTCCACAGTAGATCTAGCAACAACATTTTGCTTTTTACTCTTCCAAGAAACAAGAGTTTCTCCTAAAAAAATTCCATAACCAGTAACAGACCTTCTGGTCTTGAGGCATTTAGCCCAGTCACTATCAACAAACCCAGTCAAGGTCATACTACTAGACTTCTTAAAACTAATTCCTTTTCCAGGAGATAGTTTTAAGTATCTTAATAACCTTAGAGCAATATCAAGATGAGATTGACAAGGACTGGGCATGAACTGACTCAGAAATTGAACGGCATAACTAATATCAGGTCTAGTCAAAGACAAGTATATTAGTTTTCCTATCAATCTCTGAAATCCACTAACATTTTCTAAAACTTTTTGATCATTTTTGCACTTGTTAGTAACTAAAAAACTTTGCTCAATTGGTGTTGTAACAGGTTTACAACCCAAATAACCAAATTCATTCAACAACTCAAGACAATATTTTCTCTGAGACAAGCAAATACAACCATCAGAATATAAGACCTCAATTCCTAAAAAATATTTAAGTAATCCAAGATCTTTAATAAGAAAGTTTTCTCTTAAACTATTTTTAACTTTCTCAATAGCAGAGTTATCATTTCCAGTAATAACTATATCATCAACATATACAAGCAAAACAACAAACACCTCTTGTTTTGACAGCACAAACAAAGAGTAATCACAAATACTTTGCACAAAACCCATAGAAGTTAACACAAAAGTTAACTTTTCATTCCATTGTCTTGGAGCTTGCTTAAGACCATACAATGATTTAATCAATTTACAAACTTTATTATCTTGTGAACTATAACCCTGAGGTTGTGTCATATAGACATCCTCAGACAACATTCCATACAAAAAAGCATTATTAACATCCATTTGAAAGAGTGGCCAGTTATTATTAACAGCAAGCTTCAAAACAACTCTAACAGTAGTCATTTTGACCACTGGTGAAAAAGTTTCACCAAAGTCCAACCCTTCTCTTTGGTTAAACCCTTTGGCTACTAACCTAGCCTTATATCTTTCTACCTCCCCATTTGCCTTGTATTTGACCCTATAAACCCATTTACAACCTATTGGTTTTCTTCCTTTAGGAAGATCTACCAATATCCATGTATTATTTCTATACAATGCCTCCATCTCACTATTCATAGCATCAACCCACTTAGCATCTTTAGCAGCCTCATTATAAGAAGCAGGTTCACAAACTTTATTTAATGCAGCAACAAAACACTTATTATCATAAGACAAATGTGCATAACTAACAACTTTTTCTATGCCATATTTAACTTTTCCTTCAACAACAAAATCACCAAACTTTTTTGGCATAGATGTATGTCTAGAAGATTTTCTAATACTTTGATTACCCTCAGACTGGTTTGTTTCAACATTTGAACCTACAGTGACATCTGCCATCACATTTGCATCCTGTCTACTACTGCTCTCCTGTTCAGAATGTTGAAACACTTCAACACCTGAAACAGGGGCTGATGTAGAGGGAGACAAAGGTTGCTGATCAACACTACTAGGATCAGTTGAACCACTTGTACCCTCTTCATCATTGGGTATATCAGAAACTTCAGACTCTATGTTATCAAAAAAATTTACATGATTCAGCTGATTATCAAAAACTTGTTCTTGATTATCAAAACTTTTAACTTTGAAAGGATACACATCTTCATAGAACTTAACATCTCTTGAAAAAAACATTTTTTTATTATCTAAACTCCACAGTTTATATCCTTTTTTAAAACTAGAATAACCAAGTAACACACACTTCTCAGCATTATAAGAAAACTTATCTGAATCATGTAATATAGTACTAAAACATAAACATCCAAAGTTTCTTAGATGTGACAATGAGGGTTTAAAATCAAACATCATTTCAAAAGGACTCCTACCATTTAGCACATAAGAAGGCAACCTGTTAATAAGATAGACTGCAGTTAAAACACAATCAGACCAAAATCTAAGAGGTAGACCACCCTGAAACATCAAAGCTCAAGCAGTATTTAACAAATGTCTGTGTTTTCTTTCCACCACCCCATTTTGTTGTGGTGTATAAGCACATGATGTTTGATGCATAATTCCTTTAGATGTACAAAAGTTATGCATTTGATTATTAACAAATTCTGTTCCATTATCACTTCTAAAAATTTTTATTTTCTTCTTAAATTGAGTCAACACAAGTTCATAGAACACTTTTACATTTTCAAACACTTCAGCCTTACTAGTCATAAAATAACACCATACAGCTCTTGAATAATCATCAACTATAGTCAAAAAATATTTAAACCCATCATAACTTGTTATTTTATATGGACCCCACACATCTAAATGTATAAGGTCTCCAACAGACTTAGACTTGTGTTCACTCAAAGGGAAAGGTACTCTGACTTGTTTAGCCCTGTGACATATGTCACAAGGTCCATGTTCACTATTTTGAATATTAAGTGTTTGTTTCAATACTGCTAACACTTGATCTGAGGGATGACCTAACCTACTATGCCATGTGGCAGACTTTAAAACACTATTAAAACAATTATGACTCAAATTACCAGAATTGCCTACAAAGTACAGACCACAATCCTGATTACCACTCATCAGGATTCTCTTTGAACTGGAATCCTGTAAGAAACAACTAGTATCATTAAACAATACATTCACACTATTATCTTTTGACAGTCTATATACTGAAAGTAAGTTGACACTATATCCAGGAACATAAAAAACATCTTTTAATACAATTTCATTAGTTAACTTTAAATCGCCAATTTTCAAAACCTTAACACTTGTTCCATTAGGATGACCAACAGTGATATTGAACTTAGACACATCAATGACATTAATCAACTCTTTATCAGTTTTGACCATATGTTGACTAGCACCAGAGTCAACAATCCATCCATTTATATTATAACTAACAGTACTTGAACAACTAGCAAAGCAAGACACATTAAAGCACTCACCTCCTACATTCTGATTCTGAGGCTCAGATCCACTTTTCTCTCCAACTAGACTCAACAACTTAGCAATCTGCTCAGAAGTAAAAGGCAAACCAGAACTTCCACCAGATGAAGTTCCAACAGATGCAGACATACCATTTCCAGAATTAGTTTTGTTACTATTAACCATATTCACTCTATTAGACTGATTATTATTACTAGTTCTTTTTCTAAAACCAGGTGGATAGCCAATGATTTCAAAACATCTATCCACAGTATGTCCTAACATGTTGCAGTGAGTACACTTTAAACCAGTATTTGAACCTCTACTACCTTTCTTTCTTGAATCAAAAGACTGACTAGGTTTTGACACAAAAGACACACTTTGAACTTTTGACCCATTACTAGACATTCTATGTGACTCTTCTCTAGATATAATAGAGAAGGCCACTTTTACTGAGGGTAATGGTTCTCTTGTCAAAAGATTTGTTCTTACAGACTGATATACATCATCAAGTCCCATAAGAAACTGCATTAACTTTATTAATGTTGAAAAATCATTGAATTCTTTTGCAGCTTGACAAGAACATGTAGGTAAATGTAACATGGCATCAAATTGTTTCCACATTGTAGTAAGTTTATTATAATATTCTGCAACAGTTGTGCCATTTTGAGAAACACTGTTAATTTTCTTATACAAATCATAGACAATTGAACCATCAACCCTATAAAAGGACTCTTTGAGGTCATTCCATACCTCTGAAGCTAATTTGGAAAACACTTGTCCTAAAAACAATTCCTCAGATATTGAGTTTAATAACCAAGTAAGAACCACAGAATTGCACCTATCCCACTGCTTAGCTAAAACAGAATCATTCTCAGATTTGACACATTTTCCATCAATAAAACCATATTTGTTCTTTGCTTCTAAAGCTAACTTCATAGCACTAGACCATACTGAGTAATTTTCTGTACCTTTTAGTTTTATATTTACTATAGTCAAAGCACTGGAATCACTTGGGTGCAGATATAAGGGATCCCCTATATCTAGCTTACCAATTAAGGTCTGAGAAGTACTAGCATCAGTATCAGCAGGCATTTTCACACAAGAACCACACAATCAGTTATACAAAGCAAGAATACCACAAGCAACAACCAACCAATCACAAGAAAACTGATAAACACACACACAGGCGAAACTGAGTCAGTGTCAAGACTCCAGGTTCATCACTCACAGGTGCCTGGACATGTCTTAACTCAGGAGCCTTTAACCTAGAACTCAACACAACAAACAAGATATACAACAAATAACAGAATCACAAACAAATATCACACACAAAATCAACAAATAATGGTGCCGGTCCTCACTACCCCGACTTCAACTAGTCAACAAAGTAAAGAACAAGAACAGATAAGAACGATCTTACAGAGGGTGCAATCTCCAAAAATAAGATCAGAACTATAGCCTTCACTTAGGGCTATAGTTACAGATCAGAAGACAAGAAGATACAACAACCGGTCAGTTTGCTCTGTATCCTTCAAGGGTTACAGAGACCAACACGGGTCTTCAATAGCACCAAACAGCCTCAATATCTCACCAAACCCTAGACTAGGGTTTCAAGCTTTACCAATAACCTTTGATCCACACCAACAGTTCCTGAGAATAGAACCTTCAAAAAATCCCAGAATCACAATAATCTGTAAAATAACCAACAAGAAACAGCGGAAGACTCAATAACAAAAAACAGATCAACAACGAGAAAACAAGAGCCAAGACAGCTCTGATACCATGTAAAATGGTATGTAAATCAAAGATCAGTATGATCAACACAACATAAGCGACAAAACGATGACAAAACTTTATTATTTAGCCAACCCAGAAAACCCCTTTGAAACCCTAGATCTCATAAACATGAGATCTATACAATACAAAGTAACAAAACAAAGATTAACTGATATACTCAGTTAATCTATACCAACTGATACAAACAGATCTCACACGAGATCAGATCTCACAAGAGATCAAACAGAATACAAGAACAGAAAACCCTAATCGCCTTGATGAGAGAGAGAACAGACACTTCGAGAAGATTATGATCTGAACAACTGTTGAACTCTTTTATATGAAAAATATCTCAAGTTTCCAAGAAGCCCATGCACTTTAATACTTGATACAACAACACATAAACTTTTACATAACAAACCCTGAACAATAGAACTTTATAATATTCACCCAAAGAGTTGTTATAACTGAAATAACAAAATATAAAAAATATCAACAATTATAATGTCATGTTGCAACATGAATTATTGTCATCTTGCATTCAATTTAACACTTTGTAACTTCGTTGTGTTCGTTTGATTGAATAGAAAGAGTCGTGAGTTTGTCCCCTCAAATATCCCATGTTCGTGTTTAATACAATTGTTTGAACCGTCTGAGCCAACAATTGGTATAAGAGCTTTGACTCATTGTACACACGGTTTGCACTGAAGAAGTGTTTCGTAGAAAAGGTTCGATTACCCGTTGCCGTCGCGGTGTTTTTCTGGTTAGTTACGTTTGATCAGAAAGTCTTTTCCTATTCTTGGATTGCTCGCCATTCAAAGAGATTGTTTTTGTCTGCTGTTCATCGGGTTAAAGATTATCCCGTTCGTTTAGGTTTGAGATTTAAAAAGTCATGTAATTACCCCTTTTTACCTTCCTTTCAAAAAAATTACCCTTTTTACCTTCTATCTATTTAAGTTTGACGATTAAAAAAATAGAAGTAAAGGAAGGGTTTCCTTTGTGAATGGCGCACAACAAGCAAAGGAAACAAGTAGGTTTTCTTAAGTGCGTTGTTCAAGAAGAAAATATAGGAAAAAATATTATTATTTTTTGTGGTTACGTAAGAAAGCATATGTCTATTTTTGTTCTTTGATTGTTTTGTGGAGTTCAACAAAGAATTTGTTTCTTTGGATTACGACAAAAAGAAAGAATATTAAATAAGCAGGAGCATGTTCTGGCCACTTTTGAGTTGATCGAGGAAAAGATAAGAGAAATAAGTTTATTTGTTAAATAGGAGTTTATTTGGACGGCGGAATTCGACGAGTATGTGGAGTATTTTTAAGTAGCCACCGAATATAAGTTTGTGGTGTTTGGTTATTTGTTAGAGATTAGTTTCTGGGAATCAATTCTAAACTGAAAAATAACAAATCGAAAAAGAAATTGAAGATTGAAACATGAAAGGTCATGATGATGATGGGGAACTACCAGTATTGACGAAATCAAACTACAAAGTATGGTCGATCAAAAGTATACAGTAACATATAGTACTTTTACTTTCGTATGTTAGAATTCACACTTTGTTCAACATATGCTACTTCTAGCAAAAGTAGCGAATTATTTGAATTATCAAAAAGAGAAAAATGCTCGGATAGTCCCTGTGTTTTGTCCATTTTTCACCTTTAGTCCTTAACTTTCTAAAATTACAGCTATAGTCCCCAACTTTTGCAATTTCGTTCCCGGATAGTCCCTGAAGCAGATGGAGGTTAGTTTTTTTGTGTTAACTGGGTGTGAAATGACCAGATTGCCCTTACTAATAAAATATTAATAAAAATAATCTTAATTACTCCCTCTATCCCGTTAAAAGTGTCCTATTTTATATTTTCAAACTCTTTATTTATAAACTTTGACCTTAAATAATTTTGTTTGAGTTAGATAATACATGATGAAAGTTATATGATTTGAGTGTGTTTTACAAGTGTTTTTATCGGGTTAATTTTCATCAAGTTTTATATAACACAAAAAATATATAATTAAAATCAAAATTTATAAATAAAGACTTTGAAAATTCAAAATACGACACTTTCAATGGGACGGAAGGAGTATCTAATAACATGGTTGTAAAATAAGGTCTCTAAGGCCGAGTACTCCCCGAGTAGTCGTTACAAGGTATGCTGCCGAGGCGACTTTCTTCAACTCCGTCTAATTACTCGGAATCGATCAAACGCGGTCAACGTCGGCCAAAATCGGATCAGGTAGGTCAACTCGGGCCGAGTTTGACTTAAAAAAATCAAATATATTATCTATGCCTATCATATTAAAGAAGTGAATATCATTTTCACGTATTTTGTTATAACTATTAGTAAATTTATGTTATTTGACATATATTTAGTTTCGGAAAACTAATTTATTTATAATTTAACATGTCCGAGTACTCCCCGGGTACTCTCCGCCTAGTCCGGGTACTCTCAACTCCCTGATCGACCGACTAGGGAGCGCCTAGCGACTTTTGCAACCATGACTAATGATAATAATGGGACCCACTTTTACCCACGCCACTCCACCCCTTTTCTCTCTTTGTTGTTTGTGCCTCCACCCATATTCAGACCAAAGCACCACCACCACCACACCTAAATCTCAACCACCACCACCCTTAAATCCAACTACCGCCACCACCTCACCCCGTTATCAGACCGCCGTCACCTCGTCATAACCGGCAGACCACCACTTCCAGACAAACCCACCCAATTTTAGGTTTTCTTAACCCTCTATTTCTCCTTACTCTGTTTTTAATTCCACATGCTCATCACCACTTAGCCGAGACGCGACACATCCCCGATAAATGTGGGGCCGCAGAATATTCCAAAACCCGTCGTCTCCTCCGTCAGCGCGGTGTCCCCTAATATTCTGACTCCTGCATTCAATTTTCTCTTATTATGCATTGTTTACGCTCTCCTTTGGATCTCACTTTGCTTCAATCACACTCTTCCTCCACTAGGTACTCACCACTCCATTAGTATTAATATTAATTTTCGTTTTTGCTTATTTACATTTGATGTTATCATTCATCGACTTGAAATTTATTAGCAGATTCATTGACTTGGGGTGGGTTTATCTGGAAGTGGTGGCCTGCCGGTTATGACGAGGTGAGGAGGTGGTGGCGACGGTCTAATGATGGGATGAGGTGGTGGCGGTAGTTGGGATTTGAGGGTGGTGGTGGTTGAGATTTAGATGTAGTGGTGATGCTTTTGTCTGCTGAATATGGGTGGAGGCACAAACAACAAAGAGAAAAAAGGGGTGGAGTGGGGTGGGTAAAATTAGGTCCCATTATTATTATTAGATAAGTAATATTATTTTATTAATATTTTAATATTAAGGGCAATCTTGTCATTTCACACCCATTTAACACAAAAAACTAACCTCCATCCGCTTCAGGGATAATCCGGGAACGAAATTGCAAAAGTTGGGGACTAAAGCTGTAATTTAGAAAGTTACGGACTAAAGGTGAAAAATAGACAAACCACAGGGACTATCCAGGCATTTTTCTCTTATCAAAACTATGCAAAACTTTGTTTCAAAAATCATTCTAAAATATTTCCTTAATTTTGCAATATAATATTATTAACAATGGGTAGATTTCCTCTACAAAGTATGTTTTTCCTACAAACGTGTAGGAAACGATCTTGATCATTGGATGGGTGTGTTTAATGGTTGAGATCATCTAGGTGGCGTTTTGGTAATATTTGTGTTGTAAAAAGATATTGATTTGATTGATTAGGGATATATTGGTCATTCAACATGTTTTAATTAAAGAACATATCTGTCATTCTTAAAACCACCTCCATTATTTTGGCGATTTTCTCTCTCTCTTTCTCTCTCTCTCTCTCTCTGATCTCTCACCTCCATAAACACCAAATCATACCAAAATTAGCGAGAATCAAGTCTAGTGTTTCGTTATTACTTCTTAGCGAACAAAGATGTTTTTCATGTGTTTTTTTTTCGGAATACTTGAAAGGTGTGTTTAATATTGTGCTTTAGTGGAAAAGGTGGTGTTTTTTACATTAATATTGAGTTAAGGATTAGTGTGTTAAAGCTAAATTGTGATTAGATCCTACGTATACATGTATTCATTATGCTTTGTTGAAGGCAGTGTGTTTTTTTAAGTTTGATTATACTACAGTGTTTAACTACACTTTATGTTGGATACTAGATGTGTTCATAGTAGTGTGTTTTAGTGATAAAACACAATGTGACGGACCAGTTAGTGACTGCTAAAACACAACGTCAAGAATTTGTTTATGATAAAACACAATGTGACGAAACAGGTACTGACTACAAAAACACAAACCTGATGAACCATTTACTGGCTGCTAAAATACAACGTAGATGTGTTCAAGGAAGTGTATTTTAGTGATAAAATACAATGTGACGAACCAGTTGCTGAATATTTGTAATAACAATAGATATTCAGTTTCCTTTTTTTTTTATGAGTAAGCTGATTTGTTTTTTATAAGATTACCGTCGAATTTGAAATCACATTAGATATTCAGTTTCCTTAAATATCTTAAAATTTTGTTTGTGGTTAATATATTCCATAACCAAAGTAATTATCCAATTACTAATACACCCTTTTGATTAAAATATATAATCGTCACATGTCACAAAGATATAGCTTCCTACACTTTGTAGAAAAAGTGGCTTTGTAGCCAACTCCTACCCATTAACAATATCAATCAGGGTTTATGAAAACATAGATCCAAACCTAAAAACATTAAATGGTTCCGTATTGTTTAATCTTACTAAGCATGTATTAAACATTTTCTAACATGCATGTTAGAAAACAAAAATGTTATAACGGGAACAATCCGTTTAAAACTATAAGTTATACGTAAGCATTAACTTTGAACACAACCAAGTTATATAAAACCACTCGCAAGTAGTTAAATTGAACAAATACTTTTGTCTAGAAACAACAACAAATGTGTCATTTGGTCTTAAAAGTTTTACAATATCACCATCATAACCATTACAAAATAATGAGGTGATATACCACACAATCAAAAGTGTCATTTTACATGACTTAATAATAATAATAATTCTTTGAAGACTAATGAACTTTCAAAGAATAAATAATAAACTTAAATCAATTGATATGACTTTAATCTCCCATCAGTTTAATAATTGTTTCAATCTTTAACTTTTAGTTCTAAGCCATACTAATTTCGATTACATATGTGTGAGATAAAAAATAGAGTAAAATGCACGGATAGTCCATCTGGTTTTGCAAAATAACACCTATAGTTCCCAACTTTTGGAAATTACAATGATGCTCCCTGTGGTTTGACAGTTTGTTACTCGGATAGTCCCTGGAGTGGATGTCCGTTAGTTTTCTCCGTTAAGTGGATATGAAATGACAAAATTACCCTTCATCTTCTCCACTCTATAACAACAAAACAAAATAACCTCACCCCAACCCAACCTCACCCACCTCCACCTTTCTCTATGTTTCATCAAAACATAATATGAAGGGACCATCCACTCCTGTTGATCTTATAGCGTCTCTGAACTTCCGATACTTGCTAAAGGTACACATTTGGTTTATTTTCCCTCATCTTCACTCTTCATCGTACTATCATACACAAAACCCCCAAAAAACATCTTCACTTATTACTTCATAACCTTAATCGACCGGTTTTTCCTTCAATTTTATCCCCCAGATGAGGAAAAGGGCTCGTGTTGCACGACAGAAGGTCTTTTCTTGATTGTTATTAACCAATTGATTGTGTTTTTAATTCAATTTTGTTGGTTAATTGTTATGATTTGACCCTAATTATTTGTCATGTGATTGTTAGTTGTTAATGGTATGTAATTATGATTCAATTGATTTGAACTTTTGAATATTAAACATTTCATTTTTTTATGTGAATTGAATATGTTCATTGATAGTTCGATACTGTTGGAAACTTGAAATGAAGCTAATGTTTTTATTATTATTGTGTGTGTTAAGGGGGGCATCATGGATTAAATCCGAATGATTTCATCAGCCGAATGCCGGATGATATACTTATATCTACACTGTCGCGACTGCCGCTTAAAGAAGCGGTGACCACTAGTAACCTGTCATCAAGGTGGGGGTGGGTGGGGTTGGGGTGAGATTGTTTTGTTTTTATAGAGTGGAGAAGATGAAGAGTAATTTTGTCATTTAATATCCACTTAACGGGGAAAACTAATGGACATCCACTCCAGGGACTATCCGAGTAACAAACTGTCAAATCATAGGGAGCACTGGTGTAATTTCCAAAAGTTAGGGACTATATGTGTTATTTTGCAAAACCACAGGGACTATCCGTGCATTTTACTTAAAAAAATATTTCTAACATACTCATTAGAAATAAATAATTACAAAAAGAACATTATCATACATATCAGTATATTCAACAACCCAAGGGCTAATGACATAAATGTCTCACACTACATTCCTTGTCAATCTCAGGGTAAGTAACACATATGCAAAACTATTAAAGTGTCTCGCGCGTTGCTGCGTTGTTCCGAAAAATTACGTCAAAACGTAAACCAACTGAAAATGTACATAAAAATAAGCACAAAAATGTATTATATTTGACCTGCCTCATTTTCGAAAAAAAAATACCCCAATTCGTAGAATAACCGAAAACGTACATAACAATAAGCATAAGAACAAATTATATTTGACTCGACTTTTTCCGGGAAAAATTTACATCGAAGCGTAAATCAACTTGAATTTATACCGATACTTACATAAAAATAAAACACGTGAACCTCGATTAAAAAATCTTTAAAAAGTTAAAAGGTTGCGTCAATACAAAAATTGAGGGATAAAAGTATAAACATTAAAAAAACTCAAAAAGGACAAAAAATTAATAAGAAAAATCAAAAGCTTAAATCACTATTCACAAACTTTGCTAATTGTATTATAGTTAATACCAAAGGTCATTGTAGTGATAGCTTCATGGTAGGTGTGCGCATAAAACCGAATTAACCACAACCGAAACCGAATATACCACAACCGAAACCGAATAATCGAATTTCGGTTTCGGTTAATCATATATATAAAACCGAAAATAACTGAACCGAACCGATTAAGGGCACATTTTCCCGATTACCCCATTAAGAAAATCCGATTAGACAATGCTGGTGATTTTACATCACAAACATTTAATGATTATTGCATGTCTATTGGGATAAATATAGAGCATCATGTACATACACAAAATGCGCTTGCTGAATCGCTTATCACGCAACTTCAAATGGTTGCAAGATCAATGATTATGAAATCAAAACTACCAGCATCTGCTTGGGAACATGCAATTTTACATGCAGCAACACTTATTCGCATCAGACCAACGAGTTATCATACTTCCTCCCCATTAAAGTTGGTTCTTGGTTAGGAACCAAATATTTCCCATCTAAGGATTTTTGGTTGTGTTGTATATGTTCCAATCGCTCCACCACAACGCACACAGATGGGGCCTCAAATGAGGTTAGGAATATATGTTGGGTATGAATCGCCATCGATCCTTAAGTATTTAGAACCTACAACAGGTGATTTATTTACAGCTCGATTTAGTGATTGTCATTTTGTTGAATCAACATTCCCAACATTAGGGGGAGACAAAAAGCAGCTGGATAATAGTATTATTTGGAATGAATTATCATTATCTCATCTTGATCCTCGAACTAAACAATGTGAACTAGAAGTTCAAAAGATAATTCATTTACAAGGATTAGCAAATCAATTACCAGACACATTCACTGACCCAAAGAGAGTGACTAAGTCACATATACCAGCTGTTAATGCTCCAGTAAAATAAGTGTCCCACAAGGACAACCACATGTTGGTAATGAGTCTAATGCACGCCTAAAATGTGATAGACCAATCGGTTCTAAAGATAAAAATCCTCGAAAGAAAAGGGAGCAAATAATGTAGATGGTCAAGTCGAGGTAACAATAACACCAGAAAGGAGTACTTAGAAGAGACACTAGACATGATGGTTCTAGAAGAACCTCAGGTACCTGAAAACGAAGAGATCTCAATTAATTATATCATGTCTAGAAAGGTATGGAACCGAAGCGAAATTGATGTCAATGGTAGTTTTTCATATAATGTAGCGCCACAAGTAATGGGAAACAATGAGGATCAAGAACCAAAATCAGTTGAGGAATGTAAACAAAGAAATGATTGGCCAAAATGGAAAGACACGATAGAGGCAGAATTGAATTCCCTCAATAAACGAGAAGTTTTTGGACCTGTGGCCCACACACCTAAAGGCGTAATGCCTGTTGGATATAGATGGGTTTTTGTGCGAAAACGTAATGAGAAAAATGAAACTGTACGATACAAGGCAAGATTAGTAGCACAAGGATTTTCGCAAAGACTTGGAATTGATTATGAGGAGACATATTCTCCAGTGGTGGATGCGACAACTTTTCGTTATCTTATTACTCTGGTAATACAAGAAGGGGTTGATTTGTGTCTAATGGATGTTGTGACAGCCTACCTCTATGGCTCACTTGATACTGATATTTACATGAAACTTCCTGAAGGATTCAAATTGCCAAACTCATGTAAATCTAGTTCTCGAGAACATCTTTCAATCAAATTAAACAAATCATTATATGGGCTAAAACAATCAGGGCGTATGTGGTATAATCGCCTTAGTGAGTATTTGTCTAAAGAAGGCTATAAAAATGATTTTGTATGCCCGTGTATTTTTATAAAAAGGTCAAGATCTGAATATGTTATAATTGTCGTATATGTTGATGACATGAATATAATTGGAACTCCAGCGGAGCTTCAAAAGGTAGTTGAATACTTGAAAAGAGAATTTGAAATGAAAGACCTTGGAAAGACAAAGTTTTGTCTTGGATTACAAATTGAACACCTTATGGGTGGAATCCTTGTGCATCAAGAAACTTACATAGAGAAACTATTAAAAAGATTTTATATGGAAAAATCATATCCATTGAGTACTCCAATGGTTGTAAGGCCGCTTGATGTAGAAAAAGACCCATTCCGACCTCCCAAAGATAGAGAGGAGATCCTTGGTCCAGAAGTACCATATTTAAGGGCAATTGGTTCACTAGTGTTTCTTGCTAGCCATACACGACCTGATATATCATTTTCTTTAAATTTATTAGCAAGATATAGTTCATGCCCAACAAAGAGACATTGGAGTGGGGTAAAACACATATTTAGATACCTTCAAGGTACAAAAGATATGGGTTTGTATTTTACAAATCAATCGAAAACAAGTTTGGTTGGTTTTGCAGATGCAGGGTATTTGTCTGATCCTCACACTGGGCTATTTCAAACTGGATATTTATTTACAAGTGGAGCTACTGCAATTTCATGGCGTTCGGTAAAGCAAACAATCACAGCCACATCATCTAACCATGCAGAAATATTGGCGATACATGAAGCTAGTCGAGAATGCATTTGGATAAGGACTGTAATACAACACATTCGTGGATCTTGTGGTATTTCTTCGGGAAATGAGGGACCGACAATCTTACATGAAGACAACGCAGCATGTATTGCTCAACTAAAGGAAGGATACATCAAAGGTGATAGAACAAAGCACATTTTGCCAAAGTTCCTTTTTACACATGATCTACAAAAGAATGGAGATATTATTGTCTAAAAATCCGTTCCAGCGAAAATTTGGCAGACTTGTTCACTAAATCACTTCCGACCTCAACATTCAAGAAGTTAGTTCATGGTATCGGGATGCGTCGACTCAAGGAGCTTAAGTGATTATCATTAGGGGGAGATAATACGCGCTGCACTCTTTTTCACTTAGTCAAGGTTTTGTCCCATTGGGTTTTCCTGGCAAGATTTTTAATGAGGCAGCATCAAGCGTATAGAATTGATAATCAGGGGGGTTATAAATAATTAATTATATTATGATTATCAATTCCTAATATAGTCCAACTTGTTCTCCAAGGCTTTCCCCCTTATAAATACTTCATGTATTCTAATGTAAAAGATGCACCATTAATAATAAACATTTCTTTCTCTCCCAATATCTCTTCTCATCTTCTTGCTACTAGGCTTGTTTATATCAATATATATATATATATATATATAGATATATATATATATAGATATATTCAATTTATCAAACTCTATGTAATGTAATAAGTTCATGGTCCACTAGATTTTTTTTAACATTTTAGTCCAATTGAGGGTCCATTAGTGTTTGTTTTATTATGTATAAATGGCCCATTACCAATATGCATGTAATATCTATAGAATTTTGCAAGTTTTATATACAATGGATGCAGGTTTTATATTCATGAGTTTATATTTTACAACTTTTATATACATTGGATAATTAATCGAATTATTAACCAAAACTGATCCATAACCAATGGTTAACCGACCATTGGTTATGGTTAATACTTTTCAATTAACCGAATCCTCGGTAAATGATGTGCGTTAGGTGTAATATATTTTAGGTGTATATTTTAAGCCCTTTTTACACTTTTAGCCAAGTTTTAAATTTATAAAACACGATATTTACTAACACTAAACAAACATATGGGCAAGTGCACCCATCGTGGACGTAGTATAGTGTTGGTAAGATACCGAGGTCGTCCAATGACACAAGAGCTTTTAGTACCGGTTTATCCTCAACGTCTAATCAAATCAAAATGTTAGAAAAAAGGTTTTAAACTAAGAAAATAAAACTAACTAAAATGCTGAAAAATAAAATAAAAATAAAAACTGATAGGCAAGATGAATCACTTGAATCCGACTCGTGTGTAGTGTAACCTTTGATTACTTTCTCACTTTTGCACTTGTTTAAGAGATTATCTTAGTTATTGTAGTAGGCCCCTCTTTTGAAGGCGACGTTACCCTCAACCCAATAGTTTAAGTCAGCAAGGATACAATCCTAAAGGGTCGGATTATTGAAAGAAAATGAATTAAGTTATTAATGCATAATGTGGTAGGCCCCTCTTTTGAAGGCGACGTTACCCTCAGCTAAGTAGTCTGAGTCAGCAGGGATACAGTCCTAAGTAGCTGGGTTAAAGTTTTAATAGTAGTTTAACTTATGAGGGGATCAAAGAGTTTGGACCCCCGCCATCCAATACCTTTGGGTATTGAAGGAGGTCCTACTAAATTTGACCCAGGTCCTTTGCAGGATCTATACACTGAACAATGGCAAGACTCTTACCAAACCGTTCCCTTAACCCCCGACCAGGTAGCCAACATACCTCCATATAGACCGTGGAGATATGAATGGTGAAAATCTTTTATTTTATATAGACAGTAAAATAATGCCAAGACACCACGGACAAACGATAAGGAAGAATCACCTTCAACATAAGAAACTAGTAATTTAAGTCATTAATACAAAACCAATTAAAAAGTGCAAAAGATTAAAAATAAAAAGTATTACACTAAACACTTGTCTTCACCAAGTGATGTAAGAGACTTAGGCAAACATGGCCTTTGATTGTCAAGAACTCTTACGATCAATCTTGGATCGCGAGACGACTCACACACTCTATGATGGATAATGGATGATGGTGGTGGATGATGGTGTTATGGTGGTGGTGGGTGGTGGGTGAAGTGTGAGAGAGGTGGTGTGCCAAGGGATGAGTTGCAAGAGCTCCAAACACTCATATTTATAGGCTGAACAGAAGCTCCAGCACGGCCTCGTGTCCGCTGGGCACGGCCCCGTGTCCATCTGACTCTCTCTCTCTTCATTAATTGTAATTCGCAATTACAATAAATGTGCCTGCAGGAAGTTGACCACGCCACCGTGTTCGCTGGGCACGGCCCCGTGGTGGGCAACGGAAGCTTCTATGAGTTTGTCTTTTCTGCTGGCACTTGGGCACAGCCCCGTGCTCACTGAGCACGGGGCGTGTTCAGTCTTCTGTCTTCTTTGTTTTGCTTGGGAAGATGCTGTCGGGAGGTCGGGCATGCCACTTTTGTTCCTTTTCTTGTATTTATGTCAGATTTAGCTGTCTTTTTGCTTCTTTTGTTTATTTGAGCTCATTTAATCCTGAAAATACAAAAGGAAGACAAAAGCACACTTTTTCTAACATTAGTACTAAAAAAGGGTTAGTTTTGTGCCACAATTGATGTAGTTTATATGTTGCATTTTGTGCACATCAAATACCCCCACACTTGAATCTTTGCTTGTCCTCAAGCAAAACTCTTTATAATGTGGCTTTATTCACTCCCAAATGGAATGGGTAGAAGAGAAGGTTTTTGGGCTTGTCATAGAGTGTCGGGATTTCCAAGACTATTTAGGTTTTATTTTTATTTATTTACAATCCTATTCGTCATGATTTATTAAAAACGTTCCTTAAGATAAATTACTTATTAGGGCATAACATACCTCTTTTAAAATTCTATTTATATACAAGTTCACATACCTCACGGGGAATCACTCAACACTCGGCCGAAGGTGTATTTTTAGTGAATCACTCGAGAGCGGCATGGAACTTACTCCTACCATAAGCTTGCCAAGCAATCAATCCTCCTCCTTTTTAACTATATACCTTTGTAACTATCAAGAGGACTTTTTGGGTGAAGGGTTAGGCTTGGGCTAAAGGTGGGTGGTTGGGTTAGTGGTTAGTAAAAGGGCGAAAAGCGTAACAAACGTCGGTTTTTGAAAGACTTTTTATTTTTCACATTTTTATTTTATTTTGATGAACCAATTGTTTCAAACAAAGTTATTTTTGATGAACTTGTTTGTTTGTTTGATTTCATCAAAATGTATATGTATTTTTTTAAGGAAGAGTCATTAGAAAACCGAACGTTGTTACTAAAAGAAAGGGTTAAAAATAAAAAGGTTTAGGTGGGTAAAAAGGGTGATTGTTTTGGGTTAAGAAATGAAAAGGTTTAGGCTCAAAGGGGTTAACTAGGGGGATTTTGGGTAGGTGGTAAAAAAAATTGAAAAATAATGGTGTAGAAAGAAAAAAGAAGGGTTAGTCCTAATACCTCCATCATTTACTTACTCGGGTTTAAGTTGGTAAGGACCGGGAATGTATTGTTGTGGCAAGTTCTAGAGTCGTACGAACCAAGCGGCTATTCACACAAGAAACGAAAAATGAGCATTTAGTGTAAAGATATGTATTTGTATGCTCGATAAAGGCAAACTCACTTTTGTGGGAAAGGGTTTTTTATGTGATCAAGTATATATAATCAAATTTTAACTAAGTTTGTCATGCCTTTTCATAATTTTCTTATGTTGGTTCTTTTTATCACGACGCTATTGGTTGTAAACTTGTAAAAATATAACCTTGTTAGAACTTGAATTTCCAACTTAAACTTAGACAAGGAAAAAAATGAAATTTTTTTGAAAAAAAAAAATTCGGGGTGATTAGCGGTTCCAATAGAGTTTTGTGTAAGGCTTGTAATTAGGACTTGCAAGATTCAAGGTTTTAGCATCCCCCTCACACTTAAATTACACATTGTCCTCAATGTGTCCCAAAAATAAGTTTTTAGGTTGATTGAATGTGTAAAATGGTGTTAAAAGCAAAATTTTATGTTACTGGCATCCTGGACACGGCCCCGTGTCGGTTGGACATGACCCCGTGTTCAACTGCCAGTAACGAAAACTTCCAGAAGATGGACATGGGGGCGTGTTGGTTGGGCACAACCCCGTGTCTAGCAAAAATCTGCAGAAATTAAACAAACAGCAGATCTGGGAGGTGGGCACGGGGGCGTGTCGGCCGGACACAACCCCGTGTGGACAGTCTGCAAGGCTGAAAAACAAGTTTCTTTCTCCGGTTTTCCTGTCCTGGCTTTAGTAGTACTAATGTTTAGCACTCTAAGCCTCGTTTGTACCTGTTTTATCAGTAAATACCACACCAAACAATACCAAACGTCCTAAATTACCAAGTTAAACATCCAAACCATCAAGTTAAAGATAAAAACAAAAGCAGAAAAATAAAAATAAGTTAGGAAAAGTAAATTGTTCCACACTTCGGCACGCAAGCCGGAAATTGTTCAATAGAAAGGGAATTTTACCTGTGGGATCACCAACCAGCCGCTCCTACTCCTGCTCCACCCGCCTAGTCCATGTCTTCATCACTGTCACCACCTCCTTCCCCATGCCCCGCCATATACTCCCGGATGCTTCCGATGTCATCTTAGATATCGGTGATGTTTCTTTCAATGGCTCCGACCCGGTGGTATGTGTTGTTGGCGAGGTTGTAGGCATTCCTGGTGCACATAAGATTTTCCTGTAAAAGATCATGTAAACTCGGAAAGTTAGGAAAACAAGCTCCTTGTGAGGAGGACTGGCCCGGTTCACCGTGGGGTTGGTACTGGTATGGGGGAGGTGGAGCGTGAAGGACTAGCGCCTCTTGTGGGTTCCATGCATGGCCTTGCATCCTCTGAAAGCTTACCGACCCGTCTTCCGCCTCATAGATTAGGTTCATGGAGCGACAAATGTGTATATCAACCCGTCCTGACCATGGGCTCCTTTCAAAAGACCTAGGTATGCGCGTGAAGTGCTTGAAGAGGCAGTACACCCATCCCCCGTAGAAAATAGGGGTTGGTGCATGAGCAAGCCGGTTCAGATGCATGTTCCGGAGTAGGAGGAATGGAACATCGAGGGGTCTTCGGGTGTGAATGCAGTGGAGGACTACCAAATCTCTCAACCCAACAACGCCGCTGCTGTCATGTCTCTGACTAAGAGAGTAAGCAAGGAGCCTATGAATGTAGCGATAGAGCGGATCCCTTAGCTTAGTGCTCTTAGTACTGCTCGGATTGTAGAATCCTTCCCCAATCTGAGCCCATGCGGCTTGGCATGCGTTTTCATCCAACTCTCGCATTCCCCCGGTGTTTTCTTCACTTCCTGAATCCTCTTCTGTATACAGCCCCACTATTGCCCCGAATTGCGCCATAGAGATCGAGTACCTAGTTCCACCACACCGAAATGCAACACCCTCATTGTCGAAAGGGTCGCACCTTGAGTTAAAAGTGAAGGTGCTATAGAACTCCATGGTGCACTCGTGTACCGATCGAAGTCGAGTGGTTAGGGCAACCCTTAGTGGGCCGGTTACGAGGTTATTGAACCGGTCAAGTTGGTTCACCATGGCTAAGAGGTCCGTGCATGCTTGCCTTGGGTATTCTTTGGGTCTTGTTTGAAGTGTGTCATATCTGGCCCTGGTATCGAGCTCATTTGCGTTGAATCTTGTGAACTTCTTCGACATCTGAAAGAATACACCAAAAGTTAGCATGAAACAGTGAGGTTTTCGGAAGAAACTGCAAACAGTGAGCTGGACACGGCCCCGTGCTCAGTGGGCACGACCCCGTGTCCAGGCGTCTGTTACTCAAAAATTGCATTTTTCGACCCGGTCCCGAAAATCTGAAAGTTTTTGGCCAAGTAGGTGCGGTTTCCCCCGAAATGAAACCCCAAGTGCCGTTTTTCCCAAAACAAACCATTTACCCTTTCAGTTTCATCTTTTTCGGTTCAAAAAACAAGGGTTTGGGGTTTTCATGAGAAATCGGGCAATTCTATCAACAATACAAGTGTATTTACTTCCCATTACACTAATCTAAACTAATGCTAACAGATTATTGCAAAAATTTGAGGTTTGATCCGGATGAACTTCAAGAACCCTAGATTTTTCCCCAAATTTTTGATGTTTTAACTACATGCAAGTAACTAATCTAACTACTAATGATGATAGAATCATACCTTGATGTAGTTAGAATGAGAGGAGACGTCGAAAATCTGCGGAAAATCGCCTGAACCAGAGCGTTTTTCGTGGAAACGGGGCGTGTGGAATGGTGTAACTTATATGAAAAGAGGGTTTTATCCCGACAGTTGCGCGGACACGGCCCCGTGCCGAGCAAAGTTTTTGAAAAATCTTTTTTTTTTTTAAAGTGCTCGTGTGAGTGCCCTGTTTTCCCAAAAAAACTTGGTTACAAGACTTACCGAATTCGATGTTTACCCACTTGTTCGTAACATACCAGGTATGATGTGGATGCCTTTATTCGTCGACCGTTTGAAGCGAGATCTCTTCCTCTTCATCCTCAATGGATCCTTGATAGAGTTTCAGCCGTTGGCCATTGACTTTGAATGGAATTCCATTCCGAGATTTAATTTCTACTGCACCGTGAGGAAAAATATGGGTGATGGAAAAAGGTCCTGACCACCTAGATTTTAGTTTACCCGGAAATAATCGAAGTCGTGAATTAAACAATAGAACCTGATCTCCCACTCGAAATTCATTAGGTTTAATGTATCTGTCGTGTAAATTTTTCATTCTTTCCTTATAAATTTCTGAGTTAGAGTATGCATAATTCCTTAATTCGTCTAATTCATTTATTTGACAAAATCGATTTTTACCTGCAATTTCTAAATCCAAGTTTACATTTTTTATTGCCCAGTAGGCTTTGTGAGCTATTTCTACCGGCAAATGACAACTTTTTCCATAGACGAGCTTATATGGGGTTGTGCCTATAGTGGTTTTATAAGCTGTTCGAAAAGCCCATAAAGCATCATCTAATTTATCGGCCCATTCCTTTTTATTTAAACCTACGGTTTTTTCAAGTATTTGTTTTAAACCTCTATTAGTCACTTCGGCTTGTCCGTTTGTTTGAGGGTGATATGCCGTTGAGACCCGATGATAGACCCCATATCTTGTTAAGATTTTTTCGAGTTGATGGTTACAAAAATGGGTACCTCTATCACTTATTAATGCTTTAGGTGTTCCAAAACGAGAGAATAATTTATTCAGAAATCTTACCACTACTCTTCCATCATTTGTTGGAAGTGCCTCGGCCTCGGCCCATTTAGACAAGTAATCGACTGCCACAAGTATATATTTGTTTCCTTTTAACGGTGGGAAAGGTCCCATGAAATCGAGTCCCCACACATCAAAAATTTCACAAACGAGAATGTCATTTTGTGGCATTTCGTTTTTGGAAGAAATATTACCTGATCTTTGGCAAGCATCACATGTCTTGATAAGACTTTGTGCATCTTTATATATGGTCGGCCAATAAAATCCTGAATCAAATACCTTTCGTGCGGTACTAGCGGCACCATGATGTCCTCCATATGGACCTTCATGACAATGGCGGAGAATTCTTCGTGCTTCGCTGCCATGTACGCACCTTCGGATGAGTTGGCCGGCACATATTTTGAAAAGATAAGGGTCTCCCCAAAAGTAATGCTTTACATCAGCAAAGAATTTCTTTCTTTGGTGATGTGGCCATCCTTTGGTGACTATACCGCTAGCTAAGTAGTTAGCGTAGTCGGCATACCATGGTTCTTGTCTACATTCCGCCATTTCCAGGGACTCTGTTGGAAATTTTTCGTTGATTTGCTCGTCCCTGGTTGCCTCCAAAGCTGGGTCTTCTAGGCGCGAAAGATGATCTGCTGCTGTGTTTTCTGCCCCTCTTTTGTCTTTGATTTCAATATCAAATTTTTGGAGGAGTAGAATCCACCTGATCAAACGGGGTTTTGCATCTTGTTTCTTGAAGAGGTATCGGATGGCTGCATGATCTGTATAGACTATAGTTTTAGAAAGAACAAGGTAAGAACGAAATTTATCAAAAGCAAACACCACAACTAGTAATTCTTTTTCAGTGGTTGTGTAATTCTCTTGTGCATCATTAAGTGTTTTACTAGCATAATAAATCGGGTGGAAATGCTTTTCTTTTCTTTGTCACAAGACTGCTCCAACGGCAAAGTCACTTGCATCACACATGATTTTGAAAGGTAATTTCCAATCGGGCGCTATCATGATAGGTGCATTGACTAGCATTTCCTTGAGGGTTAGAAATGCTTGATTGCAATCCTTATCAAAGATGAATGGCGCATCTTTTTCAAGTAATTTTGTTAGAGGTCTTGAAATTTTCGAAAAGTCTTTGATAAACCGTCTATAAAATCCGGCATGTCCTAAGAAACTTCTGATTGCTCTGACGGAGGAGGGTGGAGGTAATCGAGAAATTGTGTCTATTTTTGCTCTATCAACTTCCATTCCTTCACTCGAGATCTTGTGACCGAATACTATTCCCTCTGTTACCATGAAATGGCATTTTTCCCAGTTAAGGGCGAGGTTAGTTTCCTCACATCTGGATAGCATTCGTTCGAGGTTATCGAGGCATTGGTCGTATAAATCTCCAAAGATAGAAAAGTCGTCCATGAAGACTTCCATTGTCTTTTCTATCATATCATGGAAAATGGCCACCATACAACGTTGGAATGTTGCAGGGGCATTACATAGACCGAATGGCATGCGTCGATAAGCAAAAGTTCCGTAGGGGCATGTGAAAGTTGTCTTTTCTTGGTCTTCAGGTGCTATTGGAATTTGAAAGTAACCTGAAAAACCATCCAAGAAACAGTAAAATTTATGACTGGATAGTCGTTCTAACATTTAATCAATGAAGGGCAAAGGAAAGTGGTCTTTCCTTGTTGCTTCATTTAATCGTCTATAGTCTATGCATACTCTCCATCCTGTGACGGTTCTTGTTGGTATTAATTCATTCTTTTCATTAGTTATTACCATCATACCTCCTTTCTTTGGTACTACTTGGACGGGACTCACCCATGGACTATCGAAGATAGGATAAATAAGTCCGGCGTCAAGTAGTTTGATGACCTCATTTTTAACCACTTCTTGGACATTTTGGATTTACTCTCCTTTGTGGTTGTATTACTGGTTTGTAGTCATCGTTCATCAGAATTTTGTGCGTGCACATGGAAGGGCTTATTCCTTTTATATCTACAAGCTTCCAAGCGATCGCATTTTTATGTTTTTTCAACAGTCTAATTAATTTTTCTTTTTCTACACTATTTAATTTAGACGAAATAATTACAGGTGAATTACCATCTTTGTCTAGAAAAGCATATTCCAAACCTTTTGGAAGTTCTTTGAGCTCAAGGGGCGGGTCTTTAGGAGACTCCTTATTTTGGGGCTCATCTAGATCAAGAACTTTAAAGGTTTGTTCTATGGCGACCTCTTCTTCAATAAAGTGGTCAATCATTTCACTTATATCGGGTGGCTCATCTTCATCTTCAATTAGGGGGTCATTGTTGCCAAAAGGATATTTCATTGAACGCTCAAGATCTATGCTCCTTTTGAATGCCCCTAATTGAAGAGGTAGATTATTAAATTTCCGGTTTTTCAAAGCTTCGTGAGTTTTTACAAAAGGTCTTCCCAACACTAGAGGAGCGTCATCGAGGATGACAAAGTCGGTTGGAATAACCATTTGATTTGTTTGAACCAAGACGTCCTCAACTACACCGGTTGATTTTATTACTCTCCGATTAGATAGAAAAATGGGTATTTGAAGTGGAGCAAAATCACTAATACTTAATTTTTCGAAAATGTAATTAGGCATTATGTTAACACAAAGATCCTTATCAATGGTGACGTTACTAATAAATGAATTTTGAAAAAAACATGGAACCGATGTAATGTTAATTTCAAAAGGGTCTTCTTTTATTAGCTAAGTTTGATCATTAGTTAACTTAACACTTACCATTTCCTCAATTTTAGTGTTAGTGTTTAACTCTTTTAAAAACTTAGCATGAGTTGGTATTAAACAATAATTTTCAAAAGAAGGTGACAAGAGATTAATTTCTTCAAAATTAGACTCTTCTTGAATTTTAACGTTATCGGCCTCACCTTTTTCATTGTTTAACTCATGTGTCGGTTTTTCACTTACTTGTTCTTCCATTTTTAACTCTTCAACTATCGTTTTTTTATTTAATTCTTCTCTTGCGCGGGACTCCTCTTCCCTTGCGCGAGATTCTTTTATGCAACGTTTGAAAGTTTTAACGTGTTCTAATATCCTATCGGTCACTTCGGTGATAGAGAAAGGATCGGGATCCTCAAAGCTTGAATCCGGTTGTTCGATCCTTGGTTCCTCATAGTACTCATATGAAGTAGATGGTTCATACCATTGTTCTTCATTGTAAGTATATGATGGATAAGGGTCGTAATTTTGTTCTTCATAGTACTCATATGAGATAGGTTGTTCACGCCATGGTTCCTCATAATAAGTGTATGAAGGCGGTGGCTCATACCTTGGTTCATATCTTGATTCCTCAAAGTATGAGTATGAAGGCTCATACCTTGGTTCATCAAAATATGAGTATGAGGGAGAAGGTTCATACCTTTGGTCTTCATAGGATGTGTATGAAGTCGATGGCTCGTACCTGGGCTCCTCATAATAGTTGTATGAAGTGGATGGTTGAAATAAGTTACAATATTGTACCGAGTGTGGGTTTCCACAATTAGTGCAATAGTCTCCCCTATAATCATCCTCCTCATAGGTGTAGTTGTAGCCTCCTGAGTATTGATCCATAAGAATCACTCAACAGACCACAACTGAGTCTCGGGACCAGAAAACAAGAATAAAGACGGAAACAGAGGCTGGACACGTCCCCGTGTTTGGTGAACACGGCCCCGTGTTCAGGGTCTGTATCTGGGCGTTTTTAATAAAAGTTACTGGTCTCGTTGAGCACGGGGGCGTGTTCAGTGAGCACGACCCCATGTTCAGACTCTGTATCTGGGTGTTTAACTAAAAATATGCAGCACAGCCCCGTGTTCAGGCTACTGTAAATGCAAACTAAACTAAAATGCAGAAAAATGTGCGCGCGTTTTGAAAAAGTTTTGAAAAACAGATTAGGCCGTCGATTTTAAGCTTTCTTAAAATCCTTGTGTCCCCGGCAACGGCGCCAAAAACTTGATGTGCGTTAGGTGTAATATATTTTAGGTGTATATTTTAAGCCCTTTTTACACTTTTTAGCCAAGTTTTAAATTTATAAAACACGATATTTACTAACACTAAACACATATATGGGCAAGTACACCCATCGTGGACGTAGTATAGTGTTGGTAAGATACTGAGGTCGTCCAAGGACATAAGAGCTTTTAGTATCGGTTTATCCTCAACGTCTAATCAAATCAAAATGTTAGAAAAAATGTTTTAAACTAAGAAAATAAAACTAACTAAAATGCTGAAAAATAAAATAAAAATAAAAACAGATAGACAAGATGAATCACTTGGATCCGACTCGTGTGTAGTGTAACCTTTGATTATTTTCGCACTTTTGCGCTTGTTTAAGAGATTATCTTAGTTAGTGTAGCAGGCCCCTCTTTTAAAGGCGACGTTACCCTCAACCCAGTAGTTTGAGTCAGCAAGGATACAATCCTAAAGGGTCGGATTATTGAAAGAAAATGAATTAAGTTATTAATGCATAATGTGGTAGGCCCCTCTTTTGAAGGCGACGTTACCCTCAGCTAAGTAGTCTGAGTCAGCAGGGATACAGTCCTAAGTAGCTGGGTTAAAGTTTTAATAGTGGTTTAACTTATGAGGGGATCAAAGAGTTTGGACCCCCGCCATCCAATACCTTTGGGTATTGAAGGAAGTCCTACTAAATTTGACCCAGGTCCTTTGCAGGATCTATACACTGAACAATGGCAAGACTCTTACCAAACCGTTCCCTTAACCCCCGACCAGGTAGCCAACATACCTCCATATAGACCGTGGAGATATGAATGGTGAAAATCTTTTATTTTATATAGACAGTAAAATAATGCCAAGACACCACGGACAAACGATAAGGAAGAATCACCTTCAACATAAGAAACTAGTAATTAAAGTCATTAATACAAAACCAATTAAAAAGTGCAAAAGATTAAAAATAAAAAGTATTAAACTAAACACTTGTCTTCACCAAGTGATGTAAGAGACTTAGGCAAACATGGCCTTTGATTGTCAAGAACTCTTACGATCAATCTTGGATCCCGAGACGACTCACACACTCTATGATGGATGATGGTGGTGGATGATGGTGTTATGGTGGTGGTGGGTGGTGGGTGAAGTGTGAAGTGTGAGAGAGGTGGTGTGCCAAGGGATGAGTTGCAAGAGCTCCAAACACTCCTATTTATAGGCTGAACAGAAGCTCCAGCACGGCCCCGTGTCCGCTGGGCACGGCCCCGTGTCCATCTGACTCTCTCTTCATTAATTGTAATTCGCAATTACAATAAATGCGCCTGCAGGAAGTTGACCACACCCATGTGTTCGCTGGGCACGGCCCCGTGGTGGGCAACAGAAGCTTCTATGAGTTTGTCTTTTCTGCTGGCACTTGGGCACGGCCCCATGCTCACTGAGCACGGGGCGTGTTTAGTCTTCTGTCTTGTTTGTTTTGCTTGGGAAGATGCTGTTGGGTGGTCGGGCATGCCACTTTTGTTCCTTTTCTTGTATTTATGTCAGATTTAGCTGTATTTTTGCTTCTTTTGTTTATTTGAGCTTATTTAATCCTGAAAATACAAAAGGAAGACAAAAGCACACTTTTTCTAACATTAGTACTAAAAAATGGTTAGTTTTGTGCCACAATTGATGTAGTTTATATGTTGCATTTTGTGCACATTAGTTAACAAAGCTCACGGTTAATTTTCTTTAAACGACGAATTTTTCCCCTTAAATATACTTACACCTCCCAAAGCTTGAATTTTAGACTACACACAAGAGATAATTTCTCTTGACCACTAGGCTATAGTCTAAGTGGCAGAAACTCACGATTAATTGACTTGGCACACCCCTACTTCATGGTGTTTTCTTATAGGGGTCGTGTGATGGAGTCTCGTCCGAAGCAATTTTTCTCTAGGTTAAGCCAGTGGATTTTTCTAATTGTGGTTTTCCTCCTGGACGGGTGAGCTAAATCACAACGTTCTATTTTTCGAACGAAAAGATGATCCATTTGTCAAAATAAGCGTTATGGTTTTCCTCCTGAACGGGTGTGCTAAACCATCACGTTCTATTTTTCGAACGAAAGATGAACCGTTTTTCAGGATGATCACGATTCTTTGATGTTAAGAAAAAATCAAATACACAAAGTTCGGTTTGTATGCAATCAATCAAATCAAAGCGCCGTTCTTCATCTTCTATTTTTTTTTTTTTTTTTTTTTTTTTTTGGAAAAGTCATGACCATGTGGTTTTTTAAATTTAATGCACCAATATTCTAGATTATATTAAATCAAAATATGACATTGTTAATGCACCAATATTCTAGAATATATTAAATCAAAATATGACATTGTTATCTTACTATTTTTAATTTTGATAAGTAGTGAAAATCATGACAACATTTATGTTACAATTTTCTCTAAACATATACAAATTAAAGTTGATTGTTGTTTAGTGTTCACCTATAAATACATAAAAATATGCTTTTATAGTTTATTCGTTTACCAAACGCCTTGTTTACTTTACCGAATATATCCAACTCGTCCACGAAACATTGTGACATCATCCCTTACGTCACTCTGAAGTTTCATCTTTTTCATACAAGCCGCTTCACTTTCACTTTCTTCAACACACCTCCTCTTCTTCTTCTTCTTCCCATCTTTCAACAACACCCCAAACAACCTAAAACAGTCTCCTTCATTATCGTCATCATCAACTTCACCACCGCCCACCACTGTTGCCTCACCAACCACCGTATCGCCACCAATGATGCGACTGATCTGCTCCGGCGAAACCTTCACACACTCTGTCAGAAACGCCACAAGACCGCCGCACTGCTTCTTCACCTCCGCAAGCTCCGTCGTCAGAACTTTCTTCTCATTTTTTAACTTCTCGTTCTCGCTGAACAAGTTTTCAAGCTTTTCCGACGTCGGACGGTCGCCGGGGACGGGATTGTTTGAGTCAGGTGACGAGGTTGAGCTGGAACCCAGGTCGTTTCCAGCACCGGAGGGTGGGGAAGTGGAACCACCATCACCGGAAGTTTTGGGTTTTGATGACGTCACTGTTTTCCGGCGGCGGATTTGGTTGAGAAGCTTCTGCTGGCCACGTTTGAAGTAGTCGTTGGCAAACTCCCATTTGTCGGGAAGTGTTTTGTGGAACCCCTGTAGATATTTAAAATACACTTTTAGTCCCACTTGTTTTGTAGAAATGACACTACGGCCCCCGTTGGGTGACCTCACAAACAGTCTCACAGCTAATATGAGAGGTAAAAAAGGTGTCTTATTTTTAACTCCTTACCATTGAGATAGTATCGTTGGGACTTCCGTCTTATTTTATCAACTGTTTCAATTTGTTACATTCCATTTATTTAATTACTTGTAATTTTCAAGATATGGTAAAATAAGACGGAAGTCCCAACGATACTGTTATGATATAGTTGAAGATGGACTCTATCATGTAATTTAGGTGTAAAATTATTGTAACGTTATTCGTTTAAAAAAACTATTTATAAATAAGATATCATTTATGTAATAAACATTTCTAATTATTTTGACATGAATGTAATCGGGTTTATTAACTCAAGTTAGACTGAATCCACTCGTATGAAAGTCGACGATTAACCAATGCTTAATTAAGCTGTTTTTTTTTTTTTCTAAAAAGTGAACAATTTATAACGGAAACAGTTTATAAATTTATAAAAACCAATGATCGATTATGAATTCAGTTTTAACTCTAAACTCATTTCAAATTTTAATTATTTGCATGCAAAATATTACACAAAAACTCATTATTAGTTAATTTTGTATCGAGCCCTGTCTGTTTTTTTTTTTCCTATTTTACTATATAATATACAATATAGTACGTAGTAATATTGACATATTTTATACATATTATTGGAAACACCAAAATATGTGTGAAATTGGAATTTGTCGATGAGAATTCTCCATCATGACATAATTTAGAATTTGTCGATGGAAATTCTTTTTTCAATTTCACATTTTTTTTATGTGTTTAAAAAAATAATGTGTGAAATTGGAAAGAGAATTCTCATGACAAATTCTAAATTCTGTCATGATGGAGTACACATGTGACGAATCGGCCACTAAGTCAAAAATGTGGGGTTTTCTTTTTCTTAATCTAAAAGCAAACCGACGGCTTGGATATAAAATTGTGCACATCAAACACGTTATTTATTTTTTATCATTAATATAGCAATACAATAGTTAAATAATGTGTTTTGTAAAATCAAACTTACACACCTTATATTTTAAACAAAGAATAGTAAAGTCATCTATTATTTTAGTGGAAATTTCAGCTGATGTTATCAAGTTTCATGTAGGAATTGACTATAGAAAAAAATAAATTGAAACTTGAATACATAGTAAATTTGAATATCACTTCTTGATTATGTAACCCATGGCATTATAGTCTAGTGGTATTTTAATGGTGGGATAAGGCTTATGATCATTAGGTCATGGGTTCGATTCCCACAAAGGGGGTTTTTCCCAGATTTGTTGGGTTTCCTCCTGAATTGGTGTATAGGCATTATATTGCCTAGTGGAGATGGATATGATCGGGTGATTCTGCTGGTGGCACGATGATACTCCAGTGGTCCGTCAGTGATCCAAATTTGCCGTTCAAAAAAAAAAAAAAAAATTCTTGATTATGTAAATAGCGTTGTGATAAGAATGTTATGGCATTTATAGTTGTATTTATTGCGCATTCACTAAGTAGATATGAATATACGATTTTAATGGCAAAGATTTCACTATTTCTACTACTAAACTACACCGATATACGATTTAAACTCTCGTCTTTTCTCCAAGAGCCAAGAGCCTGTATCACCCAGCTATAGCTGGAGTGACGTTTAATTTTATTTAATTTTCAAGTAGTGACAAAGAGAGTTAATAATCATTATACTTGAAGGAGTTTTTATTCTCACTGTAAACTCACTTCTGTTTTTGCATTTGTGACGGTGTGATTTAAAAAAAAACATATACAAAAGTGGGTATCATTGTATTACTACGTGTTAGGATCCTAAGGAAAATATAAATATATATGAAAACATCCTCGATTTTTAAATTCCTGTTTAGACTTTAGACCCCTCAAAAAGGTGAGCCCACCGTGCATTTTTTTTTTCTTTTTGAATGGCTTGTTGGTGATGGCGGTGGAGCTCCGCTTACACCCCGGGCCAGCCTGTACTGATTACCCGTCTACCCAGTGTTTTTTAAAGCAAGTAAAATTTTATCTTTCCACAAAATCCATTGATATTTCAATAATTATTCTTTTGTTGTAAAATTTTTTTATTAAGAGTTAAAATTAAGTGATTGCTTCTAGATTTAACATAAGAGTTAAATGTTGAGAAAAAAATCGTCAAATAACAAACAAGGTTTATGATTATTCCACTAGATTTAAATTATTATAAAAACTTTTCATACCAATGACACAATTTTGAAACTTAACGATTTCTGTAGTTATAAAAATTTAAATTATTATAAAAACTTTTCATACCATCTCATGACTCTTATTTCAGTAAATTTGTAACACAATGATAAGAGATAAACAAAGGAGATTACTTACATAAGTATTAAGCTGGCGAACAAAGCTAGAGAAATTGTTATGTTTGAATGAATAAGGTAACAAATCCCTAGCGAAATCAGCAGTTTTCCAAACCACAAACCCGTTACCATTTTCGTTCCACGAAATCATCTCATTCGTCGTTGGATCATCCACCATCTGATATGTCTTCACCAGAAACGGAGCCGGAGAAGATCTTTGCACCATTTTACCTGATTGAATCTAATTTGCTCTAACTAATAATCTCTAAATAAATTCTATAACCGAAAACGAAGAGTAGTAAACAATTCAATAGCTAAATAGCATGAGAGCGGTTAGAAACTCCCAGCCCCAACAGTAAAAGCCAGAGAGGAACAACATAGAGCGAGCCAGATCGAAAACGGGAAGATTATTGTTGGTGGAAATAGATTGCTTAGATGTCTCCATGATTGTTATAATAAACTTGTTGAGTTTGTATACAAGAAACGTTCATATCTTTCTTATACGATGGAGAATGAACATGAAAACGAATATGTGGATTGATAAAATGTTGTAAGTTTGAAATTCGTTGCAGAAAATAAAAATATTGGGTTGATTTATAGAGGGCTTGGTGGGGTGTGGTTGGTGTTCGGGTGTGAACTAAAATGGATACACGACCAAAAAAAGGAGCAAAAATTCTCAATTTTAAGGCCTACCTTTTCTACCGTTGAATTGTAAACTTTTCTGCTTTTGTTTTATATTAAGAAAATAAGTGTACGGGAAACTAATATCATTCAAAGTTTCAAACACTCTAACCAACATCACCTGTTACAAGAAAAGCAAAAGTCTTCATCACCAAAAAATCATGAGTGGAAAGTTGTTCTTTAGTGTGTAGAACAGTAGAAGTTACTAGCATTAGTAACTTATCTCTTAATTACTTCATTAATAGTAGTTGTTTTCCTCAATAAAAATCACTAAAACCATCCGTAATGGTTAATGCAACCTAAAAGGTATTTTCCGCCATATCAGAATTATAATGCCCCTTCAAAAATGTGTAATGATTAATGTCTCTTAATGCTCTTTCAATCATTATTTTCCATTTTCTTCTTCTTATTTAGCGTTATACTAGAAACTAAGCAGTCCGTAGCGGTTAGCGGACCTCAGGGTGTGTAGTAATCCAAATAGCGATGGCCTATAGCGGTTCCGCTATTAGCGGCGCTAAATACCGCTATTTGGAAACCTATATAGCGGTCATAGCAGTAACGCAGACGTAGGTAGCTGTTTGATTGTGTTAATTCTTAAATTATGTTAGATTTGCAACATGTTTTTGATAATGGAATGATATTACTATGAATTTTGATATTACTATTAATATTTTTCAAAGATATATTTATATATATATATATATATACATAAATTATGCATGGTATAAAAATTATCGCTATACCACCACTATAACCTATATATCATATATCAGACCTTGACCGCTATTCGATTTTGGACCGCTATAACTACATAGATTAGAAATGGCTATTCCTCTTCATGCTCTTATAACACCTAGGGGGCAGGTTGGCAGTGTTGGGAACGTTATCAAGCCTCTTCACGTCCTTATAATGCCCATTACGCATGATCTTATAAGTAACAATGTGTCATCTTTGAATACAATTTACCATCGTCTTTTGTTCATTGTTATTTGCCATATAAGCATTAACTCCATCAATCGGTGGTAACATGTTCTATCGTCGTTAAGACTCAAATTTTTAATAGTGATTTTGTTTTTTGCCCAGCATTCTTTGACGTAATTGTTTACATATCAGTTTATTATTTAAAATATCTGTAAAAAATAAAATAAAATAAATCGTGTTAGATGAATTCAACGTTACCATTTTCTTTAGGGTGGGGGTGTGCAAATGATCCATATCGGGCCGAGTCTATGGTTTAATCATTTTCATCTACATGAGCCCCTCTTTCTTTAAATTAAATTTCATTTTTATTAATTTTTGGAATTTCTAGAAGGAAAAACATTTAAGGATTTGTGTCTTTAGGGTGGGGTGTGCAAATGATCCATATCGGGTTGAGTCTATGGTTTAGTCATTTTCATCTACATAAGCCCCTCTTTCTTTGAATTACATTTATTTTTCTTAAATTTTGGAATTCTAGAAGGAAAAACATTTAAGGACATTTGTTTTTTAAGGGTGATTTTCAATATGTACATGGACCATTGGTCATCGGGTTCCCGTTTAGGACGGTTACCCGTCAGCCCAGCTTTTGCAGACGCGATGTTCTATCGGGCTCCGGCTGCCGCTCTGACTGACCTTCACCCGGAAACTATACTGCCCTTACACGAGAGACTCGCTGGAGTAACAGCTGGATGAAAACCGAGTTACCCTGATGTTTGGAAGTCGTTGATTTTTGTTTTGTCTTTTTATAGGTTTACTAAAAGTCTTCTTTTAATTTATGTTTAGATGGATTCTTTTGATTACAAATATATATCAATTAAGAATCGTAACCAATTCAGATTTAAACTACCCAAAAACTGGCTATGAAACATGTCGCTATGAAAGTTCTTTGGAACGTACCTAAACGTTAGTTGTTGAAGCAAATAATCGCTATTTAGACCACTCACTGCCAATGTGAGGTTACCCACTTGATAAAGGCATATACTTTTTAGAGATGAGTGTTGATCAGTTCTGTTTAGACATAATGAAAAACATGAAAACATACCTTTGATTGCATCAATACATGTCAGCAGAGAATCCAGATGGAGACGCAGCAATAAAGTTTGACATGATTGTCAGCTTGATCTGGTTCCTCCTTAGGGTGCAATCTAATGATGGTGATGAAGAAAACCGATAAAGGGTAATCGGTTGAGGAGAGGAGGTCGATTGATGTTATGAGAGTAATTAGGTTATGTGTCTAACCCTAGAACCTCTACATAAGTCTCCTTATATATGCACCCAAGAGGAAAGCCTAATTAGTTAATAAGGGTAATACGGCTCATCAACAATTACCAACTAATTATTTAATAGGTTGTTATATATTTTGATCTATATAATGTAAATGATTATAATGGCTACTAGATTAAATATAAAATAATATATATTTAATCTTACATTCTCCCACTTAGCCGAGTAATCATTTACTATGAGTATTAGATAAGTCTAATCAGGAGTTAACACTCATTTTAGCCTTAAACAAGAACTATAGCAGAGAAATACAGCCGTTGAATCATTATGCGACTCCGGACCCCCATTAGTCATACTATAGCCTTAATTTAAAACCTAATCGTTATGATCAAAATACGTATAAGCCCTTTGTTTGATTTGTAACTTTATTTGTCTATATGTCATTATGCCGGCTTGACATATTCTTAGAGACATACAAAATCAAACTGGTGAGGAAAATTAACTAATACTTATTCATTCATAGTACGATATGCAATTGCGCACGACCATCAATTAATACCCGTCTGTGAGCTCTCTTAATAAGACTTATGGGTAATAGCCCTTCAATTAGAGGATCCTTAAGCATATCATGAATGTATTCGATACAAAACTTAGTTTCCTCAATTCGTTCATAAACGAATAACTAATTGCGTATCGAAACTTAATGCAGCACCTCTTGAACTGTTATTGTTAAAGGAGTCATGGTAGCTGACTTTATCACACTAAGTCTTCAAAACATTAATTATATGGAGTTAATAAACTTATGAGTCCACTAATAAATTTCCAACAACATTTAGTGAATATATTATGTCGTTATAGCTTAGGTTGTTAATATCAGTGCATTATGACTCCTCCATGAGATGGGTTTTGTCTGCTGACATAAGGATATACCCGAAATTACATTTTATCATCTTTGAACATTACAAAGTTAAAGTAATAAACCAGTTTTTAGTTCTCACTTCTTCTTTAAATTGTAGCCTCTCGTTTCTTTTAAAGATACTGTAATACTCCATTAGATGGTTCACATTAATCTAGACATATCTAGTGTGTTGCACTGTGAGTAATATCTAAACGAGTATAGACTTGAACTTACATAAGGCTTCTTATTAATGAAGCGTAAGGAAATAATCTCATTTATCCTATTATTCTCTAAAGGAAAGCAGTATTGGTTTTTACATATGTAAGGACCCATTTAATGTTAAACTTATGGAACGGAACTAATGTCCTATTGGATCTATCTCAGTATTTTATGATATCTATCACGTAAGAGATATCACTGAGATCTATTATATCAAAGTTTGTGTTAACAATGCTTTGATTTATGTAACATATACTTGTCAAAAGAATATCATCTATATGGACAAGTTTATCTTAGTTGCTCCCACTCATTTTGAGGTAGGTACATTAATCCACTTGATTCTTGATGAAAATAATTACGTCAAGATTTCATCACATTATGATGTTTGCATTAACCCATACATGGATTTTATTGGCTTACAAATAAAGTGTTCTTTAACCTTTAGTTTGGAACTTTCATGTTGTTTTATGAACATGTAAATATGTCAGCCATTTGTTAGGGAAAATTGTTTTAATGTTCATCTAATGTAGCTTTAAACTATTAAAAGCTACTAGAACAGTGATGATCCTCACAGAAATCTTTTGTTAGATATGCAATAAAGATTCTTTAATAACACTTATATTAGGATTTGGTTTAGTTATGAACACTCTTAGGTAATTCAATCAAATCCCAAACGTTATACGAACACATAAAATCAGTTTTACTAGAAAACTGTTTTATTCCATTTAGAAGATTGATTGACACTAATGGCTTAATTCGAAGAGATAGGATCAGTAAACATTTCCAAAATCCATTTCAACTTCAGTTAGGGAGGTTATGTAATCATCAAAGTTAGTAGGCTTTTAAACTTAGATGACCTCCTGAGTTGATTATTGGGTTTTAAAAGTTTCAATTTTATGGATTAGCTCTTGGTTAGGTTGCTATCATTTTCAGGATTCTAAGTTTGTAAGAGTTGGTGCAGTATGGTGTACAAGAGGTGTAATCGGAGTTAAATTCGGAGTGAAATTTAATAACACTCTTCCCCCTGCCTCTTGTATTCCTTGCAAATCATGATAAGGACTTTGACTATGTCACACCCCAACCGATGGCGGAAACATCGGGGCGCGGCACTGAGCGAAACAGATTGTCCAGAAGTTTCCATAACAATTACATTTACCAAATATTTTAAGTAACACGTCCCATACCATGTCATATAAGATAATATAATTATTACAGTACAAATCTAGGCAGATTGTTCTGTTCTGACAACTCAGGTTTCATTAGTACAAACGACTATTTGTTGGTCTCTAAGACTCTTTCCTAGCCTTGATTTCCAAGCAAATAGACACCTTAAGCACCTGTCACATACATTAAAATAAAAGTCAATACACATAGTGTAAAGGCGAGCATACAAGTTTGATAATAGCATATAGAGTTCGAAATAGTTTACGCATAACCAGCACGTACACTGAGTAAAACGAAGCATGTTAGTTATCAACATGAAACTATCGATACCAATGACTGCGGGTTAACTGCCCAAGGCAGTTCGTAATACATGATCACCACTGTAATCCATGCAAATAAGTGTCCTTAACAACCCCCGTGTGAACGGGTGCTGAGTCCAAACTATAGTACTATTGTTGCTAAGGCAGGTAGACAATATTCCATGTGTAAACATAACAAACAAGCATTCATTAAGTCATGTATAACATGCGGTAACTGTCACACCCCAACCGATGGCGGAATCATCGGGGCATGGCACTGAGAACCGATTGTCCAGAAGTTTCCATAACAATTATCATTACCAATCAATTTAAATAACATGTCCCATACCATGTCTCAAAAGGTAAACAAATTATTACAGACAAAATCTAGGCAAATAGTTTTGTTCCGACAACTCAGATTTTTCAAATAGAGCAATTGTTTATCTGCTTCTAGAGACCCTTGATTTCATTTGTACAGATAACTATTTGTTGGCCTCTAGAGCCTTATTCTAGCCTCGGTTTCCTAGCAGATAAGCATCCTAAACACCTATCACATACGTTAAGATAAAGTCAATACACATAGTGTAATAGCGAGTATACAAGTTTGATAATAGCATATAGAGTTCGAAATAGTTTACGCATAACCAACCCGTACACAGAGGAAAACGAAGCATGTTAGTTATTGACATGAACCTATCGATACCAATGACTGCGGGTTGACTGCCCAAAGCAGTTCGTAATACATGATCACCACTGTAATCCATGCAAATAATTGTCCTTAACAACCCCCGTGTGAACGGGTGCCGAGTCGAAACTATAGTACTATCGTCGTTAAGGCAGGTAGACAGCATTCCATGTGTAAACATAACAAACAAGCATTCATTAAGTCACGTAATACATGCGGTATCGGTTAGCGTTTAAAGTATTGCGTAGTGTGTTCGATTGTGATTTTGTATAAGTAACGTATGTAACACCCAAAAGTGCATAAAGCAAAACGGGATCGAGTATACTCACAACGGTTGATGGATTGAAGGGAGCGCTTGAGAGTAAGGTTAGCCTGAATAGTTCGATAGCAGAACAATAAGTGACGCGTAAAACGGAAACAAATGTCGATGGATCGGTCAGATGGTCGATCGGACGGCAGTCCGATCAGACAGTTGCTCGTGCGGGTGACAATCCGTTCGGACGACTGTCTGGTCGGATGGCCGTTCGAGTGGATTGTTCCTTCCTTTGAGAAGGATGTGTTTGTGTATGATGGCTTGACTTTTGGAGTTTCTGTTGTAGCATTTGAAAACATGGAAGTATCTCTACCTTTCAGGCCGGTCGATCGGTCGGTCGGTCGTTCGATCAGTCAGCAGCCCGTTCAGCTGGGTACTTCAACGAGAACAAATCCTCAGCAGGATGTCACTCGATCGGACAGCAGTTCGATCAGGTGGCACTCCTAGTGCGTTGAACACGTTGAAAAAGTCGATTAAGTGTTAAAGCTCAAGTATCTCATGATCCGAAGAGTAATCCGATCGGATGGCAGTCCGATCGGTTAGCAGTTCGTTCAATACTCAAACTTTAGATAAAGTTGGTTAAGTGTGGGTCCCATAGTGCAAGCCGTTCGGCTGACCGGCCGTTCGGGTGGCTGTCCGTTCGAACAGCAGTCCGATCGGACGGCACCCCGTCCTGTTCATCCCGTTCGTCTTACACTTGGTTGTCTTTGAATGTTTGTCGTTTTATCGAGGCATTTTGATATCAGGTCAAACAACAGGAACCTTGTCAATACTTGGTTCTCCTGACCGGACAGGAATCACCCAAATCCGATTAGTGAACTGTTCGAGACGGTGGTTTACGTCAAACCCGAGATCGGTAAACCTCGTGGATAGGATCCGGATCTTGAGCGAACACGACCACAGATCGGGTAGTAAGTCGGCACAAGTTCCGATTCTATCGGTTTTGAGGGCATTGAGTGTAAAAGAGTTGAAAGAAAGTTAGAAAACATTCTCTCAATCCTTTTTCACCGTGAATATGTTTAGATCTATGAAAGATCTTCGTTGTTTATGTGGAAATCGGTTAGATCTAAGTTGTTCTTGGTGGATTGAGGCCAAAACATGAAGTTCTTCAAGAACACCATGATGACATCATCCTTGAACACCTCAAATCTAGTGATATCACGGTTAGAAGTTAAGATTCAAAAGATAGAAAGGTGTAGGAGTGCGTGTAGATCAAGAAAGTACAAGATTTAGGACGAGATCTTACCGGAATCGGGAGAAATCTGAGAAAAGGGTGAGGAGCACGAGCTGCTCGGTCAGAGAGTTTCCAAAAGTAGAAAGAAATGAAAGTGACAGGAGTATTTATAGAGTTCCAAAAGAGGAAAGGGTTGGCCGATCGGCCAGGCAGCTCGATCGGACAGCCTGTCCGATCGGACGGCAGTCCGGTCGGACGGCTGGTCGATCGGCTGGTTGGCTGATCGATCGGTCGCCTGGTTCGAGTGTTTGGTGCGACGAGTTTTGCTGTTTTGATTTCGATTGCGAGTGATGTGAATGCGATAGGGTTTATTATTCAAATTACTTTTAATCCCAACTATTCATATCGCGCGTTGTCTCTTCTCCACTAATTATCATAGTTCGATCTCGATTGAGTTCGATGGCGTTTCGATTGAGATTCGATCGATTACCACACATAACATAAATAAACACGCACAAGTAACACATAAGGCACACACACACGTATAACAATCATCAAAAATGCGATATTCGAGTTGCGAGCGCGATGTTGATTAGGTTAGTTCGATTAGCGTTTAGTTAACTTCATCGCATTGTTACTTCCTATTATTCACAGTCGGAACGCGGTTCGTAGCGATAAACATTCAATTACTGCGATTGTAATTAATTACTCCACATAATACAACTAACGTAAGACATAAAATAGACTAACTACAGTCAAAGAAGTCAAAACAGGAATTGAGCAAGGAGAGACAGATTGCAATTAGCAATCTTTTCCTCCTTTGACTTTGACTTTGACTTTCGAAACACTGGGGTGTTACAGCCTCCCCTTGTTTAGGGAATTTCGTCTCGAAATTAGGCCGAAGCCGTAACAAACAACTGCGGGTACTTCGCCTTCATGTCGCTTTCGAGTTCCCAAGTGAACTCTGCGCCTCGTTTGCCTTCTCATCGGACTTTCACAATAGGAATGCGCGAGCGTTTGAGCTGCTTGGTTTGGCGATCCATGATTTCGACAGGCTTCTCCACGAAGTGTAGTGTTTCGTTTATTTGGAGGTCGTCGAGAGGTACAATTAAATCATGCTCAGCCAGGCACTTTCGGAGGTTTGACACATGGAAAGTCGGGTGGACGTTACTAAGTTCCTCCGGTAGTTCGAGTCTGTAGGTGACTTTTCCGATCCGTTCCAGAATCTTAAAAGGTCCAACGTATCGAGGCGCTAGTTTCCCTTTCTTGCCGAATCTGACCACACCCTTCCAAGGTGTTACCTTTAGGAGTACGTAGTCGCCAACGTCAAATTCAAGGGGCTTGCGTCATCTATCGGCGTAACTTTTCTGTCGACTTCGAGCTTTCAACAAGTTGTCTTGAATTTGGAGGACTTTGTCAGTCGTTTCTTGTAATAGCTCAGGACCGGTTAATTGCGAGTGACCGATCTCGTGCCACACAATAGGCGATCGACATCTTCTTCCGTATAATGCCTCGAATGGTGCCATTTGAATGCTGGAATGATAACTGTTGTTATACGAGAATTCGACCAACGGCAGGTAAGTGTCCCAATTACCACCGAAGTCTATGACAAACGAACGGAGCATGTCTTCAAGAGTACGGATCGTTCTCTCAGTCTGTCCGTCGGTTTGAGGGTGGAATGCAGTACTCAGATTAAGCGTAGTACCAAGAGCAACTTGAAACGTTTCCCACAGTCGTGAGGTAAACCGAGCGTCATGGTCAGAGATGATGTCGCGAGGCGTCCCATGATTACAAATGATCTCGTTGGTGTAGATTCGGGCTAATCGTTCTACCTTGTAGTCTTCTCGTATTGGCAAAAAGTGAGCAAATTTGGTCAAACGGTCAACAATAACCCAAATGTTGTCGTGACCTGATGACGTGTGCGGAAGCTTGGTTATGAAGTCCATAGCTATACTCTCCCACTTCCACATGGGGATTGGCAGTTGTTCGAGTAAGCCAGAGGGCCTTTGATGTTCAGCCTTGACCCTTGCACAAGTCAGGCATTTCCCAACGTAGAGAGCAATATCCCTTTTCATGCCCGGCCACCAGTACTTGTAACGAAGATCCTGGTACATTTTATCGGCACTGGGATGAATGGAATACCGGGATTTGTGGGCTTCGTCCATCAAAATCTGTCGTAAATTGGTCCGTTTAGGGATCCAAATTCAGTCCAGGAAGTGGAATATCCCATTCGACTTATTCACTAGTTGAGCTCCATCGTGGTAGATTCGTTCCTTCTTCAAGGTGCGTTCATTAAAACAGGCATGTTGGGCTTCACGGATGAGGGTTTCGAGATCGTATTGGGCTTGGGTATCGCGAATGCTGAGAAAATAACTCTGTCTGCTGAGCGCGTCGGCAACAACATTTGCTTTGCCTGGGTGATAACGAAACTCGCAGTCGTAATCGTTGAGAAGTTCTACCCATCGGCGTTGACGCATATTAAGTTCTTTCTGATCAAAGATATGTTGTAGGCTCCTATGATCGGTGAAGATCGTACACTTGGTACCATACAGGTAGTGTCGCTAAATCTTTAACGCAAAAACAACCGCGCCTAGCTCGAGATCATGGGTTGTATAGTTCCTCTCGTGGATTTTGAGCTGTCGAGACGCGTAAGCTGTAACCTTGTCTCGTTGCATAAGAACACAACCAAGACCAAGGTTGGAAGCATCACAGTAGACAATGAAACCATCGTTTCCGTCGGGCAATGTAAGAACAGGAGCATTGCAGAGCATGTGGTTGAGGGTTTGGAAAGCAGACTCTTGTTCAGTTCCCCAAACAAAAAACCTCTCTTTATGCGTGAGAGCGGTAAGCGGCACAGCGATCTTTGAGAATCCTTCGATAAATCGTCGTTAATAGCCCGCTAATCCGAGAAAAGAACGGACTTCAGACGGGTTCTTAGGTGTAATCCAACTCTTAACTGCTTCAATCTTCGCGGGATCGACATGAATACCTTGACTATTTACGATGTGACCCAGAAACTGAACCTCCTCTAGCCAGAATTCACACTTGGAGAACTTGGCATAGAGTCGATTCCCCTGGAGTAGTTCGAGAACCAAACATAGATGTTGCGCGTGTTCGGCCTTCGACTTGGAATAGATCAAGACATCGTCGATGAATACGATGACGAAACGGTCGAGATAAGTTTTACACACGCGATTCATTAGATCCATGAAAACCGCGGGTGCGTTGGTTAAACCAAAAGGTATAACAACGAACTCATAGTGGCCGTGACGAGTGCGAAAAGCGGTTTTGGGTATATCCTCCTCTTGAATACATAGCTGGTGGTAGCCTGAGCGTAAATCGATCTTCGAGAAACACGTAGCACCTTGTAGTTGATCAAACAAATCGTCAATGCGAGGCGGGGGATAGCGGTTCTTGATGGTTAGCTTATTCAATTCCCGATAGTCGATGCACATCCTGAACGACCCATCCTTCTTTTTGACAAAAAGGACTGGCGCGCCCCAAGGAGAGGTGCTCGGGCGAATGAAGCCTTTCTCAAGTAATTCCTGAAGCTGATTCGAGAGTTCACGCATTTCGGACGGTGCGAGTCGGTAAGGAGCTTTGGCAACAGGATTGGCTCCAGGAATGAGATCGATACGAAAGTCGATATCACGACTTGGCGGTAGTCCAGGAAGATCGTCAGGGAACACCTGAGGAAATTCACGGACCACAGGAACGTCTTTCACTTCTGTCTTCCTTTTCTTTTCCTTCTCCGCTACTACAATGTTAGCCAAGAAAGCTCTGTATTCCTTGCGGAGATACTTGCTAGTTTCGACACATGACATAAGTTTGAGACCTTTCGAAGCAGTTTCGCCGTAAACACACAATAAATCACCATTCGCGAGCGAGAATCCAGTCATCTTGTCAAAGCACACAACTTCAGCATGGTTTTCGCGAAGAAAGTCCATGCCTACTATGACGTCAGAACTTCCGAGTTGCATCGGGATAAGGTCGATTGGGAATATGTGATTGTTGAGCGCAAGAGTACAATCACGGAGAACAGAATTAACGGCGACGGTTCTTCCGGTGGTGACTTCAACATCGAATGTCGATGGGAGATGGGAGCGCTTACGACTAAGGAGCTTCTCGAATCCAAACGACACAAAGCAATTATCGGCTCCAGTATCAAATAAACACGAAGCATATATACCATTCACAAGGAACGTACCATTTACCACGTTGTTGTCAGCCTGGGCTTGGCGCACATTGATTTTGAACGTTCTGGCGCGTGCGGCTTGTTGCTGTTGCTACGGCTGTTGCTGCTGGTGAGGCTGCTGCTGCTGGGGCTCTTGTTTCACAACCCTGTTCGGGCACATTTTTTCAAAGTGGTTGGGATCACCACATGCAAAGCAGACTCGGGCGTTGATCGCGGGTGCCTGAACCGCGTGCTGGCCTTGTGGGGCTAGGAGCAGAGCTCGATGAGTAGTGGCAGGAGCTGCGGCGTTGCGGGGACCAGTACGGCAGTTGACAGTGAAGTGGTCGTACATGTTGCAGTGGGTGTAGAAACGACAGGCGAGACCCACCGGGTGATGATAAGAACATGTCGGGCAAGCCGGGTGGGGGCCTGTGTATGCACGCTTTGCTGGCGGTGCATAAGGAATTGGTGCTGGGCAGTGGTGGGACTGCTGCTGAGCCGGTACGGCTTGTAGAGGAGCAACAGTGGTGGTGGCAGCGCAGTTCTTGTTGCTGGAGCCGGTAGCGTTTAGGCTACGGAGATTTTCAGGACAACCGTTTTGGCGCAAAGTGACTTTGATGGAATCGAACCATTGAAACATAGCCGTTGGGCCATCTTCTCCAGTGAATTCCTTTGAACCGCAAGCCTTGAACTGCTTGAAGCTGAAAGCAGTCTTGGTAGCAACTTTAGGAGCTTCGGTTCTAGACTCCTCAGACGATTTGCTAACGTTCTCGTATTCACTCACGATCTGGGGCACAACCTAGGCCACTTGTTTAGCGAGGATGGCAGCAAGGCGTTTGTCCCTCTGTTCTTGGCGAGTGAGTCGTGGGTGGCGAGGTCCAGATGATGGTCCAGTTGACATTGTCTGCAATAGACATTGTCATAGGTCTCAGACACGTTATAATCGAATTTCACTTCACACGTCTTAATACCACTAAAGCATAGAGGCACGCATAATCAGGTAAGCACATAAGCACGAAATCACAGATTCACATAGAGACACATAAGCACATAAACACATAAGCACGTAGGGCACAGAAGCACATACGCATGTAATCACAGAGGCAGTGAGAATATAGAAACCTATCATTCAAAGTCCGCGATTGTTCGAATATAGCGATCGCGTTTGGTATAGCGATTTGCATCGCATAAGCGTGTAGTATAGCAAGCAAAATAACGTATGGTGGCTCCTTATAGTAGTAGCGATTTGTTAACGTTTTGATATAGAAGTGCAGTGCGAGTCGTGCGTGTCGATCGAAGCGAAAGCAAAAATCGAATAAGTCTCCAAAATTTAAACACATAAATAGATAAATACATACAAACACATAAAATCAAAGAGTCATCAGAGTCAGCAGTTGCGGGCTCAGAATCGAAACACATAAATCGTGAAATAGATCGTCTGCGGCTATTAAACATTGACTATCCAAAGTGGTTCGACTATTCTCAAGGACTTGTCGTACACATTTTGACTTTCAGGATCGTGCTTCTGCCTCGATTCTTGGGCGTTCGACACGTGTCCCTTTAGTCATACCGTGACTTCAGGTCGTTGGAGTCTGTTGAGACTTTGGTGAGAGTTTTGGAAAAACCAAATAAAAGTCGGAACAAGTCGTCAAGGTTAGGGTTCCACCCCTAGCTTAACAACTTCTTTCCTATTTTAGTAAAATAGAGACGAAAATTTACGCTAAAGTATGGATTTCACTCCTGGTTCAACGCGAATTCTCGCGTTTTATAGATAAATACAGATCAAACAAGCAATTTAATCGAGAGTTTGCGATTTTCACACCTAATCTCGACTTAATCGCCTATCCAAAAATTGAAATTTCGAGTGTAGTGATAGTGTAGCGTAGGCGAAAATAACGAGATATTGCAGTAAGCTCATGCATAATCCCTACTGGACATGCACGTGTCGGTCGATTGGGTCCTAAGTATAGACTAGGTCTCTAAAACATCGACCCGGACTAGGTAGAGTCTTGCCTAATTCCCTATAGTTATGGTTCTGATACCAATCTGTCATACCCCAACCGATGGCGGAAACATCGGGCCGCGGCACTGAGCGAAACAGATTGTCCAGAAGTTTCCATAACAATTACATTTACCAAATATTTTAAGTAACACGTCCCATACCATGTCATATAAGATAATATAATTATTACAGTACAAATCTAGGCAGATTGTTCTGTTCCAACAACTCAGGTTTCATTAGTACAGACGACTATTTGTTGGTCTCTAAGACTCTTTCCTAGCCTTGATTTCCAAGCAAACAGACACCTCAAGCACCTGTCACATACATTAAAATAAAAGTCAATACACATAGTATAAAGGCGAGCATACAAGTTTGATAATAGCATACAGAGTTCAAAACAGTTTACGCATAACCAGCACGTACACTGAGTAAAACGAAGCATGTTAGTTATCGAGATGAAACTATCGATACCAATGACTGCGGGTTGACTGCCCAAGGCAGTTCGTAATACATGATCACCACTGTAATCCATACAAATAATTGTCCTTAACAACCCCCGTGTGAACGGGTGCTGAGTCCAAACTATAGTACTATCGTTGCTAAGGCAGGTAGACAGCATTCCATGTGTAAACATAACAAACAAGCATTCATTAAGTCATGTATAACATGCGGTAACGGTTAGCGTTAAAAGTATTGCGTAGTGTGTTCTATATGATTTCGTATAAGTAACGTATGTAACACCCAAAAGTGCGTAAAGTAAAAAGGGATCGAGTATACTCACAACGGTTGATGGATTGAAGGAAGCGCTTGGGAGTAAGGTTAGCCAGAATAGTTTGATAGCATAATGATAAGTGACTCGTAAAACGAAAACAAGTGTTGGTGGGTCGAACAGTTGGTCGATCGGATGGTAGTCCGATCGGACAGCTGATCGTGCGGGTGACAGTCCGTTCGGACGGCGGTCCGGTCGGTTGGCCGTTCGAGTGGATTGTTTATTTCTTTACGGAGGATGTGTTTGTGTATGATGGTTTGACTTTTGAAGTTTTTGTTGTAGCATTTTAAAACATTGAAGTATCTCTACCTTTCAGGTCGGTCGATCGGACGGTCGTTCGATCGGCCAGCAACCCGTTCGGTTGGGCACCTCAGTGAGAACAAGTTCACAGCAGGCTGTCACTCGATCGGACAACAGTTCGATCGGGTGACATTCCTAGTGCATTGAACATGTTGAAAATTGTCAAGTGTTGAAGTTTAATTGTCACATGTTCGAGCGGTTAACCCCATCGGAAGGTAGTTCGATCGGACAACAACTCGTTCAACGATAAGACCTCAAATGTTGGTGAATAGTTTAAGTGTGGGACCCAAGATGTAAGTCGTTCGGTTTGCCAGTCGATCGGATTGGTTGTTCGATCGGACAGCAGTCCGATCGGACGACACTCCGTCCTGGTCGACCTGTTCGTCTTACACTTGGTTGTTTTTGATTGTTTGTCATTTTTATCGAGACGTTTTGATAACGTGTTAAGCAACAGAAACCTTGTCAATACTTGGTACCCCTGATCGGACAGGAATCACCCAACCCGATCAGTTAACGGTTCAAGACGGTGTTCCATGTTTAACCCAGAATCGGTGGTCTCTAGGATAGAATCCAGATCTTGAATCAACATAACCACAAGAATGAGTAGTGAGTCGGCACAAGCTCTGATTCTCTCGGTTTCGAGCGCATTGAGTGTAAAAGAGTTGAAAGAAAATTTGAAAACCATCTTTCAATCCTTTTTATTGTGAATATGTTTAGATCTATGAAAGATCTTTGCTAGTTTATGTGGAAATCGGTTAGATCTAAGTTGTTCTTGGTGGATTGAGGCCAAAACATGAAGTTCTTCAAGAACACATGATGACGTCATCTTAGAACACCTTGAATCTTGGTGATTTCACGGTTTAAAGTTAAGATTTAAAAGATAGAAAGGTGTAGGAGTGCGTGTAGATCAAGGAAGTACAAGATTTAGGACGAGATCTTACCGGAATTGAGAGAAATCTGAAGAAAAGTGAGGAGAATGCGCTGGTCAGACAGAGAGTTGCCAAAAGTAGAAAGTGTGAAAGTGACAGGAGGTATTTATAGAGTTCCCAAAGAGGAAAGGGCAGGTCGATCGGCCAGGCAGCTCGATCGGACAGCCTGTCCGATCGGATGGCTGGTTGATCGGCTGGTTGCCTGATCGATCGGTCACTTGGTTCGAGTGTTCGGTGAGACGAGTTTTGCCGTTTCGATTTTGATTTGCGAGCGTTGCGATGCGATAGAGTTTCCTAGTCAAATTACTTTTAATCCCAACCACTCATATCTTGCGCTATCTCTTCTCCACCAATTATCATACTACATCTACATACAAGCATCCTTATTTCATATTCGTTCAGCGTTTGCGATTCAATTGCGATTGAGTTCGATTGCGTTTCGATTGATTACCTCACAGAACATAAATAAACATGCACAAGTAAACACCTAAGGCACACACACGTATAACAATCACCAAAATGCGAAATTCGAGTTGCGAGTGCGATGTTGATTAGATTAGTTCGATTAGCGTTTAGTTAACTTTATCGCATTGTTACTTCCTATTGTTCACAGTCGTAAGGCGATTCATAGCTATAAGTATACATCGATTACTGCGATTCTTTATAGATACTCCACATAATACAACTAAAGCGAAAATAAAATAGACTAATGTACGAGTCAAAGAAGTCAAAACAGAAATTGAGCAAGGAGAGACAGATTGCAATTAGCAATCTTTTCTTCCTTTGACTTCAATCTTAACTTTAACTTTGACTTTCGAAACATGGGGTGTTACAGACTGCTCCCACTGACCTTATAAATCTTTAGGAACTCAGCATGCTTAGGGTCAATATTTAACGACCAACAAATTCTAATAGAGAAACAAGTTAATGACGTCAGTCGTTGTAGTTTCTCTTGTTGAGGATTATGTTAGTTTAGGTAAGACATCTAAGTGTGCCCACAATTAAGCAAAAATGAAACTTTTGTAAGAGTAGCATTAGATTTAAGGAGACAAGTTTTGATAGAACAGTGTCGTGATGGAGCGGTGTCTTGTACAAGAGGTGCAAATTGAGGTAATGTGAAATTTTCACTCCCCCACCTCTTGCAACTATTGCAAGTTATTATTCTCCCACTGATCTTTAATATCTCTAGAATGCTACAAGAGAAGTTTCAATGAGCTGCGTGACGTGGGAACCTATCATATATACATTAGACTTTATTTGATTCCCTTAATGTCCAGATGTCATAAGAAAACTCAGGGACGTATCTAATAGAAATCTTATTAAGTACATATATGAATAGATTTCTTCTAAGACCGTGGGCCATACGCGACAAAATTTAGATACAAGTTGATAGTCTTTTAAATGATAAATGAATTATGTCTGAATGTTCCATTTGGAATAAGTTCCACGAATGTCAATGACTTATGATGGACCCATACTTATTCCTTAAGCCAAGTAATATTTAGGGCTTTAATGTCATGATTTAAAATCACTTAGAATGAGATTAGTTGAATAATCATCATCATTAACCATGTCATGATTTCTCATGAATTTCGGTTATGATGGATGAAATTTATAGGTCTCGTTTTTCTTTTGTCAAATTCTTATTTGCATGATAACAAAAGTTGTGAAAATGTAAGGTATCATCTAGTTTCATCTTAGTAATGTTTCTATCCAGATATTTAGAACAAATAAAATAAGAGTTTAAGGTAAGTGTGACTTTATGTTGACTATGCAAACCTCACAACCTTCATAACATAGCCTAAGTAATGATACTGTATTCTGATTAATCTTCAGAATTTGTAAGGTATCGAAAAGCTTTGTTAGAAGACTGCTTATTATGGTTCTTATAACCTTAATTTTAATTTTGTCACTAACTCTCATGTTAGTTATTTGTTTAGTTCTGGTAAGGAAACGTATGGAACTAGAGTCAACTAATCATTTGTTAATTGGAATATTAAAAATTAGCAGACTTAAATATCATTAGTAAGTGACTAACTAATTAATTTATCCAACCGTTCTTCTGAATAATGGATAGTCTCGTTGCTTATGCCTAGTCTAATGGCATAATTATGCAGTGAGATTTTCCCTTGAAGAACCTTAGAGGTGGAATTAGCACTTATAATTTGTCTATGGACCTTAGAACAATCCTATTTTAAGGTTTCAGTGGTTGTATGGTGAATAACATCTTATTTTCCAGTTTCAAACATTTATTTCTTTGTACATATGTTGCTTACCAACACACTCATTTTCCTTTGGTACTTTTGAGTGTTATAGTTGATTTATAATGCATCAAATTGTACAAGTGAAAATCTTAGTATGTAATGTACTGGAAAAATGTACTTATTTACATGCGTAAGCCCTTAACTTTATGGGTCATGGTATTGTACGTTATAATGTATTCACATATACCACTTAACCTTATAATTTAGAATTTTAAATGAAGGCATGCATCTTAGGAGTTCTTGTGATTATTCCACACTAATAGATTAGTCTTAGGAAAAACTTAATCTGGAATGACCTTTTAGTGATAGCATTTATGTTAGAGAATTCTTGATTATCATAAGAGACATCGTGTTCGATTTGTCCTATTAATCATGCTCTACTTTTCTTCTGTAGTAATCATTATCAGAAGAGAGCAATAGGATTACCGTGTCTTAAGAAATAATCAAGGATTTAATTCAAGAGTTAATCTTATAGAAACTTTAAATAAAGCAAAACATTTTAGGTTTAAGAATTAGAGTGGATGAGATATATATAGAAGAAAATTATAGTGAGTAAAGTTATGGGTACTAAAAAATAAGGCAGACGAAATGATCATAAAATTAATGAAGGATCATTGATATAAGGATCATTATGTGAAGAGGTTGTGATATGTCTATTACTAACATCAAAATAATAGACTTATTTAAAGTTCTACTTAAACGAAGACAAATCAGCTTTGGCCAGAAGTGTAATCATTTAAGCATGTGTGCAAAGTAATCGTGAGAAATCAGCTTTGGCCAGAAATGAGACAATCACTTTAGATATGCACTTGTTAAGTATGCTATACATGAAAGAACTAAATCAACTTTGGCCAGATATTAAGACATTCACGTTTGTAATGCACACTTAACATATCTTTCGTAATACTTGAACGATAAGTAGATGTATCAAATCAGCTTTGGCCAGAAATGATACATCAAAAGCTCATTCAAGTAAAGCCATTTTGGTTTTTGTAAAACATTATTTGATCCTGATTAATTAACTAAGTATTTACAAAAACCAATTTGATCCTGATTAATTAACTAAATTTTAGTTCACATTAAACAGCCTGAAGTAATGAGGTTGAGATTTCGAGTTAGTCTTACGTCTCGAGTGAGATCTCGACTCAGTTATGAGATCTCAACTCAGTTATGAGGTCTCGAGTGAGATCTCGAGTCAAGTCTCGACTCATCTTGTGGTCTCGACTCGGAACCATGGTCTCGAGTACTAAATTTTATGAGATCTCGACTCCATAATGAGGTCTCGAGTCGCAACCATGGTCTCGAGTTGTAAAGATTTAAAACCCTTAGTCGAAACCTCAGTGGTCTCGAGTCGAAACCTTATGGCCTCGAGTAGAAACCGTTGTCTCGAGTTAAAAAGATTTGAGAACCCTTATGATTTCGAGTCGAGACCTTGTGGTCTCGAGTCGAGATCTTGGTCTCGGATCGTTAAAAATGATCTCGAAACTCCTGTTAACAGTTGTTATTGTGAAAATAACTGAAATTCGAATTCTTAGGGATTTTGAGATATGGTTTCCGGTTTTAGTGATGATCTAATTTCATCAAATATTTCGAAAATTTTATCTGTTGATCTAATAACAGTTTTTCGAAAAAATTTTAATAGTTAAAACAGATCAAAACATGGAAAACACTCAATAATCCAAATCATATTCCAAAAAATAAAGGAATTTCGAATTTTCCTAAGAACACACGATGAACCCTAAAAAATAAAATAATAATTCTGGAACCCGAAACTTGAAAATTAAGGCTTCTAAAACAGATTTTGGATTTGTTGATTTTAACTATTATGATTTCGTGTCATTAATTTAACATTCTTTTACGAAAACAATGATTTCGGGTCATGACTCGAAACCGGCGGTTATGATTATGAAATTATTCAAAATTTCTGTTTTCATGATTTCAATCCCAGAATTAATGGATACGAAAACAGAACTGATTAATCAACATATGCTCTGATACCACATGTTGATCTTTGTTTAGACATAATGGAAAACATGAAAACATACCTTTGATTGCATCAATACAGGCCAACAGAGAATCCAGATGGAGACGCAGCAATAAGGTTTGACATGATTGTCAGCTTGATCTAGTTCCTCCTTAGGGTGCAATCTAATGATTGTGATGAAGAAAACCGATAAAGGGTAATCGGTTGAGGAGAGGAGGTCGATTGATGTTATGAGAGTAATTAGGTTATGTGTCTAACCCTAGAACCTCTACATAAGTCTCCTTATATATGCACCCAAGAGGAAACCCTAATTAGTTAATAAGGGTAATAAGGCCCATCAACGATTACCAACTAATTATTTAATAGGTTGTTATATATTTTGATCTATATAATGTAAATGATTATAATGGCTACTAGATCAAATATAAAATAATATATATTTAATCTTACAATAGATCCCAAGGATCATACCTAGGCAAGATGGTAGTTAAAATTTTGGTATTAATTAAACATGTATTTTTAGGGGGAAAAATGGTATCAATGAAAGGGAAAAAGATCTGTTTTTGCAAATATGTTAAGGAAATAGATAAATGATTTTTTAATGTGATATTATGTAATAAGAATTTGCACTAAGCAAGTTCAAAATAAAAGGTTATATTACAAAAAAAAAATTCCTTAAATCCTAAATAAACACAAAATTTTAACAATTTCATCCACGCATTATTTCTCTTTTTCTTTGTCAAAAGATATAAGAAATTAGTAATTGATAATATATATTTTTTCCTTATTAACAAACACTTTTGAATTTTACAAATTTATTTTGAAATTACATAATTTTACAACTTATTATTATTTTTTTTATATCAAGTTATGCAAATATTAGGGGTGTTCAGAAAAATCCGAAACTGAATCCGAAATATCGAAAAATTTCAGGTATCCGAAAATTCATATAGCCGAAAATCTGATAATCCGAATTTTCATATTCGGATATGTATTTCTAAAAATTTCGGATAATCGGATTATCCGATATCCTAAAATTATATAAAAAAAATTAAATATATATTATATGAACACTATGTTTAATTTAATATAGCTTAAAGTAGTAAATAATCAGATGTAGATTTATGAACGTTTTTTTTGATTTCAATGTAGAAAATTTTGAAAATCGAATACACTTTTAGTTTTAATATATGCATGAAACATATTTTTTGATATTTTTTTATAAACTCAGATATCCGTTTAAATATCCGTATCCAAAATTTCGGATATCCAAAAATCAGATATCTGAAATTGCGGATTTACGGATTCGGATATTAATATTTAGTATCCGAAATTATTAGATATCTGAAAACCGAATAATCTAATCTTGAACACCCTTAGCAAATATAAACACAAAGAAGCATACTTATGGCAATTCTTGATACAACATGATTGACACAAAATTAATCAGGTTTAAATTGAATCTAAGACTACTCTGAATGGAAGAGGCTTGAAGGGGGCGTGGAGCAACACGTTGCTGCCACATCAGCAGAGGGGGTTTTGCCCAAAAAGCATGGGTGAAAGGGACTTTAAAAGTGGCTTTTTTTTAAAAAAAAATAAACAATTAAAATAAAACACACCAATTAAAATAAAACCGAACTACCGGCCACATCACGCCACGTCACTTCCCCTTTTGCCCCCACGCCCGTGAAGATCCTCAACCCCCCCCCCCTTCTCCCAAGCCGCTCGACAGGGCGGTGTTCCAGGCGTGGATGGGGCTTCCACGCCACCTCCACGCTACCATTTGGGTGGTCTAACGCAATGTTTTAAAATACGGTTTATATACTGTACCGGATTTGGCTCAGAAATGGTTTAACCGGGTGTATCGGGCGGTTCAACCGGGTGTACCAGACGGTTTAACCGGTTCTACTGGATGGTTCAGTCGGTACAACCGGCCGGTTTGAACCGGTATATAAAACATTGGTTTAAAGAATCAGTTCTTAAAGAGATTGGCATGCATAAACTATTCTAAAAAATTGGTCATATAGGCTTTGGTAGTAATTAAATTGGTTGACACACCAACTCCGTTTACTAACTCGCTAACAACTTTGCAATCTTACAACAAGTTCTTTACAACCTGTTAACAAGTTTGATCCGTGTAATAAATGTAAGACCAACTAGGGATGGCCAAAAAACATTTAAGTGGGTGGGAAAACTGAAATCCGAAACATTCGGTATAGATATTGGGGTATAAGTTTAGTTACAACTTACAAATCCTTTTACGGGTTTGTGACAAATATAGTATTAGGTGATACATGTTCGATTAGCAAAAAACTAATTACATACCCGTTTACCCGCATTTAAAACTGAATATACTATATATTCTTCAATATGTATTAATTTATATATTAAATTGGTTAGAAACATAAATCATCATCGTCATACTTAGGAGATCCCACTAATAGAAAAGCTAAGGTAGGGTATGAGGAGGGTAAGATGTAGAGTTATAGACACCCTTACTTCCATCCCGTAGAAATAGAGAGGTTGCTTCCAATGAAACCCCCTGCTCAGGCTCGAGAGTAGTTTTGCATCAAGCCTTGGACCTAAGGCACATAACACTTAGCAATCGGGACAAAAACCGATTGATGCATGTACCCCTTTGTCTTTCGGCTATCAACGCCATCACATGATGCATGATTAACCGTCCGCCGCTTTTAACGTTATTTTCACAAAATTAGTAAGATAACGTTAAAATTAGTGCAATTTCACTTTTGCCCCCCGAGTACCCACACATATTTTTGCTGGGTATTCAATATTTCAAATTGGTTTTTGCTGAGTTTGAGTCACGGTAATGCGGATAACAATAGCTAATTTTTAACCACATACTTAAGTCATCAGCATGGATTTTTGATACCCAGTGAAACGTGTGAACATGAACCAAACGGGTAATGAGTAAGAGAATATCTGATAAATATGCGACTGGATATGAGATACGGTTTTACAATCCAAGGCTTGAAATATCAAAACTAGTCCTAACTCCTAAACTTGTCTTCGGGTTGGATTGGTGTGCCATGTGGCATTCCCGACAATATCTGCAGCGAAAGATGTCTGTAGGGAAATGCTATAGGCCTAGAGCTTCTGATAACATATCAGAGCGAAAGAGGTACGGTATGGATCACATCCCGCTGAAGAACTATCTGCCTAGAGTTTAAATTCATCCCTATGAACTACAGCACAATCGATAGAAGGGTTTCTATTCCTGAGTTTTATGAAGGGACTGTTTATCGAGCGACATTACTTCTTATCGGTCATGTGTTGGAAGTTATTAAAGCCGTTGTCACAAGTGTGGGACAAATATATAGTTCTTTTCGCAGATGTACAATTGGTAACACAAAAACTGAACCCAAAACTATAAAATAAAGCCATAAATTTCTAATATATATTACATTTTTACATTAAAGTCGTGTAATGAACATACAAATCATGTATACAATAGAGTTTACATACGATAAAATGTGAAGAACACCCAAATAGCACAAAAAGGTCAATTTACAAACATGCAATGTAGCCATGAATGCCCTAACCTTGTTTTCAGCTTCACAGGGATGATGATAGCGGTGACGATGATGATTGACGTAACGAACAAGCAACAACTTGTGCCCATTGTCTCAATCTTGTCTTCATGATCCGTGGATCATCCCCTACATCAACACATACCAGTCACATAACAACAAATTAGAATTCACAATTTTAAGTTATCAACAACAAATTTGAATCCAAAATAAATTCAGTTATGATGAGTTGAAGACACAATGTTTGTTTGAATTTGTGTGCATTACAAATAAAATTGGTTAATTGTAGTTTTATACACAAAATCATGTTAAGTTAAATTAAGAAACCTTGCATTGCAACTTCTTGTTAAAAACCCAAAGACCGATTAAGCCAAATCTTATTTGGGTCGATAAACTGGAAGGATTCCTATACAAAAAAAAAAAAAAAAAAAAAAAAAAAAAAAAAAAAAAACCGAATTGCCTGAAACGATGAAGCTTGATTAAAAAACCGAACAACACCCCTAGAGATTTATAAAAATTCAATATTTAATATCATGTCACATTCAGAAATTAGGGCAAAATTAGTTAGAACATAACTTCAAATTTATGAATTGCAATTAAATTCAACCAAAATCAATTGAAATAAATTTAATTCTAACAGCTGGTGATTTAAATTCTAGCAAAATTTGGTTGAAAAAAAGTTTAATTTAACAAATTAGAATTCACAATTGAAGATTTAAAGTTACTAACATGAAATTTTAATCTAAAATTAATGCAATTACGGTGAGTTCAGGACAAATTTGGCTAAAAATAGCTCTAAATTTACGGACTTTAATTAAAATTCAACCAAAATAAATGTAAATAAAAACAAAATTCTTTTAAAACATTCAAACAAAACAATTACCACTGCCTAATATAGCGTGAGTATTATCCAACGAAGAAGATGAACCAGAATCAGATACAGATGATGACGTCATATCCGGTGATTTAACAATGGTATCATGATACTGTTTATTAACGGCGTAATACAATCCTAACGCCGGCAAAGTACTCGAAAGCCGATCATCCGATTCAGCAAACCCAAACCCTAGCTCAATACAAGCTTTGAGCTCATCAATATCCTCATCGGTGACGCTCTGGTTCTGCAGGCGGTGGCGGAGGTGGTGTTGGTCCTTTCGCCGGAGCCATTCCTCGTCTCGGACTATGTCCGGCGACCACGAGTTGTGTTTGTAGAGCGGGGAGAGTCGTCGCGGCGGCAGACGGGTGGCGGTGGGTTGGTCGCCCGGACCCATGAGGGCGGGGACCCGGTGGGTTTTGTTTTCGGGTTCTGGAATTGGGATTGGTTTGATGTGAGAAGAGGGTTATGTTATTGTTATGAAGAGGTTTATGGGGGCCATGCGTGACGCAACTACGCATTAATATAATATAAATATTTTAATTTATTTATTTACTATATAACAATAACAACAAATAATATATTATAATTATAATTATAATTATAATAATAACAATTTGTGACGTAGCAAACAATGGTTTAATTACTTTTTTTTTTGTTTTTCTTTCACTCCTTTGTTGTATATAAGTAGAGGGGTATTTTGTAATGAGATAAGAAACATAAATACCGGTAAGCAGATTATTGGAAAACATTAAAAAGTGAGGGAACCGAAAAACACTTTTAAAAATTCAACTTAACATGTTAAAAATTAATTTTTTTTAAATCATCGTTTTTCCTTATAAATACATGTAGAAGCATTTTTAATAAAAAAATCAAAAACTGAAAATATAAAAAATGTTTAAAAAACAGTTATAAAAAAAGGCTAAAATATTTATATTTTACAAAAATGGTTTTTTTATTGGAATAGTTTCTACCCATTTTTAAAAGAAAAAGTGCTGAAAATATTTAAAAATTGATTTTTAACATATTAAGTTAATTTTATAAGATATTTTATTTAAACTGTTTTTTAAACATTTTTTATATTTTTAGTTTTTTATTTTTATTAAAAAAAGCTTCTATATGTATTTATAAGGAAAAAATGCTGAAAATTTAAAAAAAAAATGACTTTTACCATGTTGAGTTGAATTTTTAAGAGTGTTCCCCGATTCTCCATTTTTTTGTGTTCCTCAATGAACCACACATTAACAAGGTAATATGTTAATTTATCTTTAACTTACAAAAATTATTAGAAATGTAATACTCGAATTAAAAAGAATAAAATGTTAATTCTTATAATTTATTTTTTTAAAAGAATAATATTAACAAGTGGGAAAGTTATGGCATTTAATATCACGGAAAGAACTTGGTTTTAAAAGCAGACAATATGTTTAAAAGATTATACCATATACTTCAAAATTGTGATTAAACTTTTAAATTAATGTAAAATTATTTTTCTGAATATATGTATTATAACATAGCATATATACATTTTTAATTGACCGAATTATCTTACAAACATGGTTTTTCTTTTATAACTTGTGTTCGAGCTTTAGTCTAAGAATAATTTTTTTTCTGTGTGTGTGTAAACTACTCTGGTTTTAATTAGGAAATGACGAATCAATACTGATCACGCTATCTGAATCCCACTAGTTTATATTAAAGGGAAAACATTTTACCAACTCTTTAATTATACAATTATTATGATATTACTATTTTAAATTTAATAAGTTAGTTGGATATAAATTTGGTAACAACGCTAGAAAATAAAATATTATCAACTGATGCTTATTTTAATATTTATGTTTATAATATGCAATAGAAATGTTCTAAAGATATCAGCCTTCATGTTTGACTATGATTGGATCCACGTAGTCAGTGGGTCAATATTCGAAATTAAATGGCAAAACTACAACTGCTTCTAGGAAATAGCATGATACGTATATTTTGACTCGTTAATTACATAAAGACTATGACATTTTTATGTTTACTAGAAAATAAAAAATTAAAAAATTATCCGATACTAACAAACCTTGTTACGTTTTACTTGAAGTCAGATAAACTGAAAAAAAACCATTATGTGTTCAAGTCTAAATCTTTTTCTAATTACAAAATTCTTTTTTTTAATTAAGTGAAGCAAGTGGAATATACATGTATCTTGATTACTAATTTAGGGCTTTGCAACGGTTCAGAACCGGATCGAACCGAATTGAACCGGAACCGTTAATTGTTAAATTTAAGAACCGGAACCGAACCGTAATATAATGGTTCCGGTTCGGTTCCGAATCGGTTAAACGGTTCTCGTATAAACGGTTCTCGCGGGAACCGGTTGACAATTAAATCGTAAAATTAACAATTCAATAAAAACGAATCAGACCATTTAAATTCAAAGTTCAAACCAACCAAATTAAAAGTAGCAAAACAACAATAAAAAATTTCAAGCCATAAAACAAACTCTAAATAAAACTATTACAACCATCGTGGTAACAATTAAAACAAACATCTTCAAACTTCATTCGATCTTCATCCTCTCAATCTTCTCATAAACATCTAAATGAAACCAAGTGTTAGCAATTAAAAAAAATAAATGAATAATGCATCTACTGTATTTGGTTCACGTGAATAGATTGACCAGTAATGCATATACTGTATTTACCAAGCGATACACTATTTATAAACACATTTACAATTTGATCAACATTGATTTGATTATTTTTGTTCAATTTTTATTTTCACATGCAGAAAACTATATGTATCAGAAAGCAAACACCGAGAAAGAAAATATATATGCAATCATAAAAAAGGTCATTGAAGGGGTATGGTCCCAGATCTCGCGTCAGCACAACCGCAAGTGACCATTACCCTTATCAAAACCCTCACTAGCTAACAACTTATCTGTGTCTGTGCGGGAACGCGCGAACACACTGGTCGAATCCAATCTCCCCAATGATGGAGGAGGACTTACCTGGAATATGAGAACGGTATAGTAATGCGGCATGGCACCGCATCTGGTGTATGAAAACGGAAGTACTCACAGCGATGCGGCCTAGCACCGCATCCAGTGAACACTTCTATCAATACAAGGGAGCTGGATAACAGCAACAATCATCACGGACGACGATGCGGCTTGGCACCGCATCTCGCGTATTTCTTGATCAAAGAATGAGACGCGGGAACATCTAGAGTTACCGCAAGCAGCGATGCGGCCCGCACCGCATCCTGTGCACTTAGGAAGTGGGACTGACACCATAGAGCAAGTAGCACCAATGACAGCCGCCTGTCAGGTCTACGTAAGCGACAGGCTGACGTGGCTTCACCTCCACAACCGACAGGCCTGACACACCTGCAAAGGTGCAGCATGTCGTCAGTCCATCCGTCCACCTCCTCCTTCACTCCTCGGCTATAAATACCAACCCCAAACCAGGTTTGAGGTATCTCTTCACAACTCTCTCACTACCACTACTATCATACTTTGCTTCCCAAGCAGATTACTGATTCTCACGCCGGAGAGTGGTAACAAGGAGCACCCCCCACCCCATCCTCCTTGTTACGAGTCACAGTTTGTTTTCTTGTGCAGGAGATCAACCGGCGGACGATCTAGCCAGCGATCCTCGAGAGGAAGGGATTAACCCTTCTTGACGAGACCAGTGTGTTAACCCTGCCCGGTTAACCATTGTTTCATCATTGGCACCCACCGCTACTCTTAGCACTTTTTTACCATCCCTCTCCCTCTCAAAAGATCATGTCAGATCGTCTAAACAACAATACAGGGGATAGCCTAAACCCCACCAACCCAGGGCCTGTAGGGACTGCTCCTCCAGCCCAAAATCCTGGCCACATTGGCACATCAACGCAAGGGGGCGCATCCCTTACGTTTGGACACGATCTCTCACAATACGCATCTGTAATCCCTCCAGACATGAATCATCATGCCTGGTATGACCAGCAGGCAGCCCTGCTGGCCGCAACATACAATCGAGCTTGTGCGGAAGCACAAGTACAAGCTGGGCCTACCCCGGCACCACATACCCCTGCGGGTCGTATTTTATAATACGACGGCAGGGTTCCTTCACGCCCAGCCTCCCGAAGCAGGCGGGAGGACCGCGGATCCTCTTACTGTGACGTCCGCACAATTGATAAGGACAACTCCTCATATGGGTCTCGCGCCAGAGGCCCAGTACAAAGCCGCCTGGGCCCTCAAGGCGATAACAGGCGGCAATCCACAGCCCACCACGGCTCCGGCATTCAAAGCCGGCTGGGACCGCAGTCCCATCACGAAGGATATGGCCGTACCGACCCGGACGACCATACATATTACGGGGAATCTTATGTGTAACAACCGCCACTAAAATCAATAATTAGGACGATAATTAGTCAATAAGAAAACCCTAATTGAGACACCCAATTAATTCTGCACTAGCCCTAAAATTTTCAGAATGATCGGAAGCAGGATCAGGGCCCCTAAAACTCGAGGGGGGCAAACCCTAGTTGGTAATTATCTTAAATAAAACGATGGAAACGTCTGATTGGCCAATTCCATTGATTCATGCACGCTACTCACGTGCATGGCAAGTCTATGACCTATAGGTATCCCTTACGGACCGTAAGGGATCAGGCTTACGGTCCGTAAGCAGGGCCAAATTTTGGCTATAAATAGCCGACATTGGCACTTAGTTTCTGGTATTAAAACGACGTAAAACTTCTGTGTGTACGTCGAGTTATAAGCAATTCAGTTCACCACACACACACACGATCACGAGGTGCTGCCGCAATCAGGGTAATAACTCGATCGCTATTACGATTCAACGTCTGATCGATTATAACTATCCAACGATTGTCCGAGTGCTGCTCAAATTGAGCTTGTACTTTGTTATTCATTGTGATTTCGACTTGAATGTTTGAGTGCTGTTCGAATTCGGACTATGCTCTGTCATTCGTTGTGAATTCATTGAATTATTAAGTATCGCACTTGATAATAGTTGTGAAGGTTTAATCTCGTGAATTGACGTAACTGCTGAATTAGTTACTAATCCCGTTTGTGTGTGCATTGTTATTTAAATTAGGTTAGAAGGCTAATCAGTAAAGCTTATACTCTGCTCGTAAAACTGCAATGTGAGTCATTCTCTTTTTATTAACTGTTTTACAAAACTCCAAATTATTTTCAAAGTTATAGTTACAGTGATTAAGTCTATGTAATCACCAAGTTACAGCCGGTATGTGGGGTTTTGTATACATTACTTATTTCCCGTCACACTTGGACAACAAGTTAGCCAAGGGGTGATCTGACCACAGTCACAGACACCATTTGGACAACGAGATAGCCAATGGGTAGTCAAGTGACAAGTACTGTGGGTAGTTGGTTTGATATCAGAAACATTGTAATTCCCCTTAATACTGTAGATTATAACAAATGTGTCGTTTTCAGTAAAATGAATGATTCACTCAGTATTTCCCTGCTGACAAAACTTTTTTTCAAACATGTTTCAGGTGATCTGGTATGAGCAAAGAAAAGTGCCGTGGAGCACTCCCAGCTTAGAAAAGTGGCTCAATGTGAATAAATAAATGAACATGTTTTGAAAATAAAGATTTCCCGGAGAAATCACATTATTGTAAATTTTGGGAATTTATTCCTAAATTATGAAACGAGCAGTTTAAGTTATTAAAGAGATCCTGCTTTAAAAAGACTTCCGCTGTCGCCTAAATTAAATACCACGGGATTCCTGTCCCGCGGCTCCTGAAACGGGTCAAACCGGATCGTGGGCCGTGACAGGAAAAGGTGGTATCAGAGCCACTGTTTTAAGCTTACTGATTAAGCTCATTGTTCTAATTAATTTAAGTTTATTAAAAATTTTATTTGTCATTTTGTGAATATATGCTTATTAACTGATTAATTGTTAAAATTACAGTATGGGTAAACAAAAGATTTCTGCTATCTATCGCAAATTAGATAGTACACCTAAAGAACAGGGAACCTCTTCCTCCAAATCTCCTACCAATTTAGAAGAGGGAATCTTTGTCCGTAAGGCCAATTATGAAAACCCACTTACACCGGAGAAAAGGAATTCAATCCTTAGAAAAGGTCAAGAGAAAAAGAAACCCCGAACCAAGAGAGTGAGGTTTAACCCAGAAATTCAGGAAATTAATAATAATCCACCAGAAGAAAATAACTTAGATGAAAAATGGGCAAATCTGTATCTGCTCGCCAGTGTAGCAGAAAATACAAATCTTTAAGCTTTAAACCTAGAAATATTTACTTCCCAGTAAATAAATAAATAAATCTGAATGCGTTCTGTTTGCTGTATGTTGTACAAACTGGTATGCAATAAAAATGTTTATTTGTTAAGCTTTGTTCCAAAGTTTTAACTTAGCATTTTGTGCATTTTTGCATATATGCCGTACAGCATGAATGAGATGTCGGAAGCATTTCAGAATCTCAACCTCTATCCTGTGCCAATTGAAGTCTCCCACAACTTCACTGGTTATATTGCTGACATAGAGGAACCTTTGGAATTCCAAGCTCCACCGCTGGAAAAAGCCAAACCTAAAAAGAAGAGAAGATATGTAGGGTGGTGAAAAGTGCGCAGAAGGAAACCTAGGAGACTCCCTAAAATAGAAAATCCTGTGAGTGTGAGCAAGGGAAAAGAAATAGAAACTGGAGAAAATTCCAAGCCAGCAGAAATAGGGATAGACCTAAAGCAAAAGGGAATAGAGATCGGAGAAAGCTCTAAACAGTCTGAGGAAATCACATTCCAGGACGAAATAGACCGCCTACTGGATAATTGTGATGTTCTAGAGCCTATCAACAATAATCTCTTCTCTTATCCTGTTACAGCCCAATTCCCAACAAACCTAGGACCAGCTATTCCAGACCCACTAGTTCACACACGACCATTAGGCCAAATGGAGGAATGGTGGACCAATGACTGGCAATTCCAAAATATAGTTAATAGTCCCTACAGTTTTCTCCCACAGTTCGATCCAGAACTTGTCCCTAATCCACCAATGAGCTATGAAAATTTAGCTGAGCTACGTCAGTTTGGTGAAGAACTGATAGGAACCGGGAATAGGATCCGGGAAATAGGGGAGCAGATTTCTTGGAAGTACGACGAGAGGGAACGTCGTTACTAAAACTACCAGTGGACCAAAAGATAGGAAGGGTTGGAAAAAGTTTGTTTATATTATAACTGATATAGTAAAACTGATTCTGTAAAATGAGCAATAAAACACTGTAAGATAAAAAGTGTGTATTGAAGCAGGTATAATATATAAAACAAAACAAAAGTCGAAGTATCGACAATTTTGGCTATACTTTTATGTTATGCTAATCTATGTGTTTATATGTGTTTATATGTGATTTTGGTATTAATAATTAGACACTAATAATTTCTATTAATACTAATTAGCAGATGGAAAACGCTAATAATGAACCAGTTAATGAAGTAAATCAGTCTGAGCAAAATCAGGAAGATCAATATATAACTAGACAAGATATTGAATACTTTATTGCTCAAGGGATAGCCAATGCTATTCCAGAAATTGTGGCTGTTGTTCAGAAACCTGCCGAACCACAATTAATTCCTAGTAAACGTATTCCGGAAGATAACGGCAGTAACAGCATAAATGGAGGCGGCAATCATAACGATCATGATCCGCAACAGGCCCCACTCCCTAAAAGAATGAAAGCTGCAACGCCTGGTTGCACTTACAAAGAATTTCTTGCTTGTAAACCCGCAGAATTTGCAGGTAATGAAGGGGCAACTGCAACACTGCGTTGGTTAGAGAAAACCGAAGCAGTAATTGCAATAAGTAAATGTGCTGAAGAAGATCAAGTGATGTATGCATCAAACTTGTTCAAAGAAGGGGCGTTAGAATGGTGGAACACGGTGCTACAAGCAAAGGGAAGAAGGGTGGCTTATGCAATGAATTGGGAAGAATTTAAGAGTCTTGTCGAAAGAAAATTCTGTCCCGAATACGAAAAGGAACAAATGGCAAACAAGTTCCTGAGTCATCGTATGATAGGTGTAGACTGTCGAGGATATACTTCGACAATCTTCGAATATGCTAGAGCGGTACCTTCCCTGGCTTCGCCAGAACCGGTACTTATTTCCCGTTATATTTGAGGATTAATTGGAGAAATCCGTAACATCGTTAAAGCTGCGAGACCACGCAAGATTGACGATGCTGTAGAATTAGCTAATACTTTAACCGATGAACTAGTCCACACCAGAGAAGAAGATCGCAAAAAGGAATTGGCTCAGAAGATTACTCAAGGATTTCGTGTGAGTAATAATAGCAGTAAATTCAAGAAAAGAGGAACCGGGCAATACTCATCACCTACTTTCTGCAGAAATTGCAAAAAGAAACACTATGGACAGTGCAATATATTTTGCAGCTTCTGCAAGGCGAAAGGACATCGGGAAGAAGACTGCAGAAGGAAAACAAGAATCTGTTATAACTGCGGAGAAACAGGGCATATTAAACCTGAATGTCCTAAGTTAGCTAAACCAGCAGACAGTAGAGCTAAAACGACTGAAGGAACTACTAAGAAAAATGCGCGAGCATTCCAGCTGACCACTCAAGAAGCCGAACTCATTCCAGACATGATAGCGGGTACGTTCTTAGTGCATAACGTCTATGCAAAAGTATTATTTGATTCTGGTGCAAACCAAAGTTTCATTAATACTGCATTCTGCCAAGCTCTTAACTTACCTCTAAATACCCTTAGGCAGATCTTTACTGTTGAAACGGCAGATGGAAATTCTGTCAACATAGACAAGGTTTTGCAAGAAGTGAAGATAGAATTGTTAGGTCATAAGTTTTCTGCAAACCTGTTACCTATGAATTTAGCCGGATTCGATGTAGTACTAGGAATGGATTGGTTAATAGCCAACCATGCACGAATCCTGTGTGATAAGAATTCCGTAGAAATTCGTACCCCCACAGGAGAAGTAATCCTAATTACAGGAGATAGACCTCGAAAGCCACTGAAATTCATTTCAGTATTGAAATTGGCTAGTTATTCAAGGAAACAAGAAATGGTGTATATGATTTCTATAATCATTAACACTAAAAGTAAGGAACTCCAGAACATCCCTATAGTTTCAGAATACCCAGATGTTTTTCCTGAAGAATTACCTGGTTTACCACCTGATAGGGAAGTAGAGTTTAGAATTCATTTAATTCCAGGAACTGCACCAATAGCTAAGACACCTTACCGATTAGCACCTACTGAAATGCTAGAATTGAAAAGGCAATTAGATGAATTACTAAGCAAAGGATTCATACAACCTAGTTCATCCCCTTGGGGTGCGCCAGTGTTGTTTGTGAAAAAGAAAGATGGATCAATGAGAATGTGTATCGATTATAGGGAATTGAACAAGGTTACAATTAAGAACCGATACCCATTACCTAGGATTGATGATCTTTTTTATCAATTGCAAGGAGCCAGGTATTTCTCTAAGATAGATTTAAGATCTGGATATCATCAGTTGAAAGTACAAGAGGAGGACATACCTAAAACTGCTTTTAGAACTAGGTATGGTCATTATGAGTTTACAGTCATGCCCTTTGGATTAACAAATGCTCCAGCTGCATTTGTGGACATGATGAATAGGATCTGTAAACCATACTTGGATAAATTTGTGATCGTTTTCATTGACGATATACTCATTTATTCCAAAAGTCAGGAGGAACATTGTGAGCACTTGCATACTCTCTTAACTTTGTTAAGAAAGGAAAAGCTTTATGCCAAATTCTCGAAGTGCGAATTTTGGCTACAAGAAATGCAATTTTTAGGTCATATGGTGAATCGCGAAGGAATTCACGTAGATCCTGCTAAAATAGAAGCAATCACAAATTGGAAAGCTCCACAAACAGCTATGGAAGTTAGAAGTTTTCTAGGCTTAGCTGGATATTATAGACGATTTATTAAAGATTTCTCTAGGATAGTTGTACCTTTAACTAAGCTAACCTGTAAAGCCGTTAAGTTTGAATGGGGATCTAGACAAGAGGAAGCTTTTAGGATTCTAAAGCACAAATTGACAAATGCTCCAATTTTAGCTTTACCCGAAGGAACTGAGGATTTTGAAGTATACTGTGATGCTTCAAAATTAGGATATGGATGTGTATTGATGCAACGCAAAAAGGTAATTGCGTATGCCTCTAGGCAATTGAAAAAACACGAAGAAAATTATACAACTCATGATCTAGAGTTGGGAGCCATAATTTTTGCCCTTAAGATTTGGTGACATGATCTGTATGGAAGTAAATTTACTATCTATACGGACCATAAGAGTTTAAGGTATATATTTGGGCAAAAAGAATTAAACATGAGGCAAAGAAGGTGGATGGAAATCTTAAGTGATTACGACTGTGATATTCAATATCACGAAGGAAAAGCAAACGTAGTCGCAGATGCCTTAAGTCGTAAATATCATGAAAAGCAAAAGCGAGTCCGTGCTCTTAGATTAAATCTACAATTAGATTTAATGGAACAAATAAAGGAAGTTCAGGAAACGGCAATCAAGGACGATGCTGAAGGAATGAAAGGTTACCTAAAGGAATTAGAACAAGGAAAAGATGGAATTTGGAGATTCCACAAGAAACGAGTTTGGATACCTAAGCAAGGAGAATTAAGAAATAAGATTTTAGAAGAATCTCATAAATCTAGGTATACTATACATCCAGGAAATAATAAGATGTACCAAGATCTAAGAAATAATTTTTGGTGGATAGGAATGAAAAAGGATATAGCCGAATACGTATCTAAGTGTTTAACATGTTCACAAGTTAAAGCCGAACATCAGAAACCTTCAGGACTACTACAACAGTTAGAAATGCCTGTATGGAAATGGGAACTCATAACAATGGATTTTGTTACTAAGTTACCCAAAACCAGAAAAGGTAATGATGCTATTTGGGTAATTGTGGATCGATTAACCAAATCAGCTCATTTTCTACCAATAAAGGAAACCTTTAGCATGGAAAGGTTAGCCAAGTTGTATGTAGATGAAGTAGTATCCTTACATGGAGTCCCACTCTCCATTGTATCGGATAGAGATAGTCGTTTTACTTCCCGTTTCTGGACAAGTTTCAAAGAAGCAATGGGAACTCGACTTAATTTAAGTACCGCATATCATCCTCAAACGGACAGACAAAGTGAAAGGACGATATAAACCCTGGAAGACATGCTCCGAGCATGTGTAATTGACTTTGGTGGTAATTGGGATAGCCATTTACCATTAATTGAATTCTCCTATAACAATAGTTATCATTCGAGCATCGAAGCTGCTCCATTCGAAGCACTGTATGGACGCAAGTGCAGAACTCCCGTTTGTTGGGCAGAGATAGGAGAAAGTCAGTTATCAGGACCAGAGATTGTGCAAGAAACTACTGACAAGATATCGCAAATCAAGGAAAGACTGAAGACTGCTAGAGATCGTCAGAAGAGCTATGCAGACAATCGCCGTAAGCCGTTAGAATTCCAAGTCGGAGACAAAGTACTTTTGAAAGTATCTCCTTGGAAAGGAGTAGTACGATTCGGTAAGAAAGGAAAACTGAGTCCCAGATATGTTGAACCATTCCCAGTGATCCAACGAATAGGACCGGTAGCTTATCATTTACAACTACCAGAAGAACTAGTTGGAGTACATGATGTGTTTCACGTATCCAATCTCAAGAAATGTCTATCAGACGAATCCCTGGTAGTACCTCTTCAAGATGTAGAGGTAAATGAAAAGCTGAAATTCGTAGAGAAACCCCTACAAATAGAAGATCGGAAGATTAAGTTTCTCAAACATAAACGACTGGTGTTGGTCAAAGTCAAATGGGAATCCAAGAGAGGACCAGAATATACTTGGGAACTGGAATCAGAGATGAAGCAAAAGTATCCTCATCTATTTCAGTAAATCTCGAGGACGAGATTTTTCTCAAGGTGGGGAGGATGTAACAACCGCCACTAAAATCAATAATTAGGACGATAATTAGTCAATAAGAAAACCCTAATTGAGACACCCAATTAATTCTGCACTAGCCCTAAAATTTTCAGAATGATCGGAAGCAGGATCAGGGCCCCTAAAACTCGAGGGGGGCAAACCCTAGTTGGTAATTATCTTAAATAAAACGATGGAAACGTCTGATTGGCCAATTCCATTGATTCATGCAAGCTACTCCCGTGCATGGCAAGTCTATGACCTATAGGTATCCCTTACGGACCGTAAGGGATCAGGCTTACGGTCCGTAAGCAGGGCCAAATTTTGGCTATAAATAGCCGACATTGGCACTTAGTTTCTGGTATTAAAATGACGTAAAACTTCTATGTGTACGTCGAGTTATAAGCAATTCAGTTCACCACACACACACACGATCACGAGGTGCTGCCGCAATCAGGGTAATAACTCAATCGCTATTACGATTCAACGTCCGATCGATTATAACTATCCAACGATTGTCCGAGTGCTGCTCAAATTGAGCTTGTACTTTGTTATTCATTGTGATTTCGACTTGCATGTTTGAGTGCTGTTCGAATTCGGACTATGCTCTGTCATTCGTTGTGAATTCATTGAATTATTAAGTATCGCATTTGATAATAGTTGTGAAGGTTTAATCTCGTGAATTGACGTAACTGCTGAATTAGTACCTAATCCCGTTTGTGTGTGCATTGTTATTTAAATTAGGTTAGAAGGCTAATCAGTAAAGCTTATACTCTGCTCGTAAAACTGCAATGTGAGTCATTCTCTTTTTATCAACTGTTTTACAAAACTCCAAATTATTTTCAAAGTTATAGTTACAGTGATTAAGTCTATGTAATCACCAAGTTACAGCCGGTATGTGGGGTTATGTATACATTACTTATTTCCCGTCACACTTGGACAACGAGTTAGCCAAGGGGTGATCTGACCACAGTCACAGACACCATTTGGACAACGAGATAGCCAATGGGTAGTCAAGTGACAAGTACTGTGGGTAGTTGGTTTGATATCAGAAACATTGTAATTCCCCTTAATACTGTAGATTATAACAAATGTGTCGTTTTCAGTAAAATGAATGATTCACTCAGTATTTCCCTGCTGACAAAACTTTTTTTCAAACATGTTTCAGGTGATCTGGTATGAGCAAAGAAAAGTGCCGTGGAGCACTCCCAGCTTAGAAAAGTGGCTCAATGTGAATAAATAAATGAACATGTTTTGAAAATAAAGATTTCCCGGAGAAATCACATTATTGTAAATTTTGGGAATTTATTCCTAAATTATGAAACGAGCAGTTTAAGTTATTAAAGAGATCCTGTTTTAAAAAGACTTCCGCTGTCGCCTAAATTAAATACCACGGGATTCCTGTCCCGCGGCTCCTGAAACGGGTCAAACCGGATCGTGGGCCGTGACATTATGCTACCAGCAGCAAACCGGGAGGACGACACTATGTTCCTCCTACTCACCCCCGCAACACATACTTCAGGGCTGCGAAGCGCCTCGAGAGCCAGCCTTATAGGCCGAAATCTGCGGCCGAAAACTCTAAGTTCGTCCAAAGAATCGCCAACGCCGATGTCAGCACCACGAAATTCCCATTAAACATTGGGAAATACAATGGTTCGTCCAATCCGGACGACCACAGAAATATCTTCACCGGCGCGAGATGTAACGGCAAGTGGGACGAACCCACCTGGTGTCAATTTTTCCCCCAGACCCTCACGGGCCTGGCGAGGGCTTGGTTCGATTCTTTGCCAGTCGCGTCACTGGCCTCATTCGAGGACTTAGAAGCTAAGTTCCTCACACATTTTAGCCAGCAACGACGCCATGAACGTGATTCCATGGACGTCATGAACATCTAGCGCAGGGACGACGAATCAATAGAAGCGTTCGTCGTCCGATTCAACAAAGAATGCCTAGAGATAGGCGACGTTGCCGACCAAATGGCACGTAACCACTTCATCGTTGTGGTTAGAGATGATCAGATGGTCATGACTCTCTCTGGCAAGGACGGATTGCCAAAGAAATGGGAAGATGTCATGATTGCGGTCAAGACATATGCCCAGACTCAGCGGTCCCTCAAACCGCATGTTGGCAAGGCACCACCCCAGGAGGAAGGAAGGTCCTCCCGCCAAGAGACTAAGCGCAATAATAAGCGCAACCGGGACACTTTCCGCGGGCGCAACCTATTAAAAACTGATAAACGACACTTTCCGCGGGCAAATCAGCAAAAGTTTCGAAATCTACATGGACGACCTAGTCGTCATGAGCATGGAAGAGGATACCATGCTCACCGATATCGAAAGAACATTACAAACTCTGCGAAGCGTCAATATGAAGCTCAATCCAGGGAAATGCTCGTTTGGAATGGAAGAAGGCAAATTCCTTGGATTCATCGTAACGAAAGATGGATTCAAGGTAAACCCGGAAAAAGTTCAGGCGATCGAGCGCATGCCATCGCCTTCAACAATGAAAGAGATGCAACGACTAGCCGGCATGTTAGCCGCACTAAACAGATTCTTAGCCAACCATGCAGCTAAGTCTTATCCCTTCATCAAGACCCTGCGGAACTGTCTAAAGAAAGAACAATTCCAATGGACCGCAGAGGTCGAAAACGCTTTCCGGGAAATGAAAGAGTGTTTGATACAACTCCCAACACTAACCGCACCACGCAAAGTTGAACCACTTATATTATACCTATCTGCCGCAGACAGTGCGGTAGCGGCGGTACTAATAGTGGAGCGAGTGGGAGTTCAAACACCCATCTACTACATCAGCAAGATGCTCAACGACCCAGAGACAAGATATTCAATAATGGAAAAGTTGGTACTAGCACTAGTACACGCGTCAAGACGGCTGCGACGCTACTTCGCAAACCATGTCATCACAGTGTTAACCAACTACAGGATCGGCCTGATCCTATCCAAACCCGACATCTCTGGGAGATTAGCAAAATGGGCAATCAAGCTGAGAGCGCACACATTGAACTATAAACCGCGCCCCGCGATTAAAGGACAAGTCCTAGCTTATTTCGTTGCCAAGGTACCGGCAAATCGCATCCAAGAATGCGAAGAAGAACAAAACCCTACACCAACACCATCCCCCTCGGAAACTTGGGCACTTTTTACCGATGGTGCCTCCAACGAGGAAGGTGCAGGCGCAGGTCTGCGACTCGTCAGCCCCGATGGCCAAGAGCTTACCTACGCAATCCGCCTCGATTTCAAAAGCACAAATAACGAGGCAGAGTATGAGGCTCTATTGGCAGGGCTACGTCTGGCAGTCAAGCTTGGCGTACAACATCTGGAAGCACACGTCGACTCCTTGTTAGTCGCAGGGCAGGTGCGCGGTGACTATGCCGCAAAAGGGGATATCATGATCCTCTACCTCGAGCAAGCTCTACAACTAAAATCAAAATTCACTTCCTTCAATATCCGTCATATCAACAGAAGTGAAAACAAATCCGCGGATGCACTGTCAAAACTTGCATCCACCAGCTTCCAGCACCTGGCAAAGGAGATACGCATTGAAATTCTGCAGAATCCCTCAGTACCCCTGCGCCAAGTCAATGTCATCCAGTACGGTACAACATCCTGGATGACACCAATCATTGCATACTTGCAATCAGGTGTGACTCCCGAAAGCAAGTTAGAGGCACATAAGTTGCAATACAAAGCGTGCCATTATCAAATGGGACACGGCATCCTATACCGTAAATCATACCTGGGCCCACTCCTACGCTGCGTCGACCCCCAAGATGCCACATACCTCATCAGAGAGATACACGAGTGAATGTGTGGCATACACGCAGGGCTACGCATGGTAGTGGCTAAAATCATGAATGCTGGGTATTACTGGCCCGGCATGCACCTGGATGCCGTCAAAGAATTGTGCAAGTGTATTAATTGTCAGCGACATGCTCCCAAGACTTTGCGCCCCAAGAACAACTTGATCCCGGTCACCACCGCATGGCCCTTTCAAAATGGGCAATTGACGTGGTCGGACCTTTCCCAGACGCAACAGGTGCGGTCAAATTTATCATAGTAGCTGCCGATTACTTCACAAAATGGGTAGAGGCAAAACCACTCGCCTCAACCATTGCTTTGATAACGAGGAAATTCATTTGGGAACACATCATCTGCCGTTTCGGTCTACCAATGTGCATCGTTACCGATAACGGCACCAACTTTGCTGCTGACGAATTTAAAAAATGGCTAGAAGAACTACATATTGAACACATATTCTCCTCCGTGGCACACACGCAAGGGAATGGCCAAGTTGAGAGTATCAATAAAAGTCTAGTCGAAGGCATCAAAGCAAGGTTGGGAACAGCCAGGCATGGCTGTGTCGATGAACTCTCAAGCATCTTATGGGCTCACCGAACAAGCCCAAAAACGAGCAACGGGGAGACACCCTTCAGCCTGGTCTATGGCTCAGAAGCGGTAATCCCCGCGAAAGTAGGTCTTCCTTCACCTCGAATGTTGGCTATCAGCAAAATAGCCAACAATGAAGCACGCATGCTCGACTTGGACCTCCTAGAAGAAAGGCACGAAAACGCTGCCATCAACAAGGCCAAGTACAAAACCAAGCTTGAAAAATACGACAATTCACGCGTGCGGGTTTGTACCTTTAACCCGGGAGACTACGTCCTTCGCGATAACGAAGCATCTAACGCTGAACGCCCAGGAAAACTTGCCCCCAAGTGGGAAGGACCCTACCTCATCAAAGAGGTCTTGGGCAAAGGCGCGTATAAACTACAAACGATAGAGGGCGAAACTATCGCACGCACATGGAATGCACAACAGCTTCGACGCTGCTACATGTAAGCCATGTTCTTTACATTTCCATGTAACCTATCGGGCCGCAGGCCATTTGCAAATAAATAAACGAGCGATTTAATGCAATATTGTTTGTTACTACTATTATAAATGCGTGTTCCACTTTGCGGTATCCGCAAAAACAGATTGGCAAAATATTCATTCGCGATACCCACACAAAGTGATAACCACACACAAATATTGTAATAGGCCAGCAAAGGCAAAACATCAAGTGTCTATCCGGCCGGATACACACACGGGTTTTTACAAAACTTACACAATTCCTAAACCCTAACAGGACAAACAATGGAATTGACTAATACTCATATGATAAAGGTATAGAGTATACTCAACCCCGTTTACAACGGGTAGAGTTTTACATACACACGTTCAAACATGCAAGGGGTGAGAACACTTGTACAAATTGAGCAAAAACAGTTAAACTTTATATTCAAAAAATTCCTACACCCACGCGGTGTATAAAGGATTTACATAAAGTTCTAACATTTACATGAGGAAAACAAAAAAGGGCAAGCAGGCCAACCTAGTCCTACTTTGTACCGCTGGTACCCGCGCCACCTTTGGTGTCACCAGCAACCTCTTCCTCATCCAAAGTCATCAGCATTAGCATACAACATCCGTAAACGATCTACATAGTCAGGCGCATCCAGGCACTCGTCAAGCTTCTCAAGCGCAGAGATAGATGTGTCATAAAATGATGCACAAGCTGCCTCAAGAAGCGCTTCAGTATTCACATCACGGAACCCGGACCGTTCATCGGTATACTCGCCTTTAGCCAGGATGTTTATATGGCTGATGCATCGATTGTAACCAGCTTTAAAGCCAGCATCCCGAGCACGCTGCTTAATCATGTCTATACCAGTTACAGTCTCAGGCGCATTCAGGACAGCCTTAACAATCTGAGACAAAAGAGCAATAAGATTATCACGTGCTAACCCAAATAAATGCAAAGGCACCAAATACTTACATGTGCAATACCGTGACACCGCATCCATTCACGGTCAGTCTCAAGCTGGTTAAACGAAGAGGTAAGGCTATCTTTAGCCTCGGCAGCCTCGCTAGCCCGCTTTTCAGCTACAGTCGCGCGGGCAGTAACCTCCGCAAGCTTGGCCTCGCGAGTCTGCACCTCAGCCTTTCGGAAACAAGAAACACAGTTTGTACAAAAATTATGAAACATACTCAGAAGGCAGAAGGAAAGTTCAAACAGAAAAGGCAACTCATACCTGAAGGCTCCCAACAATCTGGTTCAAGTGGTCGCGATCAGCATTCGCTTCTTCAAGAGCCTTAGAAACGCGGCCCTCCCTCTCCTTGGCCTCTTCAAGAGTCTTTGCAGCATGGGCCCCCGCCTCTTTGGCCTCTTCAAGCGCCTTTGCTAACCGGGCCTCTGCCTCCCGGGCCTTACCAGCAACCGCTTCGGCCGCAACCTTCTCCTTGCCCAAAGCAGCATTCGCTGCCTTGACATTAATCAACTCCTGACGCACACGAAACAATGTTTCATTCTGTTTGGCCCAAGATACTTTCCAGCTCTTGTGCTCATTAGAAAATTTTTCGTTCCAACTCTTGCGTTCTTCAAAAAGTAACTTGGCAAGAATACGAACCTGTTTCAGCTCAGCGGTTGCAGCCACTCCTCGGTCTGCTTATGCTTCTCAAAAGCAGCCTTATCTTTTTCAAGCTGCTCCGCACCCGCACGAGTAGCTCTCACCAACTCTTCCGCCTCAGCACGCAGGCGGACCGACTCCTCCTCCCTGCGACCCAACGCTTGGTAGTCCTCCATAATGGCATTCACCATAATGGAACTCCCCACAAACATGGAAGAGAGTTGGTTGATTCGGAGCTCACGCGGAAAGGCGCGAGCTCGGTTAACTTCAAAAGGGGTGCCTACACCGCCTAAAATTTCCTTGCAAAAAGAAGGGTTATTTGAAACATCATCCCCCTGCAAAACACTCCAAGGGGGACGATGATAGGCAACGACCCGGTCATCTGTATAGGTGCGGTAGTAATACTCCAGTTCAGACTCTCCAGGCTGAATTGGAGGCCCTTCATAACCCGCACCACCAGAAGAGGAACCAGAAACCTTCTCAGCAGTAGGAGACTTGGGCTTTTCCAAACCAGATTTTTGTTTTCCAGCATCAGAAAACCTTAAGTCCAAATCATCAGCATCATTTGGAGAGATCAGGTTGTTGGAGGAATCAACAGTATCAAAAATATGGGACGCAGTTTTCCCCACAGTCTCCTCTGCCTGCACTGAAGAGTCAGGCACCACCTTGACAAAAGGAACTGAAGAGTCCTTACTAACCCCCGCATCCGCAGCCGTGGCACGCGAGGGAGAGAGAGGAGCATCAAAGATAGAAAAATCTTTGTTTTGCGGTTCTGCAAACACAACAAAGTAGCCTTAACCATTAAACAAGTTGCAACGGCAAACACTTCCAAAGGTTATAAATCACTTACCAGAAGTAACCGCAGCTTTCTTTTGCGTCGCACCAGTTGACCTTGAGGTCTTTATCTTCGGACGCTTTATTTCACCTGTAACATTCCTATTTTTATATAAGAATTATAAGTTTGGTTAAATTTATTAACCACTAGTAACTAGTAACTAGTTTATTTTTAATATAAATATTCAACCCAAGTAGTTTTAAACACTATTTTATATATAGTTGGTTGAAATATTTTATTAATTAATTGGCTTGTATATGGTTGACCTTTCTAATAAAATAAAAGTATATAAGAACTTATTTTATTAAACAGGTAGACTACGAGTAAGTTGACCATTAGGGTGTAAGGAGTGGTTAAACACTTTGGAGTGGCAAACCAAAAAACCGACCAATCAGAGCACGCCATGTCAATCAGTTAAAAGTGTTTAAACTTTACTGAAAAGTGTTGGCAATGGTTTAAACATTTGGTGGAGTGGTAAACTTTTTAAATAAAAAAAAAGGAAAAAAGATGTGATTGGTTGAGATTGAAATGGACCCCACCCCACACCCCCTCTCTCTCTCTTCTTCCTCCCTTTGCCGCATCGGTGTTGGCTCACCGATTTCACAACATTTTCGTCAAACATGCATGTGGCAAATGGGTTGGCATTGGTTTGCCACCCATTGCCGATTCAGTGAAAACCATTTGCCGCCCCCCACTCCTTACCCCCTTAGAAATATGAAGTTCCTAGACAGGCCTAGGAACCATATAATAATTAAATTATAAAAATACATTGTATTTTGAACCTATTCTATTTTTAATGAAACTTAGACCCAATTGTAGACAAAAATATTCTCATTTTAATAACATATTTATTATTTTATAAAACGGTATATTTTATAAGATATATACGCCAAATAAGTAAAGCAGTTGAATTAAATTATAATAATAAAACTTAATTTACAAGAAATTGTCTACATATGCTAATATTAGAAAAATCGAAAATCAAAATTAGCATTAAATTGAAATAGTATACGTGTACTAATAAAATTTAAGAAAACATATGAGTATGCATCATACGCTACGTGTAGGAAGTGTGTTGTGTATACATGTCTAACAATCATGATAGCTCCAAAATTCAAGTTTCATCATTCAACTATAAATACCACAGTAAGGGATCTTTCCAAAACGTATCATACTTCTTTCCTTTTCTATTCTCTAAGGTAGCGTTTGGTAGCGTTTGGTATGAAGTAATAGAAGACGGAATGGAATGGATCATTCTGATGGAATTAAAAGAAACATGTTTGGTTATCATGTGGTAATGGAATGAAGCATTCCACAAGGAATGCAAACCTTCCAAATATAACATTTTTCGTTCCTTTGTAAGGTGGTGTTTTTTTTTTCATTCCTTCAAGGAATGGAAAGAAATATATTATTATTATTATTATTATTATTGTTATTATTATTATTAATATCAATATTTTTATTATTATTATTTACCATTACTATTATTATTATTATTATTGTCATCTTTAATAACCCACCGTCGTCATTTACCTCCACTGTCACACGCCACCACTGTCGCCGCCATCAACGGGCGACACCACTACCGACACAACCACCATTGTTACTACTGTCGTCGCCATCCACCGTCGTCGTCACCCACTTTCCCCGCCACCACCACCACCCACCTCCACCCCAGCCGTCACCCACCTCCCCCCAGCTGTCACCCGCCACCACTCACATCCGCCCCTGCTGTCACCCACCGCCGACACATCCGCCTCCGCCATCACCCACCACCCCCGCCACAGCCACCATCCACCCTCGCCTCCGCCTTCACCCGCCACCACCTCCACCACCAACTACCACCGCCGGCGTCACCCACCACCATTGTCGCCGCCGCTACCTACCTCCGCTCCAACAACCTACCCCTGCCCCAGCCACCACCCACCATCACCACCTCCGACCACCGCTACAACTGCCACCTATCACCACCCACCCACCACCATCGACTACCATCACTCACCACCGATTTTATTCCTACATCTGTTCTTTCCTACAAAACAACACAAATTAATAATTCATTTCATTCTCACATGGATACCAAACAAGACATGGAATGGTAATGATTCATTCCATTACATCGTCCATTCCATTCCCTCTACCATTTCATTCCCTCGTCTATTCCATTACGCCATACCAAACAGACCCTAAGTCTCGAACTCCCTCTCATCCATATTCTTTTTATTTTTATTTTTATTTTTATTTTTTCTCTATAATAATAATAAGGCTCTGCTCCGTTTTAAGTATTGTAACTCCCGATCACCGCTACCCTTTCCGATTGATCTGAGCCTCATAACATATGTCAGGGCTCTGCCCGACTAAGTTGTTGGGATTCTATCTCGGGACTTCGGGACAAGGTTGAATTAGGGGTATTATACTTAACACGAGTGCATTATATATTTTTAATAGCTCAGAAGTTATACCCAAAATTTATACCAGGAGTCTTTCTAGTTGAACCCTAAAGTTACACAGTGGGTCCACTCTCTTTTCTCACTGTTTTATTCTCTTTTTGTGATTTACCCAAAACTATTATTTATTATTCCATTCTGTAAACAACTCTCATCAAAAAATCATATCTATTATTTTATTTACCCAATAGGAAACTCTAGTTGAGACACCCAAGTAATTCTGCACAACTCCTAAAATTTTCATAACAATCGGAATCAGGATCAGGGCCCCTAAAACTCAGGGGGGTAAACCCTAGCTGATAATTATCTTCATAATTCGCTGTAAAATGTGAATTTAGTCGTACAATCAACTCAGCCAAGCTACCCCTAAACGTGTCCACCCTAGGCTAGAAAATAGACCCGTCGCGCCACGCGACGGGTACACATGTTCCTGTCGCGACACGCGAGGGGGACGATTTTCCAGCTATAAATAGTAGGCCGTGGGACTTGATTTCTGGCCCTGGAACGATGTCAAAACTCGTTATACACTCCAAGATATTCTCTGATTACTACCAAACACACACTAGCTCGAATTCTGCTACGATACAGGGTATTAACTCGATCACTGCTACGATTCAATATCCGATCGACTGAAACTATCCGACAGGATGTTTAAGTGCTATCCTTTGTCATTAATCGTGATTCCGACAGGATGTTTGAGTGCCATACTCTGTCATTCGTTGTGAATCCGATGGATGTTTAAGTGATTACACTTTATCATTCGTTGTGAGGGTTTTAATCTCGTGAGTTTATCGTAAATACTGTATTAGTTAATTACCTAGTTTTCGTATGCATTATAGTTTAAATTAGGTTATCAGGCTTATCAGTAGACTAAACTCTACCCATACACTTACAATCAAAGTAGATGCTAATTCTCAGAAGAAATTGAATCAGGAAGCTTGTTAATTCAATACTGCATGCTTATAATGTGAGTCATTCTCTTTTTATCAAATTTATTTACAAAAGCTTGTTTATTTTCAAGGTTATAATTACAGGGATTAAGTCTTTGTAATAACCAAGTTACAGCCGGTATGTGGGGTATTGTGCACAATATTAATTTCTCACGGGGTTAGGCTAATAAGCCCTAACATAGGTTAGGCAAATAAGCCCTAACATAGGTTAGGCAAATAAGCCCTCACAGTGAAGTATCACAGGGTTAGGCTAATAAGCCCTAACACAGGTTAAGCCAATAAGCCCTAACAGTGATATACGTCATCATTGGGGCAGCCAATGGTGATATGACCACAGTCACAGAAACGAGTCGAGTGACAAATACTGTGGGTAGTTGGTTGATATAGAAACAATGTAATCACCCTTAATACTGTAAATTATAACAAACGGGTCGTTTTATTAAATAGAATGATTCACTCAGTATTTTCCGCTGACAAAACCTTTTTAAAACGCGTTTCAGGTAATTATAGTAGATTGGAGTAAAAGATGGATACGACACTGAAAGGCATCAAGAAGTGGCTTATTTTATTAATTAAATCAAATTAAGAAATATTGTTTTTGGTAAATCAAATTTATCTTTATTAAAGCGACCATTATAAAACATGGGTTTATCCCATCTATTTAATAAATAAAAATCTGGTGTTTTCTAAAACTCTGATATTTTTCCTAACTCACGGTCCTGATGAAATTTCCGCTGCAATGTTTTTCAAAATAATCACCGGTACCACGTGGCTGTTCGCGGCTCCCGATTCCGTCCAGGGTGGATCGGGGGTCGTGACATCACCAGCACCAGCAGCCTTCTCCTCTGGTTTTCTCTTCTTCTTACCAGCAGAATGCGAACCCACAGAGGTCCCACCTGCAGCCGCACCACCACCTGGAACACCCAAACCCTCAAGGGTGTCAGATACTACCACGTAATCGGTATATCTGCGGTAACAAGAACGAGAGATACCTGCTGCTTGTGGCACCAAAGGAGGGGCAACAGAACCCTCAGGTTTTCCCTTACCGCGACCCTGCGCGGGTTTCTTCACCTGTTTCCTCTCCACATGTTTCTTAGGGACAGTTTTCACTTCAAACTTCCCCAAGTCCCCAAGATTACCTGCATTCGACACAATCAAGCAAGCAGATTACAAGGGTGAACTTTAAACAAACAAGGAAATCTTAGAAGATACCTTTGCCTTCTGGCATGGGTGCATTCAACACATTACGTGGGGGAACGCGGAAATTGCCAACAATCTCCAAGTTAAAACCTTCCCGTTCCCCACACGGAAGCAACTCAACCTTGCCCTCGAAATCCGACTCAAACATCCTCCACAAAGAAGCGTCCTCTGATAAAACACACGCAAAATTAGTAAAACAAAAAAAAGGAAGCAAGGAAACCGCACAAGGGTGATAATACTTACCACCACTTTTTTCCAGCACAACAGGCCTTGCCCTCCTATCGGGTCGAGTTAGCATCATCCGCAACACCCAGAGTTCATTGTTGCCCAGTTTCTTAAGTTCAATAGGCCTCAGCCTAGAGAACCAATCTACAGTCTTTGCGGTGGGGAGAGCAATATCTTCCGCAGTAACGCCCACATTCACGTTCCGAAAGGTCATGTTGGCATGCACCGCACAAGCTTTAACGTAGAAAAACCTCCTTTTCCACTTGGTAAGACCCTTCGGAGGGGTCATCAGCTTGGGACTCCCATACCGTTGGTTGAAAGAGAAAAATCCGGTGTTTACCGTTAACTGGTAGAACCGCCGGAAATTCTCAACGGTAACGTCCACACCAAGAGCACGGAAAGTGTACTCGAAGTTCCTGATCTGGAACATCCCAAATGGACTCAGTTGGGAAATATGCATGTGATAATATTCTAACACCTCGGCAACAAACACCGTCACAGGCAGTCGGAGGTTGCCATCGTTAAAAAACTCAGCCCACAAAGTGATAAATCCCGCCGGAGCATCGGCACCAGTGTCACCCTCTTGTGGGTATGTTGCAGCCCACTCCTCGGCCATTTGTATACTGGTCATCAGGGTATTAAATTGACCCTTTGACCACTTCAGTACCGGTAGACCACCACCGATTGCACCACCATCATCATCTTCATCTTCATCAGCCGCCGCCAGCGGCTGTTGTTCAAGGTTTTCACCCTCCACATTGTGTGGATTTGATGGTTCAGCCATAGAGATGTAGAAGAAAAGAAAATGAGTACTAAAACTCAAACAATCTCACCGGAATTTCAGAAAACCTTATCAGAGAAGACGGAGGAATCTTTTTTCTCTCGCCGGGAAATTTTGAAATTTTGAACAAGTGAGGGGAAACCACGAACGATTTCCCCATATATACTCATCGTAATAAATGCGACATGGAAACCGAACCATCACGTCCAAAAAGAGCGAATTATGCGGTGCCACGTGTTCAGCGATGGTTCCGCTGACGGTTACCACGCGCACGTGGCCGCACACGCGCGTGACATAAGAGACGTTTACACTCCTGCTACAGTGCATTTATGACCTCGGGCAGTGCAAATGTCCTTTCATTTCAGCACATGCCAGGAAATCTCACCAACTTCCATCAACTCACACGTGCGTTCAGCCACGTATGCAACAAAAAGCGACAACATTATCCAAACACAAGCGGCATGCGGTTTCTCTGGTATACCGCACCATAACCCATACTGCATATCGTTTTTTTACATACCCCTCAGAATAGCCAAAAATTATATCTTTGCATAGTTAAGGGGGTATAAACATGTCTGCACATACCCACGAGCACACGTGGAATATGCGGAGATGACACACACGAGCCCGTACAGGTGTGTCAGATGCTCAGAACCAGCGTTGTTCTTTGAACTGAACCGCATCTCAGGAACAGGTAAACTGCATTGCCTTCATTCTCTTTAAGCTTCAAATCCCTCCTGTTTGGTTCACAACCACAGAGGGTGCGTAAATAGCTTCTTCAAAGAAAAGAAAGATGGGAATGTACGCGAACGCACATCAGCAACCCTGACTCCTGATCCTTCAAGAGCCACATCCGAGTAACACACTCGTTTCAAGCGAGTATTGGGTTACAAAACTGCAGACACCCATGAGTCGCTGTGGACACACCCATAGCTCCGCAAATGGTTGCTACGGAAGAGCCACAACTAAGTCATCACATAGGTGAACGAAGCTACTTCAAGGAAAACTCCTCGGCATTGGAGCGTGAAGGAAAGTGGCTAAAGAACAGATGCGAACGAGATTCCCACTCACCTAAAGAGGTCTCGTTGAACAACAAGCGGCCGAACAACGGTAACAAGTCTGCTTATGACTTTGTTGACCCACTTGTAAGACGGATAGAATAAACAATGGTGGGCATAACCATGCCTATGACTATGTATATTTGACCATTAGCCAGATTCAAATTGTTCGACCAAACACGGCCAACAATGACGCAAGTATCCAACATTGTTCAGCCAAACGTGGCCAACAATGCCAAGCAACGAGGTAACCGCAAAGGACGTGCGGTTACTTGAGAGCTAATTGGAAGAACATGAACACCCCACAAAAGGGATCATCATTACATGTCCAATTACTGCTGAAGACCACTCTCTTCTTAATTCACCACCTCAGAGGTTGGTTCGAAGTTTGTGGACACCTCCAGCAAGATCTCAAAGGTTGGTTCGACACACCAACAGGTGGCACCCAACCCTGATGAGATCAGAAGCACGTAGCCCATGCTACCATATCAAAACCCTAGGCTGAGAATTTCGCATTAGACGAAACTTTTTCACCGGTACGGAAGAGGCGTCACATGACTCTTCCGGATCTCCAGCTTGATTTATGAAGAGCAAAGACCATCTACATGGCCTAGAATCTTCTCTAGACTCCAAACTACCTTCTAGACACCATAGTCCAGTACTCCTCCTACATGCAACTTGCATATGGCAGCAACACTAGACTGGGGGGACTTGAAGGGGTATGGTCCCAGATCTCGCGGGCACGACCGCGAGTGACCATTACCCTTATCAAAACCCCCACTAGCTAACAACTTATCTGTGTCCGTGCGGGAATGCGCGAACACAGTGGTCGAATCCAATCTGCCCAATGATGGAGGAGTACTTACCTGGAATATGAGAACGGTATAGTAATACGGCATGGCACCGCATCTGGTGTATGAAAACGGAAGTACTCACAGTGATGCGGCCTAGCACCGCATCCAGTGAACACTTCTATCAATACAAGGGAGCTGGATAACAGCAACAGTCACCACAGACGACGATGCGGCTTGGCACCGCATCTCGCATATTTCTTGATCAAAGAATGAGACGCGGGAACATCTAGAGTTACCGCAAGCAGCGATGCGGCCCGCACCGCATCCTGTGCACTCAGGAAGTGGGACTGACACCACAGAGCAAGTAGCACCAATGACAGCCGCCTGTCAGGTCTACGTAAGCGAGAGGCTGACGTGGCTTCACCTCCACAACCGACAGGTCTGACATACCTGCAAAGGTGCAGCATGTCGTCAGTCCATCCGTCCACCTCCTCCTTCACTCCTCGGCTATAAATACCAACCCCAAACCAGGTTTGAGGTATCTCTTCACAACTCTCTCACTACTACTACTATCATACTTTGCTTCCCAAGCAGATTACTGATTCTCACGCCGGAGAGTGGTAACAAGGAGCACCCCCCACCCCATCCTCCTTGTTACGAGTCACGGTTTGTTTCCTTGGGCAAGAGATCAACCGGCGGACGATCTAGCCAGCGATCCTCGAGAGGAAGGGATTAACCCTTCTTGATGAGACCAGTGTGTTAACCCTGCCTGGTTAACCATTGTTTCATCAGTCATGTAGAATAGCATACCTGTATTTGCAGGGTGTTAATGGAGATGAATGGAGATGAACTTGTATGATAGCAATTAGGGTTAGGGTTGAGAGATGGAGAAGAATTAGAAGATGAAAGATGAGATCGTGGAATGAATATAAGAGGAGGGAATAAGAATGAGGATGGTCGTATAATGTTGAAAAGCCCATTAATAAAATAGGGTTTTAAATATTTATAATCCCAACTGGTTCTAGAGGTTCTTTAACCGGAACCGAACCGGGAACCGTTTTTACCCAAATTTAAGAACCGGAACCGGACCCTATATACAAAAATACGGTTTGGATCTAGTGGTTCTGCTTTGATTCTCCGGTTCTGGCGGTTCTGAACCGTATACTGCTCAGCCCTAATTACTATTTAGTGACTAATACTTTTCGAAGTAAGTGAAATATATATGTATCTTGATTACTATTTAGTGACTAATACTTTTCAAATTTTACTTAAGGCTAAATTGCGGTTTTCATTCTTTATGTTTCAATGTTTCGACAAGCGCTGTTCTTTAACTTTAAAAATTACACTCTATATCTTTTATGTTTGCAATCATTAACGGGCGATGTTCTTTCAGCTAAACCTAGTTAACCTTTATGTTAAAACCCCTCTTTGTAAAACTCCTTAACAACAGAGACCATATTTGTTAATTTTTTATGTTAAAACCCATCTTCCTCCCACAATCAAACGGATGAATCAAAACCTCCACCATCTCTGCCGCAAAGAAACAATTCTTCACAATCTTCATCTTCATCAACATGTCCTGAATCGGCAACCGCTGCCGCAAAACCCTAACCGCCGCCACCATCTCATCCATCTTCTCCTCCTCCGGATCATCTGGACACTTCCGGCTGAGCAAATCCTTCATCCTCTCCTATAACAATCCACAATTACTTAACAAGTTTAACATCACAAGTCCGCCTAATAACTTTTCGTTGAAGAAGATCTGAGGCACGGCGGAGGATCCTGTCCATTCGATCAGTTCAATCTCGCGCGTTGGATACACGTCGACTTTGATCTCCACGTAGCGTAAGTTCTGGTCACAGAAGTATGATCGTACGATTGTGGAGTCTCGGCAGTTTGATCGTGAAAAGAACGTGATTCGTCCTTTGAACTGTTCGTTTTCGTTAATTCTGTTTGTTTAGCGTTACTGTTACTTTCAGACCGGATAGGTTAAACTCCGTTACGTTTGAATTAACCTTTCGTTTATCGGAACTAACTTCGTCAAAGAGTTTATAGAATTTGAGTATTGCACATATGGTCCCTGTTGTTAAGGAGTTTTACAAAGAGGGGTTTTAACATAAAAAGTTAACTGGGTTTAGCTGAAAGGACACCGCCCGTTAATTATTACAAACATAAAGGACATAGAGCGTAATTTTTAAAGTTAAAGGATAGCGTCTGTCGAAACATTGAAACATAAAGGACGAAAAGTGCAATTTAGCCTTTACTTATATTAGAAGGTAATAATGAAGAAATTTTCTTTTCTAAATAATAACCAACTTTAATAATATCAACCAATTGTTCAATTTAAGTCAAACAACAAAAATAATCACTAAATAATAATATTGATTCACAGAGAGACATACTGATACATAACATTTAGTTAACTTAATTTTAGAAACACCTATAAAAAACTCATAACAAACATAAATTGAAAGTCGAGTATTTTTTCATACAAAAAAGTTTAAATGGATTTAACAAAACACTTCCTAAACTTTGTATATTTATGTGTCGTTAAAAATATTTAAAAAAAAACTACATGTAACATGTATGTATATTTTTTCTAGTTTTTTTATTCTTAAATTGATTATTCTATATATTTACTTATTAAACAAATTTCTTGTTATACACCCAAAGGTAATAGAATTCCCGTTCCTATATCTAAATACAACTAAATACTTAAACGTGAAATATAAATTTATGAATGATCGAATTCGTTTAGTTAAAACGATGCATGAACCTTTGACGAAGCATATTATTTTAAAATTTTAAAAACATATTTGCAGAAGTGACGTATTACTTACGCCCGATTGGGAAAATAGTTAATTTATTTTAGATAGTAAAACAATATGCCCATGGGAAAGAGGTAAAGAAAGTGTTTATCAAAACTCACCCCTAAGGCTTTGTGACCATTAGGTTTTGAGTTCGATTCTTACAAAAGGTTTTTTTTTTTTCAGATTTATTGGGTTTCCTCCTGAATTGGTGTATAGACATTATAGCCTAGTGGAGATGGATATGATCGGGTGGTTTTACTGATGGCACGATGATACTCCAGTGGTCCTTCAGTGATCCTAATTTGCCGTTCAAAAAAAAAAAAAAAGTAAAACAATATATAATATATAAGTATAAACGGCCTTTCGTGTTTATTATGGCTAATTAATGAAACGTGCCATTAAAGTGGCCTATTTTTGCTTTGGAACGAATCCTATGTATTCATTACGTGTGAGTTTTGATAAAGACTTTCTTTACCTCTTTCCCATGGGTTGAGTTGAAGCAAGTAAAAGCATAACTATTTCTTTATGTCTATCATATTTATATTTATTCTTTCCTTTTCATAAAAAGCTATAAATATAATAATATCTACCCCACATCTATATCTTTTAGTGAGAGAACATAACTGGGTATTTTCTTTTTTCTATTTCATGTTATTGTTCCTTTTTTTTTTTAATTTTTTTAGCCATCCAGGGCCGGCCTCACTTCAAAACAAATTTAGACACTAGGCCTCGATATGTCCAGGGCCCAAAGTCATATATAAAGCCCAATAGCCCACCACAACCCATACTGAAATACGAAGAGGCTTAAAGGATGTGGACTATATGAAGGGATTAAGGGAATTGAAGGACCGCAAAATTAAAGATTTGCAACAAAGAGCTAGAGCTACATGTTGGATATAATGTTCAATTGTCGATTAAGATTCAACGTTACCGTCAAGGTACGACCCAAAGAGTTACACTTTGGGCAACGAACATATAACGGTGTTTTAATCGTTAACCACCGGATCACGAAAGAATAAGCGTAATAAAAGGAAACGGGTAATTATTTAGAATAATTACTGAGAGCCGGATTAATATTATAATTAATTTGTTAATTATAATTAATATCAGATAATTAAATTTGTCTATCCATATTGTTAGTTATTAGATAATTAATAATAATGAGAAGAGATATTGTTTAATTATGAGATAGTTATGAAGGAGTTGTGATTAGATTACAATTCTTAATCCTTGATTTAAAATAAAAGATATATGTATATCTTTTAATAATAAAAGGGACTTTCCATAATTTTCTCCATATAACTCTCAATGATATATTATATACGGAACTTGAATTAGAGATAGCTTGTATGCTTACAAAAGGAATCTTATTAGTTAATATATATGACTCTTAAGTGAAGTATACATGGAGATATATACTTCGTACTATTGCGGTTCATAAAAAAAAAAAAAGTTTTTGGGATTGGCTGCCGAAAAGCACAAGAAGAGGAACAACAATTCAATTCATGAAGTTCTAATTTGTTTTCATACAAACAAATCATTTGTTTCTTTGATTACGCATAAGGTAAGGTTTTGAACTTTATTTTCTTTAGATTTAGGTTTCGTTTGAAATCGTTTCAAACGAACAAATCAAATTTCGTGGTCAACGGTCATCTAGCGAGATCGTTCGTTGAACCAAGGTATCTTTCTTGGATGTCACGATTCTTTATTTTATTTTAACCTATTTTGATTGTAACGAGATCACTGGTGGAATCGGTTTAGAACCGAACCTCGTGTACATGTTTTTCCGCTGCGTTCAGTTTGTTTGACAAATTGACTAAAAATTATTTTTTAAATGTTACACGAAAAATCCAACAGTGGTATCAAAGCCACCTTACAAATCAAAGTAGGCTAATTTTATTGTAGTGTTTATAGATCTATAAAATAGTTATAGAATTGCATGCTTAAAATCGAGTAGATTTGGCATAGGAACCTGTCATGTATAATAGTTATAGGCAAGTTTTATTAAGGCCAAAAAATAACGCTTGTCAAAGTCCTCTTTGAAATAATTTTTTGCCTTAACCTATTTCGTTTAGCTTAATGATCGTACTATGCAAATCCGGGTATAGAAAATTTTTTTTAACAAGCGTACTAAATTAGTTTTTGGAGCTACGCGCGTTAAATTAAAGAAAATATGGAATATTAAAATAATGATTTTAATATCCTCAAACTTAAATTAAGAAGTGTAAATCGTAAAAAAAAAAAACTTTATCTTGAAAATAAAATTAAAAGGTTGTTCTAACTTTTCGTTTAAAGTATTTAAAGCAAATTAAATGTTTTTTATTAAAGTTTTTTTTTTTTTGGATTTGATCCAAGATTAAGTGGGAGCACAAAAGGGTTTGTGCTACACTTAATGGGCTCGGTTCATGTTCTTGGGCTCGAACGAACCGAACATATTCTGAATCCGGAATTGCATATTTATTTATTTTATTATGCGTTTTGCCATGAGATGTTTGTTACGTACATAAAATTAATAATTAATACACGATCATTAAAACGGCAATTTTAATAAAAGGTTTATTAAGTATTGGATAGGTAATTAAAATAAACAGTTTATTTTAAAATACAAAAATCAAAATTGGTTTTACAAAAATTAAAAGTTAATTTGAAAACCGTAATTAATAAAAGTTATTAATTAAAATAAATTTGCGACACGACCAACTTAGATTAAATAGGGTATTTAAAATTAATCGGTCGAGTGATTGAAAGGTGTTTCAAGTCGTCACAAATTAAAACGTAAAATTGATTTTTACAAAGGAATTGTATAGCCTATGTTCATGCCATAGGCCGTACAAGTATTTTAAAACGACCCGAACTGGTAATTTTAAAATATAACCCAAATTAAAATCGATATTCTACGCCACCCTAAATTAAGAACACCCGAACTGATCTATCCGAACCCCTGGTGCTAGTGTTTACCCTGCATCCAGGCCTACGGTTTTAGTTAGGGGTAGTTCCGCGATTTCCATGCTTACATGGGCCGGGCTACGGTTCTTATTTGAGGACAAATATCACTTTTGCGACACGAGAGCGAATGTTAGTGTTTACCCTGCATTCGTCTTCTACGGTAGTGAAAGTGGGCGTAGTTGGGGTTAACGTACCAATGCTTGACAACACTCGTCATGCGACCCCAAACCGAGAATTGTGTAGTTGACACAATTGGTGATCGTCACCTACCCTTCAATCTATGCTAGTGAAGAGTGCTAAGTCCATTCACTGAGTTATGGGGAGATGGGATCTCATCCTAATTCCTAAAATTTTGTATATCTTGGGTCAAAATTGAATTAGGTTAATGCATGAAAATTACTAATAAAATTTTCTTCTAAATTCTACAGATGTCTACAAACAATTCTGATAACACCAAATTCTCGCTTAAGTCCATCCTTGAAAATGCTAAACTTGATAATTCTAACTTCATGGATTGGTATCGCAACCTGAAAATTGTTCTCAGGGCGGAGAAAAAGGCTTATGTCCTTGAAGGACCAATTCCCGAAGCACCTGCTGCTAATACGGGTGCAGCCCGTAGGACATGGGAAAAACATGTTGATGATTCCCAAGATGTGACATGTCTTATGCTTGCTATGATGATTCCAGAACTTCAGAAGAATCTGGAAAACTTGGGCGCATATGAGATGAGTGAGCAGCTGAAAAACATGTTTCAGCAGCAAGCTCGTCATGAGCGTTTTGAGGTGATGAGATCTCTCATTACATGTCACATGCAGGAAGGTACTTCGGTCAGTGCTCATGTACTGAAAATGAAGTCTTTCGTTGATCAACTGGAGCGTCTGAACGCACCCCTTAGTAATGAGTTAGCTACGGATGTGATCCTTAACTCGCTACCCAATTCATATCATCAGTTCGTAATGAACTATAACATGAATGGGTGGGAAAGAACGATCCCAGAGTTGCATCAGATGCTAAAAACTGCTGAGACAAACATCCCAACTAAGGGCAATCCAGTGCTGGCGATCAGGGAAGGAAGAATTACCAGGAAGAAGCAATCCAAGGGAAAAGGCAAGGCGAGTAAGCAAGACAAGGGCAAAGGCAAAAAGGTTGCCACTCCGAAGGCAAAGCCTCACAAAGATGCCAAGTGTTTTCACTGTGATGAGATCGGGCATTGGAAGAGGAATTGTCCCAAGTACCTGGCTGAGTTGAAGCTTAAGAAGCTGCAGATTGGAGAATCCTCAGGTATACATGTTATTGATCTATTTTCCTTTTCGAGCAAATCTTGGGTGTTTGACACTGGATGTGGTTTTCACATTTGTAATGATTTGCAGGGACTAAAAAGGATTAGGAAGCTGAAACAGGGTGACTTAGAGCTGCACGTTGGGAACGGGCAGAATGTTGCTGTGAAGGCAGTTGGAGAATTTATTCTTGAATTACCTTCTGGATTGTTTATTACTTTAGACAATGTTTTTTATGTTCCTAGTTTGACTAAGAATATTATTTCTGTTTCTGCTTTAAGAGAACAAGGTTTTAATTATGCTTTTGATATTGTTAATGGTAGCATTTCTGCATTTTTAAATGGTGTGTTCTATTTTGAGGCTAAGCCTCACAATGGTGTCTATGAAATAGATACTTCTAACAATAGATCAAATAATATTGTATGCTCTCTTTCCTCTAAACGTGTTAAAACTAGCTTTAATCAAAATATCGTTGGCATTGTCGTCTTGGCCATATTAACATCAATCGCATGAGGAAGCTCCAGACCGCAGGGATTCTAGAATCCACGGGTCAAGAGACTTATGATTTATGCGAATGTTGTCTAAGTGGCAAGATGACTGAGGCCCCTTTTACCGGAACTAGTGAAAGGGCCAAAGACCTGTTAGGACTCATACATACTGATGTGTGTGGTCCATTCAGAACTATGTCAAGGAATGGGGAAAGATACTTCGTTACATTTACTGATGATTATAGTAGATATGGATATGTTTATCTTATGAAGTTTAAACATGAAACCTTTGAAAAGTTCAAAGAATTCCAAAATGAAGTACAAAATCAACTAGGGAAAACGATTAAGGCACTTCGATCCGATCGAGGTGGTGAATACATTAATCAAGAGTTTGATGAACATCTCAAGAAGTGTGGGATTATATCCCAACTAACTCCACCTGGAACACCACAACTTAATGGTGTGTCTGAGAGGAGAAATCGAATCTTATTAGATATGGTTCGATCAATGATGTGTCGTACAAACTTACGACACTCCTTTTGGAGTTATGCTCTTGAAACCGCTACACGTCTTGTTAATATTGCTCCTACTAAAAAGGTAGAAAAGACACCATATGAGATGTGGCATGGTAAACCACCTAAAGTCTCTTACCTTCGCATATGGGGATGTAACACTTATGTTACCAGTGAGTCTTCGGACAAACTTGATCCTCGCGGTGAAAAAGTTGTTTTCATTGGATATGCATACCCGATTGGTTATTATTTCCATAATCCTACTGAAAATAGAGTTTTCACTAAGCGTCGAGGAACATTCCTAGAGGATGAGCTTATGGCGCGAGGAATTGGAGATAATCTTGTGGATCTTGAGGAAATTCGAGAACCACAAATTAATCAACCAATAGTCGAATCTGCCTCTCAACAAAATATTGTTGGACCTGAACCTGATAGGATTCAGGAATCTGATGTAACACTAGGCGTCCGCAGAAGTACGAGGGATCGTCATGAACCTAATCGGTATTCACCTGATAGGTACGTCTTGATAATAGATCAAGAAGAGCCCTCAACCTACAAAGCTGCGATTTCAGGTAACGAATCTGAAAAATGGCTCGAAGCCATGGGCGTCGAGATGCAATCCATGTATGACAACCAAGTCTGGGATTTGGTTGAACTTCCTCCCGAATGTCGGACTGTAGGAAGTAAATGGGTTTTCAAGTTGAAAACAGACATGGATGGAAACGTGCAAACCTATAAGGCTCGGTTGGTTGCTAAAGGATTTACTCAGACTCAAGGAGTTGATTATGAGGAAACCTTCTCGCCAGTAGCCATGCTTAAGTCTATTAGGATTCTACTTGCCATAGCCGCGTATTATGACTATGAGATATGGCAAATGGATGTCAAAACCGCGTTCCTAAATGGACACCTTACAGAAGATGTCTATATGGAGCAGCCTGAAGGTTTTGTAGATCCTAAGAATCCTAAGAAAGTTTGCAAGTTGAATAAATCCATTTATGGATTGAAACAAGCATCTCGAACCTGGAATCTTCGTTTTGATCAGAAAATCAAACAATTTGGTTTTATCAAAAATGAAGATGAGCCGTGTGTTTACAAGAAGGCAAGTGGGAGTTCTGTTACTTTTCTAATCCTGTATGTAGATGACATACTTCTCATTGGAAACAATATTCCGATGCTGCAGGACGTTAAATCCTGGCTTGGTAAATGTTTCTCAATGAAGGATCTTGGAGAAGCTGCTTATATTCTAGGAATAAAGATTTATAGAGATAGATCTAAGCGGCTACTTGGACTTAGTCAAAGTACATATATTGATAAGGTCATTCGACGTTTTTCAATGCAAGATTCCAAGAAGGGTCTCTTGCCAATGGCAAGTGGAACCGTACTAAATAGTCATCAATGTCCCAAATTGGACAAAGATAAAGAGGATATGAAAAAGGTTCCATATGCCTCTGCTATCGGTTCCATCATGTATGCCATGTTATGTACTAGACCGGACGTATCGTTTGCTCTGAGCTTGACTAGCAGATATCAACAGAATCTTGGTAAAAGTCACTGGATTGCTGTGAAAAATATCCTTAAGTACTTAAAAAGAACTAAGGATATGTTTCTGATATTTGGCGGTTTGGAAGAAGAGATGAGAGTAAAGTGTTACACTGATGCAAGCTTCCAAACGGATCGTGATGATTCACGATCTCAGACAGGCTATGTTTTTACTTTAAATGGTGGTGCTATAACTTGGAAGAGTTCTAAGCAAAGCGTGGTGGCCCAGTCGACCACTGAATCAGAATATATAGCGGCTTCAGAAGCTGCTAAGGAGGCTGTTTGGATGAAAAAGTTCATTGCTGATCTCGGAGTTATACCAAGTATACAGAAGCCTATCGAGATATTTTGCGACAATACAGGTGCAATTGCTCAGGCAAAGGAACCAAGGTCGCATCACAGCACGAAGCATATTCTCAGAAAATTCCACTACATACGGGAAGTTTTGGAAAGAGGAGACATCGTAGTAGAGAAAATTGATACTGATCAGAATCTAGCGGATCCATTTACTAAGCCTATACCTCAAGTGAGACACGAGAAGCATGCTGATTGTATAGGTCTTAGATATGCTAGACAGTGGGTCTGATTTTGTAATTTAGTAATTTGGTGCATTTTGAACTGTAAACAGTATTTTATGTTTATTTGAATTTAATGGTTGAATGTCTTTTAAACTATTATATCTGTGTTCAAATATTAGTATGTTAAGTATCTATGAATATTGTATTCTAAAATGTCTGTAGTCTATCAGATTCGTGAGAACCAATCTGGTAAAAGACTATTGTGAATTAGATGGTTGATCCAAATGAATGGATACTCAAATTGTTGAGAACCATATTCACTGATATGATTAGTTGAATCATATTGGGCGTAACTCGTTTCAAAATGATCTTCATGGATCTTAGTCATAAGACGTTTTGAATAGGTACGATCATTGTATCCTTAGACCTGCGGTACATACTAGAACTGTGACACCCCAGGAAAACCAGTGAACGATGTAACTTACCTAGCTTCCTCAGTGAGTGCGTACCAAATTTCGGGACGAAATTTCTTTTAAGTTGGGGATAATGTGACAACTCGAGTTTCTGACTTTCACTTTCGCATTAAATGCGCGTTGACTTTGACTGTTTAGTAGTTGTCTTGTTGGACTTGTAATTGTACGCGTTGTGTTTTAATGAAACGTGTTGTCATTGTGCATACATGTAACTACTTGTTGTTGTAAAAGATAATATTAGAAATTATTATTTAATACACTTAGTCTAGATCACGAAACCTGGCACACAGTTCGAAGGATTCGAAGGACCACGAAACATATCCTTCGATTCGAAGGATCAACTTTCGGTCCGAAGGATCTCGAAACATATCCTTCGACCAAGGATCCTATCCTTCGACATCTTTCGGCCCAGCCTTTCTAATGGGCTTGGCCCATTCCTGTGAAACCATTTATATACGTGATGCATGTAGTCGGCAGATTATTTTCAAACCCTAGTTCCATTGTGTGTGAGTGTGACGGCATATAGCAGACCTGCTCTCTGTTCGAAGGATTTCCTCCCATAATCCAGATTTCCGGTTAGTATGTGATGTTGTTTATGATGCCTTGATTTCGTGATTAATAAATTGTTTGGCAATATATTGTTAGTAGTGTCAATCGTACCTGTTTTCATGATGTTTTGTGGATCGGCTATGATAACCGGATATGTATGATAGTATTGCTATATGTTTGTATGTTAACCAGACACGTATGTTAATTGAATATGAATGTTAATCGGATATAGGTGCTAATCGGAGGTGTATGCTAATCGGATATATATTGTGATGATGTTGATTATGGAATCGTGCTCGTATGATACTCGTTATGTAGATGTACTGTTAAGATTTGGTACTTGTTGTTATTTGTTTGGGCATGCATGATTGATGATGACGGCTGTAGATGATTAGGGTTTCTGTTCCTGTAACTGGCTGCGTGATAAGCGTAACTGATTATGAAAACGTAACTGCTTATGTCGAAAGATACTTGTCTACTCGAAACATAGTTATTGTCGAAAGATGCTTGTAGTCGAAACATAGTTGTGACCGAAAGATATCTGTTGACCGAAAGATACATGTTGACCGAAAGATATGTGTGTGATCGAAAGATGACAATAGGTTCGAAACATAACCTTCGGTCCGAAAGATAACTGAGATAACTAATGTGTCGAAAGATAAGGGTGGATCGAAAGATGCTTGGTTATGAATGTACTTTGAAAGATGGAATTATATGTTTGATTTATTTGGCATGCCATGCTTGATGAACGTTAACATTTGTATACGTGAAGTAATACGTGTTGTGCCGTTATGCAAACTGACTGTTATGTGAACATTAAATTGCATGCGTATCATTGCGAACATGAACTGATTTGTTATACGTGCATACAATAGGACGTGACTAATTACTTGTGAGTGCATAATCTAGCATACCGAGCAAACCAAGGTGAGTTCACACTCTTACCAAGGCATGGGATTCCCGGGGTGTTGGGAATGGGATTGAAAGGTTGATTAGATACTTTATTGACACTATGCCTAGACTACTACTTTACTATCCTCGGTTGTGAAGGATACCTATAGTTACGAGTAGTCTAGTGGTTATACAACGTGGAACACCACCACACAGTAACGTGGAACACCACCACACAGTAACGTGGAACACCACCACACAGTAACGTGGAACACCACCACACAGTAACGTGGAACACCACCACACAGTAACGTGGAACACCACCACACAGTAACGTGGAACACCACCACAGGAAAACGTGGAACACCACCACAGGAAAACGTGGAACACCACCACAGGAAAACGTGGAACACCACCACAGGAAAACGTGGAACACCACCACAGTAAAATATACAAACGGCCCAGTAGAGCCACCTATACAAATGAACTTACTATTACGCATTTCCTTTATGTGAACTCGCTCAACTAGTTTGTTGATCATTCTGTTACATGCCTTGCAGATCGTTAGGTACTTGGAGCTTGCACACGGAGGAGCTGGTCGTTGTGGGGCTTGGATCGTGATCACCTTGTTAAACACTTTTGATGTCTGATACTTATTTGCTATGGGTTTTACAATAATACGCTTCCGCTAAACAATGTTAACTTACTTATGTTTTGGAAACACCTTTCATATGGAAATGGTTTGGATTAATGTGATTACTTTTACTTTATACAATGTTCTGTATGATTGGTGGCTTGATCCTGGTCAGTCACGCTCCCAAGCGGTGATACTCCGCAGGTGGATTTTTGGGGGTGTGACAGATTGGTATCAGAGCCATTGGTTATAGAGAACTTGGTTTTAATATGGAAGAACGTTTTTATTAAAACCAGACTATAACCAGAACAGTGCTCTCAACGATCCACAACGACGCTTCGCTCCACGTGCAAGACTCGACATCCTAGGTAATAAGGTTTATGTTTATTACCTGCTTGCTAGAACTGCATAGAACTTTGCTCGTAGTATGCTTACATTACTTTGCTCACAACTTGTTATTGCTTGAGAACACATACGTGCTTACACTCTTCTGTCATCGCACTATTCGTGAACCATTCTTACTTATGCTACCTTTACTGTTCGATCATGTCTGGACGTGTTGACATGACTCAAGCCCAGTTGACGGCTCTCATTAACGAACAAGTTGCTGCGGCACTTGCAGCCGCACAAGCAGGAGGTATAACCTGCTATCCCAGACCTATTCTAGGATGTTAGATCCTACTCTCGTGACCCAACTTTCGCGCTTAACCTTGATCTATCTTTCTCGCGCAACGGGTCAGAACGCACACATTCCAGAACATCATGGACTGTCGCTCAAGCACATTCAGTGGCACATTCAAGAACTTCATGTGTGAACGCCCTGAGGCTCGCAGGGGTCAAGTACGCCACTGGTACTTTGGTAGGAATCGCGCTAACCAGGTGGAACGCGCAAGTACAGATACTAGGGTTGGCAGCTGCTAACGCCACCCCCTGGAACGAATTCAAAGAACACATTAAAAGGGAATACTACACGCGTGATGACATCCACAAGTTGGAAGTGGAGCCTTACCATTTGAAAATGATGGGGTCAGAAATTGAAGCTCATACGAAACGATAGAACGGACTGGCCATCTTGTGTCCAACCATGGTGGACCCTCCAAACAAGCGTATCGAATTGTACCTCAAGGGTCTAGCCTCAGAGATTCAGAGCCAAGCTACATCGGCTAACCTCGACAAAATCCAAGACATTCAGTGTCTTGCTCATCGCCTCACGGATCAGGCAGTGGAACAGAACAGGCTACCTAGTTGTATCAGCGCTATTACTATCGCTACCACTTCTGCTACTCCCGCTACTCCTAGTGACAACAAGCGGAAATGGGATGGGTATTCCAGCAAGGGTTCAGCTACCGCTCGGTCTCAAGCACAACAGCAGCACAAGAATAGTGATCGCCTGAGCACAGCAGAAGCTAAGGAATTCAGGAGCCCACGGCTTGCACACCGGAATCGCCAGCAGCAACAGCAAGCAGGAATCCTATACAAAGAAAAGATTGTTCGCATTCCTCGTTCTGGTCAAGAACCTCTCGAAGCTCAAGGCGACAAGAGTGGTGCCGTGGTTGGCATCACCTCTTTCTTGAAGGCTCAGGAATGTTTGCGGAAGGGCCACACCGCAACTTTGGCGAAGACCATTCAGTTGTACGCGACTTTCCTCAGGTGTCTCGCAAGGATTTACCTGGTCTACCGCCGCATCATCAGGACGAATTTCAAATCGAGCTCGCTCCAGGAGCAGCACCCATAGCTCGAGCACCGTATCGCTTAGCTCCACTAGAATCGGAAGAACTATCGACACAGCTACCAGGAATCTTGGATATGGGATTTATCCGACCTATCTCTTCGCCTTGGGAGCTACAAGAACTATTAGATACCAATTATCGGTGAAAAAGAAGGATGGCACCTTCAGGATGTGAAATTGATTACCGTGAATTGAACAAGATCACAGTGAAGAACCGTTATCCTTTTCCACGCATTAATGACTTATTCGCCCAGTTGTAAGGGTCGAGTTACTACTCCAAGGTTGATCTACAGGCTGATTATCATCAGCTGAGAGTCCGGGATGAGGACGTCTCCAAGACAGCTTTCAGAGCTCGCCTGCAGTTTTTCATGGATCTTATGAACAGGGTGTGCAAACCCTACCTTGACAAGTTCGTCATTGCCTTCATCGACGCCATTATGATCTACTCCAAGAGTCGAGAGGAACACGAGCAGCACTTACGTCTTAACTTGGAACTTCTTCGAAAAGAGCAACTGTACGCAAAGTTTCCAAAATGCGACTTCTGGCTTCGTGAAGTCCACTTCCTAGGCCATGTGGTGAACAAGGATGGGATTCATGTCGATCCATCCAAGGTTGATTCGATCAGAAATTAGCCTGCACCGCGTACACCGACAGAAATACGCCAATTCTTGGGTTTGGCAGGTTACTACAGACGGTTTACTAGAGGCTTTTCAAAGATCACGCAACCACTTACGCTACTGACACAGAAGGGTGTTACCTATCGCTGGGGAGAGCCCCAGGAGACTGCTTTTCAGCACCTAAAGGATAGACTTTGCAATGCACCTATCCTCTCATTGCCAGAGGGCACAGACGACTTCGTGGTTTATTGTGATGCATCCATTCGGGGACTGGGATGTGTGTTAATGCAGCGCGACAAGGTTATCGCTTACGCCTCTCGTCAACTCAAGGTTCACGAGCGCAACTACACGACGCACGATTTAGAGCTGGGAGCTGTTGTTTTCGCGCTTAAGATATGGCGACACTACCTGTACGGTACCAGGTGCACGATTTACACCGATCACAGGAGACTCGAGCATATCCTTAAGCAGAAGGATTTGAATATGCATCAAAGACGATGGGTCGAGTTACTGAACGACTACGAATGCGCCATCAAGTATCATCCAGGCAAGGCCAATGTTGTGGCTGATGCCCTCAGCCGGAAAGACACTCTACCTAAGCGCGTGCGAGCGCTGCAGCTTACTATTCAGTCCAGTCTTCCTGCACAGATACGAGCTGCTCAGTTAGAAGCACTGAAACCCGAAAATGTCAAAGCTGAAGCCTTACGCGGCTCAAGGCAATGCATGGAACAAAGGGAAGACGGCGCTTACTATGTAACGGGGCGTATTTGGGTCCCACTTTATGGCGGTTTACGCGAGCTTGTAATGGATGAAGCTCACAAGTCTCGCTATTCGGTACATCCAGGGTCGGATAAAATGTACCACGACATCAGCGCTACTTATTGGTGGCCTAGTATGAAAGCCCACATCGCCACCTATGTTGGAAAATGCTTAACCTGTGCGAGAGTCAAGGTTGAATACCAGAAACCCTCAGATTTACTTCAACAACCCAAGATACCACAGTGGAAATGGGAAGAAATTTCCATGGATTTCGTTACAGGCCTACCTAGATCTCAGCGTGGGAACGACACAATATGGGTGATCGTGGGTCGACTCACCAAGTCTGCACACTTCCTGGCTATTAAGGAAACGGATACGTTCTCCACTCTCGCAGATATCTACCTCAAGGAAGTTGTTTCGAGGCACGGGGTGCCCATTTCTATTATTTCGGATCGGGATGCACGATTCACGTCAGAACTACGGCATGCGATGCACAAAGCGTTTGGCTCACGATTAGACATGAGCACAGCATATCACCCTCAGACGGATGGGCAGTCTGAGCGAACTATTCAAGACATGCTTCGAGCGTGTGTTATTGATTTCGGCAACGGCTGGGAAAAGCACCTCCCTTTAGTGGAGTTTTCGTACAATAACAGTTATCACACCAGCATTCAAGCCGCTCCATTCGAGGCATTCTACGGACGTAAATGCCGGTCACCCCTCTGTTGGGCAGAGGTGGGGGATAGTCGAATTACGGGTCCAGAGATTGTAGTGGACGCTATAGAAATGATTGCACAGATACAACAACGCATGACGGCAGCACGCGACCGTCAGAAAGCCTACGCGGGCAAGCGTAGCAAGCCTTGGAATTTCAGGTCGGGGACCGGGTTTTATTGAAAGTCTCACCCTGGAAGGGTGTGGTTCGATTTAGTAAACGAGGCAAACTCAATCCACGGTATGTTGGACCATTTGAAATCACTGAAGGAATAGGCCCAGTAGCCTACAGACTGAACCTACCAACTGAACTCGGTGCAGTTCACTATGTATTTCACGTGTCGAATCTGAAGAAGTGTCTGTCAGATAAGACCCTCATAGTTCCTTTAAGGAACTCACTATCGACGAGCGGTTGCAGTTCGTCGGGGAACCAGTTGAAATCACGGACCGGGATGTGAAGGTCCTCAAAAACAAGAGAATCCCTCTTGTTCGAGTTCGTTGGAACTCCAAACGTGGTCCAGAGTACACCTGGGAACGCGAAGACAGGAGGAAAGAAAAGTGTCCCCAGTTATTCGAAACCAATGCATCCACTTCTGAGGCTGAAGCTACTACTACCGAATTTCGGGACGAAATTCCAAATCAACGGGGGGATGATGTGACACCCCAGGAAAACCAGTGAACGATGTAACTTACCTAGCTTCCTCAGTGAGTGCGTACCAAATTTCGGGACGAAATTTCTTTTAAGTTGGGGATAATGTGACAACTCGAGTTTCTGACTTTCACTTTCGCATTAAATGCGCGTTGACTTTGACTGTTTAGTAGTTGTCTTGTTGGACTTGTAATTGTACGCGTTGTGTTTTAATGAAACGTGTTGTCATTGTGCATACATGTAACTACTTGTTGTTGTAAAAGATAATATTAGAAATTATTATTTAATACACTTAGTCTAGATCACGAAACCTGGCACACAGTTCGAAGGATTCGAAGGACCACGAAACATATCCTTCGATTCGAAGGATCAACTTTCGGTCCGAAGGATCTCGAAACATATCCTTCGACCAAGGATCCTATCCTTCGACATCTTTCGGCCCAGCCTTTCTAATGGGCTTGGCCCATTCCTGTGAAACCATTTATATACGTGATGCATGTAGTCGGCAGATTATTTTCAAACCCTAGTTCCATTGTGTGTGAGTGTGACGGCATATAGCAGACCTGCTCTCTGTTCGAAGGATTTCCTCCCATAATCCAGATTTCCGGTTAGTATGTGATGTTGTTTATGATGCCTTGATTTCGTGATTAATAAATTGTTTGGCAATATATTGTTAGTAGTGTCAATCGTACCTGTTTTCATGATGTTTTGTGGATCGGCTATGATAACCGGATATGTATGATAGTATTGCTATATGTTTGTATGTTAACCAGACACGTATGTTAATTGAATATGAATGTTAATCGGATATAGGTGCTAATCGGAGGTGTATGCTAATCGGATATATATTGTGATGATGTTGATTATGGAATCGTGCTCGTATGATACTCGTTATGTAGATGTACTGTTAAGATTTGGTACTTGTTGTTATTTGTTTGGGCATGCATGATTGATGATGACGGCTGTAGATGATTAGGGTTTCTGTTCCTGTAACTGGCTGCGTGATAAGCGTAACTGATTATGAAAACGTAACTGCTTATGTCGAAAGATACTTGTCTACTCGAAACATAGTTATTGTCGAAAGATGCTTGTAGTCGAAACATAGTTGTGACCGAAAGATATCTGTTGACCGAAAGATACATGTTGACCGAAAGATATGTGTGTGATCGAAAGATGACAATAGGTTCGAAACATAACCTTCGGTCCGAAAGATAACTGAGATAACTAATGTGTCGAAAGATAAGGGTGGATCGAAAGATGCTTGGTTATGAATGTACTTTGAAAGATGGAATTATATGTTTGATTTATTTGGCATGCCATGCTTGATGAACGTTAACATTTGTATACGTGAAGTAATACGTGTTGTGCCGTTATGCAAACTGACTGTTATGTGAACATTAAATTGCATGCGTATCATTGCGAACATGAACTGATTTGTTATACGTGCATACAATAGGACGTGACTAATTACTTGTGAGTGCATAATCTAGCATACCGAGCAAACCAAGGTGAGTTCACACTCTTACCAAGGCATGGGATTCCCGGGGTGTTGGGAATGGGATTGAAAGGTTGATTAGATACTTTATTGACACTATGCCTAGACTACTACTTTACTATCCTCGGTTGTGAAGGATACCTATAGTTACGAGTAGTCTAGTGGTTATACAACGTGGAACACCACCACACAGTAACGTGGAACACCACCACACAGTAACGTGGAACACCACCACACAGTAACGTGGAACACCACCACACAGTAACGTGGAACACCACCACACAGTAACGTGGAACACCACCACACAGTAACGTGGAACACCACCACAGGAAAACGTGGAACACCACCACAGGAAAACGTGGAACACCACCACAGGAAAACGTGGAACACCACCACAGGAAAACGTGGAACACCACCACAGTAAAATATACAAACGGCCCAGTAGAGCCACCTATACAAATGAACTTACTATTACGCATTTCCTTTATGTGAACTCGCTCAACTAGTTTGTTGATCATTCTGTTACATGCCTTGCAGATCGTTAGGTACTTGGAGCTTGCACACGGAGGAGCTGGTCGTTGTGGGGCTTGGATCGTGATCACCTTGTTAAACACTTTTGATGTCTGATACTTATTTGCTATGGGTTTTACAATAATACGCTTCCGCTAAACAATGTTAACTTACTTATGTTTTGGAAACACCTTTCATATGGAAATGGTTTGGATTAATGTGATTACTTTTACTTTATACAATGTTCTGTATGATTGGTGGCTTGATCCTGGTCAGTCACGCTCCCAAGCGGTGATACTCCGCAGGTGGATTTTTGGGGGTGTGACAAGAACTAACTTAAATGAATGGTTGCTCTTTGATTCTATCTAACGCTGTACGTAACTGACAGTAATAAGGATAGTTTTGGGAATGATCTGAAGTTTAGTGGGAGTTGTTTGTAGCCAAAGGGATCTGTGCTTCTATACTTAGAAGAGGAACACTCTGGCGCCTTTCGTTGATTTGAACTGGTGTTAAACGCGTGGCCACGCTCGAACTAGTAATAGTTTGATAAACCACTTACAAATCAGGAACGAAATTAGAAATGGTTGAATAATATATGAGAATGAATTCGATCCATGTCTCATGTTCAACAAGTGTTCAATACAGAGGGACAAATGAGTCGATAACCAGGGCTATAGTATTTGCATAACCAAAGGTTTGATTAGTGCAAAGAATTAGTTGACATAAATATGTCATACCTTGCCGGGGGCAATATGATGCAGCTAGGCACCCACTATTGTCTACATTGAAACTTAATCGGCCAATCGACCAAGTGGGAGATTGTTGGATATAATGTTCAATTGTCGATTAAGATTCAACGTTACCGTCAAGGTACGACCCAAAGAGTTACACTTTGGGCAACGAACATATAACGGTGTTTTAATCGTTAACCACCGGATCACGAAAGAATAAGCGTAATAAAAGAAAACAGGTAATTATTTAGAATAATTACTGAGAGCCGGATTAATATTATAATTAATTTGTTAATTATAATTAATATCAGATAATTAAATTTGTCTATCCATATTGTTAGTTATTAGATAATTAATAATAATGAGAAGAGATATTGTTTAATTATGAGATAGTTATGAAGGAGTTGTGATTAGATTACAATTCTTAATCCTTGATTTAAAATAAAAGATATATGTATATCTTTTAATAATAAAAGGGACTTTCCATAATTTTCTCCATATAACTCTCAATGATATATTATATACGGAACTTGAATTAGAGATAGCTTGTATGCTTACAAAAGGAATCTTATTAGTTAATATATATGACTCTTAAGTGAAGTATACATGGAGATATATACTTCGTACTATTGCTGTTCATAAAAAAAAAAGTTTTTGGGATTGGCTGCCGAAAAGCACAAGAAGAGGAACAACAATTCAATTCATGAAGTTCTAATTTGTTTTCATACAAACAAATCATTTGTTTCTTTGATTACGCATAAGGTAAGGTTTTGAACTTTATTTTCTTTAGATTTAGGTTTCGTTTGAAATCGTTTCAAACGAACAAATCAAATTTCGTGGTCAACGGTCATCTAGCGAGATCGTTCGTTGAACCAAGGTGTCTTTCTTGGATGTCATGATTCTTTATTTTATTTTAACCTATTTTGATTGTAACGAGATCACTGGTGGAATCGGTTTAGAACCGAACCTCGTGTACATGTTTTTCCGCTGCGTTCAGTTTGTTTGACAAATTGACTAAAAATTATTTTTTAAAAGTTACACGAAAAATCCAACACTACACGGGCCATGAAGGGAGATGAAAACAATGTATTATTTCACGCATACATAAATAGCAGGAGGGCGAGCAATAATATTCCGGGTTTGCAGATCAACGGTGTTTGGGTGACCAAGCCTACTCTGGTTAAAAAAGAGGCTTTGGGGTTTTTTAAAAAGGCTTTCGATGAAAAGGTTAACTTGAGACCTAGTCCGAGGTGTCAAAACATCAAAAGGTTATCGGTTTCGGAAGCCGGGTTTTGTTACGATTCCTTTCTCGACGGAGGAGATAAAAGGGGCGGTCTTCGATTGTGGGGCGGACAGGGCGCCGGGCCTAGACGACTTCAACTTCAGATTCATCAAGAGGTACTGGAATTTATTTAAGCTTGATTTTATTAATCTTTTAGATTTCTTTTATAGGTCTGGGAGCATCAGCAAAGGTTGTAGTTCATCTCACATTGCACTCATACGGAAGAACAAGAACCCGATGGGACTTAAAGATTATCGTCCGATAAACCTTATTGGTGTGATAAGTAAAATGATTTCAAAACTTCTTTCAAATCGCATCAAAAAGGTCATTGGGACAGTGGTCACGGAGAATCAGACGACATTCCTTAAAGGGAGATATATCCTTGATAGTCCGCTTATGTTAAATGAGATTTTATCATGGTTAAAAAGACCTAAAGAAAAGTGTTTCGTCTTAAATTAGATTTTGAAAAGGTGTACGGTAATGTGAATCGGGTTTCCATATAAATATCACAGGTTAGATGGAGTTTCCTCCTATTTGGTGCAAGTGGATTAAAGAGATTTTAGAGTCAGCCAAATCCTTGGTTTTAGTTAACGGGGTGCCTACTTTTGAATTCCAATGCACTAAAGTCATTCGGAAAGGGGACTCTTTATCTCGTTTTCTTTTCCTTATTGTCATGGAAGCGTTGTTGTGTATCTTCTCTAAAGCCGAGGAAGCTGGAATCTTCAAAGGAATTCAAACACCTAACGAGGGTCCGGTTCTCTCTCACCTTTTTATGCCCGGCGACGCTTTAATCCTCGACGAGTGGAGTAAAGAAAATGCGGTATATGTCTCTCGTCTTCTTAGAGTCTTTTATATGTGTTCTGGCCTTAATATTAATTTGAAAAAATCAAACATTTTTTGTCATCGAGGTGGAGGTGGGGGAAGTTTCTACTATGGCGAAGGTTTTAGGTTGCAAAAGAGAAGAGGTTCCGTTAACATACTTGGGAATAACAGTAAACGCCAATATGAATTGAATTAATAACTAGAAATCTATCAAGGAAATCTTTGATAATTGGCTCTCATGATGGAAAGCTAAAACTCTGTCAATAGGGAGAAGACTTACCTTAATTAAGGCGGTTTTGAAAAGTCTTCATGTCTACTTTTTCTCCTTATATAAGGCGCCTATAGGGATTATAGACATCTTGGAAGCTAATATGAAATATTCTTTGGGCGGGGTCTAGTACTGTTAATAAGACCCATTGGGTGGCATGGGACCGGATGGCTCTTCCAAAAAATAGGGGTATAAACAAACTTAAAGATGTTAATGAAGCGCTTTTGTCCAAATGGAGATTTAAGGTCGAGGACCAAAGCCTGTGGAGGAGAGTGGTTGAAGCTTGTCACTTAAAGTGAGAGGGTGCTCTTTTTTACCCCACAATCCGTCAATTGTGAGCTGTTGGAACAATATTATTAAATTGGGTAATAAATTGGTGATAAATGGTATAAGTTTTCTAAATTTCCTTAAAGGAAAGATTGGAAATGGGAGGGAATATCGGGTGGACTTATGGGTGGGTAATATGGCGCTTAAAGATAAGTGGCCGAAACTTTTTTAGATAGAAACAGAAAAATTATGTAAAGTGGCAGCTAGGGTGGGACAGGATAGCGATCGTTGGCTTTGGTCTAGAAACCTGGATACGATCGAGGAATTTCTCGAGTGGAAGGAATGTTATGATCTTGCAGCAAGGAATGTGTTAATAGGGTCGAAAGACTTGTGGGTTTGGTTGGGAGACGAGTCAGGAGGTTTTTCTGTTAGTTTGGTTAAAAATTTACGGGTAAAGGATAGATTACCTACAAGAGAGAATCTTTGAAAAAGGAATATCCACATCCCATCGACTTTATATTTATTCTGTGAAGGGAAGAAGAGTCGTGTGGACACTTGTTTACGGCTTGTTTTTTTGTGAATAGAATTTGGATGACTCTTAGTGCTTGGTGCAACATCCCCAATGTTTTCGCATTTGGAGATCTCATGGAAGCTCACCATTTTCTTAACTTAGGTACAAAAGAAAAAAAGATTATACACGGCATTATCATGGTAACTTGTTGGTGTATTTGGAAATGTAGAGATGCATTGGAGAGCAACTTCACAAGACATTATGGGGGAACTTAAATCTAGAAGTTATGTCTCGTTGAAGAATAGGTCGTCCTGAAAGACATCTGGTGTAAATACACATTGTACATGTTGTAATTGTCTTGTCCTTTGCCCGTATGGGTCGGAACGTGTTTTGTATTGGCCTTTTGCCCTTTTGGGTCGAAGGTGTTTGTTTTAACGAAGTTAATTTTCGAAAAAAAAAAAAATTCTCTCTCTCGAACGGAGAACTCACGAACATCAACAGTTAGGCTATCCACAATGCTCCCACCGGTGGGATGATGTGGAAGTGCATGTGGACGGGCAATATAAAGGAGGCGATGGACGAGGGTGCCCTTTATTCCGTCTATAACTCTGTAAGGGCAAAGCCCGTGATGATGAGGTGGAGCCTGATTAATATTTTTTTCCATCTCCAATGCATCAATAACTTGTATACTATATCAATAACTTGTATACTATATGCTTTCTGTTAAATTTATATATTTTAAATCATTTTAAGTCCAATAACAAAATATTTAAAATATTTAGTTTTAACTCTCTCTATGCGTTTCAACTACTTATACATCATATGCTTTAACGACTTGTACAACAAACTTTAAATTATTCTATAACTATAGTAAGTGAGTAAAATAACAAAATCTTTAATGTTTTTCAAACATTAATTTTTATTTGTTTTTTTTGTAATAAGTGAACTAATTTTTTTATAGATAATATCATTTGATATAAAAATTAACATCCAATGTATATTAATTTTACTGAATGGTCTATCAACATCTTTGTTGGATATGCAAAAAAATATTATTATTTTTTTCTGGTATTTCATTGATACATCAATGTATATAATTTTATTATATTTTTCCAGGTATTTCAGTGATAGTGCCTCTCAAGATCATCGATATTTATAAAAAAAAATAATAATAAAAAAAAGACGATATACCTTGTAGGTAGCAAAACTGGCTATCATTCCATGTAGCATCTTTATAAGTATCTATACATACCAGAAATAATCGATGATTAATTCAACAACTTGCTACAAATTGAAAAATGAGGCCAAAATCTCTAGCCCTTTCTGTGTTGCTGCTTGTAACTGCTACAATGCTGTACAATTTTCACATAGTATAAATTGACGTAAAAACCGATGTGGGGTCGACAAGTTTTTAAACCGCTTGAAGAACACGGTCCCCTGCCCCTTCGGAAATCTTTGGTGGGTATCTCATCACCTTTACCCGAAACGCTACCTGCAGGATGAAACAAGTCATATGAATGATATGACCACATTCGAACAAAAGATGCGGTTTTGGCCATTTGAAAGGGTCAAATTTTTATTTAGAATTGAGGGAGTACTTTCTATGAACTTGTGGTGTTACCTTCTTATTTGCACCAAAGTCGATGACATCCGAGGGGTGAAAACGAGCTGGGAAGTTTGGAGGCACACGATATCGCCTGTCCTCATTACTGTAAAATAATTAAAAATAGATTTATGTTGATGTATGAATTATGATAAACATGCAAAAACATTATACCCAAAAATTTAAAACATCATGCCTATCTTACACTTTGTACGAAAAAATGTCATTTTTTTTACAGAAACCCTTACCATACATATACGTATATAAAATGGACACATGCAGGCGCGTGCAATTATACATGCACACATAGAGTTTCCCTCTTTTTAACTTACTCGGTAATCCAGGTACCATGTTCACTCCTTAAATCAGTAACAAAAAAGGCGCCGTCTTTGCAGCTTATTCGAGCATGCAATTTTGAAACCTAGAATTAGAGTAGCAAATGAGAATTAGGATGGTCTAGTGAACAGGGCATAATACATAAAACAAAGTAGCATAACGAACCTCTGGGGAAGAGATCACTATTGAATTGCCGGGAATACTCGTGTGAGGCACGCTCCTACAAAATAAAGATAGATATCCATTAAAAGTAAGCTCATTTGACTAGATTTAGACCTTTGTTGTGGTCAAAGGAAGACTCACCCAACTATACAAGGCTGTTTCTCATCACGACTTAGTCGAACAGGCTCTGAATCAGCGTTTGAACTTCCAACCGGAAGTAAAAACCATCTACCAAACACACGAAAAAAAATTAACAAATAAAATTAAAGGGAATCTCTTCTAAATAAGGGCATGTACAGGGGAAATATTACTCACTCGCCACTAAGAGCGCGTTCTAAAGCATCGTCATCGTTAAACCATTTCTGCAGTTCATCACTTGCCTGCATAATCAACTTTCATGTTAGTTTTCCGGAACGTAATTGACCAAATTTATCATCATTTGAACGATTTTCCTAATTTAATCAAACGTTTAGTGAACACATATTAGACAATCAAAGTAAATTGATAGAGTGTAGCTTACTTTATCAGTGAGTCTGCAGGACTGTGGTCTCCCTTCAAGTTTTGAACTACAAAAAAAATATATAAAGAGTTTAGACAAAAAAAAAAAAAAAACTTTTTTAAGTTTTCTAAATGGCTTCCCGGATATAACTCACCCATTGCCACCGAGAACCCAACTAAGCATCAAAGGCATTCCAATATCAATGAAAAATCTTCCACCAACTCGCCCGGGATGTGGTATCCTGAAATTTGTTAAAAACTGCAAAACCGAGATGTTACACGCAAAGAAAAAAAGTATGGTTCAAAAGGCTGGATTTGTCTAATTTGTGGGTGTCTCTTACCGACAATGGGCCAAGCCCGACACCCAAATAAGCCTTGTAAGTTGATGCCATTATTGCAGCCATTCTTGCTAACCCGTGTATAACCGCAACCCGTAGTCTTCTCGCATCTTCGTATCTAAAAAAGTCAACATATGAGCCAAAACCTCTTGAAACACAAAATTCTATATTTTTTCAAAAGTGTTGTGTGTTACCCATGTAATCATTTATTTATTATGTATGCTTATTTTACAATAGGAAAAAAGGTTTAATTTCTATTTAATTTTTTTTTAACGACGTGTTACCTCCTTAAGGAAGATATAATGTCAATAGGTGCTCCTGACTCGGTACTTTTTTTCCAAGCTTTATCAAGCTCAAGAGCTAGTTGATAGCTATCCTGTAAAAACATGAACCGCAAACACTAGTTGAAAACTAAAAAAAAAAAAAAAAAAAAAAAGAAGCCCACATGATTCACTAACTTTTATATTATTTCTTATGATATTACCTCAATTGCCATGCAACCTCCTTGACCCAAATTAGGCTGCATTGCATGAACCGAGTCTCCAAGCAGGGTTACACGGCCCTTTCCCCATGTAAACTTAGGGATGCGGTCAAATATATCACGTCTTAAAATTGCTTCTTCATCGGTTGCAAGCAACAAATCCACCACATTATCACACCAGCCTCCAAAGATTTGAAGAAGACGTTCCTTTTTACCTGAAACATTATCAAGAAACATGTAAAACATCAAGAACAAAAGTTCTAAAGTTAGATAGGGCAGTTCGGAATCTTAAATCAATCCCATTTCATTTCATCCAATTCATTTTAAAATATATAATGTATGTGCTACTAAAAAAATACTTTAATCCTGACTCATGAATATATATACACATATAGGATCCGGTTCAATTAAGAACCGCTATGAGTTGTGAGAACTCCTACTTCCCGTGCGAGTTTGGCCAGCATTTTTTGCACAAACGTCGATGAAAATGTTATAAACATCTGTAAAAATAAAAATAGAAAAAAAAATTGTCGCTTGATTGTTATTCTTCATTTACACTGATGTAAATTTCTTTTACAAACCGATGACGTCACCATTAAAAAAATTTTACGGCGATGTAAATTTTCACATGCGACATTTTTTTTCCTGGAACAGTTGATTTTCTTTAAAGATTTTTGAGAATTTTTTTTTCGAGAACACCTTTTGTAAGGCCTAGTTCTTACAATTCAAGGTGGTTCTCATATATATATAAATGCATTTGAAAGAAAGATTACCATTAGGTTTATCGGTACCACCAGCTGGTTCTTTGTGAAATGCATACCACTGCATCTTCCCACCACCAACATCAGAAGAAACAAAGTACTGTTTGTGCCCTAAAAACACCCGATACCTATACAAAGTATATAAATTAACAAATAACCACATAAAAAGAGAACCAAAAAAAAAAAAAAAAAAAAAACGTTAAAGACAAACAAACATACCCAACAGTGTCGATATCTGGTGGTATAAAATCAGCTATTCCAGTGTAACATGTATAACCAGAGTACGTTACATCCTTCGGCCCAAACAAATTCTTCCGGACCTGTTTGTACGCATGTAACATATGTTAATAATGGTAACAAAAATGGAACTTTTTTTAGTAACATTTGTATATAATAAACTAATAATCATACCTTTGACCATATTCCATCAGCACCAACTAGAAGATCACCTTCAAATTGTTGTCCATCTTCAAGAGTCACCGAAACCTATATAAACAAAATACACGCGAGTTCATTGAATATGTAACCGAAAGATAAGATAAGAAAACGAATACAAGTGATAAAGTGTTCAAGATTTTACCTTTTCACCGTGATCTTCAAAGCTGACTACATTGCTACCGTTTAAAATAATATCTTCCCCAACAGCTTCGGCTAAAATCCTTTGTAACGTCATTCGACTTATAACTCTAGTGACCGGAAGACCCCTTGACACCGCAGGAGTGAATGTATCAAACTTGATATACCTGATAACCTCCAAGTGTTCAACATTTCAGTATAAAGTCATAAATAAAATATTTTTCTACGTCATAATATGACAATTGTTATTAATCTGTAAACTCTTCAACGGAGTTGATCCAAGAATTAGCATACTCCTTCAAGACAGAGGTGCACATAATAACCGGTTTGTTAACCTGGAACCGGTTAATAACTGTAAAGAGTAGTAACCGGTTCATAGTTAATTTTAACAGCTGGTTCCCAACAGGTTAGTGATATTTTTTTTGGATTGTAACCGGTTATTAACCAGGTTTTTTATAACCGGTTTTGAACCAATTACTGGCCGGTTAAAGTGAATAACCGAACCAGTTGAAGTTATAACCGGTTAAAGCAAAAATGTGAAAATAACCGTCGGTTCGGTCAACCAAACCGGTTAAAGCAACGGGGCCAACAAGTGGTTTGGCCCAGCTATCATCAGAACCCGAGTTCCACTATTTGGATCTCCGATTTCATCACCTAAGATTTTTCCCCAAACTTAACAATGTCCAGCCATTCCATTTCTAGTTTTTTCGAAAACATTCAAACTCTCACTTAACAGTCAACACCAAATATCCCTGATTATAAACAATTACTTGTGTGATTATGATTCTTGAATTCATATAATAATAATTAGTTTGAACTTTGAACCCACATATCCAACCCCATAATAATTAACCTAACTACCAAAACCGAAACCATTGGAAAAATAAGCAAATCAAAGTAGCAAAAACAGAACAAGAACAAGAGTTTACCAATTCCCAGAAACACCATCAACCAACCCATTAATCCTCTGACCAGTGATGCAACCAGCCTGCATAACCTGATCAGCAACATCCAAATCAATAGCTTCCAAAGCAGCCAAAGCATTACTCTGTATCTGAATCGGGCCTCTATACTGTCCTTCACCTCTAATAGCACTCAAATCCCTCTCAAACACCACAACTTCAAACCCTCTTCTCTTTGCAGCCAAAGCAAACACCAACCCACCAATCCCACCACCTGCCACCAACACCCTTATATTCTTCTTCTTATTATCCGACCGCGGTTCGGTCAATAAAGCTTTGATCTTTGATGAAGAATATATTGATGTAACACCATGTTTCTTGACATGCCCATGTTCTTTACTCTTGAGATGATTATGTTTGTGATAAATTGAGTTGAAAAACTCAATTGGTAATTGGGATTTTGTAAGTGTGGTTGTTGGGCTGCAAAAAAGATTGGAACTTGCCATTATTAACAGGTTGAAAGAAGATCAAAGGTCTCTTCTTTTTCTTTTCTGGTTTGTTGAGTGTGGACTGAGGGCTTATTGAAGTATAATATTAATATTATGAGATGTGGTGGTGGGGTTAGTGGGATTTTGAGCCAATCGTTCAAGGAGACCTGGAAGCTGGATAACCAGTGATGGAGATTCTTAAAAGACAGGTGGCAGCGTCTGATTTTTATGTTTTTAAGTTTCAATAAATATCTTTGTGGCGGTATTATTTTTATTTTTAGTGGTGATTTTTATGTTTTTAAGTTTGAATTTGAATAAATAAATATCTTTGTGGCGGTATTATTTATTTTTAGTGGTATTTGTGGTAGGAAATAGTTGCATCTACAATCTTAGGTAGAGGGTGTGGAGGGCGTTATTTTTGTCAACTCATCACCAATAGCGTCACCACCCATACCGTCAAATTTAAAGGGGGGCGTCATGGTACCATTGCCAGTATGGTAACGAGGAAGAAGGTTATGTGCAGGTGGGCCCCACATCATTTCATCCAATAATCTTTTTTTTTTTAATTTTGTTTAATAGGGGGCGTTATCCCACACCTTGCAGGGAGAGGGGGGGGGGGGGGTAAAACCACCTGTCTGATGTGGCGTGATAAAGCTCCTAGTGGCTTTATCCCACACCCTCAGCTTTGACTTTAACCCTTCGCTCGCATTCGCAAAAAATAATTCATGTGTACGTCACTAGTTAAACTATAGCTGATTGGAAATTGTTCTTGAGTTGTAAGTTGGATTTTTGGGTACTGAAAATACCGATAGCTTTCATTCTTATCATAGGTATGATAAGTTGCTATCTTTTGTGTTACTTTAGGTTATTAAACTATAACTTTATGTTCAACCTAGCATGTGATATTTAGCATTTTCTTGATTACTTTGTAGTTATCTTTCTTTTCTTTGTTATTTTAAATTAGTTATATTATGTATTATTTTATATTCTTTATTTTTCTATATTGTTTATTTATTGTAGGTTATATTATTATTCACATTTGTTAATTGTTAATCTGTTTGTATCATCTGTATATTAATAAAATGAAAATAAATTTAACCCCTTGTTTAACATTTATAACGGCGCTTTTATATTGTCACTGAGAATGGAAATGAAAGTGCAGGTTGAATATCGTGATCCAAAGATCGGATCTGAGATTGTAGCTGGATGGACCAGTACTTATAGAAGAATCATGATGTGATCACTTGTTTATATAAGTTTGATTAATGCATGAAGTCGTTATTTATCTAATGACTTGGTTGTATGGTGACTGCAGGTTATATGGGTCCTCCACGTGAAGTACGGAGTGATTGAAGATCGAGTCAAGGCATAGATTGTACGGGGGTGGGTCATGTAGTCGTATAGATACTTGTCGTGATAAACATAATAAGCAAGAATTGAATAATGTAATACTCTTATATTTTGAATGATTACCAAACATTAAGAACATTTATAAAGAAAGAAAATTTATGATTCGCATTTCCGCTGCATATGTTCAGTTAAAACAACTTAGGGTCTAACAGTTCGATGTGAAAGTAAGACGTTCGAAAAGCTCGGCTTGCTAGCTGAGAATGTATGCAGGGTGTTTGGTGTGAGAAATGGAACTACAAAGAGTGTTCGCTAAGACAAATTAAAACTTCAGATGATCATGTGCTTTGAGAATTGTAGCAAGCATGTGTTGGTGTGGCAAGTAGAATATCTACATACCATTTAGGGTAACAATCAAAGCGTTTAACACAACCATCAGGGACGTTCAAAGGGAAAATTCGCATGTCTAGCCTTGATGAAATAAGGCCAATTTATGGTGTGTAAAAGGGATTGTCTATAGAACCTTAAGTCCCATTACTAAAGAAGTTCTTTGTCACACCCCAACCAATGGCGGAAACATCGGGATGAGACGAAGTGTGAAGATTGCTCGAGACATCATAACACTATTTGTGACGATAATTAAATAAACCGATTTCATTTCATAATTCTTTTGTCAACATTACAAAGAAATCAAATAACATCAAGTTCAAAGGAAATACAATACAACATAATCAACATTGATACAACGATTAAACCTAAACGTCTATATGTGTATCTAGGCATCAACGCTACTTCATTTCATAGCATCATCGTCCTCAACCTGTAACATGTTTAAAATAAAGTTCAATGCAAAAGCAAAGGCGAGTATACAAGTTTGATACGTACATAGCAAAAGATAAGTTTGAACAATTCCTCATAGCAAGCATGTGATTCAAGATAAACATTTAAACATGGCATGTGTCTAACATATCAAACCAAGAAAACGCAATATGCTCATGACATAACCGATGATAAAGGGCGGGTCGTTAATCCTATAGCGCTACATATGTCACGGTTTGGCTCGTACGAAGTTAATGATAAGTTCAACACATAAGAATCACCCAAGTTTAAAGTATCAAGCCATCACGTATACAAGCATGTTATAGGAATGTTCATGTGTTTAAGCAAAATGTTCATGTGTAAGTTTGTTGATAGATAAAACATGTTACACCCCAAAAGTGATAAAAGTAAAAGGGGAATACGAGTATACTCACAATATTGCATATGCTTTCCGATTATCCAATTATTGACGAGTTGATGAGGTTGTGAAGAAACACTGATCTAATTAGGGAGTTAATTAGATTGGTTTATGTTTCTTTCATAATGGTTAATCTTCTTATGGATATTTGAGCTCCGACTTGATAATCGATCCTGCAAAACAGAACACCGTTACTCGTTAAGAGGGGAATGTGGGGGTTTCCCTCTTAACCAGGCTCCGGCGTGAGAATAAGTGACTGCTTTGAGAGTAATTAAGAGCTAAGAGTGAGAGTAGAGGGAATAGAATGTTTAACCTGTGGAATGAGGTCTCTATTTATAGCCGGAGAGGTGTAAGGGGTTATGGGCTGATGGGCCTTGGGCCGGAAGCGGACAACAAAACGGATATGCTCTTTGTCTCACTGGCGTCGACCGCTTAGTGGCTTCTAGACGTTCGTCGGTGCTGGCGCACCTTGATTGGAGCCACGTGTCATTGTTGTCGGCCTTGTTGTCCTTCTGTCATCAGCAGACTGGTGCCACGTAGGCGTCCTTGTGTACTTCTCGTCAGGCGATCGTGGCGCACGATTGACCAGAGCCTGCTAGACGCTCATTGGCTCCTTTTACTGCCACTTGTACCTTATGTACCACTGTAGGTAGCCATGCGCTTCCCTACTGAGTGGTTCTTGTTGGACAGCAAACTAACCCGCGCGGGGTTAGCATGCTCATTTGTTCCATTGTTTTATGCTAAGTGCTGATATCTGAGCCTCTTGTGGGCCTTGCCTCGCGCGGGATAAACTACAACGTGTGTAGGTCGCGCGCGGATATTATTAATAAGTTTTCTGAAATAAGGAGTATGGTCTCGCGCGCAACCTGGGCGGAGGTTTGCGCGACTTTTTGGGACCATACCCCTTCAAGTCCCCCCAGTCCAGTGCTGCACCATGCGCAACGCAAGTGGTTGGAGCTCTAGACTTAATAAAAATAAGAGAAATAAGTGTAATAGGGGAAATGTTCTTTTGATCCTGATTGGTGTGGCGCATGTGGAAAATGTTGTTTTCAATTGCGCAGGTACCAAGGCAGGTCTTTAGGGATTATTGTTTGTCTGATCAGGCGCGCAGGTTTATTGGAGGTGACGTTTAGCTTGCGCGGCTCATGTAACTTTTGCATGAAGTTACTTGTAATTTTTATGGCGGGAAACTTTGAAATTTGAACTTCTGACAAGTTGGTTGGATAAGTCGCTGAGTGCGACGTTTGAGTTGACCTCTGGCACGGGTGTCATCATGCCGTCTGCGGCGGTTGCACTTCGTGTCAGGAGAGTGAGGCCCACGCGCGCGTGGCAACCGTCACCCCTGGTTTCCCGCTTGACGTGGCAGCTTCTCATTGGTTAGCCTAGCGGCGAAAGCGGCACGGTTACCCATCGCATTAAATGCGATGGGTATATATATCCGAAGAGAGGTGAGAGATTCTCACTTCTCTTCGTTGCCTTCTTACTCTCTCTCAAACTTCTCTTTGAATCTTCAAAGTTGGTTCTTCACATCTTCAAGATTTCTGCAAATCTTCAAGTTTTTCTTCGAGTTTTTTCCAGATTTATTCTCTGATACGATGAGTGAGGAGCATCAGGAAGTTGCTGCTGTCGAGGAAGGTCCAGTTCCTGTCCTCAAGTGGGATCTAGGGCTTTTTGAACAGATCGTTCGGAGCTTTCGATTCCCACCGGAGTGGGATGCCCGGTATCCGGCTCAGGGCCAGACCGCGGCTGATGCACCACCTGGATACATTACCCTGTATGAAGATTTCTTTCTTTAGGGTAACTTCAGATTGCCGGCGACCAACTTCATGGGCCATATTCTTCATCATTACAACTTTCATCTATCACAGATGAGCCCACCCGGTATGGTTAGGGTACGGCACTTCGAGTTCTTGTGCCATTCTCATGGCATTGAGCCATCGGTCGATAAGTTTCGGGCCTTCTACCAGTTGCAGAGGACGATGGGTTTCTTCTCCTTTGCAAGCCGTGGTGCGGCGAAGAAGATTCTGCTAAACCCACCGAAGAGTTTCCACGACTGGAAACCCAAGTTCTTCTTCATCCGTGAAGAGGTGTTGCCGATTGCTATGCCCTTTAGGGATTGGACTGAAGCAATACCCAAGGAAGACCTTCCGATTCCGAAGAATGCCCGATGGTATCAGCAGTTGAATCCAACCCCAAATCGGGTGTTTGGGGAAAACGTTTTGGTCGCGGCTAAGATGAGTGACCAGTGGTCACCCAGCAGCAGGGAGGTTCCGGTGTTGAAGATCGGTGATCAAGGTTTGTTATCTCTTTGTTCTTTTTTGAAGTAGCTTGCTTTAATTGTTACTTACTTATGTTCATGTTTAGAGGCGCAACTCTATCAAGCTGCCTTCTCCACATTTGGTGGTTCCATGGGCGTGCGCCCATTGCGCGATGATGAAGAAAGCTGGTATGACCAGATTAAGGGCAACTTCATGTTTCCGGTTGAAGGTGCCTTTGCTTCGCCGCCAACCGCTACTGAAGGTGCGCAATATCCTAAACCTCGTCCTTTGCGCTCTGTGACTTCTGCTGGGAAAGAGATTCTCTATCTTTCCAGCGAGGAGTCAGTAGGGTCTTCCAACGGCGAGCTAAGTTCGTGGTCTAAAATCTTTGCAGGTGTGTTGCGCGACCTGGGGATTGACCCAGAGGAGAAGAAGAAGAAACCTTTGAAGAAGAAAAAGAAGGCTGATGTTGAAGTGACCAGCAAGGGGGCTGGCACCAGTCGCGCAACTACTGCTGCTGTCAAAGGTACTCTTCGCCTTCGACAACGTGACTTAGATGATTATGTGATAATCAGTGACTCATTTGAAGGCTTGTCGCATACAGCTAAGGGCAAAACTGGTGCAGGCGGCTCAAAGAGCTCTGGGAGCGCGGGTTCTCGTAACCCTGAAGATGATGAGGCGGAAGAAGAAGAAGATGCTGCTGCCTAGCTGATTGGCGGGAAGAGAGGTAGGAGCGAAACCACGGCTGGTGTGGCTTCCGCGCCTGCTGCTGTAGTGCTTCCCGTGGTTGGGAAAACGAGCAACTTGCGCTCGTTGTATAAATTTTCTCCGGGTATGTTCTTTGCTTCTCTTCTTAATACTTTTCTCTTTGCTTAAATGTACTTGCATTATTTTTGCAGAGATCAAGAAGAAGACCCCTGAGAAGGGTGTCACGTTCATTGAGGCTGCGTCGAAGAGGCCGAAGATTACCATCAAGTCCTCTGATATTGCTGCTCAGGACGCCGCGAAGGCTGCTGAGGCGCAACGAAAGGCGGAGGAGAATCAGAAGAGAGAAGAAGAAAAGAAGAAGAAGATTGAGGAGCAGAAGAGGAGGAAGGATGAAGAAGAGAGAAAGAGGAAGGAGGAGGAGGAGAGAAAAAGGAAGGCGGAGGAGGAGAGGGTGGCCGAAGCGGCGAAGAAGAGGGCCCTGGAGGAGTTAGAAAAGAAGAAGGCTATGGATCAGCCTGTTAATGTTCAAGGGCCTGAGGTCACAAAACCTACCCACTTCGCGCATGTCATTACTTCTAAGGGGTCAGGTCGTTTCACCTCTAGCGGCGCGAGCTCTGGTGGAGCTGGGGGTTATAACCCAAATGTGATTGGGGCGAAGGACACCGTTGGTGATATCTATTATAAAACTTATAATGAAGAAGAACGCGGTGATGCTCCTCATCAAGCCCCCTGGGGCTTAAAACAGAAAGATACCTTCCATGAGTTCGGCCCTTGCCGCGAGTGGTTCTTGAACTCGTTTACTCCTGCAGAGGTCAATCGGCAAAGGGCGAAGCCCCATGAATTGTTATATCGCACCTTTATACTTGGAGAGGCCAACGCTCGTGCTGCCAATCACCAGATAGTTCGCGAATGGCGAACAATGGTTAGAGAGTGCGCCGACTGGGAGGGTTATCGTGAGCGCATGTTAAAACGCATTGCTGAGTTTGAAAAGTCCAGGGCTGCTTTTGATGAGGAGAGAGCCAAATTTGAAGCCGATAAGAAGGCCGAAGAATGGGGCCGCGAGGGCCTGCAAAAGAAACTCCACAATGTTGAGGAGCAACTGGCCAAGGAGAAGGCCGAGTTTAAACGTATCTGCGCCCAAGACAACGAGCGCGCCTACGCGGCTCGACATAAGATTGTTGATCTTGAGGCTAAAGTTGCTGATTTGACATCGAAGGTAGAGGAGGCGCATGGAGAGAAAGCTGCCAAGCAGCAGATGGAGGTTAGTTTATTTGTTTTCATTTATTCTTGCTATGTTGTTAACAAACCGGCCTAAGTTGTTTTGTCGGCATCCAGGTTGAGTTATCTGAGGCCAAGGTGCAGCTGTCCAGCAAGGACAAAGATCTCCATGCCAAGGACGCTGAGATTGCGGAGCTCAAACGTCGCTTGAACGAGCAAATCGACAGGTGTGAGTCGTTGGAGATCGACCTGGAGGCCGAGAGGGTTAAGGCTGCTACAGCTGAGGAGGCGCGTGCTGTCAGCACTGCCGCGCTTAACGTGGCTCAGACCAACTACTCCGAGGCCCAAGGCATCGTTGATACGCTTGTCTCGGAGGCTGAATGGATGCGCACTCGTGGAGTAGTGCTGGTAAGTTTGTACTTCCGTCTTTTATGTTTCCATCTTGCTAAGGGTTGTCCTTAACACTTTTCTTTTGTTAAAGGTTGCCAACTCCATCTTAAATGCTGGCGAGCTAGATCGCGCCGTTGCTGCTCTCACGGATGCGGCGCGTGCGGTGGGTCATCGAGGAGGTTACTTGGAATGTGCCAGTCACATTGAGCAGATGCTAGGGCAAGAATTTGATGTAAGCCATTGCTCGGTGACTGAACATGCTGATGCTGCGCTTGCACATGCTGAAAACTCGTATGACAACCTTACCTTGCCTATCATGGATCTGGTTGTGGAATCTTTGAAGAAAGACGACTGGTGTCAGCGTCTTAAAGCAGTCCTCGATCCACCAGTTACCGTCGAATTATCCGATGAAGAACCAGCTGGTGATGACGGTGGAGATGGTGATGATGATGGCAACGATGACGATGGTGAGGATGACGGAGATGATGATGGTGATCGACGCGATGAATAGAATAGGTTGTTGAATAGTTTGTTGGTAGGCGTTTGTGCCTTGTAATTGTCTTTTGCAACTTGACTGTAAATGCTGCGCTGTTGCGCAAGTTTATTATATGAATCGTTTTCGTTTTTTCCGTTGCAATTATTGCATTGCTGTCAAAACTTAGGTTAAATTAGCTCGAATAAATGGAAGTGTTTTTTAAGTAAAAGGTGGCCGCCCGGTCTCGCGCTTAGTTCGCGGAGGACCTTGGAGGTGGCTCTTGTTTAAGAAACTCTGAAATGCTGGAGTGTTTTCGTGCTAATCAAAAGTTTAGCATGCATTTGTAACGAAAAAATGTAATAGAGAACATGTCGTATGTTTTCATTAAATCAGAAATTGGCGCTTAGGCCTTCATACATGGATTGCTAATGGCGTATAGCCGACGTAGGAAAGTAAAAGGGGGGGGGGGGGGCGCAAGGCCGAAGTTGATTACATATAACATTTGCGCAGTTGTTGCGCGTTCCATGTTCGCGGTAAGATGTGGCCATCTAAGGTACGTAGCTTGTAGGCCCCTTTGCCCAGGACCTCGTGGATCAGATATGGGCCTTCCCATTTAGGTGCCAACTTTCCTGGACGTTCCGCATTTGAAGCTTCATTGTCGCGGAAGACGTATTCCCCTGGGGTGAAGGTACAGGACCCTTGTGTTGTAGTACCTTTCTAGCTGGGTCTTGTACTTGGCCTCTTTGATTCGCGCGATTTCGCGCCTTTCTTCTAACAAGTCCAAGTCAAGACGTCTTTCCGCTTCATTGTCAATTGTGTTGACCGCTGTCATACGTGGTGAGGGTAGGCCAATCTCCGCCGGGATAACCGCCTCTGAGCCATAAACTAAGCTAAAAGGGGTCTCGCCGGTACTCGTTTTAGGCATGGTTCGATGAGCCCATAGGATGCTAGGGAGCTCATCTACCCAGCCTCGTCGCTTTGTGCCCAGTCTGGCCTTTATCCCGTCGACAATGCATTTGTTCACGCTTTCCACTTGTCCGTTGCCTTGGGGGTGCGCAACAGATGTGAAAGTGTGTTCAATTTTCATCTCCTTCATCCACTTCTTGAGATCTTCCGATGCAAAGTTGGTGCCATTGTCTGTTACAATCTTGAGCGGGAGGCCAAATCTGCATATGATGTGCTCCCAGATGAACTTGCGCACAATCATAGCTGTGGTGGATGCAAGGGCTTTGGCCTCCACCCACTTTGTGAAGTAATCGACAGCCACTATGATGAATTTTACGGCGCCGGGAGCATCCGGGAAGGGTCCCACCATGTCAATTCCCCACTGCTGGAAGGGCCATGCGGTGGATACGGGGATAAGGTCGTTCTTGGGGCGCAGTGTTTTTGGAGAATGCCTCTGACAAGAGTCACATTTGCGGATCTCCTTTAGTGCGTCGACATGCATACCAGGCCAGTAGTAACCGGCGCTCATGATCTTCGCGACAACCATCCGTGGTCCGGAGTGAATGCCGCAGATCCCCTCATGGATCTCCCTTATCAGGTAGTTTGCATCCTGGGGGTCCACACAGCGCAGTAGTGGCCCCAGGAAGGACTTTCGGTACAAAATACCGCCGTTCATTTCATATTGTAGGGCTTTGTTTTGGATCTTCCTCGCTTCTGCTTTGTTTTCAGGGAGTACCCCTTCTTGCAAGTACTGGATTATCGGGGTCATCCATGAAGGTTGGCCCGTTTCGATCACGTTCACTTGTCGCAGCAGCACCGATGGATTCTTGAGTACCTCTATCCTTACATCCTTGGCAAGATGTTGAAAGGAAGTCGAGGCAAGCTTGCTCAAGGCATCAGCTGGCTTGTTTTCGGAGCGATTGATGTGTATAACCTTGTGAGATTTGAATTGTTGGAGCAATTCTTTCGCTTGTTCCAGATACAAAGCCATGACTTCTCCCTTCGCGTCGTATATGCCATTTACTTGACTGGCTATCAGGAGTGAGTCAACATGTGCGCGCAAGCTTTTGGCTCCCATTTTGATGGCGAGGCGTAAGCCTGCCAGAAATGCTTCGTACTCAGCCTCGTTGTTGGTATTTTTGAAGTCCAACTTAATGGCGTAAGTAAATTCGTGATTCTCTGGGCTCACTAGGCGCAATCCTGCTCCCGCGCCATCTTCATTTGATGCCCCGTCGGTGTAAAGCATCCAAGTTTCATCTGTTGCATCTCTCTCGGGAGTCTCTATCAGCTCGCACTCCTTGATTTTATCGGCCGTCACTTCTGTGATGAAGTCGGCTAGGACCTGACCCTTAATGGCCAGGCGCGGCCTGTACAAGATGTTATGGCCTCCCAGTTCAATGGCCCATTTTGCCAACCTTCCTGATGTCTCAGGCTTCTGTAGTATAGTGCCAATGTGGAAGTTTGTAAGCACAGTTATCACATGGCCTGTGAAGTATCGGCGCAGCCTTCGGGAGGCGTGTAATAGCGCAAGAACCAGCTTTTCCATTGTGGAATATCTTGTTTCTGGGTCATTGAGTACCCTGCTGACATAGTAGATCGGGGTTTGTACCCCGTTTCTGTCGACCAATAATACTGACCCTACTGCCTTATCCGAGGAGGACAAGTACAGTACGAGGGGCTCCTTTTCAAATGGTGCAGTCAGGGTAGGGAGTTCGATCAAACACGCTTTCATTTGTTGAAAAGCTGTTTCGGCCTCCGGGGTCCATTTGAACTCTTGTTTCTTCACACAATTGCGCAACGTGCTAATGAAGGGATACGACTTTGCGGCGTGATTGGAGAGAAAACGATTAAGCGCGGCCAGTCGGCCGGCCAGTCGGCCGGCCAGTCGTTGCATTTCTTTGATGTTTCGCGGTGAGGGCATTCGTTCTATAGCTTGTACTTTCTCTGGATTCACCTTGAAACCGCCGTTTGTGACAATGAAGCCTAGAAACTTCCCTTCTTCCATGCCAAAAGAACATTTGGCTGGATTTAGCTTCATATTTACGCTGCGCAATGAGTTGAAGGTTTTTTCGATGTCTTTCAACATTTGGTCCTCCTCGGGACTTTTAACCACTAGATCATCGATGTAAACCTCAATATGCTTTCCGATGTCACCTGCGAAGGTCTTGTCCATCAAGCGTTGATATGTCGCGCCTGCATTCTTTAAACCAAATGGCATCTTTGTGTAGCAGAAGATTCCAAGATCAGTCCTGAAGGCTGTCTTGTCTTCATCTTCGAGTTTCATCTGAACTTGATGGTATCCTTTGTAGCAATCCAAAAAGCACTTCCATCGGTATGGCGCGAGAGAATCTATTTTTTTATCGATCTCAGGCAAGGAATAGCAATCCTTTGGGCACGCCTTGTTGAGATCGGTGTAATCTACGCACATGCGCCATCCGCCGTTTGACTTTTCGACCATCACTGGGTTCGCAACCCAACTCTGATATCTTACCTCTCGCAAGATCCCGACTTTGAGCAGCTCACATACTTGCTCGTTCATTGCTTTCGTCTTGTCTGCTCCTAGGCTGCGCCTTCTTTGGACCTTTGGCTCGACAGAGGGGTACGTGTTTAAGCAATGCTCGGTGATGTTGCGCGGGACACCGGTCATGTCTGCCGGGGTCCAGGCAAATATATCCATGTTTCGAAACAGCAGTTGCTTTAGACGTGTTCTGATGTCTGACGAAATGGCGTGGCCAATTGTCACAGTCTGCTCTGGGTACTTTCGGTTTAAAACCCATTTCTCTGGCTCGGTCGTGGAGACCTTCGCCGCCTTTGTTGGGCGCAGCTCTTCAGTTGACATTACTTCTTTCTTGGCATATATGATTGCTACTCCTGTCTTGGTTGGGAAACCTATCGCAGAATGGGGCGTTGAAGTCACCATGTTTAGCTCGCCTTGTGTTTCCCTCCCAATAAGCACATCATGCCTCGATTTCACTGGCATTACCATGAAGTTCACATTTGTTGTTCTTGAGTGTTTCCCGTCAGAGAGCGTGACGGGGAAACTGATCTGTCCGAGTGGAAAAACTATCTCGTTGCAAAATCCAGACAAAGGATAATCGACTGGCTCGAGTCTCGCTTTATCCTCCTCATCCAACTGATTGAAACACTGTTCGTAAATGATGTCGGCAGTACTTCCCGGGTCTATGAATATGTAGTCAGTTTCATAATGCCCGATTATACCGGTAATGACGACGGGACGTGTGGCGCGAGGTCCGCCGCGCACTACCGGAAATATAACCTGCTGCTCTTGCCAAGAAGGTTCATAGGGGCGTTTGCCTTTCTCTTTCGCGCTATACCTGGGTCCGTTGACCATGTGAGTCTCTAGTCGACGGACCTTTTTGTGGTTCCCTTCGTCGTGGCGCTGGAGTTGACGGGTTTCCTTGCGTACATTCTTCACTAAATGGCTTAGCTTACCGCTTTTGAGCGCTCTCTCGATTTCTTGGCGCAAGCTATAACAGTCGTCGGTCAGGTGCCCTGAATCTTTGTGAAAGTCGCAGTACAAGTTGGGGTCTTGCACTTTCTTGTTTGTCATTGGCCTGGGAGCCTTGAAATCGTGATTCTCCGTCATCAATACCTCCTTTGGCGTTTTTGTGAGCGGAGTCCAGTGTTTGTCACGATTGTCGTCTCTGACCGCCTTCTTGTAACCAATTCGGTCAATCGTTTCTCGCGCATCTTCTCTGTAGCGCGGCCTGTCGTCGCGGCCTCTTGGTCTCTCAGACTTCCAGTCATGACTCTTGTATTTGTTACGCTTGTTGTTGTTGTCGCGCGTACTTCCTCTTGAGAATCGATCTTCAGGGTAGTAGCCCTTTCCACCAGCAAGGGACTCCTCAGTTTGCGCGACGATTTTTGCGGCTTCCATTAGTTTATCCCACTCCTTTGGCATTCCATCTTTGCCTGTGATGGTTCGAATGAGACTATCGCAGCGTATAGCCTTTTTGAAGTGACAGCGCATGAGTTGCTCACTGACGCCGCCTATTTCCAGACATTCTTTGTTAAAACGCGTGATAAAGTCCTCCAGACCTTCACCATCTCTTCGCCAAATATCTTCTACTTCGGCTGTGTCGCGTTGGTAGCGACGTTGTTGGCTAAAGTAGCTCAAGAATTGCGTCTTGAAATCTGTCCATGATTTAATCTTCCCAGGCGGAAGGCTGTCAAACCAGGCGCGAGCCGCCCCGGTAAGAGTTTGAATGAACAGGTGGCACCACATGGGCATGTTCCAACCTCCCATGCAGCCCACACTCGTGAACGTTCTGACGTGATCGTCTGGATCAGTCAATCCATTGAATTTCCCGACAGTCGGGGGTAGCTTCTCTCGTGAAAGCGGCGCGAGTGCAATTTTCGGGATAAACTTGGAGTGCTCCACAGCTTCCGCTGGTCGGTATGCCAGGCGGAAATCTCTTTCAGCTTCTTCTGTGTAGCCAATGTGTTGTCTTGGCTTGTAGTACTCATGGTTTTTTGGTAAACGATTAAAGACTGACGATTCCTCGTCACCTTCCCATGTGGGATCATACGGGTCCGTTTCTTCCCATTCGTTGTTCATGTTGCGCGGCGTGAGCCGGCTGTGAACAGGGCCTCGTTGAAGGTTCGACGGATAGTCGTAGTAACTATCCGTTTCCCCTCTTGTATCGCGCGTGTCTTGTACGCTTAAACGTCTTGTAGGGGGAGGCCTGTTGATTCTGCCTTGTAGATTGGCTGGCGGGGGAATTTGGCGCACCCCCTGACTCTGAGGGGTGACCAAGGACGGTTCTGCCGTCAAAACTGCTTGCTGCGCGATCAGCGATTGGTATGCTGCATTGATGGTGGCGATGTTCTTGGTATACCACGAGGCTGGGGTTTCGCCTTCTGGTAAGCCTAGTAATGCAGATACATTTTGAGGTGGCGCTGTGTTCGAAGGTCCTTCTCCGTTGTTCCCTGGGGTGACCACTTGGGTGATGCGGTTGATGCTCCCGCGCGGACCCCCAGTATTGGTGATTTCAACTTCGCCGATTTCTTCGATCTGTTGAGCTTGGAAGTTTTGGATTCCTTCACCCAACGCCGTGTTAGAGTTGGTTCCGAAACCGAACTCTGGAATGGTTCCTTGACCGGTCATAGTCGAAGGATGAAAAAGATGCCAAAGGCTCAAATAAAAGAAGATGAGGGTGGATATAGCCCCACGGTGGGCGCCAATGAAGAAACACTGATCTAATTAGGGAGTTAATTAGATTGGTTTATGTTTCTTTCATAATGGTTAATCTTCTTATGGATATTTGAGCTCCGACTTGATAATCGATCCTGCAAAACAGAACACCGTTACTCGTTAAGAGGGGAATGTGGGGGTTTCCCTCTTAACCAGGCTCCGGCGTGAGAATAAGTGACTGCTTTGAGAGTAATTAAGAGCTAAGAGTGAGAGTAGAGGGAATAGAATGTTTAACCTGTGGAATGAGGTCTCTATTTATAGCCGGAGAGGTGTAAGGGGTTATGGGCTGATGGGCCTTGGGCCGGAAGCGGACAACAAAACGGATATGCTCTTTGTCTCACTGGCGTCGACCGCTTAGTGGCTTCTAGACGTTCGTCGGTGCTGGCGCACCTTGATTGGAGCCACGTGTCATTGTTGTCGGCCTTGTTGTCCTTCTGTCATCAGCAGACAAGTGGAGATCGTGGGACAGTTGTCTCCGTCCTCTGACTGGTGCCACGTAGGCGTCCTTGTGTACTTCTCGTCAGGCGATCGTGGCGCACGATTGACCAGAGCCTGCTAGATGCTCATTGGCTCCTTTTACTGCCACTTGTACCTTATGTACCACTGTAGGTAGCCATGCGCTTCCCTACTGAGTGGCTCTTGTTGGACAGCAAACTAACCCGCGCGGGGTTAGCATGCTCATTTGTTCCATTGTTTTATGCTAAGTGCTGATATCTGAGCCTCTTGTGGGCCTTGCCTCGCGCGGGATAAACAACAACGTGTGTAGGTCGCGCGCGGATATTATTAATAAGTTTTCTGAAATAAGGAGTATGGTCTCGCGCGCAACCTGGGCGGAGGTTTGCGCGACTTTTTGGGACCATACCCCTTCAGGTTGGAAGATTGAATGTGTAGGGTTAAAGTTCAAGTATGCTTAGAGTCGAGATTTGGTATTCAAAACAACATAAAAAGTAAGATATGTGAATAGCATGTGAAAATAATCATCTTCAACACTTAACACTTGTATGACACTTGGTAACCACAAGGGTTATGATAATGTTTTCATGAGTTGAACACCCATAAGAATCACAACAAGGTTTAGGTCTTAGGTGATGTTCTACTACTTTAACATATAAACATGAGTTCAACATCAAAGGTTCGAATGAGTGTATATATATATCTAGGTTAAGTACTACATATTATTTAGTCCAATAATTCAAGTAGGAGGTAGAAGATTAGAATCTTCATTTAGGCACCTCGTGTTATCATAGATGTCATGTATGGGGTAGGAAGGACATGCTTCCATTTAGGAACCCCTTGAATGTTCACCACTTCACTTGGTGTAACAACAACCAAGGAGGGTCACGAACTAGGATTTGCACAATAACATAAACAACCTAACTATAGAGAAATCATCAAACCACGTGAGGATTGTATGTAGGACAACCCAAGTTGTTCCCTAATCACTCATGTATCAAAGGCTATGTTTGACATGATTTGTGGGTTGAAACCCTAGACAAAACACCAAGTTTATGAGGTTTAATCCTCTAATTTTAAATGTCTCAACCTTGTTTTTAAGCTTAACCAACCATGGGATAAGTTGTAAGCATTAGGACATAGGTATGAGATGTGTTGAACACAAGTTACATAGGTATAAACAAGTTTTTGATGAACATAAAAACAAACAGAAAGTTTATGGATGATTTCGGGGCATTTCCAGGTCTGATTTCTCCAAGGAGAAGTCTAGGAATCGAACCCCATGATTATACAAGTAAGTAGGAAAAAGAATCAAGTGATTTCGTTAAGAAATGAGTGAGTTATGCTCATTTTCGTGAAGGGGTGTCAATCTGCTCGGACCTTTACTTTCAGCTACGGTTTGGAGGATGTTTTGAGAGTTTTTAGTGTTGCAAAAGTGGTAGAGAGGCTGGTTATAAGTGGTATTTATAGGGGGAAGGATTAGGATTTCAATGGGTTGGGCTTTGGAAGTGTTTAGAAGGGGTTACACCTTGAAACTAGCCCACAAAACCCAACTATATGGGGCTGAATTTTGCTGAATTGGGGCTGCCATATCTCTTTATTTTTTTATTTTTTTTAAAACATTATAATGAGTAATTTTGTTAGTTAAGTTGTGTAATAATATGCAACAATGTTTCTCCTAACTTGTAACAAGGTGAAATATGAAATAAAACATGATTTAACTAGGTAAAAAGTGTAATGTACAAGTATGTAACATGTTTGTAAGTGACAAGTATATGTCACATATTAGATGATTAACCGTTGTATAAATAAGCATATTATTAGGGGTTTTTAGGTATCAACAATTTAAGGACAAGCATGGACATGCATCGTGAATAAGTATCGTATAAGTATGAATTACAAATAAGGGTTCGATGTACAATGAATTCGAACGTATGAACATGTATGAATATGTAGATGTTGAATTTAAAGAAATACGAATTTTATTTATGATCCAAGTCTCGGATTTTACAACGAGAAGACGACTATAATAATACAAGATTTCCAAAAATAACATTACAAGGCGAGCTTTCTAATTATGGAAAGTACGTAGAAGCAGGGCGTTACATTCTTGTATTTACCCATGGTGGTACTACAAGGGTTTATTTATTGCCACCTCTCATAAATGTGCCCATGGCTCAAAGCCATCCAAGGCTACATGTGTCAAGAGCTTGTTTAGATGTATTTTGAGGCATCCAGTTTATATGCGTCCAAAGCTAAATGCTAATAGTATTGAACTTACAATAAACTTTCAACAATTTCCAATGAATTAATCAAATATATAAAAGTTCTACCGAACTAGCGTTCTTGAATAAGGAGTGTGGTGAATACTTCCAAATGATTGATGAGGAGCCTTGAATGTGAAAGTTGGAATCTCATGTTTTAGTGTTATATTATGTTTATGTCTTAGTTCAATTGTTGCTAAACATATTGGTAGTATTGAACTTCTATAAACTATTGAACAATGCTTAATAAGTAATTCAAATATGGTTCGGAGGCCGAATCCAGACATGCACAATAAAAATGAATGACAAAAATAAAAATGATGTAAGTGAGAGGTCAGGAGAAGATGTTGAACCTTTTTTTTTCTTTCCTTTATATGGGTGATTGGGCCAAACCCAAATGGTCATATATTAAGTGGATAGAATCCCATTACCGCATGCCCATTATAGGGTACTATTTATCCTTAAAAATTAAGCGTTTTAAGTAGCACTTCCCTTATAGATCAACGGTGTAGAAAACTAAAAGAAAGGAATAGTGGTAAAAAACCAAGCATGGAAGATCACGTGTGATGTGCAAACAATAAATAAGTAAACAAGTAAGTTGATATGTTTAGTAGCTAAAATGTAATAATTGTAAGTCCAAGGACCGAATGTGTCAAGTTGTAAAAGTTTGAAAAGTTGTTAATGGCAGTTAATAAAAGTAGTTGAAGTTGATTGAATTGATCAGCTTGTTGTTGGAAAAATTCTTTCTCTCTCTAGATTCTCTTTCTAAACTTCAAGCCCTATCATTGGTATCAGAGCCACCAACCCTCGTCGGAGCTCCAATACCGTCCATCTACCACCACAATCCACCGTAACAGAATTCTGTTAATTCTCCGATCATCGTCTTCGTTTCTCCGATCAAATTTTTTCGTCTTCTTCGTTTCAATTCTTCTGTTAATCGTTCCCATTTCAATACCTGGATTGATCAATCGTGATCAATCTATTCCTGGATTTGATCAATTTGTGATTCGATCCATCTTTGTTCGTTTTTCTAATTCTTTTCAAATTCGTTCAATTCACCTTTAAAAACAGTTAATCATGACAACCAGTACTCGTCAACAAGAACTTGAAAAACTAATTAAAGATAATCAGATGTCAAAAGGGAAAATGGAAATTATTGTTCAAGATCTACAAGCCAATTCACAATTGCTCAATGACAGCATGCAGAATGTTGTTATTAGTACAAATGAAAACAAGGCAGCAGTGGCTCAGATTCAATTAAGTTACAATCATTGATAGATAAGATAACAAGTATGGAAACCAACAGAGGAATGGTGGTTAATAATGGCCATCAAGAACAAAGGTTATCTCGTTTAGGAAGGCTGGATTTTCCTAAATTCAATGGTGAAGATGTTGAGGGATGGGTGTACAAATGTAATCATTTCTTTGAAATTGATCATACCCCTGAAAACCTAAAAATGAGATATGCTGTTGTCAATTTGGAAGGAAAGGCTTTACAATGGCATCAAGGTTACTTGAAAAGTAATAATATGTCTGTTGATACCATCACTTGGGATGAATATAGAAGGTCTACTGAAGCAAGATTTTCTATAGAATTATTTGTGGATGCTTTAGAAGAAATCAAGAACTTGCATAAAAAAGGTAGCCTCCAAGATTACTGTGATGCTTTTGATGCTCTCTTAAACAAGGTGGATTTGTCTCAAGAACAGGCTATTAGTCTGTTTGTTGGTGGTTTAAAAATGGAAGTTAGATGTTTAGTAAAAGCCTTTAAACCAAGAAACTTAAGAGAGGCTTATGCTATTTCTAAACAACAGGAAAACATACACAACACCTTATTTGGCCATTCTGGAACCAAGAAATATCAATACTACTCCACTTCAAATACCAACCAAAAACCTACCACTTCAACTTTTAAAACACCCCCAACCATGAATGCCAACTCACTACCTTTACTACCTAAACCTGCCCAAAATATTCCACCAAGAACCACTAGGAAATTAACAACCAAAGAAATGGCTGAAAAAAGGGAGAAGGGAGAATGTTTTTGGTGCAATGAGAAGTTTACTCCCTCTCATAATTGCAGGAATAAACAGTTGTTTACTATTGAGTTAGTAAATGAGGATGATGAAAACTGTTGTGATGAAGAGGAGATTGTAATTGGGGGGGAAGAACCACAAATTTCGATTCATGCTATTACAGGAGTACCCTCTTGTTCAACAATGAAGATTGTGGGATATATGGGTAATAGAAGGCTGTTTATATTGGTAGATTCAGGATCAACTCACAACTTCATAAGTCTTAAGTTGGTAAAGAAGTTGCAATGCTTACTTCAGTCTGTATCATCTATGAAGGTTACAGTGGCCAATGGTAATCAATTAGAATGTGGACAAAGATGCATAGGGTTTAAATGGAAGATGCAGGGTATGTGGTTTCAAGCTGATATGCTTGTAATTCCATTAGACAGTTATGACATGGTGTTGGGAATAGAATGGTTGTCTATGTTGGGAGACATTGTATGGAATTTTGCTGATATGACCATGCAATTTAAGGTACAGGATAAGGTGTATACATTGAGAGGAACTAAAACAAATGGAATTAAGCTGTGTTCCACTGAAACAATGAGTAGTCTGTTAAATGAAGGTGCAGGGGCAATTCAGTCATAAATGTTTGGGTTGCAACTGAAGGATGATGTGCAGAATGATCCATTTGGGTCCAAGGTAACTAATCCCATTACTTGTGTAAATTTGCAGTCATTATTGGAGGAGTATAAAGATGTTTTTTATATCCCCACTGCATTACCTCCAAAGAGGTCTTTTGATCACAAGATAGTCCTTAACAATGGGGACAAACCTGTGAACTTAAGATCTTATAGATATCAAGCTTTGCAAAAGGATGTGATAGAAAAGATGACACAAGAAATGTTAGATTCAGGGGTAATAAGGAGTAGCCAAAGCTCCTTTGCAGCACCTGTGGTACTAGTTAAGAAGAAAGATGGGTCATGGAGATTATGTATTGATTATAGACAACTCAATGAGGCCACAGTGAAGAATAGATTTCCTATACCCCTTATTGATGAGTTACTTGAAAAATTAGGTGGTGCCACCATTTTTTCCAAACTGGATTTAAGGTCTGGCTATCATCGAATCAGAATGTATGAACCTGACATACATAAAACAGCATTCAGAACACATCAGGGGTTGTTTGAGTTCTTGGTAATGCCCTTTGGGCTAACCAATGCCCCTGCTACTTTTCAAGCCCTGATGAACCAAACATTTAAGGCTCAGTTGAGGAAGTTTGTGCTTGTATTTTTTGATGACATTTTGGTTTACAACAAAGATAAGGATCAACATTTGAACACTTGAAACAAGTGTTGGAAACTATGATAAATCAGCAATTATTTGCTAAAATGTCTAAATGCAGTTTTGGGGGACAGAAGGTAGAGTATCTTGGGCATGTTATTACAAAAGAAGGTGTATCAACTGACCCTACTAAGATTGAAGCAGTGATGTCATGGGCTGCTCCCATTAATGTGAAACAATTAAGGGGGTTTCTGGGTCTTTCAGGGTATTACAGAAGGTTCATTAGATCCTATGGATTGATTGCCAAACCACTGATAGATCTGCTCAAGAAGGATGCTTTTAAATGGTCCAAAGAAGCAGATTATGCCTTCCAACAGTTAAAAACTGCCTTATGCACTGCACCAGTATTGGCTCTACCTGATCTTTCAAAGACTTTTGTGGTAGAAACGGATGCATCTGCATTGGGAATTGGAGCTGTGTTGATGCAGGATCATCATCCTTTAGCTTTTATCAGTAAAGCCCTGTGCCCAAGACAACAGGTATTGTCTGTCTATGATAGAGAATTACTTGCAATTTTACTTGCAATCAAGCAATGGCATTACTATTTGATCAGTGGCCATTTTCTTATCAAAACTGATCAGAAAAGTTTGAAACATTTACTTGATCAAAAGATAACCACACCTTTGCAACACTCCTGGATGGTCAAGTTAATGAACTATGACTTTGAAATCCAGTACAAGAAAGGTGTTGATAATGTAGCTGCTGATGCATTATCTAGACTGCAAACTGTTTCTTTGTTTAAGTTGGCAGTCTCATCTTTTGAACCCTTGTTCCTTGAGAAGATTAAGCAAACTTGGCAAGGTGACCTCAACCTACAAAACATTATTCAGAATTGTGATACAGAAGGGTAGAACGGTCATTACAGTTGGAATGAGGGGCTCTTGAAAAGAAAAAATAAGCTGGTAGTGGGAAATGATGAAGTTGTTAAAAAAGAGTTAATTCAGTATTGTCATGAGTCATCTGTTGGGGGCCATTCAGGAATTCATGCCACCTTACAAAGACTCAAAGGACTTTTTTATTGGAAAGGGCTGTCTAAGAATGTGAGGGATTATGTTAGAAGATGTGATGTTTGCTTACAAGCTAAATATGAGACAACAGCCTATCCTGGTCTCATACAACCACTACCTATTCCTACTTGTATCTTTTCTGATATAAGTATGGATTTTATCACTGGGCTACCTACTTCCAAGGGTAAGAATGTCATCTTTGTTGTTGTGGACAGACTTACCAAGTATGCTCATTTCATTGGGATGACCCATCCTATTTCTGCAACTTCTGTGGCCCAGGCATTTGTTGACAATGTTTATAAACTACATGGTTGGCCTTCTACCATAGTTTCTGACAGGGATTCCATCTTCTTGAGTAAGTTCTGGCAGGAGTTCACTAGACTTCAAGGCATTTCTCTAGCTATGTCTACTGCCTATCACCCTCAAAGTGATGGTCAGACTGAAGTGGTCAACAGGTGTCTTGAGACATACCCGAGATGCATGATTTTACACTACTCATACTCCTGGTTTCATTGGCTTTCACTGGCAGAGTGGTGGTACAACACCAACCACCATACAGCCATAAAGACTACTCCTTTTCAAGCTTTGTATGGATATGCTCCCCCAATTCATGTTCCTTATGTTCATAGAGACACATTAGTGGCCAGCATTGATTCTGAAATGTGTTCAAGAGAGGAGGCTATATCAGTTCTGAGATCCACTTTACAAATGGCCCAAAACAGGTTAAGGCAGCAAGCTAATAAGCATAGAACTGACAGGAGTTTTCCTTTGGGCTCTTGGGTGTATTTGAAACTAAGACCTTATGTGCAGACCACATTGAGGGGTGCTACTTTTTCAAAAATGTCTCCAAAGTACTATGGGCCCTATTTGATCACTCAAAAAATTGGAGAAGTAGCTTACAAGCTAGACCTGCCAGAGGAGTCTCAATTGCATCCTGTATTTCATGTTTCCTTAATGAAACCTGCTCATGGCCCTCCGACCACTATCACTCCTATTCCTCAGGCTGCAAGGTTTTCTTTAAAGCCACTAAAGGTACTGGACCATCGACTAATAAGGAAAGGTAAAAGAGGTGTTGCTCAGGTGTTGGTTCAGTGGGAGAGTCAATCTGTGATGGAAGCTACATGGGAAGATCGTTATGAGTTTGTGCTAAGATTTCCTGATTTTGTCCTTTGAAGATTGGTGTTGCACCTTGAGGACAAGGTTCTTAATAGGGAGGGAGTATTGATATGTTTAGTAGCTAAAATGTAATAATTGTAAGTCCAAGGACCGAATGTGTCAAGTTGTAAAAGTTTGAAAAGTTGTTAATGGCAGTTAATAAAAGTAGTTGAAGCTGATTGAATTGATCAGCTTGTTGTTGGAGAAATTCTTTCTCTCTCTAGATTCTCTTTCTAAACTTCAAGCCCTATCATAAGTAAAGAGTTTAGAAAAAGAGATTGACAATCGATTTATAGAGGTTTAAGGGATGTTAACTGACCCCTCTAAGTCCTCTCCATGAACCTCTGATTGAGAGTTTGCTCCACTAATCGTCTCCCTAAAACAATAGGGATCACTAGTACACCAATGTCTCACTAGATAAAGGTAGTGCTCACCTTCTTTGACTCATTATGTCAAGAGAGTTGTCTTTACACTTCTCACTATATCAAGATAGTAACATCTCATACACATCAACATTATATTAAGATAATGTGATCTCCCTTGACTTACAACATACATTCATTTAACTCTTTACAAGGAAGTGATCACCATAAAACTCATCTCACTAAGTATGGTAGTGACCACCAAGCTCTTTTCTCACTTTTACAAATTTATAATCACAGAATACAAATCTCTAAGTAGTTGTGGTTATTATGAAATACAAGAGTGGTAGATGATAAATATTGAAGCACACACTCTTCTTCCTTTTTTTCTTGTTTTTCTTGCTCTTGATCTTTAATCTTCTTAAATGATATGATAATACAAAAGGAATGAATAGAAGATCTATTTGATAAGTATCTGAAAATGATTAGACCAAAAGGGATAAGTGAAAAAGGTTAGGGTTTGCTTGTTTTTATAGGTACATGACAAAAATATAAACACAACAATCAGACCCCTCCACGGTCAATGTCACGGATGATACCATAGACTATGAAAATAAACACTTTTCAACTTTGTTATTTTTGTGTTTTCCACGTTTTGCGTTGTCTTGTCCCCTCAACACTTTTCCCACACTCAAATCTTTGTTTTTGTATAGTGTCTAGTTTTTAAGCATGGTCAAGGTTACAACATACAAATAGAAAGTCTTCAACTAGATTCATCTAATCTTTTATTTCAAAATACCTCAGGTTAGTTTTCAACTTGTTTAATTCCCTTGAGACTTTACTTGTTTTGATTGACTGAATCTTGATTTACCTTGTAACTAATCCTTGATTAAACATCTTTCTAATTCCCAATTAGATCACTTGACGGTTTGGCTTAAAGATTCATACTTGATGGTTAGCCTTTGATCCACACTTGATAATTAAGCTTTGATCCTTATTTGATCTTTTTAATAAGGGGTGAACAATGTCCTCTCAAATTTACAGATAAATAATAACATTTTCTCTCTCCTATACTCACAACTACTTACAACCACGTACAACCACTTTTCATAAAATAAAACCCCCCGCACATATTTTGGGGGAAGGGGTGGATGTGAATGCTCTTAGACTTGTATCTTCACATTTGTTCTTTGTAATACCGAATCTCACTTGAACTTTGTAAGCTTGAATTATATCTCGAACTTTTTAGGCTTGGATCATTGTAAACTTGAATTATAACTGGAATCTAAATCTTTTATCTTTGTAAGCTTCCAAAAGATAAATGTTTTGCCTAAATCATGACTTTATCGTTCATTGTCTTGATTGCTCGTGTCGAGCTCTCATTGACTCATTTTCAATCTTCATGTCAACTCTTAATTCATGATAAATGTAGCATATATCTGTTTTGCATTGATTCCTCGCATTAGGCTTTGATGATTCAAACTGAATCTTGATCTTCAATGACGATTATGGCATTTATTACTTTCCCATGAAATTCCTCAACACGTCTTGAGTGTTATCATTTACTTATGATATCATCGTCGTCATCATCATCGGTAAATCCCACCAATAGCAAAACTAAGGTAGGGTCTGAGATGTCACACCCCAACCCAAAAGTGCGTAAAGCAAAAAGGGTTCGTGTAACACCCGTCTAGTTTACATGAATTTAATAATAGTACAACTCATTTTTTTTATATAAAAGATGCCTGGTTAACATAGATTTCATAATTATAATTCATTAGTAGCAAAGACCTTAGTCGACTAACGACTAAGTTAAAACATCCAAAAGTTGTTTAACAATTTGTTTATAATTCATAAACATAATCTATTAAGGTTTAAAACATTGCGGAAGCTTGTAAATAGTGTTCGGTTCTTCAAAAGCTGGCTCGATCATCTTCCGGTTAGTTCCAACATCACCTAGGATCAAAACCACAACAAATGTTAATTTTGATAAGGTTACAATGGATATAAACAAGTTCCAAGGGTCAAACAACAAAAAAATAAAATTTTCTCAGATCAAGGGGGCGTCGCGTGACGCCAAGGGCCTAGGTGTCACGCCTAGCCTTGATTTTCACAGAATGCTTGTTCAGTTGATGCTGTACATTCCCAGCTCAAAGTTTAATCAAGTCCCAACTTAAAATAGCCATAACTTATGATCCGTAAGTCCGTTTTTAGTGATTCTTTTTCCTACACGACCGTATTTAAATTACCGACGTGTCTACCATAATTGTTATCCTGAAAATTTGGTTTACGGGCTTAGTCACTAAAATCTCTATTTAGATTTTCGAACCACTATATTTTCACAACTTTACTACCATACAATAGCAACCTTGAGGCGTTTTCACCCAACATCCGGGGCTTAGCATCACTCGCATTTCCTTACCAATTCCATGGTTTAATGTTCTTGTGATTGATGTCGCCATTGCTAACTATTAAACACCAACACAACTAATTACACAATTATTCGACCCGCTTGGCTCATCTATGGAATCCTCCATTATAATGACTACCAAACGATTTCTAAACGATTCTTAACCTATTAAATTCAAGTGGTGAACATCGTCACTTCAATCAACACCACATTTATTCTAAACACAACCATACATGTTCTTATTTCAAATTTACTTAATGTAACGGATTAAGTTACATACCTTCATAATTCGTCGACATTGCTTTCTAACCATAATTACCCATTCCCGGGCTTGTCGACCTTAGCGTATCCCTTCTAATCCACGGTTTCTGGTTTTATAACTCAATTTAACGAGTGACGTTCGAGTCACTCAAAACACTACCATTTCGACCATTATTTTAACACATTCTTCATCTAGTGAATTACATCACTTTACTTACATCCCATTATGACAATTAAGCGATATTATCAATAAACATATCTAACCAACTATTTATTTTGACCCGCTTGGTTTGTCGAGTGAATTCCATCACTTCTTAGACTCACCAAACGCATCTATTTTTCAATAACATATCTAACCAACTATTTATTTTGACCCGCTTGGTTTGTCGAGTGAATTCCATCACTTCTTAGACTCACCAAACACATCTATTTTCGTTATAACAACATTAGACATATTTACGACTAGGCTTATCTACATAAATGTAACGAGACGACAAGTCGCGTACCTTTAAAGCGCTCCCTTCAAACGCGTATCGCCACTAGCTCGTCCACTTAACGTTCCTATTTCCTTGCCTATAGAGTTCAACCATAGATGTTTAGAACTCTCTTATAGTATATAACGCATAATTTACCACACTAATCAAATATGCGTTTTTAGTCCAAATTCTCAACACTTATCTTCTCTTAGGCATTATATCAAACACCTAATGCGCATGATTTCATACAATTCAAAAATCAAGTTCTTGACTAACTATTTAACCAAGATTTAAACATTATTTCACATCTTCATGACAAATTTTCATATCAACCAATCTGGATTTGCTCCATAGAGCTCAAATACACTAAGTTAACAAAGATAACCCTAGTGTTTAACATAATTCTACAAAACCCACTTATCACCTTCAATGGTGACTATGAATTTCACAATAAATAGGAAAAATTTCAACAAGTAGTTGACTAGGGTTTATCCCTAGACACTATTTCATCCCAAACAACTAACATGCAACATCAATTTGAATTTCATGGATTCACTCAGAAATTTAGATGAAGGTTTTTCCATGGAAATTACATACCTTATGATCCTTTTTCAGAGGGGATCACTAATTTGTGCTTGGAAATTGATTTGGAACAGATTAGAACTTCCAATTTGATCAATTTTGACAAGAACTAGGGTTTGGTGGGGAGCCCTTTGTCGCCCCTGTGTTCCTGATCGACCAGACACACCTTTGTGTGTGTTTGGTGTGTGTTATTTTATTTTTATTAAATCAAGTTTCAAGTTTTACAACATAAGCCCCTCAACCTTTGTTAACTTTATAATTTAGACTTTTTCAATGCCTTCATGAGTTACTACAAGACAACTAGCAAACTAGGTTATTTATTTCCTATTTAGCTTATTCTCATTTATTTAGTACACCTAAAATGCTAATATAAAGTTTTATAAATTTCGGGATGTTACAAGTCCATCCCCCTTAAAAGGGTTTCGTCCCCGAAACCTTCTTTAAGTACTCCTTTGGTCTAGACCTTACTATCTTTGTTGCCTTTTTGACCGGGCTGTGTTTTAACCATCCAGTCATTGAGTCCGTCGGCATACTTACTTCACGCTAGTCTTATATTGACAAGCGTTCTATATAGGTCACCACATTATTTTGACTACAACTTGTTTATTGCCTAGACTAGTTGGTCACCATCTTACCTCATACCTCGTCATTCGGGTATACTATATTACCGTCATCAGCCCTTTGCGTGTTTATAATTTCATATCTAGTAACTCATATTACAGCATGGTTGTATTCTGTACCACTCTTGGGTCCATGATCACATCACGTCATATTTAGATTTTCGTCAGTTTTTTTTATTATGAATCTTCTTTTGAATGCATCGCCTTATACCTATCGGCGTCAAGGCTTATGTTCTTTAGTATTAACCATTTTCTAACTTCTCTCATAATATTTATATTTGTTAGAACGTTGTTTCTTTACTAAAACTGAATTTTAGTTTAATGTTTTCTCTTTAACACGTGTCGATTTATCATATCAAGGAATTGGCGACAAGGATTATTCTTCTGTGTTATCATTTTACGCGAGAAATCATGATTGGTTCCCACGCTTTATATTATCGACCCGCAGGTTCCGTTACTTAGCCTTGTAAACTATTTTATTAGGTCTTCACCTTTTTAGGGTGAGACCCCATAGTTTGTTCATTTGCGACTCAATGGTCATTTTGGTCCCGTAGACCTTTACATTGATATAATCTGGAGTTTATGGTGATCCCATGGATCATCTTCTATCCGTTTGGCCTTGACCGTAGTCTAAGGCTACACTCATTTTCTTTCAGATTATCTTTTCGACTCTATGACTTCTTATATCACCTTCGCGTCGGTTTATTTTACTCATACCGTTATTTGGGTTATGCCCCCATTTCCTCTCAACCCGTTACCGGGTTCATTATCTTAATGTTTTTAACACCCCGGTTTTATTGATTTGCGTTTTCCTTTCCATAATCTTTTACGACCTATCACATTGATTCAGTGATATTTCGCACTTTCATTATTCGGGCTACGCTTACTTGGAATATCAAGTATTATACTTTATTCAACCCGTCCAGTATTAAAATAATTGAATATAACTATCAAAATTTTTGTTTTTGTGAAATTTTATTGTCCTTTAGTCATAACTCTTAATCCAAGTCTTTTGACTTTTAATCTGCGTCACCGTCTCTTGGTTTACGTATATATCCATATTCCTACCCATCTATCGGGTATTTTGCCGAAGTCATTATCGAAGCAGCCATTCCGGCATGCATTATGACTTCGTTTTGATTTATTCAGTAGTATTAGCGTATTCTGTCGCCCTTATTCCACCAAGTCCTTTATTCTTTCATTCATCTTGTTTGACTTGTTCGTGTGTACTTCATCACTAATGATAGTCAAATTTTACCCTTATTCCCTAACATTCTTGTTTATTGATTTATATATTTTTTTATTTACCTTGATTCTTATCCCTTCCCTTGGGCTCATTACCTTAATGTAACACGCTCCCTTCATCCGGCTTTCGTTTACCTTTATTATTAAGCATTTGGTTTATTTAATCCGAACACCACCTTTCTATTGTTAGCAGCCCTTAGGTCTGTTTCTTTTACAAATGTTCCGAAGGCTCATTTCTTAAGTCTTATACGGCTTTTGGGGTTTACCCGTTTTTATTCTAACACTTTCATAAAGTTTATTTTACTAGGCTTTTATATAATCACATCCATCACTGCGATCATCTTTCTTCCTCTTGAGGATTTGATTAATAACGTATTACTTGGTTGGTTACCCATACCCAAGTTTCTAAATTTGCATTTATTGATACTTTATTATTCATAGTAGCGAATAATACGTATCATCCATTTAACTTCTTTTTCGCGGATATTCTCGGTCCGAGTCTTAGTTTCTCATCTTCAACCTTAGTCCTATTGTAACAATAACAAAATTAATTCATTTAATTTAATTATTCCTTATTGTTGCATGAAATTTATCTACATCGTTTGTTGATGTAAATGATGCTTCTACACGTTTTATTTAATTTGGCCAAGTCTATAACCTTGTCTTTGCTATTTATTACTATTGCAATTTCCGGGTTCGGGCGTAATTACACTCCTTCCCATTACAACATTTATTCACTTCGTTAAGTTCCCGGGTTCGAGTGTACGCGCACTCCTTCCCATTGCAATTTTCATCGGGATTACTTTTTGTCTCGGCTTCACATGCTCACCATTATTTATTTTCTTATCTACATATATATATATATATATATATACATTTATATGGGTATTTATTTTACATAATTCACCCAATTCATTACTCATATGTGCCCTTATGCAACTATCATTCGCACTCGTATCGAATAAAATTTACGTTAAATTAAATTTTCAAGAAACATACCTAAAATGTCATCAGGTTCAGCTTTAGCCTCTGTGGTTGTTATATAAAACGACCTTGTCCTTGACTTCTGAGCATCAGACATTGTGTCGATTGTGTCTTTAGTTCCAAGCCTCTCTGGACATTTAGACTTCTTATGTCTTGGCTTACCACATGTGCCCTTGTGAATTTTTCCACAAAGTTTGCACTGATGTAACACACTTTTTGTAACTCCTTTCTTGGGAGCTTTATTAGATTTGGATTTCTTTACGAATCTTGGATTCATATCCCACGCCATCCTTTCTTCTATTTCTTGTAGTATGCTGTCTTTCAATTCAGCCATCATATCGTTCACCATCGGCACGATTGTGGTTTGTATTCTATCAATATACTGTGATAGACTATTTTCTAGAGCTTTTCCGACCGCCTCGGAAATCTTAGCTTTCATTTGTTCAGTCAATTGAGATGTCGAATCATCTCCGGTTACTCCAGACATTTCTTTAACTGAAACATCCATCACGATTTATCAATAATTATTTAATTCATTTCCATCTTATTATACGGAAATTTATATCACTCTCACTCAATCATAAATAATGTGTTATTCTTTTTCGGTTTGGTCAAGTATATATCTTGCCTTACCTTTCTTACTTAGTGTATTTTCCCGGGTTCGAGCGTATTTATACACTCCTCCCATCTTTCCGTCATCTTGAAACTGAAATGTTTACACTAATTGTTAAACATTTCATCTATGACATATGCGTCATTCATTTTGATCTAGCCAAGTTCACCACTTGCTTAAACCATTTATGCTTAGTGCACTTTTCCGGGTTTGAGTGTGTAAACACGCACTTCCCGTGCATATCAAATCAAATTTCCTTTTTCTAGTAAGTCTACTAAAGCAATTAATTCTTACCGGACGATCGATCAAGCTTGAACCGAACACTTTGTTGACAACCTTAAGCTCTGATACCAACATGTAAGACCCGTCTAGTTTACATGAATTTAATAATAGTACAACTCATTTTTTTTATATAAAAGATGCCTGGTTAACATAGATTTCATAATTATAATTCATTAGTAGCAAAGACCTTAGTCGACTAACGACTAAGTTAAAACATCCAAAAGTTGTTTAACAATTTGTTTACAATCCATAAACATAATCTATTAAGGTTTAAAACATTGCGGAAGCTTGTAAATAGTGTTCGGTTCTTCAAAAGCTAGCTCGATCATCTTCCGATTAGTTCCAACATCACCTAAGATCAAAACCACAACAAATGTTAGTTTTGATAAGGTTACAATGGATATAAACAAGTTCCAAGGGTCAAACAACAAAAAAATAAATTTTTCTCAGATCAAGGGGGCGTCGCGTGATGCCAAGGGCCTAGGTGTCACGCCTAGCCCTGATTTTCACAGAATGCTTGTTCAGTTGATGCTGTACATTCCCAGCTCAAAGTTTAATCAAGTCCCAACTTAAAATAGCCATAACTTATGATCCGTAAGTCCGTTTTTAGTGATTCTTTTTCCTACACGACCGTATTTAAATTACCGATGTGTCTACCATAATTGTTATCCCGAAAATTTGGTTTACGGGCTTAGTCACTAAAATCTCTATTTAGATTTTCGAACCACTATATTTTCACAACTTTACTACCATACAATAGCAACCTTGAGGCGTTTTCACCCAACATCTGAGGCTTAGCATCACTCGCATTTCCTTACCAATTCCATGGTTTAATGTTCTTGTGATTGATGTCGCCATTGCTAACTATTAAACACCAACACAACTAATTACACAATTATTCGACCCACTTGGCTCATCTATGGAATCCTCCATTATAATGACTACCAAATGATTTCTAAACGATTCTTAACTTATTAAATTCAAGTAGTGAACATCGTCACTTCAATCAACACCATATTTATTCTAAACACAACCATACATGTTCTTATTTCCAATTTACTTAATGTAACGGATCAAGTTACATACCTTCATAATTCGTCGACATTGCTTTCTAACCATAATTACCCATTCCCGGGCTTGTCGACCTTAGCGTATCCCTTCTAATCCATGGTTTCTGCTTTTATAACTCAATTTAACGAGTGACGTTCGAGTCACTCAAAACACTACCATTTCGACCATTATTTTAACACATTCTTCATCTAGTGAGTTACATCACTTTACTTACATCCCATTATGACTAATTAAGCAATATTATCAATAAACATATCTAACCCACTATTTATTTTGACCCGCTTGGTTTGTCGAGTGAATTCCATCACTTCTTAGACTCACCAAACGCATCTATTTTCGCTATAACAACATTAGACATATTTACGACTAGCTTATCTACATAAATGTAACGAGACGACAAGTCGCGTACCTTTAAAGCGCTCCCTTTAAACGTGTATCGCCACTAGCTCGTCCACTTGACGTTCCTATTTCCTTGCCTATAGAGTTCAACCATAGATGTTTAGAACTCTCTTATAGTATATAACGCATAATTTACCACACTAATCAAATATGCGTTTTTAGTCCAAAATCTCAACACTTATCTTCTCTTAGGCATTATATCAAACACCTAATGAGCATGATTTCATACAATTCAAAAATCAAGTTCTTGACTAACTATTTAACCAAGATTTAAACATTATTTCACATGTTCATGACAAATTTTCATATCAACCAATCTGGATTTGCTCCATAGAGCTCAAATACACTAAGTTAACAAAGATAACCCTAGTGTTTAACATAATTCTACAAAACCCACTTATCACCTTCAATGTTGACTATGAATTTCACAATAAATAGGCAAAATTTCAACAAGTAGTTGACTAGGGTTTATCCCTAGACACTATTTCATCCCAAACAACTAACATGGAACATCAATTTGAATTTCATGGATTCACTCAGAAATTTAGATGAAGATTTTTCCATGGAAATTACATACCTTATGATCCTTTTTCAGAGGGGATCACTAATTTGTGCTTGGAAATTGATTTGGAACAGATTAGAACTTCCAATTTGATCAATTTTGACAAGAACTAGGGTTTGGTGGGGAGCCCTTTGTCGCCCCTGTGTTCCTGATCGACCAGACACACCTTTGTGTGTGTTTGGTGTGTGTTATTTTATTTTTATTAAATCAAGTTTCAAGTTTTACAACATAAGCCCCTCAACCTTTGTTAACTTTATAATTTAGACTTTTTCAATGCCTTCATGAGTTACTACAAGACAACTAGCAAACTAGGATATTTATTTCCTAGTTAGCTTATTCTCATTTATTTAGTACTTTAAAATGCTAATATAAAGTTTTATAAATTTCGGGATGTTACAGTTCGAGTATACTCATAGATTGTGTTTAACGAGTAAACACTCTCTTGGATTGAAGGGAGCGCTGAGAGAGATTAGCCTGAACAGTTAACGGTAGCATAAACGATAAGCGGCGCGTAAACGATGCAATAATACCAAGTGTCGGGTGGTAATCCTATCGGATGGTAATCTGATCGGATGGCCAGTCGATCGGATGGCAATCCGTTCGGATGGTCGTCCGATTGGATGACCATTCGATTGGATTGACACCTTGTTTGGTAAAGATGTGTTTGTGTATGATGGCTTTGAAGTTTTCGTTGTAGCATTTTGAAAACAGAGAAGTATCTCTGCCCTTCAGGTCGATCAATCGAACGGCGGTTCGATCGGGTAACGATTCGATTGGTGGGACACTTAGTGAGAACAAGTTCACAGCAGGGTTGTCACTCGATCGGATAGCAATCCGATCGGGTGGCAATCCGTTGGTTACTGATAAACATTGAACACGTTGAAAATTGTTAAGTGTTGAAGCTCCAAATGTCACATGGTCGGATAGTCGTTCGATCGGATGGCAATCCGATCGGACGGCACTTCATTCAACATTCAGATCTTGACAAGTTGAAAAAGTTTAAGTGTGGGACCAAGTGTAAGCCGATCGGATGGCTGTTCGATCGGATGGCAATCCGATCGGACGACAATCCGTCCTAACTACCTGATCGTCTTTGACACTTGATTGTTCTGAAAGTTTTGCAGTTTTGATCGAGACGGTGTGATAACATGCTAAACAATAGAAACCCCATCTTAACCCAAGTGATCCAATCGAACAGGAATCACCCTAGTCCGATCGATTAACTGTTCCAAGATGGTTGTTCATGTCTAACCCGAAATCGGTAGCCTCTTTGATAGAAATAAGATCTTGAACCGACCCAACACTAAGAAGGAGTAGAAGATCAGAACGAGCTCTGATTCTATCGGTTTTGAGTGCATTAAGTGTAAAAGAGTTGAAAGAAAGTTACAAAAACAATCTTTCAATCCTTTTAATCATGAATATGTGTAGATCTATGCGAAAACATTGTTAAATCTTGTGGAAATCCTTCAGATCTGAGTTGTTCTTGATGGAATGAGGCCAATACTTGAAGTACATAAGAACTCCATGATGACATCATCCTAGAACACCTCAAATCCGTTGATTTCACGGTTAAAAGTTAAGATTCAAAGGTGAAAAAGATGAAGGATTGTGTGTTGATCATAGAAGTACAAGATTTAGGTTGAAAACTTACAAGAATCGCGAGAAATCGAGAGAAAGAAGGCTGAAGTGCGGCTGGGTCGAGTAGATAGCTGTCACATCAAGTGATGTGACAAGTGAGGGTATTTATAGGGTTTCCCAAAAAGGAAAGTGCAAAGGGTCGAGTGGGTCACCGATCGGATGGATGTCCGATCGGTTGGCAATCCGATCGGATGGCAATCCGATAGGATGGCCACTCGATCGGGCGACCATTCGATCCTGGTGTCCGGCATGTTGAGTTTCGTCGTTTCGATTCGCGTGTTGAGTGTTGCGATGCGTTTCGAGTGAGCGATGCGATAGAATTACCCATTAGTTACACAAATAACCTAACTACTATATCTAACATACAATCACTATAAATAACTTGCGTTTAGCGTTTGCGATTAAGTTGCGATTGCGTTTCGTTTAATCACCACAAAACATAAAGCAAACATGCACAAGTAACACATAAGTAAAACACACACACGTAAAACAATATACAGAACCTATTATTCCAGGCGCGAATGCGATTGCGATGCGATAAGAGATTAAGCGATAAAAACAAGCGATAAATAGCGATTAAATCTCGATTATTAACATGTACTCCACATAATACAACTAATGCGATAAAGTAAATAGATTATCTACAAGTCAAAGAAGTCAAAACAGGAGTTGAGCAAGGAGTGATAGATCGCAATTAGCAATCTTTTCTTCTTTTGACTTCAATCTTGACTTTGACTTTGACTTTCGTAACACGGGGTGTTACATGAGAAGGGTAAGATATTGACAACTTTACCTCTACCCCGTAGGAGTAGAGAGACTGCTTACAGTGAGACCTCCGTCTCGATAGTAGTTTTGTATCAAGCCTAGGACATGATGCACATAACACTCAACAATTGGGACAAAGGTCGATTTATGCATGTACTTCATTGTCTTTCGGCTATCAACGCCACCACATGATGCATGATTAGTCGTTCGTCGCTTTTATCATTATTTTCGCGAAATTGGTAAAATAACGTTATAATTAGTGCAATTTACTTCATATGTTGACTTGTGATTAATTTGATAACTTATTGGCTTTTATACCTGATATCATTTATAGCACATGTCGGTTTTGTATTGTTTTGACATAATTTGATAGCTTATTGATAATATGTGTATACTTGGTGACTTCATATTAGATAAACAAGTATTATGTTGCATATTATTATCTTATATAAGTTATTCATAGAAGATGTTACTTAATTTTTAGATTATGAAAACTAGGGTTTAATACTCATCAAATTGAACCACTATTTCCCAACAATGTCCTTCCTTTTTATAATGTCAAAAATATGTAACTTTTACTAGATTTGCCAACAGAAGTTAATGATATTAACAATGCAACATACCTATAGACTGTAACTTGATTGAACCCGTGCTTTTCTATTTTAAACCTAATGACCCGCATTGACCCGTAACTCTAATTTAATAGACCTAAGTTGACCTATGGATAAGAGCTTCTACTTTTTAACTGAACCACTTTGACCCCCTTGCCTAATTTATTTGAAACAAAACAACCCATTGTAGTTTTTAAATGGTTAAAACTGACCTATATAATAGTTTTGGGGACAAATTTGTGCCCTCTACCTCCATAGTCACAAGTTCTCTTTTTTATTTTTCAAGGAATGAATTACAAGTTTTATCCTTTATCTTTATACCCAATTTCAGGCGGTGTCCTTTATCGTTAAAATTGAAGAGTTTTGTACTTAATGTTTGAGAATCCTTGACGTTATGTCCTGTAACCCTAACTTAGTTAGATTTTTTGGTTAAATTTGGTCATGTGACTTGCATGTAAGGGTATATTTGTCTTTTCACCATTATAGGGACTAGTGTGAGGTTCATTGGGGAACACTAAAAAGTGGGGAACAGTGAGGAACCGACTCAAACGAACTCCGATTGGACTCATTCAAGCGGTGTTGGAACCGGCTCGTCGAACCCTAACTAGGATCTCTTAACCCTAAACCCTAAATCATAACCCCTAAACCCTAAATCATAACCCCTAAACCCTAAATATATTAGGGTTTGGCTTTTAGGGTTTAGCTTTAGGGTTTAGCCTTAGGGTTTAGCTTTAGGGTTTTGCTTTAGGGTTTAGGGTTTAGCTTTAGAGTTTAGCTTTAGGTTTAGCCTTTAGGTTTAGCTTTTAGGGTTTATAGTTTAGATTTTACGGTTTAGCTTAGGTTTTAGCCTTATTTTTTAGCTTTAAGGTTTAGAGTTTAGGAGTTAGGATATAGGGTTTCGGGTTAAGAGATCCTAGTTAGGGTTCGACGAGCTGGTTCCAACGCCGCTGGAATGATTCCAATCGGAGTTCCTTTGAGTCGGTTCCCCGTTGTTCCCCACTTTTTTAGTGTTCCCCAATGAACCTTCCCCATAGGGGCTATTGTATAAATATTAAATATCTAGGGACTATTGTGTAAAATAATGAAAAAAATATGTATTCTATCTCCTCTCTCTCTCTCTCTCTCTCTCTAAGAGCAGGCGGGGTGGTCCGTGATGGCCACCCCATAACGCGTGATACCACCACGAACACCGCCGCCCCCACTATGGTCACGCGTGATTTTTTAAACGTGTTGAATCCTTCACGCGTTGAAAGTTTGAAAAATTGGACCGTTGATTGATTTTTGGCCGTTATTTTAAACGGTAATATTCAATTAAAAAAAACCTTTAAAACATTTATCTATTTATATCTCCATTTTAAACCATTTACACACACCAATCTACATCTTTTAAACCATTTTAAACCCATTTCACACAATTTTTATATCTTTCTCAAATGGAATTCCCTACGGATTCGACGTTTCCGATGTCTAGCGATAGCGATACCGATTCGTCTTCCGACAACGAGACGCTAAAATATTTTGTGTCAGTGTATAACGAGCTTGATGCCGAGTCGTCCCGCCCAAAGAAGAAGATGGTCGACCGTGATCGTATACGTGCCAACGAAGTTTTGATGAACGATTATTTTGTGGAAAATCCGCTCTACAATGCCGAAATGTTTAGAGATCGGTTTCGTTTACCCAAAGAATTATTTTTAAAGATTGTTGGAGACATCGAAGCAAACGAGGAATGGTTTCAAGAAGGTTACGATGCGAGGGGCAAACCAAGTTTCACGCCGATACAAAAATGCACGTCCGCCATTCGCCAACTAGCGACAGGTAACCCTCCCGATCAATATGATGAATACCTAGCTATGTCGGCTAGAACTTCACGTGAATGTTTGCAATTTTTTTGCAACGCTGTCATTAAGTTGTATGCTAAAGAGTTTTTACGTAAACCGACGAGCCACGACATCTCACGTATTTACGCCGCACACGAGGCTAGATGGCATTTTCCCGGGATGCTCGGTAGCATCGATTGTACACATATCGAGTGGAAAAATTGTCCAAGAGAGTTGCGAGGGGAGTATATTAGGGGAGACATCAAAAGACCAACCATCATACTAGAAGCGGTGGCGTCGAATGATTTATGGATTTGGCATTCGTATTTCGGTGTTCCAGGTTCAAACAACGACATCAATGTGTTGCACACGTCGCCATTGTTTCAAACCGTAACGGATGGTACTGCACCTTCCTCTCCTTTCTAGGTTAACGGTCTATCACACCCTGGCTTTTGCGGAAGCGTGATTATGGTGTGACTTTCTTAATATCATTGCATTCAATCATAACATCAACTATATGATAAAACCATAGGTTTGTCATCCATTACATAAGTGTAAAACGTAACAACATCGCTTTTTAAACATAGACTTCAGATTCAAGTTTTACCAATCTTACAAATTGATTGTGAGTTCATTAAAGACTCGTCAAAAAGTTATTGAGTAACACCAAGGTTTGGAAGACGTGTCTCGTCCAGGAATAAGACACATTAACCAAATCAAAGACCATGGATGACAGCTTTATTCTTAACGCAGCATGAAAACTTCCAACGCCCGGCAGATCCACTTATAAATTCCCTGAAATACATGTAGTTTGAAAAAAACATCAACAAAAGTTTAGCGAGTTCATATGTTCGTTTGTGTGTATGTATAAGCCTTTGAAACATTGTAAGTATGTATGTAAGTCCCTGGTATGTAGCAATAAGGAAAAATAGATCACCAATGGTTTGCAAGGCCATTGATATGTGTGAAGTGATGCAGGAAGACTCAAACCTAGCAGATTTCGCACCGGGCTTCCGGCTGTAAGACATAGTCACCACGTGGTCCACTCAGCGGACTCAGGGGTGGGGCTCGCTACACCCAAATAGATCTATCACTCATGCCCCTCGGTCCTATATCGAGGATTGATGGTCTTAATCGCCCTACTCATTCACATGATCTAGTAGTAACCCTCCTTAGCTAACCATACCATGTATAAAATGTTGGTAGTAATCGTAACATGTATTTCACCCCCGAAGTATAAAACTGAAAACAGTTAAGAGAAAAGGGGGAGCATGAACTCACAGTATTGCGTCTTCAGTATGTGTAACCCAAGTTTCCTCAGCAAACACGACTACCTACAGTGTACCAACGTCTATTAGACGAACGGGTCGTGCCTTGGCTTAGAGTTTAATGTTTGAGTTGCGTTTCTGAATATTATTCCAAGTTATAATTATTAGTTAAAATAATTATATTTAGTTTTGGAATAATTGTTTAACCAATATTTTTGTATTAATACTTCTCAAGTATTTTAATTCCGTATTTCCTTCCCAAGGATGGGGGTATTTATACATGTATATTGTAGTCCCGAAATAATATATTTTTAAGTCTCACTTAAAATATATATAATTTATTTGTCAAAAATAATGTATTCCCAATATATATATATATATATATATATATATATATATATATATATCCCAAAATAATATATTTTCACTTCTTTTGTTTCCCAAAATAATATTTACCAAAAATGATAGTTGTACGAGTATTTTCCGGAATATTTCATAAGTTACGTTTTAGCGTTTGGTTCCACAATAACATGCGTGTAACTTAAATATTTATTCCTTGTAATTTTTGGTATTATTCTGGAGTTGTAAATGTAATGGTGTTTTGATAAGTTATATTATTTTACCCTAAAATAATATAACTAGTTTATAAATCAAACAAATATTCACACAAGCGTTTTAGTATAAAATATATATTCTAAATATATATTTATCCGCTTTTATTTACGAAAACCAACCTCCGACACTTTGAAATTTTGTAACAAAACCTATGGCAAAGTTTATTTGGAGAAACAAAGTTTAAAACATACTCGTAAACACTTGTTAGAAAATAATTTCCAAGTGTTTATATTTTTAGAAAATTTTGCCATAGTTTCCCCTAAAAACGGAGGTGTCCATGCTATTAAAGCATATCATTTTCTTTTCAAAATAATCACAATAATCATCAACAATCAATCTTTAAACAAATTTACATCACCAAGAGCAAAAACTATATGCGTTACATATAAATCATGAACTTGATATATCACAAAAACGTGTAGTAACTTGGTAAAGTGTTTAGTGGCCTTAGTTACCTTCCAAAGTGTATTTATTTCTTTAAAAATCCTTTTCTCAAAAGAACTAAGTGTTTACAACTTGTAAACATTTTCTACAAAAATTAAGCTTTTGAACTCTTCTTGTAAATAAAGTGTTCTTACACTTATTTTATCACCAAAAGTGGTGTAAGTGCAAGTAAAAGTCATGATCTTTTTAAAATCGACTCTTGAACTTGGTTTGTTTAGAAAAGTCTTTTGTAAACCTCGGATCTTCATGATCATCAACCTACTTGTTTACTTATATTTCAAGAAAATCATTTTTCTTTCAAGTTCATGTTTAAACTAGAAGATGATTATTTCATGTAATCCCCTAATCTTCTAACTTGTTAAACCATGTTTTTAATCATACTTTAACAAGTTCAATATGGTGATTAATCATCACATTACCAAGGAATCAACAAGTAATCATCACATATACAAAACAACATCATACTAGTATTATTTCATCATATTTCATCTTCATGTAAACTTTATGTTTAAACTTTTAGTTCATGTTCTTTAGTGTTCTTTTTATAATCAACATACTACATCTTTTAACCATTAAAGTAGAAGTAACAAGGGTTAATCAAAGACTTACAACTAGCTCAAAGGCTAGGAAGATCACTAGAGAAAAGATGATGAAAAGTGGTGTGTAAAAGCAAGTGAGAAGGATTCTTCAAGATCTTCAAGCTCCAAACTCCATGTATCACCTTCTAAGCTTGAATGAACTTGGAATTCGAATGATATGGTGGTGACAAGGTGGTGGTGGTGGCGGTTATAGAGTGAGCCGAGAGGGAGAGTAGAGAGTGAGGGATGGGGAGTGAAGGTTGTGAAGATAAGAATGACATGATGGAGATCTAGAGAACCATACTTATATCTTACTTACTCAATATTTTGGCAAGTGTATCAAGCAAAATCAAATAAAATATAAGATAAAAATCTAGAGGTAAGGTGGTGATATTAGGTGGGTCCATGTGACCGTAATTGGAGATGGGGGGGGTTAATTGTAAAATTTGATGGTAAGTTGGTAAATGATAGTTCAAATCCAAGTATATGGTTACATATGTTAGTTAGTGGATATTCTAGTGGGTGTTATGGTGTACGGGGATCATAACTAGCCAAGAAATAATTAAACAATGTATCTGGCAAAATTTTGGTGTTCCGGGTAATGTCCGGTTGTTCGGTTAGATACCAGTTCGTTAAAGTGTCAAGTTATTCCGTTTAGTGTTCTTTATGTAACTTTTTGTGACACTTTCAATTCCCGACACTTAGGAAAGCATACAGGACTATTTAGTCAATTTTCTGCATAATACCAGTATGTTAAAGTGCTGAATTTTGCTGAAATATGCAGAATTCTGCACTTTTAGTGGGTTTTAGGCACTTTCCGGCACTTAAACTATCACCTAGTGACGCAGTTTTATGGTCCTTACTTCCCTACACTCCATACTAGTGTAGTACCTTATCTCTGGCCCATACTGGGTCTTTAAACATTGTTTGTCTATGTACTGAACATCGTCAGCATTTTTCTGAGTTATCCGCTCGCTGTGCTAATCGTGCTTTGTGCATCGTTTATGTCACTAAAGTCTGTATTTGACAAATGGCGTGACGGTATGAAATGTGATGCACATGTATGTATGATACAGAAATCAGAAAACAGTTTAAGTCATCAGTTGTAATTAAGCACAGTCATTAAGCATAAATCAATATTAATTAATTGTACGGATGCATGCAAATTTGACGGTTGTCACACGGTCGACATTACAGAAGAGGCTTTTTTCTTGTGGATGGTATCTACCTGTCTTGGTCTGTTTTTGTGAAAGCTCCCTCATTTCCTGTCGAGCCTAAAGAAATCGTGTTCAAAAAATTGCAAGAATCGGCAAGAAAAGATGTTGAGAGGGCATTTGGTGTTTTAAAGGGTAGATGGGGTATACTACACCGACCGGTTCGTGTGACGAACAAGAAATCAATACATAGCATAGTGTATGCATGTATCATATTGCACAATATGATGATCAAAGAAGACGGACGTGCAATATCCCCGGATTGGGTGCCGGATCCTCCTACACAAGTTCAAGTTCCACAAAATATCCATCTAGAATTGCGTAACGAAGAAACTCACTTTCGGTTGAGATACGATTTAATCGAACTAGTAGGTTCTCTAGGTTTGGAGTTTCATGATTCGGACGAGGAGTAGGTTTTTTTTTTTTAAATTGTATGTTTCATGATTTCTAGTATGTTAAATTCTAACACTATTAGAATTTTTTGGTTAAGTATTGTTAAATGACCAAAATACCCCTATAATTAAAAAATAAAAAAACTAATTTATTTAGATTTCTCTCTCTCTCTCTCTCTTATACATCTCTCTCTCCTTATCCCTATCTCTCTCAAAAACAAATCTGTAACTTTCTCTATCTCTAAACCACCTCCATCCTCCCACCATTTATGTATTAAGCTTATATGGCAGCTGTGTAACACCCCGAAATTTATAAAATTTAAAATCAGGATAATAAAGTGTTAAATAAACAAGAACAAACTAACTAGGAATTTATAACCCAGTTAGTTAAGAGTCTTGAAGGGACTATTATTAAGGTTGAGATGCCTAAACTATAAGTTAGACAAAAGTTGAGGGACCAAATTAACAAAAACTAAAACCTTGATGATCAAATATGAAATAACTCACCAAACACACACATCTGAGTGTGCTGGGATCGATCAGAAGAAGAGGGCAACCAGGGGTTTCCTTCAAACCCTAAAATCCTCACAAAATTCACAAATTGAAGCCTCTAATCTGCTCTAAATCAAGCTTCAAACATGAATTAGTGATCACCTCGTTGCAGGGATCAAAAGGTATGCAAAATTGTGGTATTTTGTTGCATCTTAAATTCTAGGTTAAATGTGAAAAACGAAAATTCAGCTTGATTACTTGATGCATGGGTGAAATTAGAAGTAACATGATGTTTAGGGATAAAACCCTAGAAGAATTCTTGTTAAAATTTAGTATGATGATTCTAGAGATTTTAATCACCATTGTAGGTGATTATTGATTTTGTAGAGAGTAGATAAACACTAGGATTGTGAATACTATTCTAGTAAAAACTGAATTCATGTGTTAAATTCAGTATTGTTGATGTTGAAATTTAGTGCATATCGCCTAATCGAAGTAAATGTAGATGAAAATTACAAGTCATGAACTTGGTTATGATTATGTAAAAATCTGACCCGCTAGGTGTTTGATAAAACGCCTAAGTGAGGATAAAAATGTAAAAAGTTGGGTGAAAATGCAGATTCGATTATTATAGAGAATTGTGCGTTAGGGCGTATGAAAGAGTTCTAAATTGCGTTAGGGCGTATGAAAGAGTTCTAAATTTATTTTGAATTGAACTCTTTAGGCAAGGAATACGGATCGTCAAGCGGACACGTCGGAGGGGATACACGTTTGAAAGGTGTGCACTAAAGGTACACAACTTATAGTTTCGCTACATTATGTTTGATTGTTAGTCTTACTTTGTTATATTGAATTTGGTAAACAAGGAAAACCCGTTAAGTCACGGGAGTGAAAAAGTCCTTAAACAAGTAAAACGGGTCGAAACATGTGCTAGAAATAGAGTTTGGATGTGTCTTGTAATGGTGACACCCATTCGGCATCCAAACGGGTCAAAACAAGTTGGGTTACAAACATATAAACTAATAATCATCACTTGTGATTGGTCATATATTAAGCGTAGGCCGTGTAACGGACACGCTAATTCGTTGTAAAAGCATGAGCCCTTGTAGAGGGATTATAGTTCAGAACATTGGGTTGTCAATTGATTCCGAAAAGCATGATTAAATCCTTGGAATTAAGCATGATAGTTATTGCATAAGCAACCCTCGGGAGGGGAGTAAAAGCTCATATTTGGTAAACGTAGAAACGGGTGCATTGGCTTAAAGTTTAAGATGATAATAATACATATTATGGAACTTGTAGACAAATGGGTTGAATAAACAAGAGATGAATTATAGGACAACTCTTTTTGAAATGATGTTTTATGCAAATCGTGTTGATAAACGTGTCCGTAATTAAATTACGATCACGTAGGAAAAAGAATCGGCTAAAACGGACGCCCGAGTCAAAAGTTATGCCGATTTAAAGTTTGGAACATAGAAAAATGGTGTTGGGTCGAAATTGCAGCTCAACATAACAACATTCTGTCGAAAATACCCCCTGGCGCGGCGCCACGGCGAGACCCCACATCCGTCGCGCGACGCGAGGGTGGTGGCGTCACGCGATGGCCGACCCTGAACTCCGTCGCGTGGCGCAACTGACTTACAGCGTGAATTTTGTTTGTTTTTGATACTTTTGAGTATGGAACTTGTTTATTCTTGATTATTAAAGAGTCAAAACTAATTATTTCCATGGTTTTGACCGTAGGTGAAGATGGACCTAACCCAGATGGTGATCAAGCTATTATCAAGAACTGAACGCACTAAACAAAGCTTCCGCACTTGATCTATTTTGTTTTAGCGATATATAGATACTTGAACTATGTTTTCAAACGTTATCTAGTAGACACTTGAAGTTATGGTTTGTATGTTTAATGGATAATTTGTTTTTAAGTGGAATATTAGGATCAAATATGGTCTTTTAATCAGGAAAGATTTTGTAAACTCGATATTTTAGTACTAAATGCTTATCTTGTATCTTTAATCTCGTTATTTAAGCCGGGTCTTACAAGTTGGTAATCAGAGCTAAGGGTTGACAATAAAGTGTGTTCGGTTCAAGCTTGATCAAGCATCCGGTAAGAGTTAATTGTTTTAAGTAGATTTAGAGAATATATAAATGAAACATGAATTAATATGCACGAAAAGAGTGTGTAAGCTCACTCAAACACGGGAAATGCATGAAACAAGAACGGTTGAATCAAGTTATGAACTTGATTAAATCAAAACAAGTAAATCATATGTTATAAATGAAATGTTTAACAATTAATGTAAACATTTCAGTATTAGAGATGGCGGATGGAAGTAATGATGATGCGGTGCTAAGAGTCACCGAACAAATGAAAGAAGTGATTGCCGAAGAGGTTGGAAAAGCGATCGAAAACAGTTTGTCGGGTTTTATTGATAAAATTCAAAACATAGTTCTATCGATAGTAGACGAGAGAATAAAGAAATTGGAAGATAGTTCTAATCTAGCAAAGGAAAAATCCGGAGGACGAAAATCTTGTTCATACAAGGAATTCATGGCGTGTAAACCGCCAATATATAATGGGGAGGTTGACCCAATAGTATGCCAACGATGGCTAAGTGATATTGAAGGGGTTTTCGAAAGGACCCATTGTGACGAAGATGACTACGTAGCCTATGGTACGGGTCAATTAAGGGGTCAAGCGAAAGACTGGTGGGATAACAAAAAGAAAGAGATTGGAAGCGAAGCAGCTAAGGCCATGACATGGGAGGAGTTTAAGACGCCGTTTCTTAACATCATAGTCCCAAGGCGGTCATTAATAGAATCAAAGAAGAGTTCATGCAACTTAGGCACAAGGGCGAGACCATAGACAAGATTACGACAACGTTTATGGATAAGATGAAGTTTTGCAATGAATTGGTGACGAACGAAGAACAGAAGATATACTACTACTATAACATGTTGAGCGCCGAGTATAGGGAGTTTATGACTCCTTCAAAATACGAGACCGTTACCGAGATCATAAACGTTGCTCGGGAACGGGAAATTGAATTGAAAAAGCAATTGGAGCGGGGTGAAAGAAGGGCATATGTTGTTAATCCAAGCCCTACCAAGAAGACACGAACGAATGAAACTGGGAAGAAATCTAATGTAAAAGGCGGGTCACCTAGTTGCAAGATTTGTGGAAAAGGTCATAAGGGCGAATGTCGCTTCAAGGATAAACCTTGTCCCATATGTCGGAAGACGGGACATATGGCTACATCATGCCTGGAAAAAGTGACGGTCTGCTACAATTGTTATCGACCGGGTCACAAGAAGTCGGAATGCCCGGAGCTAATTGGAAAGAAAGACGGGCAAGACACGAAAGGCGAAGCCCCAAAAGCAAAGGCAAGATCTTTCCACTTGACTGCCGCAAAAGCAAAGGTTGAACCCGAAGTGGTTTCAGGTATATTTGTTGTAAACTCGATTCCTGCGCGTGTATTATTTGATACGGGTGCGAATAAATCCTTTATTTCATATGGATTTATTTGACATCCTTCATTTGTTCTAACAAAATTACCTATGCCTTTAGAAGTAGAGATAGGTAATAACAAGAGTTTTATCGTTTGTGATGTATGTGAAAACTGTAAATTGAGCATTGATGACGAAGAATACACAATAGACTTGATCACGATGTCGATGGGAGAATTCCAAGTGTTCGTGGGTATGGATTGGCTGTCCCGATACCACGCAAAAGTGGCATGTTTCCGAAAGGAAATAAAACTGACGTCTCCTAGCGGGAAGCACGTTACAATATACGGTGAAAAAGTCGGTAACCCGGTGGTATGCACAATGTTAGAAGCTCACCGACTTATGAAACATGGATGCAAGGCCTATATGGTGTACGCAAGTGAGTCGGAAAATAAATCCCAAAAAATCGGAGATGTGCCCGTGGTACGTGATTATGGGGATGTGTTCCCTGAAGATTTTTCGGGAATACCATAAGAACAAGAGGTAGAGTTCGGAATCGAATTGATTCCGGGTGCAAAACCTGTGGCTAAGGCGCCGTATCGGCTCGCGCCGTCGGAGCTACAAGAATTGATGTCACAGATCCAAGAATTGCTCGACAAGGGGTTTATCCGACCGAGTGTATCCCCGTGGGGTGCGCCAGTTCTATTCGTGAAAAAGAAGGATGGTAGTATGCGCATGTGTATCGATTACCGAGAGTTAAACAAACTCACGGTGAAAAATCGATACCCACTCCCAAGAATTGATGACTTGTTTGACCAGCTGCAAGGAGCGAGTTACTTCTCAAAGATTGATCTCAGATCGGGTTATCACCAGTTGAAAGTCAAGGAGGAAGACGTATCGAAGACGGCCTTTCGTACGCGGTACGGGCATTATGTGTTCCTCGTAATGCCCTTTGGGTTGACTAATGCACCCGCGGCTTTCATGGACCTCATGAACCAGGTTTGCAAACCTATGTTGGATAAGTCGGTAATCGTATTTATTGATGACATTTTAGTGTATTCGAAGAATAAGGCTGGGCATGTTTACCATTTGCAAGAAGTGTTAGAGACACTCGGACGAGAAAAGTTGTATGCAAAATTCTCAAAGTGCGCCTTCTGGTTACGAGAGGTGCAGTTTCTCGGGCATATCATTAGTGCCGACGGGGTACTCTTGGATCCGTCAAAAGTAGAAGCCGTGTCAAAATGGAACACTCCAAGGAACCCCTCGGAAATCCGAAGCTTTTTAGGGCTCGCGGGATATTATAGGAGGTTCATACAAGATTTCTCCAAAATTGCCTTACTGTTGACCAAACTGACTCGCAAGGAGGAAAGATTTGTATAGGGCATTGAACAAGAGAAAGCCTTCCAAACACTCAAAGAAAAGTTAACTCACGCTCTGGTGTTAACATTACCGGAAAGAGTTGACGACATGGTGGTTTATTCTGATGCGTCACATTCGGGGCTCGGATGTGTTTTAATGCAACGAGGCAAGGTCATAGCCTACGCATCAAGGCAACTGAAGATCCATGAAAAGAAATACCAGTCTCATGATTTGGAGCTAGCAGCAGTAGTATTCGCCTTAAAAATATGGAGACATTATTTGTATGGGGTAAAATGTACAATCTTCACGGACCATAAAAGTTTGAAATATTTCTTCGATCAGAACGAATTAAACATGAGGCAAAGGCGGTGGTTGGAAACGGTCAAGGATTACGATTTCGAAATACATTACCACCCCGGGAAAGCCAATGTAGTAGCAGACGCGTTAAGTCGAAAGACAGATTATGCCCCGATACAAGTACAATCAATGCAGCTTATTGTGACCTCGGGCTTACTAGAACGAATTCGAGAAGCACAAGTTGAAGCGGTGAAGGTAGAAAACTGGAAAAAGGAAAGAATTATCGGCCAATTTAAAGATCTTGAAGAAGGCAATCACGGTTTGAAAACACGTTTCAACAGAATCTGGGTTCCTAACACATGTGGAGTTAAAAAGCTTCTACTAGATGAAGCACACAAATCCCGTTATTCCATCCATCCGGGAGCGACCAAGATGTATAATGACTTGAAACAAAACTGTTGGTGGCCCGGAATGAAAAGAGATGTAGTGAAATACGTGGAGAAGTGGCTGACATGTCTACAAGTCAAGGCGGAACACCAAAAACCATACGGTAAGCTCCAACCGTTGGAAATTCCAGTTTGGAAATGGGAACATATTACAATGGACCTGTTAACCAAACTACCGAAGACGAACCGCGGATTTGATGCAATATGGGTAGTTGTTGATAGAATGACAAAGAGTGCTCACTTTATTCCAATACATGAGACTTATACGTCAGAAAAGATGTCGGAGGTTTACACTAATGAGATAGTGGCACGCCACGGAGTACCGGTATCCATCGTGTCCGATAGGGATACCCGGTTCACCTTAAATTTTTGGCAAGATTTCCAAGAGCAAATGGGAACAAAATTGTTCATTAGCACTGCGTACCATCCTCAGACGGATGGACAAAGTGAAAGAACAATACAAACATTGAAAGACATGCTACGGGCATGTATAATCGACTTCGGAGGCAGTTGGGACGTTTATCTACCATTGGTCGAGTTTTCATATAATAACAGCTACCATGCTAGTATCGGGATGGCACCGTACGAAATGCTTTATGGTAGGAAATGTCGGACCCCGGTGTGTTGGGGTGAGGTGGGTCCACGTGAACTCGCTCACAAAGATATAGTCCGAGCCACTAATGAAAAGATTGAAGTGGTTCGGGCACACTTGAAGGCGACACAAGATAGACAAAAGTCGTATGCAGACAAAAGGCGAAGATCGGTCGAGTTTCAGGTTGGCGACAAGGTCATGCTCAAGGTATCCCCATGGAAGGGGGTTATCCGATTTAGAAAGAGAGGAAAATTAAGCCCAAGATTTATTGGGCCGTTTACAATTGTCGAATGAGTAGGGAAGGTATCATACCGCCTTGAACTACCGGAAGAATTAAGCAGGATTCATAGCACATTTCGTGTGTCACATCTTCGGAAATGTTTAGCGGATGAAACAACCTATATCCACTACGATGACATCGAGGTGGATGATAGACTTAACTATGTGGTGAAGCCCATTGCGATTTTGGATCGTAAGGTGAAGACCTTAAGGAACAAAGAAATCAATCAAGTGAAGGTCAAATGGGAACACCGGAAGGGTTCAGATACCACATGGGAATCCGAGGAGGAGATGCAACGACTCTACCCTACGTTATTCGGTAGGTAATCAGGTTTCGGGGACGCAACCCTTTTAAGGGGGGTGGACTTGTAACACCCTGATGTTTATAAAATTTAAAATCAGGATAATAAAGTGTTAAATAAACAAGAACAAACTAACTAGAAATTTATAACCCAGTTAGTTAAGAGTCTTGAAGGGACTATTATTAAGGTTGAGATGCCTAAACTATAAGTTAGACAAAAGTTGAGGGACCAAATTAATAAAAACTAAAACCTTGATGATCAAATATGAAATAACTCACCAAACACACACATCTGGGTGTGCTGGGATCGACAGAAGAAGAGGGCGACCAGGGGTTTCCTTCAAACCCTAAAATCCTCAAAAAATTCACAAATTGAAGCCTCTAATCTGCTCTAAATCAAGTTTCAAACATGAATTAGTGATCACTTCATTGCAAGGATCAAAAGGGATGCAAAATTGTGGTATTTTGTTGCATCTTAAATTCTAGGTTAAATGTGAAAAACGAAAATTCAGCTTGATTACTTGATGCATGGGTGAAATTAGAAGTAACAGGATGTTTAGGGATAAAACCCTAGAAGAATTCTTGTTAAAATTTAGTATGATGATTCTAGAGATTTTAATCACCATTGTAGGTGATTATTGATTTTGTAGAGACTAGATAAACACTAGGATTGTGAATACTATTCTAGTAAAAACTGAATTCATGTGTTAAATTCGGTATTGTTGATGTTGAAATTTAGTGCATATCGCCTAATCGAAGTAAATGTAGATGAAAATAACAAGTCATGAACTTGGTTATGATTATGTAAAAATATGACCCGCTAGGTGTTTGATAAACGCCTAAGTGTGGATTAAAATGTAAAAAGTTGGGTGAAAACGCAGATTCGATTATTATAGAGAATTGTGCGTTAGGGCGTATGAAAGAGTTCTAAATTTATTTTGAATTGAACTCTTTAGGCAAGGAATCTGGATCGTCAGGCGGACACGCTGGAGGGGATACGCGTTTGAAAGGTGTGCACTAAAGGTACGCGACTTATAGTTTCGCTACATTATGTTTGATTGTTAGTCTTACTTTGTTATATTGAATTTGGTAAACAAAAAAAACCCGTTAAGTCACGGGAGTGACAAAGTGCCTTAGACAAGTAAAACGGGTTGAAACATGTGCTAGAAATAGAGTTTGGATGTGTGTTGTAATGGTGACATCCATTCGGCATCCAAACGGGTCAAAACAAGTTGGGTTACAAACATATAAACTAATCATAATCACTTGTGATTGGTCACGGGAGTGACAAAGTGCCTTAGACAAGTAAAACGGGTCGAAACATGTGCTAGAAATAGAGTTTGGATGTGTCTTGTAATGGTGACACCCATTCGGCATCCAAACGGGTCAAAACAAGTTGGGTTACACCCAGTCGGAACATTGGGTTGTCAATTGATTTGGAAAAGCGTGATTAAATCCTTAGAATTAAGCATGATAGTTATTGCATAAGCAACCCTCGGGAGGGTAGTAAAAGCTCATATTTGGTCAACGTAGAAACGGGTGTATTGGCTTAAAGTTTAAGATGATAATAATACATATTATGGAACTTGTAGACAAATGGGTTGAATAAACAAGAGATGAATTATAGGACAACTGTTTTTGAAATGATGTTTTATGCAAATCGTGTTGATAAACATGTCCGTAATTAAATTACGGTCACGTAGGAAAAAGAATCGGCTAAAACGGACGCCCGAGTCAAAAGTTATGCCGATTTAAAGTTTGGAACTTCGAAAAATGGTGTTGGGTCGAAATTGCAGCTCAACATAACAACATTCTGTCAAAAATACCCCCTGGCGCGGCGCCACGGCGAGACCCCACATCCGTCGCGCGACGCGAGGGTGGTGGCGTCATGCGACGGCCGGCCCTGAACTCTGTCGCGCAGCGCGACTAACTTACAGCGTGAATTTTGTTTGTTTTTGATACTTTTGAGTATGGAACTTGTTTATTCTTGATTATTAAAGAGTCAAAACTAATTATTTCCATGGTTTTGACCGTAGGTGAAGATGGACCTAACCCGGATGGTGATCAGGCTATTATCAAGAACCGAACGCACTAAACAAAGCTTCCGCACTTGATCTATTTTGTTTTAGCGATATATAGATACTTGAACTATGTTTTCAAACGTTATCTAGTAGACACTTGAAGTTATGTTTTGTATGTTTAATGGATAATTTATTTTTAACTGGAATATTAGGATCAAATATGGTCTTTTAATCAGGAAAGTTTTTGTAAACTCGATATTTTAGTACTAAATGCTTATCTTGTATCTTTAATCTCGTTCTTTAAGCCGGGTCTTACAAGCTGGCTCTGCTTTTACGTTTTATACGGACACACAAGAAGAAAAACCAGCTACCATCAATCGTCGCACCAAAACCAGAGCTCCAAAACCCAATCCGACTCACAAGATCTTCGTCAGAATCGAGTGAAAACTTAAGCAAAACAACCCAACAACAATTTTTGGTTTGGATCTGGGATTTTGGTTTGGATCTGTGATTTTTGCCAAAGGCACTGTGGGGAGGGTATGGGGTGAGACGGTGGTGGGTTTGATGGTGGGGAGGGTAGGGATGATGGTGGGAGGGTGGTGATAATGGTGGAGGTGAGCTCAGACTACATGATTAGAGGTCCATACTCTGTTTTTTTATATGTTTGTATTCAATTTGGTTTAATAACGTGAAATCAGGATCAGTCAACGATTTGATTCACTGGTTGAATTTAAATTTTAGGTTTTACAGAAATCAGAGCTATCAACTTCGTTTTTCTTATGCGTTCGTATTTAATTGTGTTTAAGAAAGTGAAATTAGGATTAGTCGACAACCTGGTTCACTGATCGAATTAGGTTTTACAGTAATTAGAGCTCTTGACTCTGTTTTTCTTCTTATGTGTTTGTATCATTTGTGTTCTATGAAAGTGAAATTGCGATCAGTCAACAATTCGATTTACCAATCGAATTTCAGTTTTTTTTTACCAATATTAGAGTCAAGAGCAATGAAAGTGAAATTGTGTTCGTATACAATTGTGTTTTGGAAACTGGAAAGTGAAATTAGTGTCAACAATTTGATTAGTTGACCGAATTTCAATTTTAGATCTTACAGAAATTGGAGCACTTAGCTCTTTGCTCGTATTTAGTCATGGCTCTGTTTTTCTTCTTGTGTGTCCGTATTCAATTATGTTTACATGGGGCGACAATGTTTTTCTTCTTTGTTCCGACTCTCACTCTCTCTGAATCTCTCTCTAAACTGTTTCTCTCTCTAGATTTTTCTGTAAATAAAAAGTGTGTGTGGGAGTTTTCTTTATGGAAGAAGAAAAGGAAAGAAGTGGAAGAGAGAGAAAGAAAGACCAGAGAGAGATCAAGGGTGAAAAAAGAAAGAGAGAGAGAGAGTTTTTTTAATTATAAGGGTATTTTGGTCATTTAACAATACTTAACCAAAAAATTCTAACAGTGTTAGAAATTTGGACTCAAATGGTTAAAGAAAATGCTTACGGGACTCAGGTCGTTAAACTTTTTGCTTTTGGACTCAAGTGGTTAAAACCTATAAAACACAGGGACTCAAAAAAGACTGTCTGAAACTGGGTATAAAGATAAAGGATAAAACCTGCAATTCACTTTTTTTTCAAGTCATACTTCTTCTTCTCCATGTATTTATTTTTAGTCCAATAAAGTTTCATGACCGAGGAGTCTACAAATGCTTTTTTTAACGGTCAACGAATTCTCCAAATGGTTACTGGCGAAATTCACCACATCGGGATACACCCGCCTTCGAACCAGAGAAAACCCTCACCTAGGTCCGAAGCCCGTGAACACTCGCTCGAAGGCACGACAGTGCGGTGAGGTAAAACCCGCTCAATTCAAGGATCAAACTAGGATCTCCGCCTACTCGCCTAGTCTCCTATCATCACTAGGTGCCGCTGTTGGTGCACTACATCTGTCGACTTCGTCTTGTATCGAGTCTTAGTCTTAGATTGTTAGATCAGGGCACGTTATACGAGAAAACAGGAGATTGTATGTATCTTAGGTGAGAGTTTCGCTTATAGGGACATAGATGGGTTTTGCTTATGTGTCAACATGTAGTTTCGCTTATGTGTCATTGATGGTTTCGCTCATGTGAGATGTACATTGGAGCGAAACCTCAAGCACTATATATGGGAGCTTATGAGCGAAACCATGTAACATTGGCCTTGTAATCCATACCGAAGTGCTGCTGGTGTGAGATTTGGATGTAATCGTTGTCAAATCAATACGAAAAGGTGTTAAAAGTGATTTGCTAGCTGTTTCTAAATCAGATACTTGTTTTCCGCACCTGTATCTGATCAAAACTCCTCTGAACGACTCGTTCGGGTCGAAACACGATCCTACAAGTGGTATCAGAGCTTCAGGAGGAGGAGTTCTGCAGAGAATAGCTGGAGTTCATCTTGTTTTCTTACTTCTACACCTTCTTTCATCAATTCAGAGAGATTTACCGGTCAAAATTCGCTCAAAATTTCACAGATCACAGATAATTGGACATTAATAAACCCTGGAAAGTTTGACATTGAAATTCGGACTAAAAATGGGTCAAATTAACTTCCGAATAGGTTTCGCTTATACGTGCATTCAGTGATTTCGCTTATTTGAACACTTTGATTTCGCTCATAGCTACACAATATCAGGGATTTCGCTCATTTAACCATCATATTTCGCTCTTGTGTCACCAAATCAGAGGTTTCGCTTTTGTGAACACCTGGTTTCGCTCATAGGTCATACAGAACACTATTTTCGCTTTTAAGGACATCCAAATTGGTGATTTCGCTTTTAAGGACATTCAAAGTGGTGATTTCGCTTTTAAGGATAATTGTATAAATTTTTGAAATCTGAAAAATGGATGAGGAATTTTACAACGCATTCGCTACTCTGGGTACACCGATCACTGTTGCACAACCCACAATGCTTGAAAACGAAACAGGAACAATGCAAAAACCACCCAAACTATTGAACATTGAAGATTATAAAGGATGGGAGGGTCGTTTCGAAAACTCGGTACATGCTAACTACCTAGATGCATGGGAGTGTGTTGAAACAAAGTATGTGAGACCGTTAAATGATGATGAAGAGGAAGTTGCGATCAAAGACATGAGTGCCGATGACAAAAAGAAATATAAAAATGAGAAAATGATGCTAAGTCTGCTACAACAAGCTGTGAAAGAAGATATTATGGTCTTGTTACAACACAACGGAAGTTCATATTCAATCTGGAAAGCGTTGCGATCAAATTTTGTTGGTAGTCAGGAGATGGTAAAGAATAAGAAGTCACTTTTGAAAAAGGAGTTTGATTTGTTTAGAGGATTGAAGAGCGAGAGTACAAAGCAGATCATTGAAAGATATTGCAACTTGTTGATGAACATGAAGAGGTTAAGCATCAACAAAGACAATGAAAAGTTGATTGAAAAACTTGCAGATGCGTTACCACATGAAACTTGGGGAACATATCTGATGATGCTCAGGAACAAAAAGGGTTTTAGCACGTTAACCTTGAGCAAATTCATTGAGAAGTTGGAAGCTCAAGAAATGGAACAAAGAAAGATTGTTCGAATGAAAGATTTTGATGGTGAACAGGATATAGGGTTGTATTACAAAGCAGGGGTGAATGAGAAGTCTACAAATTGATCTCCAAAAATAGAAACTGCTTACAACGCCAAGAATTCTTCTGGAGGTTCATCATCAGGATCAAACAGCAAAACAAGTTTCACATCATTTCCATCTTTTGATCCGAACATCTCAGCAACAAAAAATGGGAGAAAAATTCAGTGCAATATTGTTTTAAATCTTGAAAATGATCAAGATTATTCCGAGGAAGTTGCTAAAAACCACATGTCTTTATTAGGAATGGTTTTAGAATCTTATAGTTGTTTTGTTGCAGGTCGTATCGGGAATCCAATGCTAACAAAAGAAGATTACGACCAGATAGATGCTGAAGAGATGGAACTGATGGACATAAAATGGTGTTTGGCAAGCGTGTTACGAAGAGCTGAGAAATTCAAGCAGATCACGGGGAGAGATGATCTTCGTGAGGCTAATGTTTCTACTTTAGGTTTTGACAAATCTAAAGTCACTTGTTTTGGTTGCAGGGAGAAAGGTCACTTTAAGAGGGAGTGCACCAATCGCGAAGCAAGTGGAGCTCAAAATCCTTTTAATAATAACAATGATTACTATCGAAAAGCCATCTACCATCAAGTTGCTCAACAACCATCTCAACAACATCAACATCAAGCACAAACTACACATGGAAGACCCATAATTGAAGATTCTGGAAAGAGAGCTTGTGTGGTTAATCAGGAAGAAAAGAAGTCATTCAATTGGGATAAATATGTCTCAGCTGATGGAAAAGCTTGTTTGATCGATCAAGATGATGAAAAGTTACCCGAGGGTTTTAGTTGGGAGAATTTTACTTGGGATAACTATATTCCTGATCAAGATACAGCTTACACAGCTTTTGTTGCCAGAGTTGAAGAAGAAAGTGATGATGATACTGAGTATTATGCCAGACAAATGGAAAAACATCTGAAGATGATGGCAGAAAGTGATAGTGAGGATGAGAAGGCAAAGAAGAAAAAGAAAAAGGTAAAGACACCGGTTAGCAGCGATGATGAGACAGTACCGGTAGTGAGAAGAAAAGTGAAAGAAACTCCAAAGTTCGAGATTAATGAAGAAGCCATTGCAAAGAAAAGTCCAACAACTTGTGAAAATTGTGAAGTTGTAAAGAAACAGAACAGTTCGTTGATCCACAATATGAACATATTGAAAAAATCATATGATGTGTTGAACAGGGCAATGAATATGTACAACGACACAAGTGAAGGGAAGCTACAGCAATGAAAACACTTCAAGGAGCTTTCATGGTCAAGCAAAAAGTTGTAAACAACTATATTGAGAAGTGTGCTGATCTCGAACAGAAACTTGAACTTCAGAGAATTGAAACTGAAAGAGTTAATCGCTTGTTGAAAAGTTACTCATGTTCGTCTTATGTTACTGACAGGATTTATCCGACAGCTGAAAGTTTAAAGGCATTTGAGGACAATGATGTAACTGAAGAAAAGAAAGTTTCAGAAGAGAAGATTGAAGAAAAGACTCCAGTGAAAAAGAATAAAAAGAAGAAAGGCACTATAGAGACGACATCTGGTAAGAAACAAGGTGTCAGTTACAACAAGTGTCCACCCCCTCTGGAAAATGGATATTTGGCTAGAAATCCAAATGATGAAAGAGTCAAAAAGGCAACAAACTTACAATGGGAGTCAGAGTCGTCAGTCAATCTACCAGAAAACATTGATGTCGTTTATACATCGTCTGACACTGATCAACAGTCTCAATTGATGAAGAAAGTCGTGGATCATGTGTTAGATAACGATGAGATAGAGGAGTCAAAGTCGGAGTCCGCGTCAGAGTCAAAGTCTGAGTCAAGCACTCCGGGTCAAACAGAAAAACAGGGCAAAATAGTTTATGACAAAGAATTCCTGTTATCAAAATCTAATTTGGATGATGAACCGTTTAAAGTTGCTTATACTTTGAATGATTCTGACAAATTATATTCTGATGAGGAATTTCCAATAAGAGGTGTCAAAACTGAACTGATAAACAAGGTTTTCAAACTTACAGAAATTAATATTTCTGAAATAAAAGACTTATGTCTTAATGAAAAACCTAAAAAATACACCTCAAGAGTACAACAAAGATTAAACAAGAAAAAGGGTTAGGTTTTGGTTTTGGTTTCCAAAAGAAATCAAACCATAATGGTAATTTCAAAAAAGAAAGGTCTTGGTTTTACTCCTACATTAAAACAGAAAAATGAAAAATATGTTCGTGATTTTAAATCCAAAATGACATTTGTTTCAGGAACGTCATCTGAAGAAGAAGAAAAGAAAGATTTCTGGAGGCAGTCAAACAATGAGTTTCTTGCAATGAAGCAAGATGAAATGAAGAAGTTGTCTGAGCAGAAGAAAGATACGAGAACCTGTTTCAAATGCAAGACTGTTGGACATATTGCAAGAGATTTCTCTAAGGCGATACAATCAAAACAGGGAGTATCTCGTAAACTCAAAGAGAAAGTGGTTGAGTTTGAACCACCAATTGATAGAAACAAATTGTTTAAAAATTCTACATTTGAAACTGGTGAATGTTCAAACAAGTTTTACAAGAAAAGAGCTAAATCTGACAACCAGAAATGGGTTGTTAAAAAGGTTACTGAAAGCTCTAGCGATGATTCTGATAGGTCAAAATCAGAGGAGCTATCTTCTGGCGATGAATCTGACTCCACAAAGTCAGATGAGCCACAAATTGTTTCAAAAAGTGAAGATATTTCAAAAGATGAAAACACAGTTCCGATTGTGAATGATGAGGATTTTCCTTCACTTCGGGCTAAAAATTATAAGAAGAAAATTGGTAAAGTTGAAATTTCTAACCAATTTTATAATGACAAACAGGAGTTTGATGCTGAGAAGGTCTTTAACCCCAAGGTAAAGCATATCTTTGGTAAGATGATTGAACGAAAAGTCAAAGGGGTTAAAGAATTTTATAAGAAGAAGAAGAAAGGTAAGAAACCGAGTGATGGTGACTCAGTGACACCCAAGGCTGGTCAGGCTTGGGTGGATATTTTCTTCGACTAAAAACTTGACTTGCCGGAGATCCCAAGTTTGTAATCGTGGATCAGGTATCGGCATCTTTTTTAATATGTGTTTGAAAAGGTTAAGCAGGAAACGCCGGAGCTTCTAGGTTGGTAAGTGTGAAGCAGGAATCGGCATCTTTGTGATCAATCCTACAAGTGGTAAAAAGATTCATATAGATGACTCATTCCTACAAGTGGTAGTTGTTGGTTATACCTACAAGTGGTATTGTTTGTGATTCTTACAAGTGGTAAAGAGGTTGCTAAATTGCAAATAGTAAATCAGGGACATTAATTTGTACTTGATTTACTACACATAATAATAACTGACAAGATGATGAACCATATCCCCATATTTACCAAGTGGTAAACTTACAAGTGGTAAAAACAAACTCATTTTCCAGAAAAATCATTTTGATTAAAACAAACTTAAGTGTTTTGAGATCTAAATGAGAAAATGGTTTGTGATAGGGGGAGTTCTGATTGTTTATGCCGAGTGAATGGCGAATTGATGCAATTTGATGTCAGTTTTCAAGTTTTGTACAGTTTGTTTAGTCTTATGTTTTAAGTGGGTCAAGAGTATTAGTTGTTTTCAAATTTTTCTTTAATGTGTTTGCATTTTAGGGGGAGTAGAAAATTTCAGAAAATCCAGAAACATTAGAAAATTTGAAAAAGCACAAAAACATGATAAAATCTAAAATGAGTTTTGTTGTGAAAAGAGGAAATGATAGTACATCAGTAGACTGTCACAACATGCTAAAGATATGTAAAGATAAAATGTGATAAACAATCTCACTGAGGATATGCCAGTAGGTTTTTACACATTCAGTAAATTGTGACGAGATATAAACTTAAAAATCAAACTTGCTTTAATAAAACTGTTTGGATATATAGGTAACCCCTGAAATCTTGTTTGAAAGGTCCCTTATTCTGAGATACTAGGTCTTTATGCTCAGTGATATCTGGGGTATTATCCCGGGACTTCTGCTGTATGGAAGTACTGACCTAGTCTCCGGATAATGCTTTCCGCAAAAGCTTGAAACATAGCTTCGCCCTCAGCATGCTGATGAAACAATAAAATTAATAGTCGCTGCTGTTGAAATCAAAAAGATCCTCTAAAGGGGACACACTGAAAAGTCGAAACCGTCATCTCTCTGCGTACACGGGAAGTATCGACCTGAGCTCTCACGGCCCTCGTATCTAACCCCTGACAGATATCAGCTGACCTGTAAGACTGAATATTGGGATCTGGATACGGGAGTATATTCAAGTAGTGGGACACACGGATAAGTTTAAGTTCTTAAAACACTAATAATGTATCTCGGAACAATTGAACTTTGTGTGAAAATTTAAGTGGACCGATATACTGACAATCTAGGTGAATTGTTTAGAACTTAAAATGTAATCAGCTTAACGGTGTTAGTGACACGTCTCATTAACTGATATGATCCTCTTACACGAACTCACAAAAATATTGTTTGTAAATATTTCATTTCTGCATTTTCTTGAGTTTACAAGTAATGTCGATTATTTTATTTCAGAAAATCCAAAAAGATTTTCGGTGTGTTTTAGCATAAATTTTGAAAAATTCAAAAAGGTTTTCGACAACTGATATTGAAAAGCTGATTTTCAAAATTCCAAGTGCTAAACATAATGAACAGATGGTTTGGGAGAATGTGTTGTTTTGATAAGAAAAACGATATAGTTGTAAGTGGTTCATCAGAAATGTATTGATATACTTGTTTGTGATAGTTTCAAATGATGTCTATATGCTTAAATGTTTATCATAAAACTTATGTTTGTGGTAGAGTGTTATGCAGGAAGAGTCAGCATTTGAGGGGGAGTGAATGTTGGTAATGATGAATTTAAAGATGTCAACATCTAAGAGAAGAAGTTTGTTGGTGATAAAAGAGAAAGAGATGAAGATAGAGAGAGAGAAGCCCAGAGACTGATCAAGACTGAAGGTGCGAAGACATGATATTGTCAAAGACTCGATGAACGACTCGTCAACATCTGAGGGGGGGTTTGTTGGTGCACTACATCTGTCGACTTCGTCTTGTATCGAGTCTTAGTCTTAGATTGTTAGATCAGGGCACGTTATACGAGAAAACAGGAGATTGTATGTATCTTAGGTGAGAGTTTCGCTCATAGGGACATAGATGGGTTTCGCTTATGTGTCAACATGTAGTTTCGCTTATGTGTCATTGATGGTTTCGCTCATGTGACATGTACATTGGAGCGAAACCTCAAGCACTATATATAGGAGCTTATGAGCGAAACCATGTAACATTGGCCTTGTAATCCATACCGAAGTGTTGCCGGTGTGAGATTTGGATGTAATCGTTGTCAAATCAATACGAAAAGGTGTTATTGTCACACCCCAACCGATGGCGGAATCATCGGGGCGCGGCACTGAGCGAAACAGATTGTTCAGAAGTTTCCATAACAACTAACATACAATTCAGTTACACAACACGTCCCATACCGTGTCCCAAACAATATCAAGTTATCATAGAAATCGACTAAACAATATGGGAACTGTTCCGACAACTCAAATTCTTAGTTATTACAAACCGAATGTAAATATTGTTTTAAGACTTCTAGACTGCTAACTATAGATCTTACTGACTACAGGTGCCAGTGCAAGATCTACAGATAATTATGGCCCTGGAACAGGTACGTGGACACTGTCCTAAGGTCACAAACTCCTAGGAGCTTATTATTGCCTCGCTTCCCTAGCACGCTAGTAGCTTAAACACCTGTCACATACGTTAAAATAACAGTCAATACATATAATGTAAAGGTGAGTACACAAGTTTGATATAGCATATAGAGTTCGAATAGTTTACGCATAACCAAACACGTACACAAGGGCAAACGATGCATGTAAATTATCAACATGGGACCATCGATACCAATGACTTCGGGTCGACTGTCCGAGACAGTTCGCAATACATGATTACCACCGTAATCCATGCAAGTAATTGTCCTTAGCAACCCCCGTGTGAACGGGTGCTGAGTCCAAACTATAGTACTACGTTGCTAAAGCAGGCAGATAGCACTCCACGTGTAAACATAATAAACAGCAATCATTTAGACAAGTAATACATGCAAGTAGGTTAGCGTTCAAATAGTTTGTGTTGCTTGTGATTTTGATAGATTACGTATGTAACACCCAAAAGTGCTGAAAGCAAAAGGGATCGAGTATACTCACAGTGATTGGTGTGGATTGAAGGGAGCACTGAGAATAGGTTAGCCTGAATAGTTCGATAACACAACGATGAGTAACGCGGAAAAGTAAACAATGTACTTGGATCGAGTAGGCCATTCGATCGGACAGCAGTTCGATCGAGTGGGCTGTTCGATTGGTTTGAAAGTCCGTTCGAACATCCATTCGATTGGCTGGCTGGCTCGATCGGCTGGTTCCTTCAAGTGGATTGTTTCTTCCTTTAATGTGAAGGATGTGTTTGTGTATGATGGTTTGTACTACCTTTCAAGTTGGTCGATCGAACAGCTGTTCGATCGGTTAGCCCAACCGTTCGGTTAGCATTTTCGACTTGGCAAGATGTCACTCGATCGGTTAGCATGCTCGATCGGGTGACATTCCATTGTTTCAAAAAGTCTAAGTGTTTTAAAGTATAGTATCTCATGATCCGAGCAGTAATGATTACAATCGAGTGGCGTAGTCGATCGAACAGTACCTCGTCAATACTACACTTTTGTGAGTTGGTGGGTCTGTGTGCTAGTCGATCGGTTAGCCTAACCGATCGGCTGGCATAGTCGTTCGGTTGGGCTGTTCGATCGAACAGCCTAGCCGTTCGGCCAGCTTCTCGATTTGGTTAACCCTTCACTTAACACTTGTTTCTTCCCGTTAGTTGTTGATGTTTTAGAGATATTTTGACTACGAGTTGAACCACAAAGCTGAAGTCCCTACTTAGTCTACTGACTCGAGCAGGAATCACCCAAACTCGGTCAGAGACGGTTTGGAACCCAAGTTTAACGTTTAACCCGGAATCGGTATATCTCTCGGTAGAACCCGAATCTTGGACCATGTGTTCGTTTAGATTGATTTGTACATCGGTTCAAGCTTCGTTTTCACCGGTTTGAGTGTAAAAGAGTTGAAAGATAGATGAAAACTCATCTTCCAATCCTTTTCTACCGTGAAATGTTAAGATCTTTGGAAGATTTTAGGTTATTTATGTGGAAATCGGTTAGATCTAGCTTATTCATGGTTGAATGAAGTCAAGAACATGAAGTTCTTGATGAACACCAAGAACACCATGATGACATCACTTAAGAACACCTAGATCTTGGTGATTTCATGGATGAAATCCAAGTTTTGAAAGATAGAAAGATGGAGAATCGATTAATGAACAAAAACGTACAAGGATTAGAACGAAATACTTACCGGTTTGAGAGAAATCTGAGATTTAGTGAGAAGAAGAGGCTGGTCGGTCAGAGCTTTTCCAAAAGTGGAAAGGTTGACAAAGACAGCCCTATTTATAGGCTTCCAAAAGAGGAAAGGGTCAGCTGATCGAACAGCATCCCTGATCGAGCAGCTGTCCGATCGAACAGCCTGTTCGATCGGCTAGCCTGTTCGATCAGGTTGCCCTGTTCGATCGGCTTGCCTGGTTTTTGAGTGTTTCGCGATGATTTTCGATATTTCGAGTTCGATGAACGATGATTTGAGGATGATAGAAGTTCCTAGTCAAATTACTTTTAGTTCCAACTACTATATCTAACATACAAGCATCCTTACAACCATTTCGGGTTCGATTTCCATTGAGTTTGATTCACCTTTGAGTCTCGATTGATTTGATTGATTCACCACACACTTTAATATAAAAGTAAACATGCACAAGTAACACATAAGGCACACACACACGTATAAAAGCATTAAAATCCCCACACTTGAGTTCGATGATTGATTCGATTAGCTTGATTATTGATTTGACTAGCTTTATTGCGTTGTTACTTCCTATCATTCACAGTCGGTCGTTGATTCATAGTTCGATTATCGGTCGATTAGTTTGATTATACAACACTTACTCCAAATAATACGAAAATCAAAATGAAACTAAAATGAAATTAATCTTTATTAATCTTTAATTCCAATAACAGTCAACACTTGACTTTGACTTTGACTTTTGGAAAACACGGGGTGTTACAGTCTCCCCTCCTTTAGGGAATTTCGTCCCGAAATTAGGCCGAGAACCGTACATCGCCGTGTGATTTTACCTATTTGATGCTTCAGATCTATCTGAATAACTGCGGGTACTTGGCCTTCATGTCACTTTCGAGTTCCCAAGTGAACTCCGCGCCTCGTTTGCCTTCCCATCGTACTTTTACAATAGGAATGCGAGAGCGTCTGAGTTGCTTGGTCTGTCGGTCCATGATTTCGACAGGCTTTTCGACGAAGTGTAGAGTCTCATTGACCTGAAGATCGTCGAGTGGTATCATCGCGTCGTGGTCGGCTACACATTTTCGAAGGTTTGAAATATGGAAAGTCGGGTGGACATTGCTGAGTTCCTCCGGTAATTCGAGTTTGTAGGCAACTTTACCGATCCTTTCCAAAATCTTAAAAGGTCCAACAAATCGAGGCGCAAGTTTCCCTCTTTTGCCGAATCGGACTACTCCCTTCCAAGGTGATACCTTTAGGAGCACGTAGTCGCCAACTGCAAATTCGCGGGGCCTGCGTCGTTTATCGGCGTACATCTTTTGTCTATCCCGGGCCTTTACCAAATTTTCCCTTATCTGGTGGATCTTGTCAGTCGTTTCTTGCAGAATCTCGGGCCCAGTCAATTGTGAATGACCGACCTCGTGCCATACAATGGGCGAGCGACATCTCCTACCATACAAGGCTTCGAAAGGTGCCATTTCGATGCTGGAGTGATAGCTATTATTGTACGAAAATTCGACTAACGGTAGGTGTTTGCTCCAACTACCACCAAAATCGATAACACACGCACGGAGCATGTCTTCAATAGTACGAATCGTTCTTTCAGTCTGCCCGTCGGTTTGCGGGTGGAATGCGGTACTCAAATTCAGCGTCGTACCAAGAGCTGCTTGAAAAGTTTCCCACAATCTCGATGTAAACCGAGCGTCGCGATCAGAAATGATGTCTCGAGGCGTACCATGATTCTTAATGATCTCGTCGGTGTAGATTTGGGCTAGCTTGGCCACCTTGTAGTCTTCTCGTATTGGCAAAAAGTGGGCTGATTTGGTTAGACGGTCGACTATAACCCAAATACTGTCGTGACCTGATGGCGTGGTCGGAAGCTTAGTTATGAAATCCATAGCTATGCTTTCCCACTTCCATACGGGTATCGGCGGTTGTTCGAGTAAGCCTGAAGGTCTTTGGTGTTCAGCCTTGACTCTTGCACAAGTTAAACAGCTACCAACATAAAGAGCAATATCCCTTTTCATCCCAGGCCACCAGTACTTGTAGCGAAGGTCCTGGTACATTTTGTCCGCACCGGGATGAATGGAATATCGGGATTTGTGGGCTTCGTTCATGATGATCTTTCGCAAATCTGTCCTCCTCGGAACCCAGATTCGGTCCAGATAATAGAATATCCCGTTGGCTTTGCTCACGAGCTGAGTTCCATCGTGATAGATTCGTTCTTTCTTCAACGTACACTCGTTAAAGCATGCGTGTTGTGCTTCGCGGATGAGGGCTTCGAGGTTATACTGAGCCTGGATGTTTCGAACACCTATCACGTAATTCTTTCTGCTGAGGGCGTCTGCAACTACATTCGCCTTGCCTGGGTGATAACGGATCTCACAGTCGTAATCGTTGAGAAGTTCTACCCATCGGCGTTGACGCATATTGAGTTCTCTCTGGTTAAAGATATGTTGTAAGCTCTTGTGATCGGTGAAGATCGTACACTTTGTACCATACAGGTAGTGTCGCCAAATCTTTAAGGCAAAGACAACTGCGCCTAGCTCGAGGTCATGGGTTGTATAGTTCTTCTCGTGGATTTTGAGCTGTCGAGATGCGTAAGCTATAACCTTGTCTCGTTGCATGAGAACACAGCCAAGTCCAAGGTTTGAAGCATCACAATAGACAACGAAGTCATCGCTTCCGTCTGGCAGTGTAAGAACTGGTGCATGGCACAGCATATGTTTGAGGGTTTGGAAAGCAGTCTCCTGCGCGGTTCCCCACACAAAAGGCTTGTCTTTATGAGTAAGGGAGGTAAGTGGTACAGCAATCTTGGAGAATCCTTCGATGAATCGCCGGTAGTAACCAGCCAATCCGAGAAAAGAGCGAACTTCTGACGGATTCCTTGGCGTAACCCATCCCTTGACTGCCTCAATCTTTGCAGGATCAACGTGTATACCCCGACTATTCACGATGTGACCCAGAAATTGAACCTCCTCCAACCAGAACTCACACTTGGAGAATTTGGCGTAGAGTTGGTTTCCCTGAAGTAACTCGAGAACCAATCGCAAATGCTGCGCATGTTCGGCCCTCGATCTGGAATAGATCAGGACATCGTCGATAAATACAATGACAAAACGGTCTAAGAACGGTTTACACACGCGATTCATCAGATCCATAAAGACCGCGGGTGCGTTGGTTAAACCAAAAGGCATGACAACAAATTCGTAGTGGCCGTATCGGGTTCGGAAAGCGGTTTTGGGTATGTCTCCCTCTTGAATCCGCAACTGACGATAGCCTGAACGTAGATCAATCTTGGAGAAGCACTGAGCACCTTGTAGTTGGTCAAACAGATCATCGATTCTTGGTAAGGGGTATCGGTTCTTGATGGTCAGCTTGTTCAATTCCCGGTAATCGATGCACATTCGGAACGACCCGTCCTTCTTTTTGACGAAAAGGACTGGTGCGCCCCAAGGAGAAGTGCTCGGGCGAATAAAGCCTTTTTCAAGTAACTCTTGGAGTTGGTTTGAGAGTTCTCGCATCTCAGATGGAGCGAGTCGATACGGAGCTTTGGCCACTGGGTTAGCTCCTGGAATGAGGTCGATTCGAAAGTCGATATCACGACTTGGAGGTAATCCAGGAAGATCATCAGGGAACACCTGAGGAAATTCTCGGACAACAGGAACATCATAGACTTCAACTTTCTTTTTCTTGTCCGTCTCTGCTACAACAATGTTGGCCAAGAAGGCTCGATATTCCTTGCGGAGATATTTGCGAGCTTGAAGACAGGACATGAGTTTGAGATCTCTTGCAGTAGTTTCACCATAAACACATAGAATATCACCACTAGCTAGCACAAAACGAATCATCTTATCGGCACACACAACTTCAGCATGGTTTTCACGGAGAAAGTCCATGCCTACTATGACATCGAAACTTCCGAGCTGCATTGGAATGAGATTAATCGGGAATATATGATTGTTGAGCTCGAGAGTACAATCACGGAGCACAGAATTGACAGCAATGGTTCTTCCGGTAGCGATTTCTACTTCGAAGCGTGTCGAAAGATAAGAGCGCTTACGTCTAAGAAGTTTCTCGAATTCAAAGGACACAAAGCAGTTATCGGCTCCAGTATCAAACGAACATGATGCATATATACCATTCACGAGGAACGTACCATTGACCACGTTGTTGTCAGCTTGAGCCTGACGTGCATTGATGTTGAAGGTTCTGGCGTGAGCTGCTTGCTGTTGAGGCTGTTGTTGTTGTTGCTGGGGTTGTTGAGCTTCTTGTTTCACTACCCTGTTCGGGCACCGGTTTGCGAAGTGGTTAGGGTCACCACATGCAAAGCAGGTCCGAACATTGTTTGCCGGGGCCTGTGCAGCTTGAGGAGCTTGAGGAGCTGGGAGTAGAGCCTGGTTGACAGCGGCTTGAGCTTGAGCTTGACGGGGACCATAGCGGCAACTCGCAGTGAAATGCCCGTAGACGTTACAGTGAGCACAGAATCGGCAGGCCACACCCACTGGGTGATGATAAGAACATGTAGCACAGAGTGGGTGGGGACCGGTGTACGCACGCTTCGCTGGCGGCGCATTGATCACTGGCGCCGTGCGCTGTGGTGGTTGTTGTTGTTGCGGTACTGACTGAAGAGGAGCAGCATTGGTTGCGGCGGCGCAACTCTTGTTCTTCTTTCTCCTCCTTGAAGACTTGGAGGCTTGGGCAGTGGTGTTATCGATTGATGCGGCGGTGACTTGATGCAGGGGCTTGACTTGCTTATCCCAGAAGCCAGCCTTCACCCGCTTGTCATTAATCTCAGCGGCGAGTAGGTAGGTTTCCTCGATCGTTGCGGGCTTGGAGGCGTGAACGAAATCTGCGACACAATCCGGAAGAGCACGGATGTATTTCTTGATGGTCATGTCAGAAGTCTTGACCTGGTCGGGACATATGATACTCAATTGCTTGAAACGGGCAGTGAGACCAGCATTGTCCCCCTCCTTTTGCTTGATACCCCAGAACTCATCCTCCAACTTTTGGCGTTCGTGGGGAGGACAGAACTCGTCCATCATGATTGCTTTCAACTCCTTCCACGTCAGCTCGTATGCAGCGTCGTTCCCGCGCTTGTTCCTTTCTGCGGTCCACCAGTCCAAAGCTCGTGACTGGAAGACACCGGTAGCATTGAGAGTACGGAGGTGATCTGGGCATCCGCTTTGACGAAGGGTGACTTCTACCGAGTCAATACCAATGAAACAGAGCCGTAGGGCCATCTTCACCGGTGAACTCTTTTGGCCCACATGCCTTGAATTGTTTGAAGCTAAAAGTAGCTTTGTTGGGATCTTTGGGCGTGAGGGTTCGGGATTCCTCAGATGACTTGCTTGCGTTCTCGAACACATCACTGACGGCTTTTGCCAGGGTCTTAGAGATGATAGCAGCCAGTCGTCGATCTCTTTTCTCCTGGCGGGTAAGACGCGAGCGTGATCTAGGTTGTCCAGATGACGACATGGTCTGCAATAGACATCGTCACAGGCTCAACACAACGAATTCGAGTCTCACACGTTCTTAGATCTCTAAAGCTTAGAATCACGTCGCATTTCTCGTCACGTAACACACATAGTCACATAAGCACATAATCATAGGGCACATAAGCACAAAAGCAATTAGAGCACATAAGCAATTAAGCAAGTAGAGCACTTAATTTCCTAAACACGTACGCAATTTTTTTATCACAGAGGCGGTCAGAAAACAGAAACCTATAACCACAAGTCGAGTGTCGTTCGTTTTGCGTATCGGATAGCATCACATTGTATCGTCTATTTTAGTCGTATAGCGTAGCATAGCACACTGGTTTCGTTTAGATCACATCAACAGGGATTTGAATCGAGATAGGATATCAACAAAGGTCACGTAGATTGATAACAAATGGAGTAACCAACAAATCTCAAAACACGTAAACAGGTAATTCATACAAAATCAACAAAACAACACTCAAAATCGGAAAATGGATTGTCTGCGGCTACTAGACTTTGACTAACCATGGCAATTTAACTATTCACAGTTGACTTGTCGTCACTTTCGACTCTAGGGGACATGTTTCTGCCTCGATTCTTGGGCATTATGCATGCGCATTCTAGGCCATACTCGTGAGTTCAGGTCATTGGAGTCCGTCAATTGCCTTGGCGAGATGAAATAAAGCTGGAATAACTGCCAAGGTTAGGGTTTCACCCCTAGCTTAGCAATTTCTTCCTTGTTTTAAGAAAATTTAGAGGAAGTTTTCATCAATTTATGGGTTTCGGCCCCGAATTTGGTATAACTTTCTCCCGTTTTGTTAGAAAATCGCACAAAATAATCGACAAAAATTTGTAATTTAGGCAGGAATTTGCGGGTTTCACTCCTAATCCCGTCCAAATTACAAAATTTGGCTCGGAGGTCGGATGTACTGATACAACGTAACATAAAATAAGCACATAAACTTGGTCTCTTGGTTCCTGACTATAGTCTAGGTCTCTAAGACAGCGATCCGGACTAGATCGTGCCCAACCTAATTCCCTATAGTTATGGCTCTGATACCAATCTGTCACACCCCAACCGATGGCGGAATCATCGGGGCGCGGCACTGAGCGAAACAGATTGTTCAGAAGTTTCCATAACAACTAACATACAATTCAGTTACACAACACGTCCCATACCGTGTCCCAAACAATATCAAGTTATCATAGAAATCGACTAAACAATATGGGAACTGTTCCGACAACTCAAATTCTTAGTTATTACAAACCGAATGTAAATATTGTTTTAAGACTTCTAGACTGCTAACTATAGATCTTACTGACTACAGGTGCCAGTGCAAGATCTACAGATAATTATGGCCCTGGAACAGGTACGTGGACACTGTCCTAAGGTCACAAACTCCTAGGAGCTTATTATTGCCTCGCTTCCCTAGCACGCTAGTAGCTTAAACACCTGTCACATACGTTAAAATAACAGTCAATACATATAATGTAAAGGTGAGTACACAAGTTTGATATAGCATATAGAGTTCGAATAGTTTACGCATAACCAAACACGTACACAAGGGCAAACGATGCATGTAAATTATCAACATGGGACCATCGATACCAATGACTTCGGGTCGACTGTCCGAGACAGTTCGCAATACATGATTACCACCGTAATCCATGCAAGTAATTGTCCTTAGCAACCCCCGTGTGAACGGGTGCTGAGTCCAAACTATAGTACTACGTTGCTAAAGCAGGCAGATAGCACTCCACGTGTAAACATAATAAACAGCAATCATTTAGACAAGTAATACATGCAAGTAGGTTAGCGTTCAAATAGTTTGTGTTGCTTGTGATTTTGATAGATTACGTATGTAACACCCAAAAGTGCTGAAAGCAAAAGGGATCGAGTATACTCACAGTGATTGGTGTGGATTGAAGGGAGCACTGAGAATAGGTTAGCCTGAATAGTTCGATAACACAACGATGAGTAACGCGGAAAAGTAAACAATGCACTTGGATCGAGTAGGCCATTCGATCGGACAGCAGTTCGATCGAGTGGGCTGTTCGATTGGTTTGAAAGTCCGTTCGAACATCCATTCGATTGGCTGGCTGGCTCGATCGGCTGGTTCCTTCAAGTGGATTGTTTCTTCCTTTGATGTGAAGGATGTGTTTGTGTATGATGGTTTGTACTACCTTTCAAGTTGGTCGATCGAACAGCTGTTCGATCGGTTAGCCCAACCGTTCGGTTAGCATTTTCGACTTGGCAAGATGTCACTCGATCGGTTAGCATGCTCGATCGGGTGACATTCCATTGTTTCAAAAAGTCTAAGTGTTTTAAAGTATAGTATCTCATGATCCGAGCAGTAATGATTACAATCGAGTGGCGTAGTCGATCGAACAGTACCTCGTCAATACTACACTTTTGTGAGTTGGTGGGTCTGTGTGCTAGTCGATCGGTTAGCCTAACCGATCGGCTGGCATAGTCGTTCGGTTGGGCTGTTCGATCGAACAGCCTAGCCGTTCGGCCAGCTTCTCGATTTGGTTAACCCTTCACTTAACACTTGTTTCTTCCCGTTAGTTGTTGATGTTTTAGAGATATTTTGACTACGAGTTGAACCACAAAGCTGAAGTCCCTACTTAGTCTACTGACTCGAGCAGGAATCACCCAAACTCGGTCAGAGACGGTTTGGAACCCAAGTTTAACGTTTAACCCGGAATCGGTATATCTCTCGGTAGAACCCGAATCTTGGACCATGTGTTCGTTTAGATTGATTTGTACATCGGTTCAAGCTTCGTTTTCACCGGTTTGAGTGTAAAAGAGTTGAAAGATAGATGAAAACTCATCTTCCAATCCTTTTCTACCGTGAAATGTTAAGATCTTTGGAAGATTTTAGGTTATTTATGTGGAAATCGGTTAGATCTAGCTTATTCATGGTTGAATGAAGTCAAGAACATGAAGTTCTTGATGAACACCAAGAACACCATGATGACATCACTTAAGAACACCTAGATCTTGGTGATTTCATGGATGAAATCCAAGTTTTGAAAGATAGAAAGATGGAGAATCGATTAATGAACAAAAACGTACAAGGATTAGAACGAAATACTTACCGGTTTGAGAGAAATCTGAGATTTAGTGAGAAGAAGAGGCTGGTCGGTCAGAGCTTTTCCAAAAGTGGAAAGGTTGACAAAGACAGCCCTATTTATAGGCTTCCAAAAGAGGAAAGGGTCAGCTGATCGAACAGCATCCCTGATCGAGCAGCTGTCCGATCGAACAGCCTGTTCGATCGGCTAGCCTGTTCGATCAGGTTGCCCTGTTCGATCGGCTTGCCTGGTTTTTGAGTGTTTCGCGATGATTTTCGATATTTCGAGTTCGATGAACGATGATTTGAGGATGATAGAAGTTCCTAGTCAAATTACTTTTAGTTCCAACTACTATATCTAACATACAAGCATCCTTACAACCATTTCGGGTTCGATTTCCATTGAGTTTGATTCACCTTTGAGTCTCGATTGATTTGATTGATTCACCACACACTTTAATATAAAAGTAAACATGCACAAGTAACACATAAGGCACACACACACACGTATAAAAGCATTAAAATCCCCACACTTGAGTTCGATGATTGATTCGATTAGCTTGATTATTGATTTGACTAGCTTTATTGCGTTGTTACTTCCTATCATTCACAGTCGGTCGTTGATTCATAGTTCGATTATCGGTCGATTAGTTTGATTATACAACACTTACTCCAAATAATACGAAAATCAAAATGAAACTAAAATGAAATTAATCTTTATTAATCTTTAATTCCAATAACAGTCAACACTTGACTTTGACTTTGACTTTTGGAAAACACGGGGTGTTACAGTTATTTGCTAGCTGTTTCTAAATCAGATACTTGTTTTCCGCACCTGTATCTGATCAAAACTCCTCTGAACGACTCGTTTGGGTCGAAACACGATCCTACAGCCGCAGAAAATAAAGGAGAGAGCAGAAATCGAATTTGAGTGCCTTAGAACACCAAATCTCTCCCTTACCACTCCACCACCACATCATTGACGTCTACAAATCCTCTTTAACCCTCTTCTAGTTCCGCTTATATTGTTGATCATCTGAATATGAGTCATCAAAAGCGATATATAACTTGATCGATAGAATCATATAACTTTTTTTAAGAAATCAATTAGTTATTCCCATTCCCTATAATTATATCATTATTATTATCACTAGTCCCAACATTAAATGAATGTGGTTAAGGAGAGAACGTTGGATACTCCCTTCGTACTTGGGGGCATTGTCACATGGATCCTGTCTGCGATCTCTAAAATCTCCCAAAATCAAATCTCATTCATTCCGACATTTCATCAAACACCTTCCCTACGTCCAATCCACCCTTCTCCTCCTTCAAACTTTCAACCATTTTCATTCAGGTAAACAATTCCATACAATCTTCGTATTTCCAATCTTACACACACTGATTCATCAGCTTCAATTCTATCTAATATTCTATTAATACTAATTAGAGTTTGTTACAACTAAAAAACCCAACATGTTTGACCCAAAACAATAATCTAAATTCTAATAGTTAATTTAAGATAATTGATTGTAGATTGGTAGCACCATAGGATGCAATGCAAGTCTGCTATTCACCACAGTTAAGATCTGCTGGAAACAAGAGTTCCTCATCATTCTGTAATTCGGGTGCATACACGAGTCCAGGAACTCCTGATTACGGAGATAACAATAACAATGTGTTAGAGTTTCAAAAGGGTTGGTGCTCAGAGAGAGTACCATTAAGCAATAGTAGTAGGAGGCATATCAGTGCTGCAGCATTGATGCCTTTTAATAGTGGAAGAACGTTACCGTCGAAATGGGATGATGCCGAGAGGTGGATTACGAGTCCGGTGTCGGGTTTTGGGGTTTGCAAGAGTGTAGAACCGCCGCACCCGTCGCAGAGACGAGTTAAAGCGAAAAGCGGACCGTTGGGTGGGACGCCTGGGGTTGGTTACTTTTCGAATTACTCGCCTGCTGTACCGGTTCTTGCGGGTTCGGCGTTAACGACTGGTGTTCTTGTGCCTGATGGAATGGGTCAATCTGGTAATGTACCTGGATGGTCTGAGTTGTTGATCGACTCTTCATATCCTGATTTTCGAGGTACAAAATTTAATGATCTTGAATGAATTTGCAATTTTTAAGGTCGATTTTTGTTTCTTTGATAGCTGTTTATGACCGATGTAACGCTTTGCAGATGAGAGGAATGATGAAGATGGTGTTTCGCAGCGAGACATGGCGACCCAAATGAGCCCTGAGAGCAGCCCAGAAGCGTATGTACCTCCAGCTGTGGAACATGGCGGACGACATTCTGCTAGGTTGGAAGTTAGGGATGTACAGGTGGATAAAGGAGCCACTATGATCAAGCAATCAAAACGACACAGAATGGGAATGAAGGATAACCGATCACCGGAGGCTAATGAATTGGCTTTGACATGGAATGCAACAGAAGGAGCAATGAAGTTGTCAAAGTATGTCTCTAATTATAAGCTTTTATAACTCTTATCATTATGTACTTGATTGATTTCTTATCCAGAAATATTGAGAGAAAAAGATAACTTTTTGAAGATAAACTACTTTTTGTCCAAACACTTTTGCAATTGTCATTGATAAAACTTTTTTGAAAACTTTAGTTTGCTTGGAAGAGCTTTTTCTACAAACCGCACCAGCTGAATAAAATATAATGTAATCTCTTAACACGTAGTCAAGATATGTTTTGAAAAAAAGTGAACTTTGATGCGACAATTATATATTCTGTTAAGTTAAATTTAACGAACATAATATTGAACATAGTGATATTTTGAGACTTGAATAGAAGCTTTTAAGTAGAAAAAAATAAAGTTTATTTAGAAATTCATTATTAATTTTATATTGATTATTAGGTTAATAATATAATAACTATTAATAATTAAAGAATAAGTATCCATAATTAAATTTGACAGAGAGACGGGAAAACCGAAAATAGGAAGGCCTCATGTGTTGACAAGTGGCCCCCATGGTTTTCTTTTATTATATAGATATAGATTATCAAATGAAATAAATGAAACAGCTTCTTTGGATACCTTGCTGTGTCAAACTCTTAAAATGTAAAAAAGAAATACTAATAATAACTATAATTATTACAAGTACAGTATGAAGAAGTGAAACTCCCTTTAGCATGTGCAAAAAGAGAAAAGGTGGGTCTCAACTCTCATGACCAGGGGGGCACTTTTGATTATTATTTGTCCCACAAACACATGTTTATTATTTACATATATGACAAGAATCATGTTTTGTTGTCTTGTATTTTGCAGGCTCCAGAAAGAGGAAGCACGGATCACTGCGTGGGAGAATCTACAGAATGCAAAAGCCGAGGCATCAATCCGGAAACTTGAGGTGCGTTTGGTTAACGTTTCTATATATTTTCTTTCCTTTTTTTTCTGAAAATTTGTAACAAATATTGGAATTTGGAAGCTAGCGTAGTGTGGTTATGGGGTCGAGTAATTGTTTTTTGTGGTGATCAGATGAAACTGGAGAAAAAGAAGGCAGCATCTATGGATAAAATATTGAAAAAACATAGAGCTGCGCAAATGAAAGCGCAAGAATTCAGAAGGAACATGTCAGAGGATGTTTCTCCCAGACATTCCCGCAAATTCAGAAGCTTACGTAGATACGTCACAGATTCCTTCAAAGGCTGCTTCAGTTGTCGTGACCCGTAATCCTCAAAGATCATCGTTAAAACAGGTTATTAATTGTCATCAAGTAATTGGTTCCCATAATTACTCTGCACGTCAAATGGCTAAACGTGATATTAATTTGCGACAGGTTTGTGGTCTAAGTAACTTCTGCAACTGAAACTCAGTGATACAGCAATCTATTGGTGCTCTAATTAAAATGGCTTTTTGATTTGGGTTCAAGGGGTAGAGTTGATATGCTATGGGGGATATAGTTTTGAGACGAATATTATAGATCCTCATTTTTGGGAGCGATAAAAGAGGTAAATACGTAAGATCCCAGTTTGGAGCAAAGTTAGGTACATATTATACTTGCTATTGTAAGCATTAAACATCTACGACAGGTCTTAAATTCATGCTTTATAAGATGTAAGATTCAGTGCGTTTAGTGTGTTCGGTTCACAGATTTTGGAATTCAAATTTATTAATTGGAAATGAAACTCATGATACATCATACATTAGATGACAAAATAATCACGTTTGGTTTATAAGGCGTTGTAGTGGTGCCAAGGGGAGATTGGTTGAATTTCTTCACTGTATGAAATGATGACTGTGAGGGCGCTCAGGCATCACTTCAAACGGTGTGAGGCGACAAGTGTACTCAGGCATGAGGCGTACCTCTCGACTCTTGTACATGTGCAGATTTTGCGTATCATGAGTTATATATATGGCTTTTTAGGTTGTATAGAGGTTATTTATATCTTAATTTTGGATGCTAAACATGTCATAAGAAATATTATATAAACACCTTGCACCTTGCATACGTTATGTGTGCGCCTCTGACCTCGCGCCTCAACTCCAAGAACCCTATCACACCTTGCGCCTCGCTCTTTTTATAGCCAAACATTTTAGTTTTAACGAAATATGCAAACCAACTAAACTGGCAAGAAATAAAATACAGTAATAAGTTCCAATAAGTGAGGCTAGTACCCCCCCCCCCCCCCACAAACGTACAACCACAATGGAAGGTTAAATAGACATCATCATTCAAAGTCCAATATATAAATAGACATCGTCATTATATTTGTCAACATCCAGAAATCAGCAAGTACAGATAGTCTTAAGCAACAGATTCAACACAAATCCTCCACTTTGGTGGACACCTCCAGACTCTAATACGGCCTATACCTGTAATCCGTTCGTGAAGGTCTCCCCCCACCCATGCTTCCACCTAGGCTGCCCATGCCGCCACCTAGACCGCCCATACCTCCACCTAGGCCGCCCATCCGTCCCAATCCTCCCACACGCCCCATGCTTCCGCTCATGCCACCATAACCCCACTGCAAAACATTTGTTGACATTACTAATTTTCTTCATTAATATTAGCATACCATCATCATTTGAAATATACTTACATCATCAAAATCCAAGCTTCCATACATTCTGCCGTAAGCTCGCATGGGGCCATAGCCTCCGTACGCTGGTTCAGGTGGGTTGTCCAAATAGTGGCTGCTGCCTCCGCTTGAACCACCGTCATCAACAGGTGTAGCTGAATCTATTGCTACCTGTAATCCATCAAGCATTTATCACAAAAAACAACTCGCCTGATTAAATAGGTGTACATAATATTACAAATTCAAAACCAATATATTCAGTACCTGTTGTCCACAAATCTCGTGTGACCTTCGTGAAACACGATCTGCAACACCATCCTCAGCAAAGGTCACAAAACCAAACCCCCTGTGACCAGATCTCTTAGGGTCCTACATTCAGTAGGCAATTAAATTAAAGTATAAATAAGTAAAAGAGTAAAACCCCATTTTCGTCCCCGAGGTTTGGCCAGTTTTGCGACTTTCGTCCAAAGGTTTGTTTTTCCGCATCTGGATCCAAAAGGTTTAAAATCTTGCTATTTTCATCCGGCTTGCTAACTCCAACTATTTTTCTCGGTTAAGTCAATAATATTCCATCTTTTTTGTTAACTTAAAGGGCGATTCGGTCTTTTTACATGAAGTGAAAAAAAAAAACCGAATTGCCCTTTAAGTTAGCAAAAAGGACGGAAATACCTCTGATTTAACGGAGAAAAGTGGGATGGAGTTAACGAGCCAGATGAAAATGGTAAGATTTCAAACCTTTTGAATCCAGAAGCGGAATAACAAACCTTCGGACAAAAGTCACAAAAGTAGCCAAACCTCATAGATGAAAATGGCATTTTACACTAAGTAAAAATAAACAAATTAGTCGAACCATTATTGGGAGGCTAAATTACCTTTGGGATATACACATCCAAAATACGTCCAAACCTACCAAAATACAAGCGCAAATCTTCCACACTTGCTTCTTGAGGAAGCCGTCCTATAAAAATCTTTTTGCCCATTCCCCTAGCAGATTCTCCTCCTGCCCACATTGTAATTAAGACCGTTACTTAAATAATTAATAAATAAACAAAATAACCATCCCTATGTATCAACTGAGCGTACTTCCATAGACAGAGCTTGGATAATCATATGCTGTAGGAGCACCCAGTGCAGCATATCTAGTTGTAACATAAGCATTATAAGCACCATATCCGCCACTCGGAGGCGGCGGTGGCGGCATGCGGCTAACTGGTCGGAAATTGTCTTCCTGAGAACAATTATCAAATTAAACTATCAGCTATGAAAGCTCATTGTTTCAAGGCATAAAAATAATTGAACTGGTGAAGATTAAATGACGATAAGTTGCATAAAAGGACGCCGCATGTTACCTTAGGTGTTGCTCTGTCAACCACCACATCTGAACCTCCAAGTTCATGGGTTTCAGACATGAGATCATCGACAGAATCTGTAACGAAAGATTCAACAAGTTAATTAATTACCAGATATCAAAATGATTATTCAGTCTCAAGTGAATTACCAGCATTTGCAAAAGTTATAAAACCAATTCCACGATGGCCCTTGGTACTTGGATCCTGCAGAAATCAGATATTAAGTTTCAATAATATCAGCGTTAATCAGTTAATTAAAGGATGTAAAATGTTTCCCAAAAAGTAAGAAATGTAAAATATATGATTGTAGCATCTGATTATGTACCTTGGGCATGTACAAATCCAATATCTCACCATATTTCTCAAAATGGCTGCAAGAAACAAAAGAAATTGTATACATGTTAAGTCATTATAAAACTCTGAGCAACTTATGATAACAATTAAAAAACCACCTCCTAAACGCGGCTTCTGTGACTGAGAGCGGGATTCTAGCAACAAAAATACGGGTAATTTTCTTTGAAGATGATCTCATCTCTTCCTGTGAAGGGAACAACTTTTAAATAAATATCATTAAAGTTTCAGACACATGCCAAAAGTGACATCATGACATGATGTTAAAGTTAGTAGAAAACAAGTAAACAACCTTTGGTGTTGCTATTTTTACTTCCAATGCTCTGTTCCCGAGGAAGTGCTCGGCTGAAAGTGCAGCCTATGGCAAAGCGCAAAGTCATGTAAAATGAAAAATGTACCATCAAAAGAAGTAATATGAATTATAGCAGCAAGTACAAAGATTTATTGATCTTTTATAGTTATGGAAAAATTGAATTGCAGAAATTTCTTTTCGGGAAATTGCATATATGAGAGTTGAATTACCTTAGCATCTTCAACTTCTGCGAAGGTTACATATCCAAAACCACGAGATCGGCCACTTGAACGCTCCTGTAATTATATAAGTCAAAAGTCTTTTGGTCAATGTATACATATTTATACACCTACAGAGTACAAACATGGGCGCTAGAGTCTGGTAAACTTCAGTAGCATTATCCATTTGATCATCAATGATTTTCTTACTTAGCAGCCATTCGACCCATTTCAATATGAAAGAAAGAAATTTTTATTCATAACAGATACTTAAAGTTCGGCAGAACATCTTCTAAAAAACAAGGAATATAGGTTGTGTGGCACAAAAAGCAATTCTTGCTACTCTCATGAGATGGGTGTAGATTCTAATTAGACAACAAATGATGAAACACAAAACACATCAAGAAGTTATACTTATACTATATACTATATACAAGAGCAGGTCCACAATTATATAGACCTCAAACACAATAACAATATATCCAACAGGATACCTACAAATGACACAGACACAGCTTATGCCAGCCAAAAGTAATAACACCCTTCTTTGTCCGACAGGCTTTTTTATGGTCAACAGTGTACACACACATTGATAGTAAATAATCAGATAATCCTTCAAAAGCATGAAGCTAGTCACCAAACAGCGGTCTGTGCCTTTTCACATGTGAGATGTATTTGACATGCAGAAAGATTAAACTATCCTAGTTCCTACAGATACTATGCAATCATGTAAAAATCAGGACTAGTCGGCACTCGGAAATTAATCGCTAGTCAGCCGGTCACTGAGTAATTTTTCGTTAAGCGATCCATTAATCAATAATCAGTAGGCAGTCCTAATCGGCTGGCCAAAACCTGTAAATTCTGGCCAGTTTCCAACCAAACCATATAGATTCTGGCGATTGATCCTGTATACTTAAAAAATGGGTCGAGGATGGGTTAAACCGGTCTACTTAAAACTTTTACCTATAATAATGTGTATATATAATATATATATAAAACTGAAATTACATATAAAAATCCCAATCTGATTATCAACTAGTCGGTGCCCCACCAGCCGACTAGCACCTAACAACTTTTACAACCATGATACTATGTACTCCAAATCTTTTCGGTTGAGGTCTTAATTAAATTAGTTTCAAACTAATTAAACTAAACATATTTCCACATTAACAAAGTCATTACAATACATGTTATAACTCTATAAAAACTAACCTTCATAACAATACAGTCCTCCAATTCCCCAAATTTCCTCATGTAATCTTTCAAGCCATCGGTATCAACATCCCATGGGATGCCCAACACCTAATACAATACCACCACAACATAAGTTATACTTAATTTATCAACAAAACAACAAAAAAAAAGATAATAAATTTGATAACAGAACATAAAAATTACCACAAGCTTCTTCTCAGACATAATGGCAGAACCAGAAATTAGGGTTTACAGGGAGAATATCACACACAAGACACTCACCAAACTCCACTCTCTCAAATAATCTCTCACACACGAATCCTGCACACAATACACATGCCTCTTTCTCACACAAATTCATCGTCTTTATCATCGATTTTTATGATCTGAAAAAATGTATACCTAGAATTGAATAATTAAACGATCGATTACCGGATTGATGCACGCTAACCTGACCTTGATTATATAGTTTTGTTCGGAATACCAAAACCCTAAATCGCAGATCGCTCGCTCGGGTCGCACTCCACTCTCGGATATCTCTCTCTCGCTTCCAGCTACGCTCCTCTATTTGGAAAAGCGATTGTGGGTGATACGATACCTAATTATCTTCAAGGGTGAAAGTGACATTTCAAACCCTGTACTATAAAAACAAGTTTACTTGCACCCTTATGGTTCCATCACTTTGATAAGTAGCTTTTTTTTTTTTTTTGTATAAAGAACTACACGATAGTCCCTTCTTGTATGGTTGTAAAAATCTCAACTAAGCGTCAATTAATCCCCCCGATTAATCACTAGTCTCCATCCCACTACCCGATTAACGACTAATGATTACTGCATGATTGGTCTCTTGTATATGGTCCTTAGAGTAGATAGGAATACCACTTATGTTTAATTCTTATGAAATGATCAAAATATTTTTACTATTAAAGTAAAAGAAAAAATGGAGGGGCCACCTAAGTAAAAAGGACCAACCCCTCACTGTTGACTTCCCAAGCCACAACATATTTATTTTCTTCATCGAGCATCCCCACTTGGACAATAGAGCAAATTGTGAAAACGGTGAACGACTTTTGGTGAAAGGATACACTAAAAATCCCCCATTTCTATATGTGTGCCTTTCATCCCACCTTTGAGAGTGGGGATTGATCATTCAGGTTTTTCGGCCACACCCCATTTTACTCTCGATCAAGGATATCGATGTCTCTATGTTTTTTTTGAATTGCGGTGCGTGGATAAATGTGAAATAAAAGTAAATTGTAGTGTGGCCATACCTATTAAAGAAGTTGCCAGATGCAATGAACGGAAAGCAAGTTTATGTTGGTCAATTTTCATTACCTCAAGCTTTCGTCAACATATAGTGCAGTATTTGGTTATGTAAGACAGTTAATTTGGTTTGTAAACTTAACTGGGAGCTTTTGAGAATTGAGATAACCAATGAAAATGTATCATGGTTCTTGGGGGCTTTGGTAGTTATATGAAGGTTCAAGAAAGTAATATAGGGTGTGATGGTTGCATGCAAAGGCATATAATCAAAAAACTTGAGTGAAGATCAAAACAACATTGGTCAGCTTCGGTGAAAATGTGGTAAAGGCATGAAGAGAAAGAAAGGAGAGACTGATGAAAAAGATATAGAAATTGGGTTGCAGAGGTATTATGAGTTTTTTTCAACGTTTTTAAACACAGACCGCACCAACCGGTTGGACCGGTCCGGCCGGGACCTGGAAGCTGCAGCGGGCCGGTTCAGTGATTTGGGTCGTTTCAACATTGGGCCAGTGGTCGGGGCGAGATCCGGGCGGTCGGGCCGACATTTCACAGCGAGTGTCGGACCAGAGATTTTGTATTATAATTTTTTTTTGTTCAATACCCTAAATCTAAAACACTTTAACCTAGAATCTCTCGTCTACAACAAACAAAAACATGCCTCCATACATACTGTATGACACATACTCTATCTTCATCATCTCCATCAGCGATTGTCTTCATCAACGATTCATCATCTTCATCAGTGATCATCTTAAACTCGGAATATGTTCAATTCAGCCCTCATTCATCTCGAATTCTCAATTCTTCTTGATTCACATGTGTGTAATGTTCTTGGATTTGTTTATAATTTTGTCTCTAAATGTATAATAAGCTTGTCTATGAATATATGATGCATATCTAGTCAATTGATGATGCTAAATTGTTAATTAATTGATGAAATTCAAAATTATTTGTTTTTGAAATTGTTTATGATGTTATATATATATAGGTAGAGGATCCTGTAAAAAAAGGCCTAAAGTGTGAGAAGGGTAAGAAAGAATCTCAGCCATTAGATTTTGATCTAATGGTTGAGATCAATAGGGACCAAATTGTAAAATATTTTCATTAATTTGGATTGATTTGAAATATCTAAGGGCAATATAGTCTTTTAAACCCACTAGAAATTAGGTAATGCACATGTAACTTCCCCCCGTCTTTTTTAAACGTCAATAACTTTTTATACGTAACTTTTTTTTTAAATTACACCATAATAACGAGCGTTTTTTTATCTTTAATATGAGTACCATATTGCTATACTTATATAGAGAAAAAATATGTTTCGATCAGATGTTTAGTCAATGAATGGTGTTATATACTTGCTGAATGGTGTTATATACTTGCTGAATGTTGAATGGTGTTATATACTAGCTGAATGGTGTTATATACTTGCTAAATGGTGTTATATACTTCCTATAATTAAGGTGGCGGTTATGGGAAGTTTTTAATTAATTGAATTAATGATAAAATTACTTGTTTACCCTTTTCAATTAATTTAGATCTAATGGTTGAGATTCTTTCTTACCTTTCTCACACTTTTGGTCTTTTTTACAATAACCTTATATATATATATATATAGGGGAAGGTTCAAATGAAAACCACTAGTTAACGCGAAAACTCGAAAACTAATTAAAAAAAGCCAAAAAAACATGCAAAAAAATTTTTTTTTTTAAAATTTTTTTTTTCAATCAAATTTTCGCAGGTTTTTTTATTAAAAAAAAAAAAAATTTCAAAAAAAAAAAAAAAAAAAAAATTTTTGTGTAGTGCACATGTGTAATACTGCACATGTGTCTGTGTACTACACATGTGTATTATTACACATGTGCACTACACAAATTTTTTTTTTTTTTTTTTTTTTTTTGAAAAAAAGTTTTTTTTTATATATAAAAACTAGCGATTTTTATTAAAAAAATTGAAAAAAAAAAAAATTTTTTTTGTGTGTTTTTTAGGCTTTTTTTAGTTAGTTTTCGAGTTTTCGCGTTAAAAGTGGTTTTCATTTGAACCATCCCCATTATATATATATATATATATATATATATATATATATATATATATATATATATATATATATATATATATATATATATATGTATTAAGTCCTTTATGTTTTTAGAAATTGTAGAGCATGGATTCACAAGAAAAAGAGGAAACTAACCCCCAGTCTGAGTCGACCGCCCAATCAAATGTTCGCTCGAAGACGGATATCACATGGAAATATGTTACCGAAGCTCAAGATGAACATGGGAAAAAGATGCGCATCTGTACATTTTGCAACAAGTCATTTCATGGTGGGGGCATTAACCGAATGAAACAACACCTTGCTGGAGTTAAAGGAAATGTAGTTGGGTGTTTAAGGGTTCCGGCGGATGTAAGGTCTGAAATGAAAATTCTTTTTGAAGAGAGTACGCAAAAAGGTAAAATAGTGGACCGAATACAATTTCAGAGATTGAGACGGGTAGCACACAAAAAAGTCTTGGTAAAAGGAAAGCTTCTTCAACATCCGACAATGCACAGTCATATTTCTCAAGAGGTATAAATGATCGTACTCAACCTTCAATTAAATCTGTTTGGCAAAGTAAAGAAAAACTACATGATACAGATTTAGTGGTAGCAATGTAGCTCTATGATGCATGTCTACTTTTATCCAACTTGCATCACGGATTACAGTTTTCATAACAACCATAAGTGGACTTTAAAGTGGTTGAGAAAAAGACCCGGTTGGACAGAAATTATCCGTCCAGGGGCCACCCGATCTGGCACATCATTCATTGCATTAAAGAGTTTACATGATCATAAGTTTGATTCGCAAGCTTTAGTAACCGCTAATGATTTCAAGAGGATGTTGAAAGTGACTAAAGCTAGCGATGTGAGACCAAGTATCTTAGATGATAAGTTTTAAGATAATTGTTTGATAACAGTTCAGGTGATGAGTCCTATCTTGAGACTTTTGCGTATCTGTGATTCCGATGAAAAGCCTTTATTAGGTTACGTTTATGAAGGTATGCTTAGGATAAGGAAAGGAATCAAAGAGTTGTTTAAAAGGAAAAGACGTAATTATAAGAGGTATGTTGATATTATTGATGCTTGTTGGGATAAGATGTTACGCAAAAGTCTTCATGCAATGGCTTATTGGCTCAATCCGGTATTTCAATATGAAAAGATAACCGTGAAGAAAAAGAAAAGGCATGGGTAGGGGTGCTTGATATGATTGAGAAGTTATCGAGTTTAGATGAAAGTATGCAAATAACTATTTCACACTTGGGCCAAATTTCGGGATAAAATGGGTACTTTTGGTCGATCTATTGCTATATCTTTCGTAAAGCATGAGCGTCCCGGTTAGTCTACTTAAATTTTAATTACGATATTAGTTTTATATACTATAACAAAATTATATTTTTATGTTAATTGTATGATTGGATGAGTGGTGGAAAACGTTCGGTGGATATATACTGGCGCTGCAAAAATTTGCCATAAGAATTTTAAGTCAAACCACATCCTCTTCCAGATGTGAACAAAATTGGAGTGTTTTTGAGAGAATCCACACCAAAAGAAGGAACTGCTTGGAGCATAAAGGCTAAGTGATCTCGTATATGTCCATTACAACTTACGTCTACAAAATAGGTATGATATAAGCACAAACATTACTTATTATTAGTTTTTGATTTTGAATAAAAGATTTTACATTTAAACTTGTTAGGCTAAATGAGAGCAAAAGGCCATATGACCCGGTTGATTACCAAACCATTGATAAAAACGAATTTCGGATGGTGGAAGATGAGAATGAAGCGGAGCTTAATTATGATGATTTAGAAAATATGCTCGAAGAAGAGCTCCCAATTAACCTTGATTCACAAACACAACCATCCGAAGGTTAGTATTTTCTTTTTGATAAATTGATTACTAAATAATATTGATGATGCATAATTTTTTAGTTCAAAAACTATATACTTTGACTTGTCATTTTTTAAATTTTAGGCCAAGAATACAATGAAGAAGATAATGTGGTTCAAGGTGATGATGGTATTAATGTTGGTGATGGCGATTTTGATGATGATGATTGTCGCAACCCCCGTCCCCTTATCACCTGAGAACGGGCGGTCGCGGCCAGTATCAGTGGTATCGATGTTTATCATTATTTGGCAGCGGAAATTACATCAGGACCGTAGTTAGGAAATATTTATCAGAGTAAAATACCACATTTTTATAATATTAAACACATGGGAAATTCCCAAGTTTCCATTACAAACATTTTATAAGGATAAACCCTATTTTATTAAATAAAAACATCTTCTTTATTTAGGTAACTTTTATAGCCACTTTTCCAAGCCTTCGGTGCTGTCCAGCTGGCTTCTATTTGGCTTTCACATTTTGTTACCTGAAACGCATTTAAAAACATTTTATCAGCGGAAAATACTGGTGATTGAATACCAATTTAATCAAGACAGGTTTTATCAGTTTTATAGTATTGAGGGCGATCTCGCAATTACATTTGTTTATTTTTGTTAGTGCATTTTGTATGTCCATAGTTAGAAATCTGTCAGTATTTGTAACGTTTAAAGTCTTGAGTCTGTAATATACCGGACAAAGGTTTCACTAGATGTCGTTAAGGAATGTCAGGTCAGTATATGGTACTACACGATGCGAAGAATCTGAACAAGATCAGTCATGATGTCATCATGACTAAATGATGACATCATAGCCAACATGCATGGAAATCTGATTATAATCAGATTTATAATATCACGTGCATGGAATCAGGATTTAACAAAGCCACTCGATCGGATTGGAAGTCAACGGCATCTCGATCGGATGGCTATCCGATCGGATAGCCATCCGATCCAACATTACTAACATGTTTCACATATATATAGCTATCCTATCCATCTCAGGGAACACACATATCAGAGAACACACAGTTCATGACTGTTCATAACCGTCAAGCACAAGTTCATCAGATCTTCTACATCAAAACACTCTCGGTTTCTTCACGTCCTCTAGATTACGAGTGTCTAGTGTGTAGATCGAGTCAAAACTCTGTCCGGTTGTCGTTTGTTACGGAATAAAACGATAGTTATTAATGTTTTCGCGCACACGGTTACGGTTCGATTTAACGGATTCCGCACGTTAAATCAAATTCATCGCAGATCTAGTGATCATTTACGATCCGATCCTGAACTCACAATTGGTATCAGAGCTACGGATGCTCTGCGTGTAATCGTTGTTTGAATCGGACAAAGTTTCGGTGAAATCGAATGATTTCCGGTTGGTTTTCAACGTGACTTTGATCTGTTTGAATCATATTTTGAACATTTTGATTGATTTTAATCTGTTTCAGTGAATTTCGAATCGAAAGTTATAATATAGATTCTAATGTGATAATATCATTACGGATTGTTGTCAAGTATACAACTAACTGAAATCAGATTCAATCGCATTAAGAAACATCACTTTTTTTGTTGCAGGTCTAAAAATTGATGGTGTTGTGTTAGTGTTCTTGTTGAAATCTGAATAACATTCATAGATTGAACTCGAAATTTCAGATCTGAATTTGATTATCCATGTTGTTTCTGATCTGAGATCTACGTGTTAAAGAAGATTGTAGTTACAAATTGTTTGTTGTTATCATTTTCGAATAGAAAAAGTAGAGTATAACTTGCAGGTTTGTTGTTGAATTGTTAAATCAATTGTAGTTTGTCGTTATGAAGTAATTTGTTGAATCATAAACTGTTCGATCATTTCTGTTAAATCTGTTGACAAGTTTGTGGTTGTGATTAATTTCGGACTGATTCGATTGAGTTTCGGTTCATTTCGGTGATATCGAATTGGATTTCAGTTGATATTGAACTGTTTCGGTGTATATCTGATTGAGTTTGAAAATTTCTGTTAGTTTTAGATCACATACAGACTGATTGGATCAACTTTCGATTTGATTCAGTGTGTTTTGGTGTGTTGTTTGAATTTTCGAAGTGTTTTAGTTGATTTTTGGTGAAACTCAGATCACATTAGTGAAATCAGATTGTTTTTGCTTTGAGGTTTTGCATTCCGAAAAGTTTACATTGGATCCTGAACTTGTTAAACAGACAAAAACGACTGAAAAATAATCTGAATGTTATATGATGTTCATATGCAAAGCTAACTAATGTTGAGTTTAAATCAAAATTGAAATCATAGTTTTGCTTAGGTCTAAAAAGAATTTGCTGATGTTTTTTTTTTGCTATCTGATTCACGGGTGGAAAGAAAGTTGAAGTTACTGGTTGTTGACAGAAACAAGTATTGTTTGAGATTACATATTTTGTGAGAAGTTGCAGGTTTCTCTTTTCTGTTCGTAACGAAGAAGAAGATCTTATTTGTCTGGGTTTTGAGAAGAAAAAGGGTATTAGCGATAGTTGTTTGTGTTGCTAAAACTTGCTGGGTGTTGAGAAAAGTATATTTAGCAGCTGAATATACTCTATTTGGGTTATTTGTGAGTTTGTTTTAGATATAAAAGTTGAGAGTTTTTATAATAATAAAATGGTAAAATGAAAAGAATAAATTGAAATTGATACTTGTGAAAGATTCTAGTAGGGTTATTTGTTGAATGTCCTGTTCGAAAAAAGATTTTTAAGGTTTGATATTGTGATAGACTGATAGCTGAAAGGTTTAGTGACATTAAAGTGATTTGGAGTTGACATTTCATTGCAGGTTTAAAAAAAATTACCGAGTTGAAAATTTGAAACTTATAAAAATAATAAAAATTTTCATAGAAAGTTAAATGGGATGATTGTTTGGGCTGTATAATTCAAAAGGTGATTTTTGACCAAGTGTAATAGTGTAATTCGTTTGTGTTTGGGCCCGAGATATCATTTGGATTCAAGATTAGATCAACAAAATTGGGCTGACTTTTTACACCATTGGGTCGAAATTTTAGTGGGCTACAATTTAAAAGTAGTGTTTTGGGCCAAGATTGAAAGTTTTTGAATCCGTTTTGAGCTAGAAGTTTTTGGGCCGAAAGAATTGGGCTTTTGATTTGAATTTGGGCTGTGAGTAAGTGAGTAATAGTTTTGGGCTGAAAGTTTGTCAAGAAGACTTTGTGATTGGGTTTGATTAGTGGGCCGCTAGATTGTGAATTTCTTGGTTACAAACGTTTAGTGGAGCTCGTGGATGTTAAAATTTGTGGACTTTGAGCTAAAAACAATTTTTGAACCAAGTCATTTAACAAAGAAATTGTGGTTAAAATGTTTGACGAAATGGAAAATAATAAGCTTAAAAGAATAAATGATTGGTTTGGTATGGGTTGGGATATAAGAGAAGATGACAAAAAGAATGCTTGGGTTAAAGATTTGAACATTTTCTCTGTAAAGAAAATGAATCGTTGTACGAGTTAAACAGTCGGTATAGTATAATACTTGATACTTTAAAAGAGTTCAAAATAAGAATGTCAAGTGCTGAACAAATATCAAAATTTGCAGAAGCTTTACCTTTAGAGTGGGATGAATTTTTTATTGAACTAAAAAAGGATTCTAGATTCTCAAGTTTTATCTAAGTGAGTTTGTCAATAAGCTTGAAAAACACGAAATGGAAATTAAAAGGAAAGAAAGATTTGATAAAAGAAATAGAAAAAAATCTAGATAAAATAAGTTTGGATGTGGTTCTTGAAATAAGCAGAAGAATCAATATATGTTTTAAAGCAAAATATGTTATGAAATATGATATTAAGAGGGATTGTTATATAGACGAAAATCTGAATCCTCTTGATTTTATTAAAATTTTTTCTGCAGGTACATTCAAGATAGAGTCAATTCCAAAGAATGAAGAATCTGAGAAAAAACATGTTGATAATGCTCACCAAGAAAAATCTAAACAAGATGAGTCAACTGAGTTGTCACAAAACGGTGAAATCAAAGAATCAAGTGCATCAACAAATAAAACTTCAAGTTCTGAACCCGTGTGCTCAAATTGTGAAAAATCAACATCTGAAAATGTCAAACTGTTGAGAGATGTGGAAAGTTTGACATTAGAAAACAAAAATTTTATAAAATTAGAAAATGATTTGAAAAATTAAATAAAAATTTTAGAAAATGAAAAATCATTTTTAAATAAAAATGATTTTGAAAAACAAAATACAATAAACTCGCATCTTGAAAAAATCACACAACTTGAACAAGATGTTGAGATTGCAAGAAAGAAAACTGAAGACTTAGAAAAGAAATTAAAAGGTTTTGTTGATTCGTCTTTAATGCTTGATAATATAGTTTCAAAACCGATCAATAAAAATGAAGAAACTGGGGAGGATGAATATGAATTGTGTAACCGTGGTATTGGGTGTAAACCGTCAGGAAAGGGCAAAACAAAAACGGTTGTACCTGATAACACGAAAAACAAAACTCCCTCAGTGAAAACTCCAATAAGTGACGATGTCACAAATTATGATGAAGTCATAATTGAAGATTGTGATGATGAATTTGATGATGAAAATGATAAAAAGAATATATTTTTGAAACTAAAAGAAAAATTTAAAGAATCTGTTCCACAATTTGCTGAAAAAGGGGAATGTTCAACTTCTAAGCAAAATGAGGAACAAAAACAAAATGTTAAGAATTTTAGAAATTCAAAAAATGTTCAAAAGAAAAGATCATCAGTTCAATCATCAAATCACTATAAAAACAAACATTCACAAAAATTTGAAAATCAAAACTCACAAAAAGTTGATAATAAGTGGTGCAGGTTTGACCACGGTACTCAAAAGTCAAATCAAACTTACAGGAGAAGATGGAAGGAAGATTCTTCAGAGACAAATCATTATGATGATAGAAAAAAGAAGAAGTAATGATTACCACAAGGCAAATCAATGTTACGATCTAAGTGTTTGGTTTGAAAGTCGAGAATGGTACGATAACAGGGCGTGTTACAAATGTGGTTTTGAAGGACACATTACTGTTAACTGCCAGAGTCAGAGATTTGAGATGAAAAGATGCTATGAATGTCACATCAGAGGTCATATTGCCAGAGATTGCCCAATGAGATCAAAGAGAAGACCGAGGGCTGAATCTCATAGAATGGTGAAGAAAACAGTCAAAATTGAAGAAAAGCCCAAAGAACAGAAAGTGAAATTATCACAAGGACAGAAAGATAGACTGAGAAAGAAAAGAAAGAAAGCGAGAGAGTATCTAGAAAAGATTTTGTCATCGGATACAACCGATGAGCCAGATAACAATTCTGATGAATCGCTTTACTCTCCAAAGAATGATCAGTCAAGTAAAACGAATTCATCAGATTCAAATCTGAGGACAAAAGAGAGAATAAAGAAAGAAAAATTGGTTAATCAAACGGTTAAAAATCAAAGAAAGTTAAATTTTCAGATAAAATTTTTATAAAAGTGTTTGAATATAAAAGAAATTGTGAAAGGTCGTTCATGTCATATGTTGATGAATTTGGTAAACCTAAATCCAGTATGGATTGGGTTCCAGTTCAAACTAATCAAATTCATTTGCTTGTGCAGGTGTTCAGGGGCCAATTCAAGGTCAACATGAATAACAGAACAACCTGGCACACAAGGAGAAAACCGGTGATTAAAAACAAGAAGTGTTTGGTTTAAATTGTTAAATTTTTTTTGAAAATTTAAAAGGAATACGCCGAAACCCTCACGGCTGAACAAACACATGATAAAATTAGATTGAAAAACGATTTCAAAAAGGTATAATCAAGTGGTTTGTAAATCATGGGGGTGCATGTGAGCTAAACAGAGAATGTGAAGCAGAAATGGATGGCGAGATGAAGCTATCTACATTGGTTTGTCAAACTTTATTAAATGTTTTGGATTTTAGGGGGAGTAAAAATTTTGAAAATACATAAACATTTGAAAATTTGAAAAAGTCAAAAAACATGATAAAATTCAAAATGAGTTTTTTGTGTAAAAAAAGGAAATGATAGTATATCAGTAGACAATCACAGCATGCTAAAGAATTGGAATGTTAAATATGTGATAAACGATCCCACTGATGAGATGCCAGTAGGTTTTTACACATTTAGTAGATTGATTTCGAGATATAAACCTAAATATCAATACTTGCTTATTTCGTGGGGAACATGTCACACCCTGGCTTTGCGGAAGCGTGGTTAATTTGGTGTGACTTCTTAATACCATAGCTTAATCATAACAAGCTATATGAATTAAAAATATGCAAGATCATCCATTAAAATAAAATCAAAACATTGTCTTAACGGGTTAACACCCAACAACCATAAACTTGTCTAAACATTACAAACCCAAACATAACATAAACATGATTCAAGGACTGTGACTTGTCCAGGAAAGAGTCACATTCCCCGAACCCTGGATGACCCTGGTGACTTATGCAGCGGAAAACATGCCATACCGTGCCAGATCTTTACTTCCCTGAAATACATGTAAGTTGAAAAATCAACAATAATGTTGAGCGAGTTCATGCGAAAGTGAGTAAATAAACCTTTGTATTTATCAAAAATCCTGGTATGTAGCAAATAAGGAAAAAGAGATCACCAATGGTTTGCAAGTCCATTGATATGTGTGAAGTGCAAGTAGGAAGACTCAAACCTAGCGGATTTCGCGTCGGGCACAAAGTCACCCCAAGGTCCGTTATGCTGGACCTGGAGTTGGGCTCGCTACACCCAGATAGATCTACCGCTTACGTCCCTCGGTCCTACAATGAGGATTAATGGCCTCCAGTTTCCGCCTACCCACTCACATGATCTAAGTAATAACCCTCCTTACGCTAACCATACCATGTATCAAGTATTTCATAATCATAGTAACATGTATTTCACCCCCGCAGTTTATAAAACTGAAAAGAGTTAAGAGAAAAGGGGGGGACATGAACTCACAGTCAGTGCGTCGCTATACCAAGTACTCCAAATGTCCAACAGCTGTGCAACGACCTACATGTGCTAATTCTATTAGACGGATGGCCGTGCCTTAGCTTTATAGTTTAAGTTTTTGGGGAAACAGTTAGACAACCGTTCCTTGTATGTACTTGGTAATTTAATTTCCTTCTCAAGGATGGGGGATTTAATACATGTGTATTTGTATCATCTCATTAAGTCCCACTTAATATATTTTTACTTCTCATTCCAAAATATAAATATTTTTCTCAAAAATATCATATTTTCTCTTCTCATATTACTTTCCAAAATAACACGTTGACAAAGTGCGTGTTTATGAATATTTCCGCATAATGCGTAAGTTACGTTTTAACGATTAAGTGGTAATAGTAATTACCGTTGTAACTTATATGTTTGTCGTGTAAGCGTTTGTATTATTTTGGGTTCGTCAACGTTTGTAAATATTATTTTCACTCTAAAAATAATATTTATGTATTTTCACAAAATAATCATAAACAGTGTGGTGAAAAATATATTTACCGAATATATATTTATCACGTTTAGTTTTGTGAAAATCCCACCTCCGAATATTTGTAAATAAAGTCATGGCGAATTATTTTTGAAAATATGTCAAAAGTAGTCTAACACTTGTAAATAATTCTAAGTGTTAGATTTTAGAAAAATTTCGCCAGAGTTTCCCCTGTAACTGGAGGTGGCCACGCTTTCAAGCGTATCATTTTCTTTTACAAAATCACTTCAACACTTCTTTAAATCAACCAATCAATTTCCAACACATCAACTAGTTTTCAACACATCAAACTAGTCGACAAGTATGTAAAATCGCATTATTACATGAACTTGTAGTTTTTCTGAAAACTATTGTGTAGATCACGTTATATTTGGTGGATCTATGTATAAAATAGTTTAATCTTGTAAAAACCCCGTTTTTAGAATAAATCATCCTTTACAACTTCCCGTCATCTTTCTCAAAGATTGTTATTTTGTCGAAACTTCTTATTTCACAAGTGTTTATACACTTGTGGTTTGTAAAATCACTTTGGTTAGTATGTCACCCGACTTTTATAAAACATGATTTTCTCGACACTTGGTTCTACGAAAATACCACTTGCAGATACGTAGATCCGCTAGTTTTAAACACCATTTTACTAGTAATAATACTTTTACACAAGTTCATGTTTCTCGTGTGGTGGAGTTTCACCTTTTAACCCTCGTACCGACAGAAACAAGCTTATGTCAAGATCTATGATCTTAACAAAGTCGGGTTAAACGATGATAAGAGCCACCACAACGTAGATCGGGCCTCAACAATCAACATATTCAATTACTACAACTTTTACACATGTTATGAGCTTTTAACCAACAAAATTCAAGTTTTAGTAGACTTTAGAGATTCAAAACGCATGATTCCGACTTTTAATCGTTATAACTCATATTAACCACTTTAGATACGTTCGAGAGTGAGTTTTAAACATTATACCTCTAGCTCGGGGCTAGGGAACAATCTAGTCGAAAATGCGGTGGATAAAAGCTAAGAAACGAGGTCCTTCCACTTCCGCTTGCTTCAAGCTTCCTAATACGTGACCCGAAAGCCTTGTAGATTCTTGGAATGGGTTGATCAAAGCTCGACAATGGATGTGTGGGGGTGGGGGTTCTCGGCCGAGAGCTTGGGAGAGGGCAAGGGAGAGAGTTTGTTGGTGTGTTGGATGGTTATAATCTCATGTATTAAGGGGTAGTATTTATAGACAAAACTTGTGCCATGATCCTTTGGTTAGTATGTCATCTAGATATCCACAAAAATCAATTTAATAATCAACTTTGTACTCTCTTGGTTACACCTTGTTGGCCGATCCCATTGAGGGGGGGGGGGTATCCGGTTCGTTTTCAATCGATTAGTTAGTGATTAGTTATGTTAAGTGGGTTAACTTTAGGGGTTAACTCCGTTAGTTGCATGATGCGTTATAAGACGGGTGTTAGGGTAATCAGGGACCCTAACTGGCTCAGAAAAAGACTAACAATACTTTTGGCAATATTTTCATGTTCCGGGTATAGTCCGGTTGTTCGGTTGGATAGTAATTCGTTAAAGTGCTTAAGTAATCTTTTAAGCGTCGTAAGTAATATTTTTAGCGACACAATTTATTCTGCAAAGTGTCAGGAATATTTCCTCATGTTTTGGCACTTTATTAGTTAGCTAGAAGCTAGTATGCTGATAAAAGTGTTGTGTTTCATGCTTAGAGTACGTTTTAGGCACATCCAATCATTACATCTTATTCCTAGAGACGCAGTTATACAACCCTTGTATCCCTACACACACTATGGGTGTAGTAAAATATTTCTGGCTCATATAGGCCTTTAGAGGCAGTGTTTGCCTGATGCTGGCTATATCAGCATGTTCAATAGGTTATCCGTTCAAATGCTACTGTGCTTTTGTGCATCATGTTTGTCACTAGAGTTCAGTAAGTAAATAATGTAGTGACGGAAATCAAAGTATGATGCAGATATGTACAAGTATCAACAGTCAAGTAGCAGTTCATCAGGAATCTCAGTTAAGCACAGTAATTAAGCGACAATTAATAGTTAATTAAGACGTACGGATACCTGGTTTAGTGAGGGTTGTCACATTCTCCCCCCGTTAGAAAAATTTCGTCCCGAAATTTTAAGTTCTGCTTGTAGAAGCAGGGTTCTCAGGAAATAAGTGGGGGTATTTCTCTTTCATTCGGTCCTCACGCTCACAGGTGAATTCAGGACCATGTCTAGCATTCCAACGAACTTTGACGAGCTTGACACTGCTCCGGCGGGTCTTGTTTACTTTCCAATCCGTGACCTCAACAGGTTCTTCAACGAAGTGGAGCGTGTCATCAACATGAAATTCGTCAGTAGGAATGGCAACGTTATCTTGTGTTGGACTTTTCTTCAGATTGGATACATGAAATGTATCGTGAACACCATTTAGTTCGGCAGGTAGGTCCAACTTGTATGCTACTAACCCGATTCTCTCCAAGATCTTGAACGGTCCAATATACCTCGGGTTCAACTTTCCACGTTTCCCAAATCGTGCCACACCCTTCCAGGGTGATACCTTCAACAAAACCATCTCACCAACCTCAAACTCTAGAGGTTTCCTGCTTCGATCCGCGTAGGCTTTCTGCCTGTCACGAGCCGCGCTGATACGGTCTCGGATTTGCGCGATCTTATCTGTGGTTTCCTGTACCATTTCAGGACCAACCAATTGTCTATCACCTGCGTCAGCCCAACAAAGCGGCGATCTGCACTTGCGCCCATATAAAGCTTCAAACGGCGCGGCACCAATACTGGTGTGGTAGCTGCTGTTGTATGAAAACTCAACCAGGGGTAAATGCTTATCCCAGCTACCGCCCAAATCCATCACACATGCTCTCAGCATGTCTTCTAACGTCTGAATCGTCCGCTCACTTTGACCGTCGGTCTGCGGGTGAAAAGCAGTGCTCAGATTCAACTTTGAGCCAAAAGCTTCCTGGAAGGATTGCCATATCCTTGACACGAACCTTCCGTCTCTATCAGAGATAATCGAGAGAGGTACTCCATGGCGTGTAACAATTTCTCTCATGTAAATTTCGGCCAGTTTGCTCGTATTATCCTTTTCTCGGATAGGCAAGAAGTGCGCTGACTTCGTTAAACGGTCCACTATTACCCAAATAGTGTCATGGCCTCTTGGCGTTCTTGGCAACTTCGTAATAAAATCCATAGAGATTTGTTCCCACTTCCACTTGGGAATCTCTGGTTGTTGCAGAAGTCCTGAAGGCTTCTGGTATTCCGCCTTAACCTTGGCGCATGTCAAACATTTGCTCACGTAAACTGCAACATCGCCTTTCATCCTAGGCCACCAATAATAATCTTTAAGATCCTGGTACATCTTATCCGCTCCAGGGTGGATAGAGTACCGTGGCTTGTGAGCTTCATTGAAAATAACCTTCCTTAAACCACCAAACAAAGGAACCCAAATCCTGTTCTCAAAACACAACGTTCCTTCCCTGTTTGGTACCAATAACTTCTCCATCCCACGGAGATACTCTTCTTCAAGGTTTCTTTCCTTGAGAGCTTCTTGTTGCGCTGCACGAACGCGCGAGGAAAGATCGGTTTGAATAATCATTTCCAAAGCCCTAACCCTTATGGGCTTGATTCTCTCCTTACGACTTAGGGCATCGGCGACCACATTCGCCTTTCCTGGGTGATACTTAATCTCGCAGTCGTAGTCATTCAACAGCTCGACCCATCGTCTTTGCCTCATGTTCAACTCCTTCTGGTTGAATATGTGCTGGAGGCTCTTGTGATCTGTGAAGATTGTGCACTTCGTACCATAAAGGTAGTGTCTCCAGATCTTCAAAGCGAAAACCACTGCGCCAAGCTCCAAATCGTGCGTGGTATAGTTCTTTTCGTGTACTTTCAGTTGGCGTGACACGTAAGCAATAGCCTTCTGGCGTTGCATCAACACGCAACCCAATCCTTGACGTGAAGCGTCGCAGTGTACCACGAAATCATCTGTACCTTCTGGCAGAGCTAAGATTGGCGCGTTACAAAGCTTATCTTTCAATATCTGAAATGCTTCATCCTGTTTGATTCCCCAATCAAACTTCTTTTCCTTCTGCGTGAGGAGCGTCAATGGTTGAGCGATCTTTGAAAAGTTCTCGATGAACCTTCGATAATAGCCAGCCAAACCCAATAATTGCCGAATCTCGGTTGGCGTTTTTGGCGTTTCCCAATCCTTGATCGCCTCGATCTTGGTGGGATCCACGTGGATTCCATCACCGTTCACCACGTGCCCAAGGAATTGCACCTCTCGTAGCCAAAACTCACACTTAGAGAACTTGGCATACAGCTGTTCTTTCTTCAGCAGCTCCAGAATGGCTCTAAGATGCTGCTCGTGCTCAGCCTTCGTCTTTGAATAAATTAAAATATCATCAATGAATACAATCACGAACTTATCCAAGTACGGCTTGCAAACTCGATTCATCAAATCCATGAATACGGCAGGTGCGTTTGTCAAACCAAACGGCATAACGAGAAACTCGTAGTGTCCATATCGAGTTCTGAAGGCTGTCTTCGGGATACTCTCCTCCTGTATTCGTAACTGATGGTATCCAGATCGAAGATCGATCTTTGAATAGAAGCTTGAACCTTGAAGTTGGTCAAACAGATCATCGATTCTTGGCAGGGGATACCTATTCTTGATCGCCAGCTTGTTCAACTCTCTGTAGTCAATACACATACGGAAACTACCGTCCTTCTTCTTCACAAACAAAACTGGAGCTCCCCAAGGCGAGAAGCTTGGTCGGATAAATCCCTTGTCTAACAACTCTTGAAGTTGTGTCGACAGTTCTTGCATCTCAGACGGAGCAAGTCTGTAAGGTGCCTTAGCCACAGGCGCGGCGCCTGGAACTAAGTCAATGTGGAACTCTACTTGTCTCTGAGGCGGTAATCCAGGCAAGTCTTCTGGAAAGACTTCTGGGTATTCACTCATGACAGGGATGTCTTCGATCTTCGGCTCAGCAGCCTTTTTATCCACAATGTGTGCCAGAAAGGCAACACATCCTTTCTGCAAACACTTCCTTGCTTTCAGGCAGCTAATCATCCTCAACGGCGTCTCACGCTTCTCCCCATGAACAACAATGGCCTCACCATCATCGGTCGGGATACGAATAATCTTCTCGTGACAAACTATCTCTGCTTTGTTACTTGATAACCAATCCATCCCTACTACCACGTCGAAGCTTCCCAACTGGACTGGTAGTAGATCGAGAGCAAACTCACGCTCTCCCAGCTCGATTACGCAACCTCGAATCACCTCGTTAGCTTCTACTAACTTCCCATTCGCTAATTCGATCGAGTACGGAATATCTAACTTACTAGCGGCTAAACCAAGCATATTCTTAAATTCTAGTGATACGAAGCTGTAATCGGCACCAGTATCAAACAAAACGGATGCATAGCGTTGGTTTACAGGGAACGTACCAGTGACAACATTGGGATCCTGGCGCGCTTCCCGTGCTTCTATGTTGAAAACTCTTCCGCGTGCTTGGTTTAATTCTGGGCAATTCCTTTTGTAATGCCCAACATCACCGCAGTTAAAACATCCGGGCCTCTGCCCGTTCCCACCATTGTTCCCAGCTTGATTGTTTCCCTGATTACGGTTCATGGCGCCCGCTTGGTTAGCATGATTAGCACGGTTCCCATCACCTCCCTGGTTTCCTTGTGAGCGGTTCCCAGCACCACCACGGTTGTTCCTATTCCCAAATCCTCCTTGGCCTCCCCGGCCAGCATTAGCCCAACAAGAATCCTTTGAATGACCAGTCTTCCCACATGATTCACAAACTTTTGGCCCGCATCGGCCAGAGTGATGGCGTTGGCATGAGTTGCACTTGGGTTGTGCACCCATATATCCCTTTCCTTTCTTCCTACCACCAGCTGAATCTTGAGCTGGCGCATTCGATTCCCCTTTCTTAACCACCATCCCGGTGCCCTGCTTGAAATTCGAAAACTTTCGTTTATTCCCACCTGACGACTCCACATGAGTCTCCTTTTTCTTGGGCTCAGTTTCATCAAACTTGTTCAACCGAATTGCCTCTTCGGTGAGAGCCACGCTCAAATCAATGGCTTCTGTGATAGTTGCAGGTTTGGAGGAAGTCACCATGCTGATTATTTGAGGAGCCAATCCCCAAATGAAGCGTTCAATCCTCTTGAACTCAGGCGTAACCATGTAGGGTACCACATGCGACAACTCGTGGAACCTCTGAACATACTCAGCTATCTTAGAACCTTCCATTTTTAGATGCCAAAACTCGGTCTCCAATCTCTGAATTTCAGCGCGAGAACAGTACTTCTTGCGCATGAGTTCTTTCAGCTCAGTCCACGTCAGTGCGTAAGCAGCAGCTTCGCCAAGTGTTTGGACTTGTAGATTCCACCATGATAGGGCTCCATCTAAAAATAGCCCTGAGATGTAAGTGACTTGTTGATCCAGCGCGTATTTGCTCATGCGAAGTACGGACTCGGTTTTCTCAGCCCAGCGGACGAAAGCAACAGCACCACCTGTGCCGTCGAACTTTACGGGCTTGCAGTCCAAGAACTGCTTGTAAGTGCACCCATGCGGTGGATTGTTGTTGTTGCCCGTGTTGCCGGAGTTGCTTCCACTCATTCCTCCTTGAGAGGCAGCATATTGAGCAATAGCAGCAGCAATGACTTGCTGTAGTTCGTCCTGAGTAGTAGGCATTGGCTGAGGTTGACGTCTTGGCGGCATCTTCTAAAGATGTATACGTCGGTCAGGCCATAATAAAGCGTACGTATATAGTAATAGTAATAGCACATAACATCTCATGTTATCAATATATCACACACAACATCCCATGTTACGATTATTATACACACAACATCCCGTGTCCCAACATCCCATGTCACAAGTATTATATACACAACATCCCATGTCCCAACATCCCATGTCACAAATATTATATACACGACATCCCATGTCCCAACATCCCATGTCACAAGAATATAAGTAAGCAATCAAGTGAATCAGATATGGTGAGAATACCGCGATTGCCATATATATCGAGACCACAATGTAGTAAGTGTATCAGTACATCACTGTGTCATACAATCATCAATCAATCAGGGGCTACATCATCCCTGTCCAAAAACTATATCATGTCAGTGTCAAATACATCAAGTACATCAAATAAGTGTCAACAAAAGTCAGTATCATCAGCTGGTCTCCGAAATGCTGTGCAGTCACAATCGCGGTCGTCTCACCAACGTCTACCTATATAGCAATGATGAGCTCTATGCGGATGGCGGGGGAGGAGGGGGAAAGTGAGGGTAAAGCAAGCGGCGTAACAGAAGCCAATCCTCCTCCATAGCCTGCTGAGTGCGAATAACAGAAGCAACCTGCTGCTCTAGGGTAAAGAGACGAGCAGCAAAATCTGGGGGTAAAGATCGACCTGGCTGAAGAGGGGAGTGTATCTGACCATGGCATGAACATGGTGGCATCTGAGCTCTCTCGAGCTCCTGGAGTCGCTGCGTGTGCGACTCATGCTGATGAACGAAGGACATCAAAACGTCCTCTATAATGGGTCCAACATGAAACGAATGATATGGATCAGTAGGTGGCATGGCTGATGGCGTCGGCCAAAGCAAGGGCTCACTGGTGGGGTCAAATGGCGCCACATGAAATGATGAAGTAGAGGGTGGAACAGATGACATCTGAGGCATGAAGGGAATAGACATCGGTACGTGCCCAAAAGGATGGGCTCGCTGGAGGTACAAACTGTGGAACCTGAAAAGTGAAATCAACAGATCGTGTAACAGGGATCTGAGGGGGCAAAGGTGGGACGTCCTCATCAGCAGGTATCCAACCGTGCTAAGCGTCCTCGTCGGGTGGATCCATGTGCTCTGCAAAAAGTGCGTGCTCAGGCTCGAGCGGAATGGGATCAAATGGAGGAGCAACGACAGGGTCAGCTGGTGCAATAGGATGGTCGACTGGTATATCAGCAACAAAAGGTGGATCAACAACAGGATCGATAGCAACAACATGATCACCAACTAACAAAGGAACATCATCAACAGGAAGATCGCCAACAGGCGGGTCAGCTATAATGGGCTCAACAGGAACGCCAGCATGTACCAGGTCATGCTCATGCATAGGATCTAGAGCAGCTGCCTGCTCAGGAGCCAAGGCAGGCTCATGGTCATCAAAAGCCATATCGAAGTCGAACTCAGGATCAATAGGGTCAACTGGATCAGCGGGGTCCTCCACGAGCTGGTCCATCGGGATAAACTCAATGTCGTGATCCGGGTCGAATCCCGGAGGGAAAATGGGATCCGAATCCTCAATATCATCGTGCTCGAATGCAAAGCTCGGAATGGGTGCGGCAGAAGATGCCTGGTCGGGGTCCGAGTCATGTGCGAAATGCTGTGCGCTCACCTCGTGAGATGGTGCAGATGCCACAGACTCAAAGGAGTCTGGGACCGGTGAATGGGCGGGCGAGTCCTCAACAGGAGCACCAGCGATCATCAAAAGATCGCCAGCGGGAAGAGGGGCTGCATCAGGAATCTCGTCCTCAAAAGGCTCGTCCTCAAAGAGATCGACATCGCCGTCAGCCTCGGCGTCGGGTAGTAAGTCGTATGCTGGATACGAAGCAAGAGGTATAGGAGCTGGAATCACTACCAGGGGAAGATACTCAGCAGGAGCGCCATCAATAGGCTCATCAGCACCCTCGGGCAGAGCGAAGGGCTGGAAGTCATCGTCATCAGTGCTCGTGTAATCGGAGGTATGCACCTCGTGCTCTGAGGATATAATGTCGTCAGATACTATGGGTAAAGGTCCGGTGGTATCCGAATCACATACGCATAAACATGTCGCATGGCACGGGTGACTCATGATGTCAGTAACATAAACACAATTATGCACAAATAATCGGTTAAACAATCAGGTAATCACATAAGTTACCAAATAATAATCACATAATCCTCCTAGTCCCACTAGCCTCCCAGCCTCCCAGACTGTCCTTCCTAGTCCCACTAGCCAACTTTCCCAGCCTCCCAGACTGACTCCCTAGTCCCACTAGCAAACTTTTCCCAGCCTCCCAGACTGACTCCCTAGTCCCACTAGTCAATTCTCCCAGCCTCCCAGACTCACTCCCTAGTCCCACTAGACAACTACCTCGATCCATTAGATCGAGCCTCGGCCTCCCAGACCGAGCCTCAGTCTCCCAGACCGAGCCTCAGCCTCCCAGACTGAGCCTAAAAATAATAAATAAAATATGCTCAACATTTGTTTATAAAAACGTTTTGGATCTGGACTTAAGTGCTATGCAGTAAAAATGTTTTCGTGAGAGCCCTAGTGATCATAGTCTAGACTCAAGAAGGAATCCTAGTTCGCTATGATCAGAGCTCTGATACCAAGCTGTCACACCCTGGCTTTGCGGAAGCGTGGTTAATTTGGTGTGACTTCTTAATACCATAGCTTAATCATAACAAGCTATATGAATTAAAAATATGCAAGATCATCCATTAAAATAAAATCAAAACATTGTCTTAACGGGTTAACACCCAACAACCATAAACTTGTCTAAACATTACAAACCCAAACATAACATAAACATGATTCAAGGACTGTGACTTGTCCAGGAAAGAGTCACATTCCCCGAACCCTGGATGACCCTGGTGACTTATGCAGCGGAAAACATGCCATACCGTGCCAGATCTTTACTTCCCTGAAATACATGTAAGTTGAAAAATCAACAATAATGTTGAGCGAGTTCATGCGAAAGTGAGTAAATAAACCTTTGTATTTATCAAAAATCCTGGTATGTAGCAAATAAGGAAAAAGAGATCACCAATGGTTTGCAAGTCCATTGATATGTGTGAAGTGCAAGTAGGAAGACTCAAACCTAGCGGATTTCGCGTCGGGCACAAAGTCACCCCAAGGTCCGTTATGCTGGACCTGGAGTTGGGCTCGCTACACCCAGATAGATCTACCGCTTACGTCCCTCGGTCCTACAATGAGGATTAATGGCCTCCAGTTTCCGCCTACCCACTCACATGATCTAAGTAATAACCCTCCTTACGCTAACCATACCATGTATCAAGTATTTCATAATCATAGTAACATGTATTTCACCCCCGCAGTTTATAAAACTGAAAAGAGTTAAGAGAAAAGGGGGGACATGAACTCACAGTCAGTGCGTCGCTATACCAAGTACTCCAAATGTCCAACAGCTGTGCAACGACCTACATGTGCTAATTCTATTAGACGGATGGCCGTGCCTTAGCTTTATAGTTTAAGTTTTTGGGGAAACAGTTAGACAACCGTTCCTTGTATGTACTTGGTAATTTAATTTCCTTCCCAAGGATGGGGGATTTAATACATGTGTATTTGTATCATCTCATTAAGTCCCACTTAATATATTTTTACTTCTCATTCCAAAATATAAATATTTTTCTCAAAAATATCATATTTTCTCTTCTCATATTACTTTCCAAAATAACACGTTGACAAAGTGCGCGTTTATGAATATTTCCGCATAATGCGTAAGTTACGTTTTAACGATTAAGTGGTAATAGTAATTACCGTTGTAACTTATATGTTTGTCGTGTAAGCGTTTGTATTATTTTGGGTTCGTCAACGTTTGTAAATATTATTTTCACTCTAAAAATAATATTTATGTATTTTCACAAAATAATCATAAACAGTGTGGTGAAAAATATATTTACCGAATATATATTTATCACGTTTAGTTTTGTGAAAATCCCACCTCCGAATATTTGTAAATAAAGTCATGGCGAATTATTTTTGAAAATATGTCAAAAGTAGTCTAACACTTGTAAATAATTCTAAGTGTTAGTTTTAGAAAAATTTCGCCAGAGTTTCCCCTGTAACTGGAGGTGGCCACGCTTTCAAGCGTATCATTTCTTTTACAAAATCACTTCAACACTTCTTTAAATCAACCAATCAATTTCCAACACATCAACTAGTTTTCAACACATCAAACTAGTCGACAAGTATGTAAAATCGCATTATTACATGAACTTGTAGTTTTTCTGAAAACTATTGTGTAGATCTCGTTATATTTGGTGGATCTATGTATAAAATAGTTTAATCTTGTAAAAACCCCGTTTTTAGAATAAATCATCCTTTACAACTTCCCGTCATCTTTCTCAAAGATTGTTATTTTGTCGAAACTTCTTATTTCACAAGTGTTTATACACTTGTGGTTTGTAAAATCACCTTGGTTAGTATGTCACCCGACTTTTATAAAACATGATTTCTCGACACTTGGTTCTACGAAAATACCACTTGCAGATACGTAGATCCGCTAGTTTTAAACACCATTTTACTAGTAATAATACTTTTACACAAGTTCATGTTTCTCGTGTGGTGGAGTTTCACCTTTTAACCCTCGTACCGACAGAAACAAGCTTATGTCAAGATCTATGATCTTAACAAAGTCGGGTTAAACGATGATAAGAGCCACCACAACGTAGATCGGGCCTCAACAATCAACATATTCAATTACTACAACTTTTACACATGTTATGAGCTTTTAACCAACAAAATTCAAGTTTTAGTAGACTTTAGAGATTCAAAACGCATGATTCCGACTTTTAATCGTTATAACTCATATTAACCACTTTAGATACGTTCGAGAGTGAGTTTTAAACATTATACCTCTAGCTCGGGGCTAGGGAAGAATCTAGTCGAAAATGCGGTGGATAAAAGCTAAGAAACGAGGTCCTTCCACTTCCGCTTGCTTCAAGCTTCCTAATACGTGACCCGAAAGCCTTGTAGATTCTTGGAATGGGTTGATCAAAGCTCGACAATGGATGTGTGGGGGTGGGGGTTTTCGGCCGAGAGCTTGGGAGAGGGCAAGGGGGAGAGTTTGTTGGTGTGTTGGATGGTTATAATCTCATGTATTAAGGGGTAGTATTTATAGACAAAACTTGTGCCATGATCCTTTGGTTAGTATGTCATCTAGATATCCACAAAAATCAATTTAATAATCAACTTTGTACTCTCTTGGTTACACCTTGTTGGCCGATCCCATTGAGGGGGGGGGGGTATCCGGTTCGTTTTCAATCGATTAGTTAGTGATTAGTTATGTTAAGTGGGTTAACTTTAGGGGTTAACTCCGTTAGTTGCATGATGCGTTATAAGACGGGTGTTAGGGTAATCAGGGACCCTAACTGGCTCAGAAAAAGACTAACAATACTTTTGGCAATATTTTCATGTTCCGGGTATAGTCCGGTTGTTCGGTTGGATAGTAATTCGTTAAAGTGCTTAAGTAATCTTTTAAGCGTCGTAAGTAATATTTTTAGCGACACAATTTATTCTGCAAAGTGTCAGGAATATTTCCTCATGTTTTGGCACTTTATTAGTTAGCTAGAAGCTAGTATGCTGATAAAAGTGCCGTGTTTCGTGCTTAGAGTACGTTTTAGGCACATCCAATCATTACATCTTATTCCTAGAGACGCAGTTATACAACCTTTGTATCCCTACACACACTATGGGTGTAGTAAAATATTTCTGGCTCATATAGGCCTTTAGAGGCAGTGTTTGCCTGATGCTGGCTATATCAACATGTTCAATAGGTTATCCGTTCAAATGCTACTGTGCTTTTGTGCATCATGTTTGTCACTAGAGTTCAGTAAGTAAATAATGTAGTGACGGAAATCAAAGTATGATGCAGATATGTATAAGTATCAACAGTCAAGTAGCAGTTCATCAGGAATCTCAGTTAAGCACAGTAATTAAGCAACAATTAGTAGTTAATTAAGACGTACGGATACCTGGTTTAGTGAGGGTTGTCACAGAACATCTCTCGGATATATGGGTAACCCCCGAAATCTTGTTTGAGAGATTGCTTGATTCTGAGATACTAGGTCTTTATACTGTTTGATATCTGGGGTATTATACCTTGTCTTCCGATATTGCGGAAGCAATGGCCTAGACTTCGTATAATACTTTATGCGCTTTAAAAACTTACCCTCTGCATAAAAATGTAAAAATATCGAAAGATGTAATTCAAGTGCAGTTGTAAAGAAGATCCCCAAGGGGGATACACCTCAAAGTCGAGCATTCATCTCCTTGACTGAACGGAAGTTCATACCTGAGCTCTCAAGGTCTCGCACTAACCCAGAGTACATATATCAATATGGTATACTCACCTATAAGACTGAACCTAGGGAATCTTGATACGGGAGTATATTCTGAGGTGGGACACACGTATATGTTAAGTTCTTAAAACACTAAATCGTATCTCGAATTAGTTGAACTTTGTGTGAAAATTTAAGTGGATAAGTATACTGACAATCTAAGTGAATCGTTTAGAACTTAAAGTGTTTATAGCTCAACGGTGCTAGTGATTTGTCAAAAACTGATATGATCCTCTGATACGAACTCAAACAAAAATATTGTCTGTAAATATTTCTTTACTGCTTTTCATTAAAGAAAAATTTCAAAAAGATTTTCGGAGTGTTTTAGCATAAACTTTGTAAAATACAAAAAGATTTTGTTTCACGTTATGTTTCGGCAACCGATGATGGAAAGCTGGATTTCAAAATCTGAAGATGCTGAACATAAACAAGTTCATTAATTTGAAACTTGAATTTCAAAATGAAAAATTAAAAAAAAAATCGATAAGTTGGATAATCAAGGTCATTAAGTTGAACTTGATCATCTGTGAGGGTTACTGAATTTGATCATACTTAAAAGTCAAATATGATAATAGACATTTATATGTTTAGAAAACTCTCACCAGTTAAATCTGAACATTTGAATAATGATAAGATTTGATAGGAAGCTAAATGAAAGGGGGAGCAAGATTAATTGTCAAATCTAAGATTCAGAGCATTATTCAAGGGGGAGCTTACAGTTTTACTTTGTTTGCTTGATTATGCAATCCGAGGCAGATCAAGATTAAACTTCGCAGATTTCTAAGCAATGTCCAAGGGGGAGTTTGTTAGTGCATTTTGTATGTCCATAGTTAGAAATCTGTCAGTATTTGTAACGTTTAAAGTCTTGAGTCTGTAATATACCGGACAGAGGTTTCACTAGGTGTCGTTAGGGAATGTCAAGTCAGTATATGGTACGACACGATGCGAAGAATCTGAACAAGATCAGTCATGATGTCATCATGACTAAATGATGACATCATAACCAACATGCATGGAAATCTGATTATAATCAGATTTATAATATCACGTGCATGGAATCAAGATATAACAAAGCCACTCGATCGGATTGGAAGTCAACAGCATCTCGATCGGATGGCTATCCGATCGGATAGCCATCCGATCCAACATCACTAACATGCTTCACCTATATATATAGCTATCCAATCCATCTCAGGAAACACACATATCAGAGAACACACAGTTCATAACCATTCATAACCGTCAAGCACAAGTTCATCAGATCTTCATCATCTACATCAAAACACTCTCGGTTTCTTCACGTCCTCTAGATTACGAGTGTCTAGTGTGTAGATCGAGTCGAAACTCTGTCCGGTTGTCGTTTGTTACGGAATAAAACGATAGTTATTAACGTTTTCGCACACGATTACGGTTTGATTTAACGGATTCCGCACATTAAATCAAATTCATCGCAGATCTAGTGATCATTTACTATCCGATCCTGAACTCACAATTTTTCTACCTTAATTACCACGGACGGTACTGTCAATCCTGACTGGGGGTAATGTTACTACTCACAGTGTAGTAACAAATTTTGTATACAAAACCCCAACATACCGACGATAATTGTAGAATACAAATACTCAATCACTGTTTAATATAATGTAAACATTTGAGGTTTATAAAAACAGTTTGCAAAAAGGTTTTCAAAAAGGAGATTACTCACATTGCAACTTTAGGGTTTTTCCTGTGATTTTCCTGGTTATAATCTATTAATTAAACAATGTACACGCGTTAGTATAATAACCCAATATTTACATTAGTTATACCCTTCCCGAGACAGAACTCCAACGACTACGTCGGGCAGAACCTCGACAGCCATTACGGAGCACTAGATCAATCGGGCAGCGTATCTAATACGTAACCGGGGGTTATGATACTTACAACGAGGCAGAACTTCGTTAATTAGGGGGGGTATAATGCCTGGGTATAGTGGCTACACTACAGAAATTAGAGAGAGAATTGAAAAGTTGAGCGAGCGAGTTGGGACTGAGGCCGATCGAATCCATTTATAGGGTTGATTAGGTACTTCGTCGCGCCCCGCGTAAGCCAAAGGCTTTGCCTCTGCGGGCCGCGATGTAGGGGTGTAGGCTATAGGCTTGCTGATTCGTCGATCCTAGTTTTGACACGATGCTGCCACGTGGTAGCTCCGGAACTCGCCTGATGGACTAGCTGTCGCGCCCAGCGTAGCCCGAAGACAAGGTCTTCGCGGCCCGCTAGCGCCCAATAAAACTTGATTTTTATTTTATTTTTAATTATATAAAGGTATTCGGGACCGGTTTCGTATACGGGGTGTATTTTAGGACGTATAGGGGCACTCTAAATATTTTAGGGATGTCGAAAATATTTTAGGAGGGTTATTATATCCTCCTCACCTTGTTTTAGAACTCGTCCTCGAGGTCTACTGGAACACGTGTGGATATTTCCTCTGCATCTCTGATTCAAGCTCCCACGTGTATTCTGGTCCTCTCTTAGAATCCCATTTCACTTTGACTAGAGCCAATCTCTTATGTTTGAGATTCTTGACTTTCTTGTCTTCAATTTGTAGAGGCCTCTCTACAAACTTAAGCTTTTCGCTCACCTCTATGTCTTTAAGAGGCACTACTAGTGATTCATCAGCTAAGCACTTTTTTAGATTACATACATGAAATACATCATGTATTCCTGCCATTTCCTCTGGCAGTTGTAGCTGATAGGCTACAGGTTCTATTCTTCTAATAATCTCAAAAGGTCCAACATACCTAGGGCTTAGCTTTCCCCTTTTGATGAATCTTACCACTCCTTTCCAAGGAGAGACCTTTAATAACACTTTATCTCCTACATGAAATTCCAATGGCTTTCGTTTGTTATCGGCATAACTTTTCTGTCGATCGCGTGCTGCTTTCAGTCTTTCCTTGACTTGAATAATCTTGTCCGTTGTTTCTTGTACTATTTCTGGTCCAGATAATTGTTTTTCTCCAATTTCTGCCCAACATACTGGAGTTCGGCACTTTCGTCCATAAAGTGCTTCGAATGGTGCAGCATTGATGCTGGTATGATAGTTGTTGTTGTAGGAAATCTCTATCAATGGTAAGTGATCGTCCCAATTTCCTCCGAAATCAATTACACAAGCTCTAAGCATATCTTCCATTGTCTGAATTGTCCTTTCGCTTTGTCCGTCCATTTGAGGATGATAAGCGGTGCTTAGATTTAGCTTGGTTCCCATCGCTTTTTGGAAACTTGTCCAAAAATGAGAAGTAAAACGACTATCTCTATCAGAAACAATTGATAAAAGAATTCCATGTAATGAAACTATTTCATTTACATATAACTTAGCTAACTGTTCCATACTGAAAGTTTCCTTCATCGGTAGGAAATGAGCTGACTTAGTTAGCCTGTCTACAATCACCCAGATTGTATCGTTACCTTTTCTTGTTTTGGGTAATTTGGTTACAAAATCCATTGTTATCAATTCCCATTTCCAAACTAGCATTTCTAACTGCTACAGCAAACCTGAGGGTTTCTGATGTTCAGCTTTAATATGTGAACAGGTTAGACACTTGGCAACATAAGCTGCTAAATCCTTTTTTCATTCCTTTCCACCAAAAATTCTTTCTTAAATCCTGATACATCTTATCACTTCCAGGATGCATCGTATATTTAGAATTATGGGCTTCTTCTAATATACGGTGGCGTAGGTTTCCTAATTTAGGTATCCACATTCTTTTCTTATGGAATCTCCATATTCCATTTGTTCCTTGTTCTAATTCCTTGATCATTCCTTTTAATTTCTCAGTATCATTCTTGATTACTGATTCTTGTGCTTTTCTAATCTGGTTATTTAAATCTACTTGTAGATTTAATTTAAGAGAACGTACTCTTTTTGGCTTTTCGTGATACTTTCGTGTAACATCCCGAAAATATAAAACTTTATATTAAAATTATAAAGTATTAAATAAACAAGAACAAACTAACTAGGACGAAATAACCCAGTTAGTTATAAGTCTTGTGTTAACTTAAAAGTGGGTTAGAAACACTTAAATATGAACTAATAGAAATTAGGGGGACTAAAAGTGTCTAATTGGAAATTAATTATAATAAAATCAATTTATTAAAAACAAAACACACACTTGTGTTTTGTTCTGGAAATCGATCAGAAGCAGGGGGCGATCCCAAGCTCCCCAAAACCCTAGTTCTTGTCAAAACCTCAGATTTGAAGGTTCAAATCAAGTCCAAAATGAAAATCGAGCATAGATTAGTGATCCCCATTGCAAGGAGATCATAAGGTATGCAAATTTTGATAAAAATTCTCTACTTGAAATTCTCATGAATTTAGGGAATTCGAAATCTGTAGATGCATGAATGATATGTAGATGAAATAGGAACATTGAAGTGTCTAGGAGTAAACCCTAGACAAATATATGTTGAAATCATACTTAATTCTAACAAAGTTCATAAACACCATTATAGGTGGTTAGTGGATGGAGTAGAACTTGATAAACCCTAGGAAACTGGGGGTGGTTCTAGTGAAATTTGACATGTATGAAGCAATTTCAGAATCCTAGAGGCTAATATTCATGTAAGGTAGTTGATTAATGAAAATATAGGGCTATATGACAAGTGATGCACTTGCTAATACATCATGTAAATTGCCGCCCTTAAAGTGTTTGTATAATTGCCTCAAAGAAGGCTTAAAACTGAAATTTAAAGTTAAACCGCATAATTGTTATGTTTCGGCAAATTATGCGATATATGATTTGAAAAGAGTTCTAAACATGCCATGGTTGAACTCTATAGGAAAGGATACCGGAGCGTCGAGCGGATAAGCCGGTGGTGACTTGCGTTTGAAGGGCTTGCTTTAAAGGTATGTAACTTGACTCGTTACATTAAGTGAATTGTTGTTAAATTATGTAAGGTCATATTGTAGAATAGAAGTTGTGTTGATTGTAGCGACTATGTTCGTTATTTGGATAAGTAGATTAAGAATTGATGAGAAACCGTCTGGTAGTCATTACATTGGAGGATTCCATAAGATGAGCCAACGGGTCGAATAATGGTGTAAATTGTAGTGTTAGCGTTTTAATATTTAGTGATGGCGATACCGATCACAATAGCATAAAGCCATGGGATTGGTAAGGAAATGCGGGTGATGATAAGCCCCGGATGTTGGGTATAAGGCGCCATGGGCTTACTAGTAAAACGGTAGCAAACTGAGAGAAGCTAGAGTGGGTCGAATATTTGCATTGTGATTTTTAGTCGTTCGGCCCTTAAATCAAATTTTCGGTATGATAATCATTATAGGTACGTCGGTAATGAATTTACAAACGTATAGGAAAAAGAATCACTCAAAACAGACTTACGAGTCAAAAGTTATGGTTAATTGAAGTCAACAAACTGAATTTCCGGAGCTGGCAGGAAATGCAGGTCAAAAACCTGCATCTGCTGGAAAACCGTTTCCCCCGCGCAACGCGACATGACCGCTAGGGTCTGGCGCGACACGCGAGGAACGTCGCGCCACGCGAAGGTCCTTCGCGACACGCGACAGGACAGAAACTGAAATTTTATTTTATTTTTCATGATTTGAGGTTGGAACTTGTTTATACACTCCATATAAATGTCAAAACTAACATCTTAAAACCTTAGGTGACAAGGGGCCTTTCCGGATGGCGGTCAAGTGAGTTTTTGAAGAACCGAACACTAATTTGCAAGCTTCCGCGTTAATATTACTATGTTTAGACAATGTTTGTGATGTAAACTGGTTTTATTAATCATGTTTTGAAATCTACAATCTAGTTGGTAAAGGGCTAGTATGTAATCGCCTTAAACTTTGATTTTGATCTTGTGATGTATGAACACACTTGTTTTATGAAAGAATCATGTTTATTATATTAAATTCATATGAAATTAGACGGTTGTTAGAAGTTGGTAATCAGAGCTCAAGGTTGTCAACAAAGTGTTCGGTTCAAGCTTGATCAATCATCCGGTAAGAATTAATTAATTATTTTAGTAGATCCTATCTGATGTAAGAAATGAGATGCGAATAAATGTGCATGGGAAGAGCGTGTTAACACACTCAAACCCAGAAAGTGCACCAATTGTGAACGGTTAAAGAAAGTTACGAACTTGGCTAAACCAAAGCAAATAAAGCTATGTTATAAATGAAATGTTTAATGATTAATGTAAACATTTCAGTTTCAAGATGACGGAAAGAAACGATGATGATCCGGTGCCGACAAGCACCGAACAAATGAAAGAGATAAGTGCCGAAGAAGTGGGGAAGGCAATTGAAGGTAGTCTATCCGGGTTTATAGACAAAATACAAAACACGGTGTTGTCACTAGTCGAAGAACGAGTCAAAAGGTTGGAAGATAGTGTCAACCTTATGAAAGAGAAATCGGGAGAACGCAAAGGATGTTCGTACAAAGAATTCATGGCGTGTAAACCGCCAATCTACAACGGGGAGGTCGACCCGATAATATGCCAGAGATGGTTAAGCGATGTTGAAGGAGTGTTTGAAAGGACTCATTGTGACATAAATGACTTTGTTGCTTACGGAACGGGTTAGTTGAGGGGTCAAGCCAAAGATTGGTGGGATAATAAAAAGAAGGAAACAGGAGCCGAAGCGGCGAGGGTTATGACTTGGGATGAGTTTAAGATGCCGTTCCTTAAACACCATAGTCCCAAAGCGGTTATTAACAGGAGCAAGGAAGAATTCATCCAGCTAAGACAAAAGGGTGAAACAATCGATAAGATCACGGGTATCTTTATAGATAAGCTGAGATTCTGTGACGAGTTGGTCACCACGGAAGAGCAGAAGATATACTACTATTACAACATGCTGAGTGTTGAATACCGGGAGTTCATGACTCCCTCAAAGTATGAAACCCTCACGGAAATTATCAACACCGCCCTGGAGCGGGAAATTGAGTTGAAGAAACAAATTGAGAGGGGCGAGCGAAGGGCACAAGATGTGAATCCAAGACCAACAAAGAAAGCTCGAATTGTTGAATCGGGAAAGAAGGCGGATGTGAAAGGCGGGTTGCCGAGTTGCAAGGTGTGTGGAAAGGGGCACAAGGGTGAGTGCCGCTTCAAAGACAAGTCGTGTCCTATATGTGGGAAGACGGGACACACCGCATCATTATGTCCGGGAAAGGTTTCCGTTTGCTATAAATGTTATCAGCCCGGCCACAAAAAGTCTGAATGCCCAGACTTAGTTGGAAAGAAAGACGCTAAAGAATCTCCAACAGAAGCTCTGAAGGCGAAGGCTAGGTCCTTCCAACTTACAGCGGCTGAAGTGAAAACAAAACCCGTTGTGGTCTCAGGTATATTCGCAATAAACTCAATTCCTGCACGTGTATTATTTGATACGGGTGCGAATAAATCCTTCATTTCACATGGATTTATTCGACATCCTTCATTTGTATTGACGAAATTATCTGTGCCCTTAGAAGTTGAAATATGGGACAACAAAAGTTTTATAGTTTGTGATGTTTGTCGAGGCTGCAAATTAAGCATCGATGATGAGGAATACTTGATAGATCTAATCCCTATGTCGATGGGGGAGTTTCAAGTAGTTGTTGGGATGGATTGGCTATCTCAGCACCACGCAAAGGTCGTGTGTTTTCGTAAGGAGATAAAGTTAACATCTCCGAGCGGAAAACACGTCACCATCTATGGAGAAAAAGGAGGTAACCCTATTGTCCCACCCCAACCGATGGCGGAAACACAGGGGCGCGACACTGAGCGAAACAGATTGTTCAAGAGAAATTCCATAACAACTAATTTACCAGATAGTTTAAATATCACGTCCCATACCGTAACCCATCAAGTGACAAAGTTATTACAGACTTTGACATCTAAAAAACAATAACATGTTCCGACAACTCAGATTTTAATAAGTACAGACAACTATTTGTTGGCCTCTAGGACCTTATTCTAGCCTCGCTTTCCTAGCAGATAAGCATCCTAAACAACTGTCACATACGTTAAAATTAAGTCAATACACATAGTGTAAAGGTGGGTATACAAGTTTGATAATAGCATATAGAGTTCGAAATAGTTTACGCATAACCAGCACGTACACAGAGGAAAACAAAGCATGTTAGTTATTGACATGAACCTATCGATACCAATGACTGCGGGTTGACTGCCCAAGGCAGTTCGTAATACATGATCACCACTGTAATCCATGCAAATAATTCTCCTTAACAACCCCCGTGTGAACGGGTGCTGAGTCCAAACTATAGTACTATCGTCGTTAAGGCAGGTAGACAACATTCCATGTGTAAACATAACAAACAAGCATTCATTAAATCACGTATAACATGCGGTAACGGTTAGCGTTTAAAAGTATTGTGTAGTGTGTTTGATTGTGATTTAGATTAAGTAACGTATGTAACACCCAAAAGTGCGTAAATCAAAAAGGGATCGAGTATACTCACAGCGGTTGATGGATTGAAGGGAGCGCTTGAGAGTAGGGTTAGCCTGATCAGGACGATTGCATAGTGATAAGAGACGCGTAAAACGATGTAAGTGTTTGTGGGTCAGATAGCTGTTTGGTCGGATGGTAATCCGGTCGGACAACCGATCGTGCAGTGACAATCCGGTCGGACAGTGATCCGATCGGATGGTAGTCCGGTCGGATGACTGTTCAAGTGGATTGTTTCTTCCTTTGAGAAAGATGTGTTCGTGTATGATGGCTTGACTTTTGAAGTTTTTGTTGTAGCATTTGAAAACATTGAAGTATCTTTACCCTTCAGGTCGGTCGATCGGACAGCAATCCGTCAGGCTGACACTTCAGTGAGAACAAGGTCACAGCAGGTTGTCACTCGATCGGACAACAGTCCGGTCGGGTGGCATCCTTAGTGCATTGAACAAGTTTGAAAATCGTTTAATTGTTAAAGTCAAGTATCTCATGATCCGAAGAGTAATCCGGTCGAATGGTGGTCCGGTCGGATAGCAATTCGTTCAATACTCAAATTCAGATAAAATTTATTAAGTGTGGGACCTAAAGTGTCAGCCGTTCGGATGGCCATTCGCTCGGATGGCTGTCCATTCGGACAGTAGTCCGGTCGGATAGCACTCCGTGCTGGTCGTTCTGTTCGTATTTCACTTAGCCGTTTTGATTGCTTGACGTTTTATCGAGACGCTTTGACAACATGGTAACCAACAGAACCCCATCTCGACCCCGGTAACCTGACCAAACAGGAATCACCCAAGTTCCACCAGTTAACCGGTTCAAGACGGTCATTCTTGATTAACCCGAAATCGGTGGTCTCATGGATAGAATCCAGATCTTGAGCCAACACATCACTAAGAACAAGTAGAGGTTAGAACGAGATCCGATTCTATCGGTTTTGAGTGCCTTGAGTGTAAAAGAGTTGAAAGAAAGTTAGAAACCATCTTTCAATCCTTTTTCACCATGAATATGTTCAGATCTATGCAAGATCTTTGTTTGTTTGTGTGGAAATCGACTAGATCTAAGTTGTTCTTGGTGGATTGAAGCTAAAACATGAAGTTCCCAAGAACACCATGATGACATCATCCTAGAACACCTCAAATCTAGTGATTTCACGGTTAAAAGTTAAGATTTAAAAGATAGAAAGGTGTAGGAGTGCGTGTAGGTTAAGGAAGTAAGATTTAGGACGAGATCTTACCGGATTTGAGAGAAATCGAAGAAAAGGTGAGGAGCACGGGTTGTTTGGTCAGAGAATTTCCAAAAGTAGAAAGGATGAAAGTGACATGGGTATTTATAGGATTCCAAAAGAGGAAAGGGATGGGTCGGTCGGATGACATCTCACCCGGGTGGCGTTCCGGTCGGATGGCATCTCGACCGGATGGCAATCCGGCCGGCTGGCATCTGGTTCGAGTATGCGGCGCGACGATTTTTGATATTTAGATTTCGAGCGATGTGAATACGATAGAGTTTCCTATTCAAATTACTTTTAATCCCAACTATTCATATCGTGCGCTGTCTCTTCTCCACTAATTATCATAATTTGATTTCGATTGTGTTCGATTGCGTTTCGATCGCGATTTGATTGCGTTTCGATTGATTACCACACATAACATAAATAAACATGCACAAGTAACACATAAAGCACACATACACGTATAACAGTAACCAATATGCGTATTTCGAGTTGCGAGCGCGATTGCGATAAGCGATAAAGCGATTAGCCATGCGATAATTAGCGATAAATATAGCAAATAAACTTCGATTATTAATAGATACTCCACATAATACAACTAACGTAAGCGGTAAATTAGACTACTTTAAGTCAAAGAAGTCAAAACAGGATTAGAGCAAGGAGTGACAGATTGCAATTAGCGATCTTTTCTTCCTTTGCCTTCAATCATGACTTTGACTTTGACTTTCGAAACACGGGGTGTTACAGCCTCCCCTTGTTTAGGGAATTCCATCCCGAAATTAGGTCGAAGCCGTGACGAACAACTGCGGGTACTTCGCCTTCATGTCGCTTTCGAGTTCCCAAGTGAACTCTGCGCCTCGTTTGCCTTCCCATCGGACTTTCACAATAGGAATGCGCGAGCGTCTGAGCTGCTTGGTTTGGCGATCCATGATTTTGACAGGCTTCTCCATGAAGTGTAGTGTTTCATTTAATTGGAGGTCGTCGAGAGGTACAATTAAATCATGCTCAGCTAGGCACTTTTGGAGGTTTGACACATGAAAAGTCGGGTGGACATTACTAAGTTCCTCCGGTAGTTCGAGTCTGTAGGCGACTTTTCCGATCCTTTCCAAAATCTTAAAAGGTCCAACATATCGAGGCGCTAGTTTCCCTTTCTTGCCGAATCTGACCACACCCTTCCAAGGTGATACCTTTAGGAGTACGTAGTCGCCAACGTCAAATTCAAGGGGCTTGCGTCGTCTATCGGCGTAACTTTTCTGTCTACTTCGAGCTTTCAACAAATTGTTTCGAATTTGGAGGACTTTGTCAGTCGTTTCTTGTAATAGCTCAGGACCGGTTAATTGCGAGTGACCGATCTCGTGCCATACAATAGGCGATCGACATCTTCTTCCGTATAAAGCCTCGAATGGTGCCATTTGTATACTGGTATGATAACTGTTGTTATACGGGAATTCGACTAACGACAGGTATTTATCCCAATTACCACCGAAATCTATGACACATGAATGGAGCATGTCTTCAAGAGTACGGATCGTTCTTTCTGTCTGACCGTCGGTTTGAGGATGGAATGCGGTACTTAGGTTAAGCGTAGTACCAAGAGCCGCTTGAAACATTTCCCACAATCATGAGGTAAATCGAGCATCACGGTCAGAGATGATGTCGCGAGGCATACCATGATTAAAAATGATCTCATCGGTGTAGATTCGGGCTAATCGTTCTACCTTGTAGTCTTCTCGTATTGGCAAAAAGTGGGCTGATTTGGTCAAACGGTCAACAACAACCCAGATGCTGTCGTGACCTGATGACGTGTGTAGAAGCTTAGTTATGAAATCCATAGCTATACTCTCCCACTTCCACAGAGGGATCGGCGGTTGTTCGAGTAAGCCAAAGGGTCTTTGATGTTCAGCCTTGACCCTTGCACAAGTCAGGCATTTTCCGACGTAGAGAGCAATATCCCTTTTCATGCCCGGCCAACAGTACTTGTAGCGAAGATCCTGGTACATTTTATTGGCACCGGGATGAATAGAATATCGGGATTTGTGGGCTTCGTCCATTAAGATCTTTCACAATTCGGTCCGCTTAGGGATCCAGATTCGGTCCAGAAAATGGAAGATCCCATTCGATTTACTTACAAGCTGAGCTCCATTGTGATAGATTCTTTCCTTCTTCAAAGTGCGTTCATTGAAACAGGCATGCTGGGCTTCGCGGATGAGTTTTTCGAGATCGTGTTGGGCTTCGCGGATGAGGGTTTTGAGATCGTGTTGGGCTTGGGTATTACGAATGCTGAGCAAATAAATCCGTCTGTTGAGAGCGTCGGCTACGACATTTGCCTTGCCTGGGTGGTAACGAATCTCACAGTCGTAATCGTTGAGAAGTTCTACCCATCAGTGTTGACACATATTAAGTTCTTTCTGATCAAAGATTTGTTGTAGAATCCTGTGATCAGTGAAGATCGTACACTTGCTACCATACAGGTAGTGTCGCCAAATCTTTAACGCAAAAACAACCGTGCCTAGCTCGAGGTCATGGGTTGTATAGTCCTTCTCGTGGATTTTGAGCTGACGAGATGCGTAAGCTATAACCTTGTCTCGTTGCATAAGAACACAACCAAGACCCAGGTTGGAAGCATCACAATAGACAATGAAGTCGTCGTTTCCATCGAGCAATGTGAGAACAGGAGCATTGCAAAGCATGTGCTTGAGGTTTTGGAAAGCAGACTCTTGTTCGGTTCCCCAAACAAAAGGTTTGTCTTTATGCGTAAGAGCGGTAAGCGGTACAGCGATTTTAGATAATCCTTCAATAAATCGTCGATAATAGCCCGCTAGTCCGAGAAAAGAACGGACCTCAGACGGGTTCTTTGGCGTAATCCAGCTCTTGACTACATCAATCTTCGCGTGGTCGACATGAATACCTTGACTATTGACAATGTGACCCAGAAACTGAACCTCCTCTAGCCAGAATTCACACTTGGAGAACTTGGCATAGAGTTGATTCCCCTAGAGTAGCTCGAGAACCAAACGTAGATGTTGCGCGTGTTCGGCTTTCGATTTGGAATAGATCAAGACATCGTCGATGAACACGATGACGAAACGGTCTAGAAATGGCTTACACACACGATTCATCAGATCCATGAAAACTGGGGGTGCGTTGGTTAAACCAAAAGGCATAACAACGAACTCATAATGGCCGTAACGAGTGCGAAAAGCGGTTTTGGGTATATCTTCCTCCTGAATGCGTAGTTGATGATAGCCTGAGCGTAAATCGATCTTCGAGAAACGCGTAGCACCTTGCAGTTGGTCAAACAAATCATCGATGTGGGGCAGGGGATAGCGGTTCTTGATAGTTAACTTATTCAACTCCCGATAGTCGATGCACATCCTGAACGACCCATCCTTCTTTTTAACGAAAAGGACAGGCGCGCCCCAAGGAGAGGTGCTCGGGCGAATAAAGCCTTTCTCAAGTAACTCCTGGAGTTGGTTTGAGAGTTCACGCATTTCAGACGGTGCGAGTCAGTATGGAGCTTTGGCAACAGGGTTGGCTCCAGGAATAAGGTCGATACGAAAGTCGATATCACGACTTGGCGGAAGTCCAGGAGGATCATCAGGGAACACCTGAGAAAATTCACGGACTACAGGAACGTCTTTAACTTTGGTCTTTCCTTTCTTTTCCTTCTCCGCTACTACAATGTTAGCCAGGAAAGCTCTGTATTCCTTGCGTAGATACTTGCTAGCTTGGACACACGACATGAGCTTGAGACCTTTCGAAGCAGTTTCACCATAGACACACAATAAATCACCATTCGCTAGCGAGAATCAAATCATCTTATCGAAACACACAACTTCAGCATGGTTTTCGCGAAGGAAGACCATGCCTACTATGACGTCAAAACTTCCGATTTGCATCGGAATAAGGTCGATTGGGAAGATGTGATTGTTGAGCTCAAGAGTACAATCACGAAGAACAAAACTAACGACGACAGTTCTTCCGGTAGCGACTTCAACATCAAATGTCGAGGAGAGTTGGGAGCGCTTACGACTAAGGAGCTTCTCGAATTCAAGCGATATAAAGCAGTTATCGGCTCCAGTATCAAACAAACATGAAGCATAAATACCATTCACAAGGAACGTACCATTGACCACGTTGTTGTCAGCCTGGGCTTGGCGCACATTGATTTTGAAGGTTCTGGCGCGTGCGGCTTGTTGCTGCTGTTGAGGCTGCTGCTGCTGGTGTTGTTGCTGCTGCTGGGGCTCTTGTTTCACCACACTGTTCGGGCACATGTTCGCAAAGTGGTTGGGATCACCACATGCGAAGCAGACTCGGGCGTTGATTGCGGGTGCCTGAGCCGCGTGTTGGCCTTGCGGGGCTGGGAGCAGAGCTTAATGAGCAGTGGTTTGAACTGGGGCTTGACGAGAACCAGTACGGCAGTTAGCAGTAAAGTGACCGTACATATTGCAGTGAGCGCAGAAACGACATGCAAGACCCACCGGATGATGATATGAGCATGTCGGGCAAGCAGGGTGGGGGCCTGTGTATGCACGCTTTGCTGGCGGTGCATGAGTAACTGGTGCTGGTCGGTGATGAGACTGCTCTGAGCCGGTACGGCTTGAAGAGGTGCAGCAGTGGTGGTGATAGCACAGTTCTTGTTGTTGGAGATGCTGTTGTTGTTCTTCTTCCTGCGACGTGAGGACTTTGACGGTTGAGCAGTGGCGGTTTCGGCGGTTGGTGCGGTGGTAGCTTGATGCAGAGACTTTGAAGGCTTATCCCAAAAACCAGCTTTTACTCGCTTGTCGTTGATTTCAGCGGCAAGCAAGTAAGTTTCTTCGATTGATGCTGTTTTCGTGGCATGCACAAAATCCGCAACACAGTCGGGTAAAGCTCGGATGTACTTCTTGATTGCCATGTCTGGCATCTTGACTTGATCGGGGCAGATGATGCTGAGCTGCTTAAAGCGAGCAGTCAGGGCAGCGTTGTCACCTTCCTTCTGTTTGATATTCCAGAACTCGTCCTCCAGCTTTTGGCGTTCATGGGGAGGGCAGAACTCATCCATCATGATGGCTTTCAACTCTTCCCAAGTTAGCTCATAAGCTGCATCATTCCCTCGTTTGTTTCTCTCGGCCGTCCACCAGTCTAGAGCGCGGGACTGGAAGACGCCGGTAGCGTTTAGGGTACGGAGATTTTCAGGACATCCGCTCTGGCGGAGAGTGACTTCGATGGAATCGAACCATTGAAACATAGCTGTTGGGCCAACTTCTCCAATGAATTCCTTCGGACCGCATGCCTTGAATTGCTTGAAGCTGAAAGCAGTCTTGGGAGCAACTTTGGGAGCGTCAGTTCTAGACTCCTCGGACGATTTGCTCACGTTTTCATAAATTTCACTCACAGCCTTGGCGATTTGTTTAGCGAGGATGGCAGCAAGACGTTTGTCCCTCTTTTCTTGGTCAGTGAGTCGCGCGAATCGAGGTCCCGATGATGGTCCACTTGACATTGTCTGCAACAGACATCGTCATAGGTCTCAGACACATCATAATCGAATCTCACCTCACACGTCTACTTCTAACTAAAAAGCTTAGGAACACAATAAGACATGTATCACCTAAACACATAGGCATATAATCATAGATTCACATAGAGATACGTATGCACATAAACTCATAAGCACGTAGGGCACAGAAGCACAGAAGCACATACGCATGTAATCACAGAGTTCTCCTAGAAGCACACAGAGTATTCTAACTACCTCTATTATTCAAAGTCCTTGTTTGTTCGAGAATAACGATTGAGATTCACATAGCGTATAGTATAGCATAAGCGATCATCGATTTGAGATGGATGTGTAGTGTAGTCTGTGCGTGTCGATCGGAGTGAAAGCAAAAATCGAATAATTCTCCAAAATTTAAACACATAAGCAGGTAACTACATACAAACACATAAAATCGATGAATTATCAGAGTCAGCAGTTGCGGGCTCAGAATCGAAACACATAAAAATCGAGAAATGGATTGTCTGCGGCTAGATAGACATCGACTAACCAAAGTGATTCGACTATTCTCAAGGATGTACCATAAGTCCTTGTTGACCTAATAGACTGTGCTCTATCACCGTCATGCGGTGAATGGCGCTCATCCTTTCGGTTGTTTTAAGCACTCGAGTCCTTGGAATCCATCAAAACTTTGGTGGGAGTTTTGTAAAGCTAAATTGAGCGGAATAGGTCGTTAAGGTTCGGGTTTCACCCCTGGCTTAACAACCTGGTTTCTGATTTTGGTTAAAAATAGCGACGAAAATCCGCGTTAAAGTATGGATTTCACTCCTGATTCAACGCGAATTCTCGCGTTTTATAGATAAATACAGATCAATAAGCAATTTAATCGAGAGTTTGTGGTTTTCACACCTAATCTCGATCAAATTACTCGTTTGGTTTTGAATAATTGTGCAGTGATAGTGTAGTGTAAGCGAGAATGGCGAGATATAGCACATAAGCTCGTACCAAACCTTTAAGGGTTTGTACAAGTCGGTCTGTTGCTTCCTAACTATAGACTAGGTCTCTAAGACATCGGCCCGGACTAGGTCGAGTCTTGCCTAATTCCCTATAGTTATGGCTCTGATACCAATTTGTCACACCCCAACCGATGGCGGAAACACCAGGGCGCGACACTGAGCGAAACAGATTGTTCAAGAGAAATTCCATAACAACTAATTTACCAGATAGTTTAAATATCACGTCCCATACCGTAACCCATCAAGTAACAAAGTTATTACAGACTTCGACATCTCAAAAACAATAACATGTTCCGACAACTCAGATTTTAATAAGTACAGACAACTATTTGTTGGCCTCTAGGACCTTATTCTAGCCTCGCTTTCCTAGCAGATAAGCATCCTAAACACCTGTCACATACTTTAAAATAAAGTCAATACACATAGTGTAAATGCGAGTATACAAGTTTGATAATAGCTTATAGAGTTCGAAATAGTTTACGCATAACCAGCACGTACACAGAGGAAAACGAAGCATGTTAGTTATCGACATGAACCTATCGATACCAATGACTGCGAGTTGACTGCCCAAGGCAGTTCGTAATACATGATCACCACTGTAATCCACACAAATAATTGTCCTTAACAACCCCCGTGTGAACGGGTGCTGAGTCCAAACTATAGTATTATTGTCGTTAAGGCAGGTAGACAGCATTCCATGTGTAAACATAATAAACAAGCATTCATTAAGTCACGTATAACATGCGGTAACGGTTAGCGTTTAAGTGTTAAAGTCAAGTATCTCATGATCCGAAGAGTAATCCGGTCGAATGGTGGTTCGGTCGGATAGCAATTCGTTCAATACTCAACTTCAGATAAAATTTGTTAAGTATGGGACCTAAAGTGTCAGCCGTTCGGATGGCCAGTCGCTCGGATGGCTGTCCGTTCGGACAGTAGTCCGGTCGGATAGCACTCCATGCTGGTCGTTCCGTTCGTCTTTCACTTGGTCGTTTTGATTGCTTGAAGTTTTATCGAGACGCTTTGACAACGTGGTAACCAACAGAACCCCATCTTGACCCCGGTAACCTGACCGAACAGGAATCACCCAAGTTCCACCAGTTAACCGGTTCAAGACGGCCGTTCTTGATTAACCCGAAATCGGTGGTCTCGTGGATAGAATCCAGATCTTGAGCCAACACATCAATAAGAACAAGTAGAGGTTTGAACGAGATCCGATTCTATCGGTTTTGACTGCCTTGAGTGTAAAAGAGTTGAAAGAAAGTTAGAAACCATCTTTCAATCCTTTTTCACGATGAATATGTTTAGATCTATGCAAGATCTTCGTTTGTTTGTGTGGAAATCGAGTAGATCTAAGTTGTTCTTGGTGGATTGAAGCCAAAACATGAAGTTCCCAAGAACACCATGATGACATCATCCTAGAACACCTCAAATCTAGTGATTCGACGGTTAAAAGTTAAGATTTAAAAGACAGAAAGGTGTAGGAGTGCGTGTAGGTTAAGGAAGTACAAGATTTAGGATGAGATCTTACCGGATTTAAGAGAAATCGAAGAAAAGGTGAGGAGCACGGGTTGTTCGGTCAGAGAGTTTCCAAAAGTAGAAAGGATGAAAGTGGCATGGGTATTTATAGGATTCCAAAAGAGGAAAGGGATGGGTCGGTCGGATGACATCTCACCCGGGTGGCGTTCCGGTCGGATGGCATCTCGACCGGATGGCAGCCCGGTCGGATGGCAATCCGGCCGGCTGGCTTCTGGTTCGAGTATGCGGTGCGACGATTTTTGATATTTTGATTTCAATTTTGAGCGACGCGAATACGATAGAGTTTCCTATTCAAATTACTTTTAATCCCAACTATTCATATCGCACGCTGTCTCTTCTCCACTAATTATCATAATTCGACTTCGATTGCGATTTGATTGCGTTTCGATTGATTACCACACATAACATAAATAAACATGCACAAGTAACACATAAAGCACACACACACGTATAACAGTAACCAATAGGCATATTTCGAGTTGCGAGCGCGATTGCGATAAGCGATAAAGCGATTAGCCATGCGATAATTAGCTATAAATATAGCAAATAAACTTCGATTATTAATAGATACTCCACATAATACAACTAACATAAACGGTAAATTAGACTACTTTAAGTCAAAGAAGTCAAAATAGGATTAGAGCAAGGAGTGACAGATTGCAATTAGCGATCTTTTCTTCCTTTGCCTTCAATCTTGACTTTGACTTTGACTTTCGAAACACGGGGTGTTACACCTATAATATGCTTGATGTTGAAAGCTTACAAGCTCATGAAGGTGGATGTAAGGCGTTTATGATATATGCGAATGAGCCCGAGAAAGAGTCACCGAAGATAGGAGACGTACCGGTGGTACGTGATTTCGAAGATGTGTTTCCGGAAGATCTACCGGGGATACTGCCCAAGCGGGAGGTAGAGTTCGGAATCGAATTGGTTCCGGGCACGAAACCCGTAGCAAAAGCACCATACCGACTTGCACCATCGGAACTACAAGAATTAATGTCGCATATTCAAGACTTGCTGGATAAAGGATTCATAAGGCCGAGTGTGTCTCCTTGGGGCGCACCCGTGCTATTCGTGAAAAAGAAAGACGGAAGCATGCGTATGTGTATCGATTACCGAGAGTTAAATAAACTCATGGTAAAGAATCGATACCCGCTTCTGAGAATAGACGATCTATTCGACCAATTACAAGGTGCGAACTAGTTTTCAAAGATTGACCTTAGATCGGGGTATCACCAACTAAGGGTCAAGGAGGAGGATCTACCGAAGACGGCTTTCCGCACGAGATACGGACATTATGAGTTCCTCGTGATGTCATTCGGGCTGAGAAATGCACCCGCGGCTTTCATGGATCTCATGAACCGGGTTTGCAAGCCGATGTTGGATAAATCGGTAATCGTGTTTATTGACGATATTCTGGTATACTCAAAAAGTGAAGCTGAACATGCGCATCACTTACAAGAGGTGTTAGAGACACTCAGACGAGAAAGACTGTATGTGAAGTTTTCAAAGTGCGCCTTTTGGTTACGAGAGGTGCAATTCCTCGGCCACATCATAAGTGCCAACGGAATACTAGTAGACCCGTCGAAGATTGAGGCCGTGTCGAGGTGGAATCCCCCAAAGAACCCCTCGAAAATTAGAAGTTTCTTAGGGCTCGCGGGATATTACAGGAGATTTATTCAAGACTTCTCCATGATTGCATCACCGTTAACTAAGTTAACCCGGAAGGAAGAAAAGTTTAATTGGGGTGTCGAACAAGAAAGAGCGTTTCAAACGCTAAAAGAGAAGTTAACTCAAGCTCCGGTATTAACATTGCCGGACAGGGTCGAAGACTTGGTGGTTTATTCGGATGCCTCGCTATCGGGACTCGGATGCGTTTTGATGCAACGAGACAAAGTTATTGTTGGTGCATACATCTGTCGACTTCGTCTTGTATCGAGTCTTAGATTAGATTGTATAGTTCAAGGCTCGTATTTCGAGAAAATAGGAAAGTTTGTAAGTTTAACAAGCTGATTTCGCTCCAAAGGTTGATTTCGCTCCAAATGGTTTAGTCACATTTTCGAGCGGAATCACAATGTTCTGATTCCGCTCCAATTGACACTTGGACGTTTCGGGCGGAATCAGGACCCTATAAATAGGTCACCTGGAGCGAAATCAGTAACGAAGTTCATGTTTTCCATGCCGAAGTGCCGCTGGTGTGAGATTTGATTGTAAACAGCGTCAGATTAATACAATTAGTGATTTAAGTGAATTGCAAGCTGTTTCTACCTTTGTTTCTTGTTTTCCGCACCTGAAACAGAGTAAAACTCCTCTGAACGACTCATTCGGGTCAATCGCACGATCCTACAATTGGTATCAGAGCTCAGGAGGAGGAGTTCTGCAGAGATTAGCTGGATTTCATCGAAATTTCTTACTTCTACACCTTCTTTCTTCATCAGAACGAGATTTAACGGACAAAATCGGACAAATCTTTCAAAGACTGTGTAAAAAGACATATAGACAAACCCTTGAAAGTTTCACATTAAAATTCGGACTAAAAATGGACCAAAATGGACCCGAACTGATTCCGCTCGAATGGACCATTTCTGATTCCGCTCGAACAAGTGTGATTTCGCTCCAAATTATTGTCTGATTCCGCTCCAGGATATCATTTCTGTGATTCCACTCCAAATTAGAGATTGATTCCGCTCTAGAGATTGTTTTGATTTCGCTCCAGAGTATCTAACTTCTGATTCCGCTCCAGTGAACATTGTGATTTCGCTCCAAACTACCTTCAGTTATATCGCTCGAGAAGAGTAAATTGTGATTTCGCTCTAATTTGTTATCTGGTTAATTCCGCTCCAAAAGGGTTGTTTGCTATTTCGCTCCAAAAATATACTTTGCTATTCCGCTCCAAAGTAACAGTTTTTGAAAAACGTGATACGTAATCATGAGTGAAGAATTCTACAACGCGTTCGCTTCATCCCCAACTACTCCGGCTTCCATTGCTCAGAACATGAACTTGGAAAACGAGATCAGAACGTTACAAAAGCCACCGAAACTGATGAGTATCAAAGAGTACTACGGGTGGAAAGACAGATCCGAAAACTGGGTTCAGGCAAACCATCTTAGGTCATGGGAGTGTATTTTGAAGAAATATGTGTTGCCACGTACTGAGTTGCAAGTTGTGAAAACAATTTCTGAATTCAATGACAAAGAGCGTGATATGTACAAAGCTGAAAAGATGATGATCAGTCTGCTTCAGCAAGCCATCAAAGAAGATATCTTCATATTGCTTCAGCATGACAAAACTTCAAAATCGATTTGGGATGCACTTAAAGTCAAGTTTGAGGGTAGTGAGAACATTATTAAGAGCAAGAAAGCGTTGCTCAAGAAAGAGTTTGATCTGTTCAGTAGTTTATCGGGAGAAGATACGAAGAAGCTGATTGAACGATACTGCCACTTGGTGCGATCCATGTCAATGCTAAGTATAACAAAAGAGCCTGAAGAGTGGGTAGACAAGTTAGCTGATGCGTTACCGCAGATTGAATGGGGAACTTACTTGATGATTCTAAAAAATACCGGGGTTTATGATGGGTTAACGATTTCTCAGTTTATTGAAAAGATTGAAAGTCAGGATCTGGAACAGCAAAAGATCGCAAGGATGAACAGTCCAAGTGGTCAACAGGATGTAAAGATGTACTACAAAGGTAGTGTTCCGGAAGCTGAGAAAAGTCCAAAAATACAGACTGCATTTAGTTCTGGGGATTCAACGGAAAAGGTTAATCAGAGTTCAAACAAAAGCAGTGAATTCTCTTCATATCCGAGTGTTAATCCCAAGAGTTGATTCAACGGAAAAGGTTGATCAGAGTTCAAACAAAAGCAGTGAATTCTCTTCATATCCGAGTATTAATCCCAAGAGTTCATCAGAAAGTTCTCAGAATCAAAGCTCAAAAACAGGAAATGGTTGTGTGATTCAATGCAACATCACTCTAAATCTTCCTGATGGTCAAAGTTTTTCGGAAGAAGTCACGAAAGATCACATGGCATTACTTGGTTCTGTGCTTCTCTCGTATGAAGGTCTAGTTGCAGGACGGATCGGGAATCCTATGCTCACAAAGGAGGATTACGATCAGATAGACGCCGAAGAGATGGAACTAATGGATATCAAATGGTGTCTAGCCAGTGTTCTTAGACGAGCTGAAAAATTCAAGCTTATTACTAGGAGAAATGACTTTCTTGATGCACATGTTTCTACTTTAGGTTTTGATAAATCTAAAGTTACTTTTTTTTGATGCAGGGAGAAAGGTCATTTCAAGAGGGAGTGCAAGAACAAGGAAGCTAGTGGAGCTCAGGATCCGTTCGGAAAAGACGATTACTACCGGAAAGCCATTTATCAGCAAGTTGGTCAACAACAACAACAAGAACCACAGGTGGCTCATGGTAGAAGAATCGATGATTCAAAGAGAGCATGTTTGGTGGATTTTAACTGGAACGACTACATATCACCAGAAAGCAAAGTCTGTTTAGTCAATCAGGATGATGAAAGATTACCTGAAGGCTTCAGCTGGGATATGTTTTGTAACACCCCAAATTTCGTAAGATATATTACAATGTTTTAATCGCAATATTTGAGGAAAAGAAATGATAAACATAGATTTCTACCATTATTAAAGTTTTATAAACTATGGAAAGTTTAAAGCATATATGCACATGAAGTTAACCAAGTTAGTATGCAAAATGAAATAAATGCCATGTTTTGAAACATAGAGGGGTTAAAATGAAAAATGTTAGAAATAAAACACTTGACAAAAATTAGTCAGTGTTTGGTGGAGGGTGTGCGATCGAGAGAAAGGGCAGGGGAAGAACAAAACCCTAATCAGCCTAAATTCATCAAATTGAAAGGGGAATTGAGGGCTAATTGTATGCATGAACCAAGAATGTTGATCCCATAAGCGTTTCTAATATCAATGAATGAATAACATGGTTATCCTTTCGGACATAATTATAATAGTAGAGAAGTAATGTGTTATATACTAGGTGATCTACATGTCGTGTACGATGATGATTGAGTTGCGTGAATGTGGAACAAGGTAACTTTTAGTCTATGCCTTATGTATGTGGTATTTGGTTAATAAAAATGCAAGTAATGTATGAATGGAAGGAAATGAATGTTAGTATGAATGAGCATTTGTGCTAACCATAATGTGATTGTAATGACATGAAATGATAGGGATCACATTAGCATGGACTTAAGAACGGAATGCTAACGGGTCAAGAGGAGGCGAGGAAGCAAGCTTGAACACGAACGCTTAAGGTAAGTGATTTCCGCAATCACTTCTTAGTTGTTTAAGTAGAGTTATGTGCTAGTTAATTAAGTATGATAATTGAGTCAAATAATGGATGGGTTGTATGAAACCAATGATTTTCGCTAAGTAGATGTAACGGGTCAAAAATGAGGTCTTGATGATATAATGGAATGAAGAATAAGAAATGTCTACGGTATGATAACCGGGTAACGAGTAGGATGGTGCATAAGTACGCTAATGGGTAAGCAGAAGTACGGATAATGTAAAAGTATTATAGTTATAACGTTTAAGTAAGTTTTGGGTTAAAACGAATGAGTAGTTTGACGAAAACATGAACGGGTCGAATAAGTGAAAGCGGGTATATAAAGCCGAGAGCTTAAGTGAATATTTTCCTTAAACCGGATGTTGGATTTCAAGTTCATATGAAAGAATGTGAATTTACAAGCATGTAGGAAGAAACGGGAGGTTAAACGGGTAAACGGTTCAAAAGTTATGCGCGTTTTAGTGCGTACGAACGACGAAACGGAGCTGCAGAAAAATGCAAAATCTAGAGGGCGTCGCCGACGGGCATGGGGGCGTCGCCGACGGGCTCTGGAAAGTCAGTTTTTGGCTGACGGGCTATTTGACTGTCTACGGAAGTTTTGGGCTACGAGCACTTGCAAGGGCCGTCGCCGACGGCCTCCCCATGTTCAAAAACCAGAAAAATGTTATCTAAGTTGATTTGGGTATAGTAGGCTTCAGTCTATTATCCGTGGACCATGGCGGGCCTCCCAAACATGATTTTGATCGTTCCTTTGACGTTTATGGGCTAAAAATCTAAGTCTAAGTACCATGTAATTAATGTATGGATATATAAGAGGTATGTAAGATCTTGAACATGTACGTAAGAGTGTATGCACATATGTAGACGTGTATTTAAGTATATATGAAGGCACGTATGAGTGTATGCAAGTAAGTAGAGACGTAGTAATGAATGTACGTATATAGATGTGTATTTATGTATATGTGAAGATACGTATGTGCATATGTACGTATGTAGAGACGTAGTAATGTATGTGCGTATGTAGATGTATATTTTGGTATATATGAAGGTACGTATGAGCGTATGCATGTATGTAGAGATATAGGAAGGTATGTACGTATGTAGATGTGTATGTATGCATGTAAGAATGTATGTATGCATGATTTAGATATGCCGAGTAATACGTTATTAATAGTGTGCCTTGAGAATGAAAAGTAATGCAGGTACATTATTGAAGCCTCACCAGGATATGGATACGTAGATGAAATGCTTAAAGTTAGAAAGATAACGAAATGGGAAGTGTACGAGATTGAATCTTGTTTATGTATTGTGTACTAATGTTATGAATGTATGTGGTGAGTGCAGGTTGTACGAATCACGGGCGGTTATCACGAGGAATATAGATCAAATATCAAGTCACAAGATAGATTGTACGGGAATATTTGAGTATGTACTTTAGTAAGCAGGACTTATACTTTATTTTTGTAAAAGATACATATTAAAATGAACTTTCAAGTAGGTCAAGATGTTTGTAATGAAAGAAATTTATGGCACGAATTTCCGCTGCGACTTTTTGTCAAATACGTATTAGGGTCTAACAAGTTGGTATCAGAGCCCTGGTTTGAGAGAATCAAGTAGAAGGAGGTAAATACTTGAACTCAAACCGGTGTGCTCTCGTGACCAAGAACCCGTACAATCTAAGACTCGATCGAGGCCTAAAGGCAAAAGTGAGTGTAAGTATGTATTAGATTATGTATTTGAAGGAAACTAATAGTATGTTATGTGAAGGGTAAGCGCGATTGTTTGGAAGGGATGATCCGTGAATGCGGTCTAGGACCGGCCTCAAGGCAAGTAATGAGACGAATTGACTGTCACACCCTGACTTTTGCGGAAGCGTGATTATTGGTGTGACTTCTTAATACCATTGCATATGATCATAAAAACACTATATGATAAAACTAGTAGGTGTACATCCATTAATTTAAGTTTAAAAGTAGTACAACATAATTGTCTGAAATGACGAGACCAAATTCAAGTTACAAACCATAACATGTTTTAAGGAGTTCAAAAAGACTCAACAAAAGATTTTAAAACAACCCCGAGTTTAGGACCACGTATCTCGTCCAGGATTAAGATACGCCTCCTAAGCCCTAATGACTTGGATGACATCTTTATTCACAACGCAGCTTAAAAACTCCAACGCCCGCCAGATCCATTTACTAATTCCCTGAAATACATGTAGTTTGAAAAATCAACAAAAGTTGAGTGAGTTCATGTGTAATTGAGTATGTATAAACCTTTGTAATGTGTCTGTATGTATGAAAATCCCTGGTATGTAGCAATAAGGAAAAAGAAACCACCATTGGGTTGCAAAGCCAATGATAAGTGTGAAGTGATGCAGGAAGACTCAAACCTAGCAGATTTATGCGTCGGGCACTTAGTCATCTCATGGTCCACTCAGCGGACTCAGGAGTGGGGCTCGCTACACCCAAATAGATCTATCACTAATGTCCCTCGGTCCTACAACGAGGATTAATGGCCTTAAGTGTCATGCCCACCACTCACATGTTCGCGTAATAAAAACCCTCCTTAAGCTAACCATACCATGTAAATAAATGTCTGTAAATGTCTGTAACATGTATTTCACCCCCGAGGTGTAAAACTGAAAATAGTTAAGAGAAAAGGGGGACATGAACTCACTGTATTGTGTCTTCGGTACTTGTAACCCAAATATCCTCATCAAACACGACTACCTACAATGGTCTAACGTCTATTAGACGAACGGGTCGTGCCTTGTCTCAGTATTTATGTTTTTGAGTTACGTTTCTTATATTATTTCGAGTGATAATTATTTGTCAAAATAATTAATATTTCAACTTAATCATATGTCGTGTTAGAATATTTGTTCATTCCATATTCTAGTATCAATACTTCTAAAGTATCTTATATACGCGTTTCCTTCCCAAGGATGGGATGCCGGAAATATATTTTTAAGTCCCTTTTAGAGAATATATATTTAACCATATTCATGTATGAAACCAACCTCCGATACTTTGTATTTTGTGATAACTATTATGACGAGTTTTATCTTTGAAAACAAAATCTAAAGTATACTAGTAAACACCCGTCTCAAAAATATTTATTAAGTGTTAGGATTTTCGGAAAATTTCGTCATAGTCTCCTTTGTAAATAGGGGTGTCCATGCTTCATAGCATATCATTTTCTTTTACGTATATCCCGTAGTTCATTTTCAATAATCAAACCGACATATAGACATACAAAGCATTACTTACTTTATTTCAGCTTCATCACCCAAAACTGGACTGTTTTCAAGGATTTTTATAAAATAGTTAGCCTTTTCCAAAAATTCCCAAATTTTTACAGAATGACTCATACGATCCAAATTTTATTGTGTAAAAATATCATGGTCCAGTTTGTTACCAATATTTTATAGAAATTTATTTACCTGACTGCAATCAGATTTGTTACTTTCTAATTGCAGTTTACGGAATAATTCACTAAAAATTAACCGTAAGTCCAATTGATGAAATTCCAGTTGGAGGATCATCCTGACAACGGTGACCATCTCCTGTAAAAATTCCATGAGTTGATTCTACTCAGGTTTCAAGTTATTACTCCGAAAACAACACACTTTTTCTGCAGTAAAAATGTAGCTTGAGCTGCTGTCCAAAAACAATCTTTAAAAATAGTAAACGACCTCGAAAAATTATGATTCCAGTGCCATTTGTTCGGTTATTCCAAAATGCATATATTAGGCTTTAGAAAATCAGTTTTTTGATTTAAAACGGTCCAGTTACAGCCTGTTGAAGTCGGCTGAAAATGTGAATCAGCATGTTTATTTATTGTTTTACTCCATTCAATGTTCTTGTAAATAGCATTATACTACACATCAAACTACAAAACAAGATGATCAAAGGTTTAGCAAGGACTTACTACTAGCTTAAAGCTAGGGATGAATCTAATTGAAGAAGATAATGAGAAAAAGATGATGAACAAGCAAGAACAAAGCCCTTTTGAAGTTCCACAAGATGCAACCTCCTTGAATCACCTTTGTAGCTTGAATGGAACTTGAGTATGAAGAAGATGAAGGTGATTAAGTGGTGGTGATGGTGAAATCAGCTAGGGGGAACCGAAATAGGGAGAGAGAGAGAGCATGTGAGAGAGTGTAGGATTTGTAATGATGAGAGATCTTAAGTGGCCATACATATATAGATGCTCTTACACATCTTGGTTATCTCAACAAGCAAGATCTCATAAAATAATGGATTAAATCAATTTGGAGATTTGAAGCATGTGGGTGGGTCCCTTGGGGCTGATTTCGGTTGGGGGGGGGGTAAAATGAAAAATTTTGGTAATTAGTAGGTAATTAATTAGAAGGTTAAGGGTATTTTCAAGAATAGTGGGTGTATGCCATGTTTCTATAGTGTGTGGGGATTTTTGTGACCGTAAATAATTAAGAATGATAAAATAATATTTCTGACAATATTTTGGTGTCCTGGGTAATGTCTGGTTGTTCGGTTACGTATCGTTCCGTTAAAGCGTTTAATTGTACCACATAGTGTCTTTTATGCATCTTTTTGTAACGAAATTAATTCCAACACTTAGGAAAGTGTTCAGGACCATTTAGTCAATACTCTGTATAATATGAGTGTGTTAAAAGCTGAATTGTTACTGAAAATGCATAATTCTGTACTTAAAATGAGTTTTAGGCACTTTCCGGCACTCAATCTATCACCTAGTGACACAGTCCTATGGTCCTCACTTCCCTACACTCCGTACTGGTGTAGTACTTTATCCCTGGCCCATACTGGCCTCAATATAGTGTCTGTCTATGTGCTGGTATTGTCAGCGTGTGACTGAGTTATCCACTCACTGTGCTAACTATGCTTTGTGCATCAGGTTTGTCACTATGAGTCTGTATGAGATAAATGGAGCGACTGTATGTAAAGTGATGCACATGTATGTATGTAACATAAATCAGTAAGTAGTTTAAAGTGTCAGTTGTAATCAAGAACAATCATTAAGCACATAATTAGAATTGATTAATTTGTACAGTACCTGTAATTGTGAGGGTTGTCACATTGACCCCAGGTACGTAAACCTAACGTGTGGGCGTGTGAAATGGTATAATTAAGCAAGTGAAAGAAAATTTTTAAACGAAATATAATAACGACATGGTAAATAAGTTTTGAAAATGTTACACGTGCCGAAACTAAATTCTTCGGACATAAGGTGGCGATTACGCGAAGATACGAAACTAGTAAGTGGAATGTGTACCTGGCCAGTACACAAGAAACGTATGACGTTCGTGAGACCGTGATAATTGTTACAGGTATGTTCGATAGAATTAGGTAGCAGGTAGACGTGTGGGTGAAATGGGTAGTAAGACTCTCGGGAGATTAAGAGTACTATGTAAGAGTGAAAAATGTGAGTGATAAGAATGAGGAATGTTGAATCTGTAAGAAAGTATGGATCAACAATGTCTGAATGAAATGTTTGAATCCGCGAGACGGATTCAAGGAATGAAAGATATGAATGCAATGCTTGAATCAGTGAGACAGATTCAAGGAATGAAAGGCATGAATGAAATGTTTGAATCCGCGAGACGGATTCAATGAATGAAAGATATGAATGCAATGTTTGAATCCGCGAGACGGATTCAAAACATAGAAGGTACGAAAGGTATGAATAATGTGTTCGAATCCACGAAACAGATTTAAGATATAAAAGACGAAACCAGTCTACATAGAATAAGTCGATAGCTTGACCATGCTTGCGTCAAACAAGTCATATAAGTAAATGTAAGGCAAATGAACGAAAGAATGATGAGAATGAAAATATTCGAATACATAAGTAATTACGGACCAAACAAGTAAATATTCCTTAAGTGGTATGATCCAAATTACGTTTAAACTTTCATATATGTATGTATGAATATAATTATGCAAATGTGTTGCATACAAGAATGGTCGAAGGCATAAATGGGTCATACGGGTCAGATGGCGATCGCTATTTGGACTCGATAGTTAATGTGTTGATTTGTTAAGTTTATACTCATAGGTGAGTTTGATGAATGGACACGCAAAGTCACTAATCGGAAAGGAATGATCATCGTAAGGTATGGATAACGATCAATGGAATCTACTTCCGTCAGGTATGTATAAAAAGGGTTGTAACTTTAATAGGAGGTTATGACTCGACTGGAGATGGATGTGTTAGAATAGAATGTATATATACAAACCGTAATGCAAAATGTGGAGTGAATTTCAAGATGTTCGTAATGATCGTCGGGTGGTATTAAACTTGAATGCTCGTAACTGTGGAAATTCTGATAAAATATAAGAGACGGCAAGTATCGTTAAGAAATGCTAACTTTGATGCTCGGCTTGTTGGCCATGTTCATTTGAACAAGACATTGTAGAAAAGATACGCATGGCATAAATAACAATAGTAACCATGGAAATAATGCTTAGTCTTCGTGATTTAAGTATGGATAAGTAAGTTTAAGAAGGGTGATTTTAGTTGTAATAATAAGTCCTTGAATGATTATAGTACGCATATGGTAATATATCGACCCCTCCTATGAGCTTAAAAGTAATCAGAAGTAATGATAGTAATGGAATGTTTAGGATGGCTCATAGTGAACAAAATGAAAGATCATATATGAGGTATGAGTAAAATGGAATAAATCGATTTAGTATGATTAGTAAATGTATGAATGTATTATGCTAAATTTGAAAGATAGAAACGAACCGTAAATTTAGGTTTGTGCGAGTAAAAACCTGGATATAACCTCGAGTACGGTTTTGCATTAGTATGCATATTGAATGAATTCAATGAATGAATCGCTAGTAAGGATGTTTGCTAGGATCTAGCATCATACAATGAGAATGACACTAATAAGAGCTCTGGGTCAGATTCTGAGTTTTATGTGATTATGAAAGTAACTTACATAATTTAAGAACGTGAGGACAATGCATACAATCATGCTTAGCTATGAAACAAACTTTTGACCAAGATCCCGAATGTATTCATGTTGTAGTGAGCATCGTGAATGAACAGATGGAAAGGTAAGAGTAGTATTGGTCTACTAAGGATGAGAAAGGTTTCGGGGACGACACCTTCTTTAAGGGGGGTAGACTTGTAACACCCCAAATTTTGTAAGATATATTACAATGTTTTAATCGCAATATTTGACGAAAAGAAATGATAAATGTCACACCCCCAAAATCCCACACACGGAGTACCACCGCTTGGAGGCGTGACATGACCAGGATCAAGCCATCAATCATATTGAACATAGCATAATATAAATAGGATAGTTCGTAAAACCCAAATCAATATAATTGATGTTCTAAATCAAACATAGTATCAATAGCGGAAGCATATAATGTAAATCCAAAGTAAATCATAAGTTCGAATATTCGAAACGTTAAACATAGTGTTCATGATCTGTACTCCACAACGACCCGCTCCTCCTTGTGCAAGCTCCATATGATTCCTAAGGTCCTGCAAGGCATGCAACAGAGAGTCAACAACTAGTTGAGCGAGTTCACAGAAAATAAGTTCGTAATAGTAATGAGTATGTTCATCTAGTTGGGGGCTTCCCATACATGTATGTACTAATGGTGGGGGTTTCCCATTGCCTTGTATATAAATATTACTAGTGGGGGATTCCCACGTTTATCTTTACTATTGAGGGTTTCTCATTATGGTACTTACTAGACTATTTGCAACCATGTGTTCTTCTTAATCCGAGAACAGGAATACGTACAAGGTCACGTAGGATTTACGTGAGTGCCCTTCCCCGAGGACAGTGGTACGCGTGGGGTTTACGTAGGATTTACGTAAGTGTCCTTCCGACCCGGAAGACAGTAGTAGGTATTAGTTTACGTAGGTTTTACGTAAGTGTCCTCCCGACCCGGGAGACAATGGTAGATACTAGTTTACGTAGGTTTTACGTAAGTGTCCTGACTATCCTGAGGACGATGGTCTATAGTCTAGCAATAGCGTAGGTACGAGTAATCATCCATTTCAAATAATCCAACCCAATTCCCAACCCGGGAATCCCATGCCTTGGCTGTGTGAACTCACCTTGGTTTGCTCGGTATGCTAAGTAAGTGCTCAAAGTAAATCAATCACGTCCTAGAGTATGCATGTACACAATCAGTTTGAATTCATACAGTTCACGTATAAGCATAATCAATGATCACCAAGTAGTACACATCACTAATCAACATCACACAAGTCATGCATAGTGTTTAACATCAGTTAGTTAACTCACTCAACACTTAACAGAATTAAATCAGTTTACTGTGCAGGTTTTCCAAGTTGGCGAAACAGAGGTTGGCGAAACACATTAATTGGCGAAACACAGGTTTGACGAAACACTTGTGTTTCGTCAACTACCCTTTGGCGAAATAGGGGTTCTATTTCGTTGACCGTCCTTTGGCGAAACACAACTTCTAATTTGCCAAACATCTTTTGGCGAAACACAACTTCTAATTCGTCGACATCCTTGGCGAAACACATTCTGTTTCGCCAAGACTTCCAATTCGTCAAACATTCACATTCGTTAAGCAGCAGTTAGGTCAACATGTCAGTTACGCAATCATCACAGAAAACCCTAATTATTCTAGCAGCCGTCATGCCATCAACGGATCAACACTAACCACAGATTGTTATGCACGGATCTTAGAGAATTCATTCAACGATCATTATCAAATCAATAACGTACTCATCACGGTTTTAATGTCTAGCATGAACCCTAACTTACGTGTACCACAAATCGATTATCATAACACAAACAACATTCAAATATTGTTCCTAAGCATCATGAAATCTAGTTCATCATTAACAATATACATATACATAGGTTGTAACCGATAAATCATACGTTACTAATCCGGGATTACCATAAACATATATTCATATATGATCCAGGAACCAAGCATAGATATAACATGAATCAAGAAATCATGAACACATAAACGACTAACCGAGTGGAGAGAAAGACGGGTTAATCGCTAGGAGGTCTCTAAAAACCAATTGCCGTCAGTGCACAGGAGCTCTAGGGTTTCAGTTTTGCCAAAGTTGTGAAACAGGAAGTCGTTCCACGTTTTAAACACATACAGACGATTTGGGCCCGTAATGGGCTTTGGCGAATCAGATGGGCCGGCGAAACAAGCTTTGTTTCGTTAAAAGTGGGCTGGCGAAACAGGATTGGCGAAACAGGTTTCCTGTTTCGTCGAATGGTTCTTGGCGAATCAAAATTCTGATTCGTTGAGATGTTTGTTGGTGAAACGCTCTAAGTGTTTTACAATAATCCATGTTATTCTCATAACAATAAGCCACATATGTGCACAATCATAACATGTTTCAATAAAACATAGCATGCATGATTACCAGTCAATCAGTCAAACAACTACACAGTCAAAGTTAACGGTCAAGGTCAACGTGCATTAAATACAAAGTGAAAGTCAAAAGTTCGAGTTGTCACAATAAACATAGATTTCTACCATTATTAAAGTTTTATAAACTATGGAAAGTTTAAAGCATATGTGCACATGAAGTAACCAAGTTAGTATGTAAAATGAAATAAATGCCATGTTTTGAAAGATAGAGGGGTTAAAATGAAAAATGTTATAAATAAAACACTTGACAAAAATTAGTCATACCGTAGAATACAAATACTCAATCACTGTTTAATATAATGTAAACATTTGAGGTTTATAAAAACAGTTTGCAAAAAGGTTTTCAAAAAGGAGATTACCCACATTGCAACTTTAGGGTTTTTCCTGTGATTTTCCTGGTTATAATCTATTAATTAAACAATGTACACGCGTTAGTCTAATAACCCAATATTTACATTAGTTATACCCTTCCCGAGACAGAACTCCAACGACTACGTCGGGCAGAACCTCGACAGCCATTACGGAGCACTAGATCAATCGGGCAGCGTATCTAATACGTAACCGGGGGTTATGATACTTACAACGAGGCAGAACTTCGTTAATTAGGGGGGTATAATGCCTGGGTATAGTGGCTACACTACAGAAATTAGAGAGAGAATTGAAAAGTTGAGCGAGCGAGTTGGGACTGAGGCCGATCGAATCCATTTATAGGGTTGATTAGGTACTTCGTCGCGCCCCGCGTAAGCCAAAGGCTTTGCCTCTGCGGGCCGCGATGTAGGGGTGTAGGCTATAGGCTTGCTGATTCGTCGATCCTAGTTTTGACACGATGCTGCCACGTGGTAGCTCCGGAACTCGCTTGATGGACTAGCTGTCGCGCCCAGCGTAGCCCGAAGACAACGTCTTCGCGGCCCGCGAGCGCCCAATAAAACTTGATTTTTATTTTATTTTTAATTATATAAAGGAATTCGGGACCGGTTTCGTATACGGGGTGTATTTTAGGACGTATAGGGGCACTCTAAATATTTTAGGGATGTCGAAAATATTTTAGGAGGGTTATTATATCCTCCTCACCTTGTTTTAGAACTCGTCCTCGAGGTCTACTGGAACACGTGTGGATATTTCCGCTGCATCTCTGATTCAAGCTCCCACGTGTATTCTGGTCCTCTCTTAGAATCCCATTTCACTTTGACTAGAGCCAATCTCTTATGTTTGAGATTCTTGACTTTCTTGTCTTCAATTTGTAGAGGCCTCTCTACAAACTTAAGCTTTTCGCTCACCTCTATGTCTTTAAGAGGCACTACTAGTGATTCATCAGCTAAGCACTTTTTGAGATTACATACATGAAATACATCATGTATTCCTGCCATTTCCTCTGGCAGTTGTAGCTGATAGGCTACAGGTCCTATTCTTCTAATAATCTCAAAAGGTCCAACATACCTAGGGCTTAGCTTTCCCCTTTTGATGAATCTTACCACTCCTTTCCAAGGAGAGACCTTTAATAACACTTTATCTCCTACATGAAATTCCAATGGCTTTCGTTTGTTATCGGCATAACTTTTCTGTCGATCGCGTGCTGCTTTCAGTCTTTCCTTGACTTGAATAATCTTGTCCGTTGTTTCTTGTACTATTTCTGGTCCAGATAATTGTTTTTCTCCAATTTCTGCCCAACATACTGGAGTTCGGCACTTTCGTCCATAAAGTGCTTCGAATGGTGCAGCATTGATGCTGGTATGATAGTTGTTGTTGTAGGAAATCTCTATCAATGGTAAGTGATCGTCCCAATTTCCTCCGAAATCAATTACACAAGCTCTAAGCATATCTTCCATTGTCTGAATTGTCCTTTCGCTTTGTCCGTCCATTTGAGGATGATAAGCGGTGCTTAGATTTAGCTTGGTTCCCATCGCTTTTTAGAAACTTGTCCAAAAATGAGAAGTAAAACGACTATCTCTATCAGAAACAATTGATAAAAGAATTCCATGTAATGAAACTATTTCATTTACATATAACTTAGCTAACTGTTCCATACTGAAAGTTTCCTTCATCGGTAGGAAATGAGCTGACTTAGTTAGCCTGTCTACAATCACCCAGATTGTATCGTTACCTTTTCTTGTTTTGGGTAATTTGGTTACAAAATCCATTGTTATCAATTCCCATTTCCAAACTAGCATTTCTAACTGCTACAGCAAACCTGAGGGTTTCTGATGTTCAGCTTTAATATGTGAACAGGTTAGACACTTGGCAACATAAGCTGCTAAATCCTTTTTTCATTCCTTTCCACCCAAAATTCTTTCTTAAATCCTGATACATCTTATCACTTCCAGGATGCATCGTATATTTAGAATTATGGGCTTCTTCTAATATACGGTGGCGTAGGTTTCCTAATTTAGGTATCCACATTCTTTTCTTATGGAATCTCCATATTCCATTTGTTCCTTGTTCTAATTCCTTGATCATTCCTTTTAATTTCTCAGTATCATCCTTGATTACTGATTCTTGTGCTTTTCTAATCTGGTTATTTAAATCTACTTGTAGATTTAATTTAAGAGAACGTACTCTTTTTGGCTTTTCGTGATACTTTCGTGTAACATCCCGAAAATATAAAACTTTATATTAAAATTATAAAGTATTAAATAAACAAGAACAAACTAACTAGGACGAAATAACCCAGTTAGTTATAAGTCTTGTGTTAACTTAAAAGTGGGTTAGAAACACTTAAATATGAACTAATAGAAATTAGGGGGACTAAAAGTGTCTAATTGGAAATTAATTATAATAAAATCAATTTATTAAAAACAAAACACACACTTGTGTTTTGTTCTGGAAATCGATCAGAAGCAGGGGGCGATCCCAAGCTCCCCAAAACCCTAGTTCTTGTCAAAACCCCAGATTTGAAGGTTCAAATCAAGTCCAAAATGAAAATCGAGCATAGATTAGTGATCCCCATTGCAAGGAGATCATAAGGTATGCAAATTTTGATAAAAATTCTCTACTTGAAATTCTCATGAATTTAGGGAATTCGAAATCTGTAGATGCATGAATGATATGTAGATGAAATAGGAACATTGAAGTGTCTAGGAGTAAACCCTAGACAAATATATGTTGAAATCATACTTAATTCTAACAAAGTTCATAAACACCATTATAGGTGGTTAGTGGATGGAGTAGAACTTGATAAACCCTAGGAAACTGGGGGTGGTTCTAGTGAAATTTGACATGTATGAAGCAATTTCAGAATCCTAGAGGCTAATATTCATGTAAGGTAGTTGATTAATGAAAATATAGGGCTATATGACAAGTGATGCACTTGCTAATACATCATGTAAATTGCCGCCCTTAAAGTGTTTGTATAATTGCCTCAAAGAAGGCTTAAAACTGAAATTTAAAGTTAAACCGCATAATTGTTATGTTTCGGCAAATTATGCGATATATGATTTGAAAAGAGTTCTAAACATGCCATGGTTGAACTCTATAGGAAAGGATACCGGAGCGTCGAGCGGATAAGCCGGTGGTGACTTGCGTTTGAAGGGCTTGCTTTAAAGGTATGTAACTTGACTCGTTACATTAAGTGAATTGTTGTTAAATTATGTAAGGTCATATTGTAGAATAGAAGTTGTGTTGATTGTAGCGACTATGTTCGTTATTTGGATAAGTAGATTAAGAATTGATGAGAAACCGTCTGGTAGTCATTACATTGGAGGATTCCATAAGATGAGCCAACGGGTCGAATAATGGTGTAAATTGTAGTGTTAGCGTTTTAATATTTAGTGATGGCGATACCGATCACAATAGCATAAAGCCATGGGATTGGTAAGGAAATGCGGGTGATGATAAGCCCCGGATGTTGGGTATAAGGCGCCATGGGCTTACTAGTAAAACGGTAGCAAACTGAGAGAAGCTAGAGTGGGTCGAATATTTGCATTGTGATTTTTAGTCGTTCGGCCCTTAAATCAAATTTTCGGTATGATAATCATTATAGGTACGTCGGTAATGAATTTACAAACGTATAGGAAAAAGAATCACTCAAAACGGACTTACGAGTCAAAAGTTATGGTTAATTGAAGTCAACAAACTGAATTTCCGGAGCTGGCAGGAAATGCAGGTCAAAAACCTGCATCTGCTGGAAAACCGTTTCCCCCGCGCAACGCGACATGACCGCTAGGGTCTGGCGCGACACGCGAGGAACGCCGCGCCACACGAAGGTCCTTCGCGACACGCGACAGGACAGAAACTGAAATTTTATTTTATTTTTCATGATTTGAGGTTGGAACTTGTTTATACACTCCATATAAATGTCAAAACTAACATCTTAAAACCTTAGGTGACAAGGGGCCTTTCCGGATGGCGGTCAAGTGAGTTTTTGAAGAACCGAACACTAATTTGCAAGCTTCCGCGTTAATATTACTATGTTTAGACAATGTTTGTGATGTAAACTGGTTTTATTAATCATGTTTTGAAATCTACAATCTAGTTGGTAAAGGGCTAATATGTAATCGCCTTAAACTTTGATTTTGATCTTGTGATGTATGAACACACTTGTTTTATGAAAGAATCATGTTTATTATATTAAATTCATATGAAATTAGACGGTTATTAGAAGTTGGTAATCAGAGCTCAAGGTTGTCAACAAAGTGTTCGGTTCAAGCTTGATCAATCATCCGGTAAGAATTAATTAATTATTTTAGTAGATCCTATCTGATGTAAGAAATGAGATGCGAATAAATGTGCATGGGAAGAGCGTGTTAACACACTCAAACCCAGAAAGTGCACCAATTGTGAACGGTTAAAGAAAGTTACGAACTTGGCTAAACCAAAGCAAATAAAGCTATGTTATAAATGAAATGTTTAATGATTAATGTAAACATTTCAGTTTCAAGATGACGGAAAGAAACGATGATGATCCGGTGCCGACAAGCACCGAACAAATGAAAGAGATAAGTGCCGAAGAAGTGGGGAAGGCAATTGAAGGTAGTCTATCCGGGTCTATAGACAAAATACAAAACACGGTGTTGTCACTAGTCGAAGAACGAGTCAAAAGGTTGGAAGATAGTGTCAACCTTATGAAAGAGAAATCGGGAGAACGCAAAGGATGTTCGTACAAAGAATTCATGGCGTGTAAACCGCCAATCTACAACGGGGAGGTCGACCCGATAATATGCCAGAGATGGTTAAGCGATGTTGAAGGAGTGTTTGAAAGGACTCATTGTGACATAAATGACTTTGTTGCTTACGGAACGGGTTAGTTGAGGGGTCAAGCCAAAGATTGGTGGGACAATAAAAAGAAGGAAACAGGAGCCGAAGCGGCGAGGGTTATGACTTGGGATGAGTTTAAGATGCCGTTCCTTAAACACCATAGTCCCAAAGCGGTTATTAACAGGAGCAAGGAAGAATTCATCCAGCTAAGACAAAAGGGTGAAACAATCGATAAGATCACGGGTATCTTTATAGATAAGCTGAGATTCTGTGACGAGTTAGTCACCACGGAAGAGCAGAAGATATACTACTATTACAACATGCTGAGTGTTGAATACCGGGAGTTCATGAATCCCTCAAAGTATGAAACCCTCACGGAAATTATCAACACCGCCCTGGAGCGGGAAATTGAGTTGAAGAAACAAATTGAGAGGGGCGAGCGAAGGGCACAAGATGTGAATCCAAGACCAACAAAGAAAGCTCGAATTGTTGAATCGGGAAAGAAGGCGGATGTGAAAGGCGGGTTGCCGAGTTGCAAGGTGTGTGGAAAGGGGCACAAGGGTGAGTGCCGCTTCAAAGACAAGTCGTGTCCTATATGTGGGAAGACGGGACACACCGCATCATTATGTCCAGGAAAGGTTTCCGTTTGCTATAAATGTTATCAGCCCGGCCACAAAAAGTCTGAATGCCCAGACTTAGTTGGAAAGAAAGACGCTAAAGAATCTCCAACAGAAGCTCTGAAGGCGAAGGCTAGGTCCTTCCAACTTACAGCGGCTGAAGTGAAAACAAAACCCGTTGTGGTCTCAGGTATATTCGCAATAAACTCAATTCCTGCACGTGTATTATTTGATACGGGTGCGAATAAATCCTTCATTTCACATGGATTTATTCGACATCCTTCATTTGTATTGACGAAATTATCTGTGCCCTTAGAAGTTGAAATAGGGGACAACAAAAGTTTTATAGTTTGTGATGTTTGTCGAGGCTGCAAATTAAGCATCGATGATGAGGAATACTTGATAGATCTAATCCCTATGTCGATGGGGGAGTTTCAAGTAGTTGTTGGGATGGATTGGCTATCTCAGCACCACGCAAAGGTCGTGTGTTTTCGTAAGGAGATAAAGTTAACATCTCCGAGCGGAAAACACGTCACCATCTATGGAGAAAAAGGAGGTCATTGTCCCACCCCAACCGATGGCGGAAACACAGGGGCGCGACACTGAGCGAAACAGATTGTTCAAGAGAAATTCCATAACAACTAATTTACCAGATAGTTTAAATATCACGTCCCATACCGTAACCCATCAAGTGACAAAGTTATTACAGACTTTGACATCTAAAAAACAATAACATGTTCCGATAACTCAGATTTTAATAAGTACAGACAACTATTTGTTGGCCTCTAGGACCTTATTCTAGCCTCGCTTTCCTAGCAGATAAGCATCCTAAACACCTGTCACATACGTTAAAATTAAGTCAATACACATAGTGTAAAGGCGGGTATACAAGTTTGATAATAGCATATAGAGTTCGAAATAGTTTACGCATAACCAGCACGTACACAGAGGAAAACAAAGCATGTTAGTTATCGACATGAACCTATCGATACCAATGACTGCGGGTTGACTGCCCAAGGCAGCTCGTAATACATGATCACCACTGTAATCCATGCAAATAATTCTCCTTAACAACCCCCGTGTGAACGGGTGCTGAGTCCAAACTATAGTACTATCGTCGTTAAGGCAGGTAGACAACATTCCATGTGTAAACATAACAAACAAGCATTCATTAAATCACGTATAACATGCGGTAACGGTTAGCGTTTAAAAGTATTGTGTAGTGTGTTTGATTGTGATTTAGATTAAGTAACGTATGTAACACCCAAAAGTGCGTAAATCAAAAAGGGATCGAGTATACTCACAGCGGTTGATGGATTGAAGGGAGCGCTTGAGAGTAGGGTTAGCCTGATCAGGACGATAGCATAACGATAAGAGACGCGTAAAACGATGTAAGTGTTTGTGGGTCAGATAGCTGTTTGGTCGGATGGTAATCCGGTCGGACAACCGATCGTGTAGTGACAATCCGGTCGGACAGTGATCCGATCGGATGGTAGTCCGGTCGGATGACTGTTCAAGTGGATTGTTTCTTCCTTTGAGAAAGATGTGTTCGTGTATGATGGCTTGACTTTTGAAGTTTTTGTTGTAGCATTTGAAAACATTGAAGTATCTTTACCCTTCAGGTCGGTCGATCGGACAGCAATCCGTCAGGTTGACACTTCAGTGAGAACAAGGTCACAGCAGGTTGTCACTCGATCGGACAACAGTCCGGTCGGGTGGCATCCTTAGTGCATTGAACAAGTTTGAAAATCGTTTAATTGTTAAAGTCAAGTATCTCATGATCCGAAGAGTAATCCGGTCGAATGGTGGTCCGGTCGGATAGCAATTCGTTCAATACTCAACTTCAGATAAAATTTATTAAGTGTGGGACCTAAAGTGTCAGCCGTTCGGATGGCCATTCGCTCGGATGGCTGTCCATTCGGACAGTAGTCCGGTCGGATAGCACTCCGTGCTGGTCATTCTGTTCGTCTTTCACTTAGCCGTTTTGATTGCTTGACGTTTTATCGAGACGCTTTGACAACATGGTAACCAACAGAACCCCATCTCGACCCCGGTAACCTGACCAAACAGGAATCACCCAAGTTCCACCAGTTAACTGGTTCAAGACGGTCATTCTTGATTAACCCGAAATCGGTGGTCTCATGGATAGAATCCAGATCTTGAGCCAACACATCACTAAGAACAAGTAGAGGTTAGAACGAGATCCGATTCTATCGGTTTTGAGTGCCTTGAGTGTAAAAGAGTTGAAAGAAAGTTAGAAACCATCTTTCAATCCTTTTTCACCATGAATATGTTCAGATCTATGCAAGATCTTTGTTTGTTTGTGTGGAAATCGACTAGATCTAAGTTGTTCTTGGTGGATTGAAGCTAAAACATGAAGTTCCCAAGAACACCATGATGACATCATCCTAGAACACTTCAAATCTAGTGATTTCACGGTTAAAAGTTAAGATTTAAAAGATAGAAAGTGTAGGAGTGCGTGTAGGTTAAGGAAGTAAGATTTAGGACGAGATCTTACCGGATTTGAGAGAAATCGAAGAAAAGGTGAGGAGCACGGGTTGTTTGGTCAGAGAATTTCCAAAAGTAGAAAGGATGAAAGTGACATGGGTATTTATAGGATTCCAAAAGAGGAAAGGGATGGGTCGGTCGGATGACATCTCACCCGGGTGGCGTTCCGGTCGGATGGCATCTCGACCGGATGGCAATCCGGCCGGCTGGCATCTGGTTCGAGTATGCGGCGCGACGATTTTTGATATTTAGATTTCGAGCGATGTGAATACGATAGAGTTTCCTATTCAAATTACTTTTAATCCCAACTATTCATATCGTGCGCTGTCTCTTCTCCACTAATTATCATAATTTGATTTCGATTGAGTTCGATTGCGTTTTGATTGCGATTTGATTACGTTTCGATTGATTACCACACATAACATAAATAAACATGCACAAGTAACACATAAAGCACACACACACGTATAACAGTAACCAATATGCGTATTTCGAGTTGCGAGCGCGATTGCGATAAGCGATAAAGCGTTTAGCCATGCGATAATTAGCGATAAATATAGCAAATAAAATTCGATTATTAATAGATACTCCACATAATACAACTAACGTAAGCGGTAAATTAGACTACTTTAAGTCAAAGAAGTCAAAACAGGATTAGAGCAAGGAGTGACAGATTGCAATTAGCGATCTTTTCTTCCTTTGCCTTCAATCATGACTTTGACTTTGACTTTGACTTTCGAAACACAGGGTGTTACAGCCTCCCCTTGTTTAGGGAATTCCATCCCGAAATTAGGTCGAAGCCGTGACTAACAACTGCGGGTACTTCGCCTTCATGTCGCTTTCGAGTTCCCAAGTGAACTCTGCGCCTCGTTTGCCTTCCCATCGGACTTTCACAATAGGAATGCGCGAGCGTCTGAGCTGCTTGGTTTGGCGATCCATGATTTTGACAGGCTTCTCCACGAAGTGTAGTGTTTCATTTAATTGGAGGTCGTCGAGAGGTACAATTAAATCATGCTCAGCTAGGCACTTTTGGAGGTTTGACACATGAAAAGTCGGGTGGACATTACTAAGTTCCTCCGGTAGTTCGAGTCTGTAGGCGACTTTTCCGATCCTTTCCAGAATCTTAAAAGGTCCAACATATCGAGGCGCTAGTTTCCCTTTCTTGCCGAATCTGACCACACTCTTCCAAGGTGATACCTTTAGGAGTACGTAGTCGCCAACGTCAAATTCAAGGGGCTTGCGTCGTCTATCGGCGTAACTTTTCTGTCTACTTCGAGCTTTCAACAAATTGTTTCGAATTTGGAGGACTTTGTCAGTCGTTTCTTGTAATAGCTCAGGACCGGTTAATTGCGAGTGACCGATCTCGTGCCATACAATAGGCGATCGACATCTTCTTCCGTATAAAGCCTCGAATGGTGCCATTTGTATATTGGTATGATAACTGTTGTTATATGGGAATTCGACTAACGACAGGTATTTATCCCAATTACCACCGAAATCTATGACACATGAACGGAGCATGTCTTCAAGAGTACGGATCGTTCTTTCTGTCTGACCGTCGGTTTGAGGATGGAATGCGGTACTTAGGTTAAGCGTAGTACCAAGAGCCGCTTGAAACATTTCCCACAATCATGAGGTAAATCGAGCATCACGGTCAGAGATGACGTCGCGAGGCATACCATGATTAAAAATGATCTCATCGGTGTAGATTCGGGCTAATCGTTCTACCTTGTAGTCTTCTCGTATTGGCAAAAAGTGGGCTGATTTGGTCAAACGGTCAACAACAACCCAGATGCTGTCGTGACCTGATGACGTGTGTAGAAGCTTAGTTATGAAATCCATAGCTATACTCTCCCACTTCCACAGAGGGATCGGCGGTTGTTCGAGTAAGCCAAAGGGTCTTTGATGTTCAGCCTTGACCCTTGCACAAGTCAGGCATTTTCCGACGTAGAGAGCAATATCCCTTTTCATGCTCGGCCAACAGTACTTGTAGCGAAGATCCTGGTACATTTTATTGGCACCGGGATGAATAGAATATCGGGATTTGTGGGCTTCGTCCATTAAGATCTTTCGCAATTCGGTCCGCTTAGGGATCCAGATTCGGTCCAGAAAATGGAAGATCCCATTCGATTTACTTACAAGCTGAGCTCCATCGTGATAGATTCTTTCCTTCTTCAAAGTGCGTTCATTGAAACAGGTATGCTGGGCTTCGCGGATGAGGGTTTCGAGATCGTGTTGGGCTTCGCGGATGAGGGTTTTGAGATCGTGTTGGGCTTGGGTATTACGAACGCTGAGCAAATAAATCCGTCTGTTGAGAGCGTCGGCTACGACATTTGCCTTGCCTGGGTGGTAACGAATCTCACAGTCATAATCATTGAGAAGTTCTACCCATCAGCGTTGACGCATATTAAGTTCTTTCTGATCAAAGATTTGTTGTAGAATCCTGTGATCAGTGAAGATCGTACACTTGCTACCATACAGGTAGTGTCGCCAAATCTTTAACGCAAAAACAACCGTGCCTAGCTCGAGGTCATGGGTTGTATAGTTCTTCTCGTGGATTTTGAGCTGACGAGATGCGTAAGCTATAACCTTGTCTCGTTGCATAAGAACACAACCAAGACCCAGGTTGGAAGCATCACAATAGACAATGAAGTCGTCGTTTCCATCGAGCAATGTGAGAACAGGAGCATTGCAAAGCATGTGCTTGAGGTTTTGGAAAGCAGACTCTTGTTCGGTTCCCCAAACAAAAGGTTTGTCTTTATGCGTAAGAGCGGTAAGCGGTACAACGATTTTAGATAATCCTTCAATAAATCGTCGATAATAGCCCGCTAGTCCGAGAAAAGAACGGACCTCAGACGGGTTCTTTGGCGTAATCCAGCTATTGACTACATCAATCTTCGCGGGGTCGACATGAATACCTTGACTATTGACAATGTGACCCAGAAACTGAACCTCCTCTAGCCAGAATTCACACTTGGAGAACTTGGCATAGAGTTGATTCCCCTAGAGTAGCTCGAGAACCAAACGTAGATGTTGCGCGTGTTCGGCTTTCGATTTGGAATAGATCAAGACATCGTCGATGAACACGATGACGAAACGGTCTAGAAATGGCTTACACACGCGATTCATCAGATCCATGAAAACTGGGGGTGCGTTGGTTAAACCAAAAGGCATAACAATGAACTCATAATGGCCGTAACGAGTGCGAAAAGCGGTTTTGGGTATATCTTCCTCCTGAATGCGTAGTTGATGATAGCCTGAGCGTAAATCGATCTTCGAGAAACGCGTAGCACCTTGCAGTTGGTCAAACAAATCATCGATGTGGGGCAGGGGATAGCGGTTCTTGATAGTTAACTTATTCAACTCCCGATAGTCGATGCACATCCTGAACGACCCATCCTTCTTTTTAACGAAAAGGACAGGCGCGCCCCAAGGAGAGGTGCTCGGGCGAATAAAGCCTTTCTCAAGTAACTCCTGGAGTTGGTTTGAGAGTTCACGCATTTCAGACGGTGCGAGTCAGTATGGAGCTTTGGCAACAGGGTTGGCTCCAGGAATAAGGTCGATACGAAAGTCGATATCACAACTTGGCGGAAGTCCAGGAAGATCATCAGGGAACACCTGAGAAAATTCACGGACTACAGGAACGTCTTTAACTTCGGTCTTTCCTTTCTTTTCCTTCTCCGCTACTACAATGTTAGCCAGGAAAGCTCTGTATTCCTTGCGTAGATACTTGCTAGCTTGGACACACGACATGAGCTTGAGACCTTTCGAAGCAGTTTCACCATAGACACACAATAAATCACCATTCGCAAGCGAGAATCGAATCATCTTATCGAAACACACAACTTCAGCATGGTTTTCGCGAAGGAAGACCATGCCTACTATGACGTCAAAACTTCCGATTTGCATTGGAATAAGGTCGATTGGGAAGATGTGATTGTTGAGCTCAAGAGTACAATCACGAAGAACAAAACTAACGACGACAGTTCTTCCGGTAGCGACTTCAACATCAAATGTCGAGGAGAGTTGGGAGCGCTTACGACTAAGGAGCTTCTCGAATTCAAGCGATACAAAGCAGTTATCGGCTCCAGTATCAAACAAACATGAAGCATAAATACCATTCACAAGGAACGTACCATTGACCACGTTGTTGTCAGCCTGGGCTTGGCGCACATTGATTTTGAAGGTTCTGGCGCGTGCGGCTTGTTGCTGCTGTTGAGGCTGCTGCTGCTGGTGTTGTTGCTGCTGCTGCTGGTGTTGTTGCTGCTGCTGGGGCTCTTGTTTCACCACACTGTTCGGGCACATGTTCGCAAAGTGGTTGGGATCACCACATGCGAAGCAGACTCGGGCGTTGATTGCGGGTGCCTGAGCCGCGTGTTGGCCTTGTGGGGCTGGGAGCAGAGCTTGATGAGCAGTGGTTTGAACTGGGGCTTGACGAGAACCAGTACGGCAGTTAGCAGTAAAGTGACCGTACATATTGCAGTGAGCGCAGAAACGACAGGCAAGACCCACCGGATGATGATATGAGCATGTCGGGCAAGCAGGGTGGGGGCCTGTGTATGCACGCTTTGCTGGCGGTGCATGAGTAACTGGTGCTGGTCGGTGATGAGACTGCTCTGAGCCGGTACGGCTTGAAGAGGTGCAGCAGTGGTGGTGATAGCACAGTTCTTGTTGTTGGAGATGCTGTTGTTGTTCTTCTTCCTGCGACGTGAGGACTTTGACGGTTGAGCAGTGGCGGTTTCGGCGGTTGGTGCGGTGGTAGCTTGATGCAGAGACTTTGAAGACTTATCCCAAAAACCAGCTTTTACTCACTTGTCGTTGATTTCAGCGGCAAGCAAGTAAGTTTCTTCGATCGATGCTGTTTTCGTGGCATGCACAAAATCCGCAACACAGTCGGGTAAAGCTCGGATGTACTTCTTGATTGCCATGTCTGGCGTCTTGACTTGATCGGGGCAGATGATGCTGAGCTGCTTAAAGCGAGCAGTCAGGGCAGCGTTGTCACCTTCCTTCTATTTGATATTCCAGAACTCGTCCTCCAGCTTTTGGCGTTCATGGGGAGGGCAGAACTTATCCATCATGATGGCTTTCAACTCTTCCCAAGTTAGCTCATAAGCTGCATCATTCCCTCGTTTGTTTCTCTCGGCCGTCCACCAGTCTAGAGCGCGGGACTGGAAGACGCCGGTAGCGTTTAGGGTACGGAGATTTTCAGGACATCCGCTCTGGCGGAGAGTGACTTCGATGGAATCGAACCATTGAAACATAGCTGTTGGGCCAACTTCTCCAATGAATTCCTTCGGACCGCATGCCTTGAATTGCTTGAAGCTGAAAGCAGTCTTGGGAGCAACTTTGGGAGCGTTAGTTCTAGACTCCTCGGACGATTTGCTCACGTTTTCATAAATTTCACTCACAGCCTTGGCCACTTGTTTAGCGATGATGGCAGCAAGACGTTTGTCCCTCTTTTCTTGGTCAGTGAGTCGCGCGAATCGAGGTCCCGATGATGGTCCACTTGACATTGTCTGCAACAGACATCGTCATAGGTCTCAGACACATCATAATCGAATCTCACCTCACACGTCTACTTCTAACTAAAAAGCTTAGGAACACAATAAGACATGTATCACCTAAACACATAGGCATATAATCACAGATTCACATAGAGATACGTATGCACATAAACTCATAAGCACGTAGGGCACAGAAGCACAGAAGCACATACGCATGTAATCACAGAGTTCTCCTAGAAGCACACAGAGTATTCTAACTACCTCTATTATTCAAAGTCCTTGTTTGTTCGAGAATAGCGATTGAGATTCACATAGCGTATAGTATAGCATAAGCGATCATCGATTTGAGATGGATGTGTAGTGTAGTCTGTGCGTGTCGATCGGAGTGAAAGCAAAAATCGAATAATTCTCCAAAATTTAAACACATAAGCAGGTAACTACATACAAACACATAAAATCGATGAATTATCAGAGTCAGCAGTTGCGGGCTCAGAATCGAAACACATAAAAATCGAGAAATGGATTGTCTGCGGCTAGATAGACATTGACTAACCAAAGTGATTCGACTATTCTCAAGGATGTACCATAAGTCCTTGTTGACCTAATAGACTGTGCTCTATCACCGTCATGCGGTGAATGGCGCTCATCCTTTCGGTTGTTTTAAGCACTCGAGTCCTTGGAATCCATCAAAACTTTGGTGGGAGTTTTGTAAAGCTAAATTGAGCGGAATAGGTCGTTAAGGTTCGGGTTTCACCCCTGGCTTAACAACCTGGTTTCTGATTTTGGTTAAAAATAACGACGAAAATCCGCGTTAAAGTATGGATTTCACTCCTGATTCAACGCGAATTCTCGCGTTTTATAGATAAATACAGATCAATAAGCAATTTAATCAAGAGTTTGCGGTTTTCACACCTAATCTCGATCAAATTACTCGTTTGGTTTTGAATAATTATGCGGTGATAGTGTAGTGTAAGCGAGAATGGCGAGATATAGCACATAAGCTCGTACCAAACCTTTAAGGGTTTGTACAAGTCGGTCTGTTGCTTCCTAACTATAGACTAGGTCTCTAAGACATCGGCCCGGACTAGGTCGAGTCTTGCCTAATTCCCTATAGTTATGGCTCTGATACCAATTTGTCACACCCCAACCGATGGCGGAAACACCAGGGCGCGACACTGAGCGAAACAGATTGTTCAAGAGAAATTCCATAACAACTAATTTACCAGATAGTTTAAATATCACGTCCCATACCGTAACCCATCAAGTAACAAAGTTATTACAGACTTCGACATCTCAAAAACAATAACATGTTCCGACAACTCAGATTTTAATAAGTACAGACAACTATTTGTTGGCCTCTAGGACCTTATTCTAGCCTCGCTTTCCTAGCAGATAAGCATCCTAAACACCTGTCACATACTTTAAAATAAAGTCAATACACATAGTGTAAATGCGAGTATACAAGTTTGATAATAGCTTATAGAGTTCGAAATAGTTTACGCATAACCAGCACGTACACAGAGGAAAACGAAGCATGTTAGTTATCGACATGAACCTATCGATTCCAATGACTGCGAGTTGACTGCCCAAGGCAGTTCGTAATACATGATCACCACTGTAATCCACGCAAATAATTGTCCTTAACAACCCCCGTGTGAACGGGTGCTGAGTCCAAACTATAGTACTATTGTTGTTAAGGCATGTAGACAGCATTCCATGTGTAAACATAACAAACAAGCATTCATTAAGTCACGTATAACATGCGGTAACGGTTAGCGTTTAAGTGTTAAAGTCAAGTATCTCATGATCCGAAGAGTAATCCGGTCGAATGGTGGTTCGGTCGGATAGCAATTCGTTCAATACTCAACTTCAGATAAAATTTGTTAAGTATGGGACCTAAAGTGTCAGCCGTTCGGATGGCCAGTCGCTCGGATGGCTGTCCGTTCGGACAGTAGTCCGGTCGGATAGCACTCCATGCTGGTCGTTCCATTCGTCTTTCACTTGGTCGTTTTGATTGCTTGAAGTTTTATCGAGACGCTTTGACAACGTGGTAACCAACAGAACCCCATCTTGACCCCGGTAACCTGACCGAACAGGAATCACCCAAGTTCCACCAGTTAACCGGTTCAAGACGGCCGTTCTTGATTAACCCGAAATCGGTGGTCTCGTGGATAGAATCCAGATCTTGAGCCAACACATCACTAAGAACAAGTAGAGGTTAGAACGAGATCCGATTCTATCGGTTTTGACTGCCTTGAGTGTAAAAGAGTTGAAAGAAAGTTAGAAACCATCTTTCAATCCTTTTTCACGATGAATATGTTTAGATCTATGCAAGATCTTCGTTTGTTTGTGTGGAAATCGAGTAGATCTAAGTTGTTCTTGGTGGATTGAAGCCAAAACATGAAGTTCCCAAGAACACCATGATGACATCATCCTAGAACACCTCAAATCTAGTGATTCCATGGTTAAAAGTTAAGATTTAAAAGATAGAAAGGTGTAGGAGTGCGTGTAGGTTAAGGAAGTACAAGATTTAGGACGAGATCTTACCGGATTTAAGAGAAATCGAAGAAAAGGTGAGGAGCACGGGTTGTTCGGTCAGAGAGTTTCCAAAAGTTGAAAGGATGAAAGTGGCATGGGTATTTATAGGATTCCAAAAGAGGAAAGGGATGGGTCGGTCGGATGACATCTCACCCGGGTGGCGTTCCGGTCGGATGGCATCTCGACCGGATGGCAGCCCGGTCGGATGGCAATCCGGCCGGCTGGCATCTGGTTCGAGTATGCGGCACGACGATTTTTGATATTTTGATTTCAATTTTGAGCGACGCGAATACGATAGAGTTTCCTATTCAAATTAATTTTAATCCCAACTATTCATATCGCGCGCTGTCTCTTCTCCACTAATTATCATAATTCGACTTCGATTGCGTTTCGATTGCGATTTGATTGCGTTTCGATTGATTACCACACATAACATAAATAAACATGCACAAGTAACACATAAAGCACACACACACGTATAACAGTAACCAATAGGCATATTTCGAGTTGCGAGCGCGATTGCGATAAGCGATAAAGCGATTAGCCATGCGATAATTAGCTATAAATATAGCAAATAAACTTCGATTATTAATAGATACTCCACATAATACAACTAACATAAACGGTAATTTAGACTACTTTAAGTCAAAGAAGTCAAAATAGGATTAGAGCAAGGAGTGACAGATTGCAATTAGCGATCTTTTCTTCCTTTGCCTTCAATCTTGACTTTGACTTTGACTTTCGAAACACGGGGTGTTACACCTATAATATGCTTGATTTTGAAAGCTTACCAGCTCATGAAGGTGGATGTAAGGCGTTTATGATATATGCGAATGAGCCCGAGAAAGAGTCACTGAAGATAGGAGACGTACCGGTGGTACGTGATTTCGAAGATGTGTTTACGGAAGATCTACCGGGGATACCGCCCAAGCGGGAGGTAGAGTTCGGAATCGAATTGGTTCCGGGCGCGAAACCCGTAGCAAAAGCACCATACCGACTTGCACCATCGGAACTACAAGAATTAATGTCGCAGATTCAAGACTTGCTGGATAAAGGATTCATAAGGCCGAGTGTGTCTCCTTGGGGTGCACCCGTGCTATTCGTGAAAAAGAAAGACGGAAGCATGCGTATGTGTATCGATTACCAAGAGTTAAATAAACTCACGGTAAAGAATCGATACCCGCTTCTGAGAATAGACGATCTATTCGACCAATTACAAGGTGCGAACTAGTTTTCAAAGATTGACCTTAGATCGGGGTATCACCAACTAAGGGTCAAGGAGGAGGATCTACCGAAGACGGCTTTCCGCACGAGATACGGACATTATGAGTTCCTCGTGATGTCATTCGGGCTGACAAATGCACCCGCGGCTTTCATGGATCTCATGAACCGGGTTTGCAAGCCGATGTTGGATAAATCGGTAATCGTGTTTATTGACGATATTCTGGTATACTCAAAAAGTGAAGCTGAACATGCACATCACTTACAAGAGGTGTTAGAGACACTCAGACGAGAAAGACTGTATGTGAAGTTTTCAAAGTGCGCCTTTTGGTTACGAGAGGTGCAATTCCTCGGCCACATCATAAGTGCCAACGGAATACTAGTAGACCCATCGAAGATTGAGGCCGTGTCGAGGTGGAATCCCCCAAAGAACCCCTCGAAAATTAGAAGTTTCTTAGGGCTCGCGGGATATTACAGGAGATTTATTCAAGACTTCTCCATGATTGCATCACCGTTAACTAAGTTAACCCGGAAGGAAGAAAAGTTTAATTGGGGTGTCGAACAAGAAAGAGCGTTTCAAATGCTAAAAGAGAAGTTAACTCAAGCTCCGGTATTAACATTGCCGGACAGGGTCGAAGACTTGGTGGTTTATTCGGATGCCTCGCTATCGGGACTCGGATGCGTTTTGATGCAACGAGACAAAGTTATTGTTGGTGCATACATCTGTCGACTTCGTCTTGTATCGAGTCTTAGATTAGATTGTATAGTTCAAGGCTCGTATTTCGAGAAAATAGGAAAGTTTGTAAGTTTAACAAGCTGATTTCGCTCCAAAGGTTGATTTCGCTCCAAATGGTTTAGTCACATTTTCGAGCGGAATCACAATGTTCTGATTCCGCTCCAATTGACACTTGGACGTTTCGGGCGGAATCAGGACCCTATAAATAGGTCACCTGGAGCGAAATCAGTAACGAAGTTCATGTTTTCCATGCCGAAGTGCCGCCGGTGTGAGATTTGATTGTAAACAGCGTCAGATTAATACAATTAGTGATTTAAGTGAATTGCAAGCTGTTTCTACCTTTGTTTCTTGTTTTCCGCACCTGAAACAGAGTAAAACTCCTCTGAACGACTCATTCGGGTCAATCGCACGATCCTACAATTGGTATCAGAGCTCAGGAGGAGGAGTTCTGCAGAGATTAGCTGGATTTCATCGAAATTTCTTACTTCTACACTTTCTTTCTTCATCAGAACGAGATTTAACGGACAAAATCGGACAAATCTTTCAAAGACTGTGTAAAAAGACATATAGACAAACCCTTGAAAGTTTCACATTAAAATTCGGACTAAAAATGGACCAAAATGGACCCCGAACTGATTCCGCTCGAATGGACCATTTCTGATTCCGCTCGAACAAGTGTGATTTCGCTCCAAATTATTGTCTGATTCCGCTCCAGGATATCATTTCTGTGATTCCACTCCAAATTAGAGATTGATTCCGCTCCAGAGATTGTTTTGATTTCGCTCCAGAGTATCTAACTTCTGATTCCGCTCCAGTGAACATTGTGATTTCGCTCCAAACTACCTTCAATGATATCGCTCGAGAAGAGTAAATTGTGATTTCGCTCTAATTTGTTATCTGGTTAATTCCGCTCCAAAAGGGTTGTTTGCTATTTCGCTCCAAAAATATACTTTGCTATTCCGCTCCAAAGTAACAGTTTTTGAAAAACGTGATACGTAATCATGAGTGAAGAATTCTACAACGCGTTCGCTTCATCCCCAACTACTCCGGCTTCCATTGCTCAGAACATGAACTTGGAAAACGAGATCAGAACGTTACAAAAGCCACCGAAACTGATGAGTATCGAAGAGTACTACAGGTGGAAAGACAGATCCGAAAACTGGGTTCAGGCAAACCATCTTAGGTCATGGGAGTGTATTTTGAAGAAATATGTGTTGCCACGTACTGAGTTGCAAGTTGTGAAAACAATTTCTGAATTCAATGACAAAGAGCGTGATATGTACAAAGCTGAAAAGATGATGATCAGTCTGCTTCAGCAAGCCATCAAAGAAGATATCTTCATATTGCTTCAGCATGACAAAACTTCAAAATCGATTTGGGATGCACTTAAAGTCAAGTTTGAGGGTAGTGAGAACATTATTAAGAGCAAGAAAGCGTTGCTCAAGAAAGAGTTTGATCTGTTCAGTAGTTTATCGGGAGAAGATACGAAGAAGCTGATTGAACGATACTGCCACTTGGTGCGATCCATGTCAATGCTAAGTATAACAAAAGAGCCTGAAGAGTGGGTAGACAAGTTAGCTGATGCGTTACCGCAGATTGAATGGGGAACTTACTTGATGATTCTAAAAAATACCGGGGTTTATGATGGGTTAACGATTTCTCAGTTTATTGAAAAGATTGAAAGTCAGGATCTGGAACAGCAAAAGATCGCAAGGATGAACAGTCCAAGTGGTCAACAGGATGTAAAGATGTACTACAAAGGTAGTGTTCCGGAAGCTGAGAAAAGTCCAAAAATACAGACTGCATTTAGTTCTGGGGATTCAACGGAAAAGGTTAATCAGAGTTCAAACAAAAGCAGTGAATTCTCTTCATATCCGAGTGTTAATCCCAAGAGTTGATTCAACGGAAAAGGTTGATCAGAGTTCAAACAAAAGCAGTGAATTCTCTTCATATCCGAGTATTAATCCCAAGAGTTCATCAGAAAGTTCTCAGAATCAAAGCTCAAAAACAGGAAATGGTTGTGTGATTCAATGCAACATCACTCTAAATCTTCCTGATGGTCAAAGTTTTTCGGAAGAAGTCACGAAAGATCACATGGCATTACTTGGTTCTGTGCTTCTCTCGTATGAAGGTCTAGTTGCAGGACGGATCGGGAATCCTATGCTCACAAAGGAGGATTACGATCAGATAGACGCCGAAGAGATGGAACTAATGGATATCAAATGGTGTCTAGCCAGTGTTCTTAGACGAGCTGAAAAATTCAAGCTTATTACTAGGAGAAATGACTTTCTTGATGCACATGTTTCTACTTTAGGTTTTGATAAATCTAAAGTTACTTGTTTTTGATGCAGGGAGAAAGGTCATTTCAAGAGGGAGTGCAAGAACAAGGAAGCTAGTGGAGCTCAGGATCCGTTCGGAAAAGACGATTACTACCGGAAAGCCATTTATCAGCAAGTTGGTCAACAACAACAACAAGAACCACAGGTGGCTCATGGTAGAAGAATTGATGATTCAAAGAGAGCATGTTTGGTGGATTTTAACTGGAACGACTACATATCACCAGAAAGCAAAGTCTGTTTAGTCAATCAGGATGATGAAAGATTACCTGAAGGCTTCAGCTGGGATATGTTTTGTAACACCCCAAATTTCGTAAGATATATTACAATGTTTTAATCGCAATATTTGAGGAAAAGAAATGATAAACATAGATTTCTACCATTATTAAAGTTTTATAAACTATGGAAAGTTTAAAGCATATATGCACATGAAGTTAACCAAGTTAGTATGCAAAATGAAATAAATGCCATGTTTTGAAACATAGAGGGGTTAAAATGAAAAATGTTAGAAATAAAACACTTGACAAAAATTAGTCAGTGTTTGGTGGAGGGTGTGCGATCGAGAGAAAGGGCAGGGGAAGAACAAAACCCTAATCAGCCTAAATTCATCAAATTGAAAGGGGAATTGAGGGCTAATTGTATGCATGAACCAAGAATGTTGATCCCATAAGCGTTTCTAATATCAATGAATGAATAACATGGTTATCCTTTCGGACATAATTATAATAGTAGAGAAGTAATGTGTTATATACTAGGTGATCTACATGTCGTGTACGATGATGATTGAGTTGCGTGAATGTGGAACAAGGTAACTTTTAGTCTATGCCTTATGTATGTGGTATTTGGTTAATAAAAATGCAAGTAATGTATGAATGGAAGGAAATGAATGTTAGTATGAATGAGCATTTGTGCTAACCATAATGTGATTGTAATGACATGAAAGGATAGGGATCACATTAGCATGGACTTAAGAACGGAATGCTAATGGGTCAAGAGGAGGCGAGGAAGCAAGCTTGAACACGAACGCTTAAGGTAAGTGATTTCCGCAATCACTTCTTAGTTGTTTAAGTAGAGTTATGTGCTAGTTAATTAAGTATGATAATTGAGTCAAATAATGGATGGGTTGTATGAAACCAATGATTTTCGCTAAGTAGATGTAACGGGTCAAAAATGAGGTCTTGATGTTATAATGGAATGAAGAATAAGAAATGTCTACGGTATGATAACCGGGTAACGAGTAGGATGGTGCATAAGTACGCTAATGGGTAAGCAGAAGTACGGATAATGTAAAAGTATTATAGTTATAACGTTTAAGTAAGTTTTGGGTTAAAACGAATGAGTAGTTTGACGAAAACATGAACGGGTCGAATAAGTGAAAGCGGGTATTTAAAGCCGAGAGCTTAAGTGAATATTTTCCTTAAACCGGATGTTGGATTTCAAGTTCATATGAAAGAATGTGAATTTACAAGCATGTAGGAAGAAACGGGAGGTTAAACGGGTAAACGGTTCAAAAGTTATGCGCGTTTTAGTGCGTACGAACGACGAAACGGAGCTGCAGAAAAATGCAAAATCTAGAGGGCGTCGCCGACGGGCTCTGGAAAGTCAGTTTTTGGCTGACGGGCTATTTGACTGTCTACGGAAGTTTTGGGCTACGAGCACTTGCAAGGGCCGTCGCCGACGGCCTCCCCATGTTCAAAAACCAGAAAAATGTTATCTAAGTTGATTTGGGTATAGTAGGCTTCAGTCTATTATCCGTGGACCATGGCGGGCCTCCCAAACATGATTTTGATCATTCCTTTGACGTTTATGGGCTAAAAATCTAAGTCTAAGTACCATGTAATTAATGTATGGATATATAAGAGGTATGTAAGATCTTGAACATGTACGTAAGAGTGTATGCACATATGTAGACGTGTATTTAAGTATATATGAAGGCACGTATGAGTGTATGCAAGTAAGTAGAGACGTAGTAATGAATGTACGTATATAGATGTGTATTTATGTATATGTGAAGATACGTATGTGCATATGTACGTATGTAGAGACGTAGTAATGTATGTGCGTATGTAGATGTATATTTTGGTATATATGAAGGTACGTATGAGCGTATGCATGTATGTAGAGATATAGGAAGGTATGTACGTATGTAGATGTGTATGTATGCATGTAAGAATGTATGTATGCATGATTTAGATATGCCGAGTAATACGTTATTAATAGTGTGCCTTGAGAATGAAAAGTAATGCAGGTACATTATTGAAGCCTCACCAGGATATGGATACGTAGATGAAATGCTTAAAGTTAGAAAGATAACGAAATGGGAAGTGTACGAGATTGAATCTTGTTTATGTATTGTGTACTAATGCTATGAATGTATGTGGTGAGTGCAGGTTGTACGAATCACGGGCGGTTATCACGAGGAATATAGATCAAATATCAAGTCACAAGATAGATTGTACGGGAATATTTGAGTATGTACTTTAGTAAGCAGGACTTATACTTTATTTTTGTAAAAGATACATATTAAAATGAACTTTCAAGTAGGTCAAGATGTTTGTAATGAAAGAAATTTATGGCACGAATTTCCGTTGCGACTTTTTGTCAAATACGTATTAGGGTCTAACAAGTTGGTATCAGAGCCCTGGTTTGAGAGAATCAAGTAGAAGGAGGTAAATACTTGAACTCAAACCGGTGTGCTCTCGTGACCAAGAACCCTTACAATCTAAGACTCGATCGAGGCCTAAAGGCAAAAGTGACTGTAAGTATGTATTAGATTATGTATTTGAAGGAAACTAATAGTATGTTATGTGAAGGGTAAGCGCGATTGTTTGGAAGGGATGATCCGTGAATGCGGTCTAGGACCGGCCTCAAGGCAAGTAATGAGACGAATTGACTGTCACACCCTGACTTTTGCGGAAGCGTGATTATTGGTGTGACTTCTTAATACCATTGCATATGATCATAACAACACTATATGATAAAACTAGTAGGTGTACATCCATTAATTTAAGTTTAAAAGTAGTACAACATAATTGTCTGAAATGACGAGACCAAATTCAAGTTACAAACCATAACATGTTTTAAGGAGTTCAAAAAGACTCAACAAAAGATTTTAAAACAACCCCGAGTTTAGGACCACGTATCTCGTCCAGGATTAAGATACGCCTCCTAAGCCCTAATGACTTGGATGACATCTTTATTCACAACGCAGCTTAAAAACTCCAACGCCCGCGAGATCCATTTACTAATTCCCTGAAATACATGTAGTTTGAAAAATCAACAAAAGTTGAGTGAGTTCATGTGTAATTGAGTATGTATAAACCTTTGTAATGTGTCTGTATGTATGAAAACCCTGGTATGTAGCAATAAGGAAAAAGAAACCACCATTGGGTTGCAAAGCCAATGATAAGTGTGAAGTGATGCAGGAAGACTCAAACCTAGCAGATTTATGCGTCGGGCACTTAGTCATCTCATGGTCCACTCAGCGGACTCAGGAGTGGGGCTCGCTACACCCAAATAGATCTATCACTAATGTCCCTCGGTCCTACAACGAGGATTAATGGCCTTAAGTGTCATGCCCACCACTCACATGTTCGCGTAATAAAAACCCTCCTTAAGCTAACCATACCATGTAAATAAATGTCTGTAAATGTCTGTAACATGTATTTCACCCCCGAGGTGTAAAACTGAAAATAGTTAAGAGAAAAGGGGGGCATGAACTCACTGTATTGTGTCTTCGGTACTTGTAACCCAAATCTCCTCATCAAACACGACTACCTACAATGGTCTAACGTCTATTAGACGAACGGGTCGTGCCTTGTCTCAGTATTTATGTTTTTGAGTTACGTTTCTTATATTATTTCGAGTGATAATTATTTGTCAAAATAATTAATATTTCAACTTAATCATGTGTCGTGTTGGAATATTTGTTCATTCCATATTCTAGTATCAATACTTCTAAAGTATCTTATATACGCGTTTCCTTCCCAAGGATGGGATGCCGGAAATATATTTTTAAGTCCCTTTTAGAGAATATATATTTAACCATATTCATGTATGAAACCAACCTCCGATACTTTGTATTTTGTGATAACTATTATGACGAGTTTTATCTTTGAAAACAAAATCTAAAGTATACTAGTAAACACCCGTCTCAAAAATATTTATTAAGTGTTAGGATTTTCGGAAAATTTCGTCATAGTCTCCTTTGTAAATAGGGGTGTCCATGCTTCATAGCATATCATTTTCTTTTATGTATATCCCGTAGTTCATTTTCAATAATCAAACCGACATATAGACATACAAAGCATTACTTACTTTATTTCAGCTTCATCACCCAAAACTGGACTGTTTTCAAGGATTTTTATAAAATAGTTAGCCTTTTCCAAAAATTCCCAAATTTTTACAGAATGACTCATACGATCCAAATTTTATTGTGTAAAAATATCAGGATCCACTTCGTTACCAATATTTTATAGAAATTTATTTACCCGACTGCAATCAGATTTGTTACTTTCTAATTGCAGTTTACGGAATAATTCACTAAAAATTAACCGTAAGTCCAATTGATGAAATTCTAGTTGGAGGATCATCCTGACAATGGTGGCCATCTCCTGTAAAAATTCCATGAGTTGATTCTACTCAGGTTTCAAGTTATGACTCCGAAAACAACACACTTTTTCTGCAGTAAAAATGCAGCTTGAGCTGCTGTCCAAAAACAGTCTTTAAAAATAGTAAACGACCTCGAAAAATTATGATTCCAGTGCCATTTGTTCGGTTATTCCAAAATGCATATTTTAGGCTTTAGAAAATCAGTTTTTTGATTTAAAATGGTCCAGTTACAGCCTGTTGAAGTCGGCTGAAAATGTGAATCAGCATGTTTATTTATTGTTTTACTCCATTCAATGTTCTTGTAAATAGCATTATACTACACATCAAACTACAAAACAAGATGATCAAAGGTTTAGCAAGGACTTACTACTAGCTTAAAGCTAGGGATGAATCTAATTGAAGAAGATAATGAGAAAAAGATGATGAACAAGCAAGAACAAAGCCCTTTTGAAGTTCCACAAGATGCAACCTCCTTGAATCACCTTTGTAGCTTGAATGGAACTTGAGTATGAAGAAGATGAAGGTGATTAAGTGGTGGTGATGGTGAAATCAGCTAGGGGGAACCGAAATAGGGAGAGAGAGAGCATGTGAGAGAGTGTAGGATTTGTAATGATGAGAGATCTTAAGTGGCCATACATATATAGATGCTCTTACACATCTTAGTTATCTCAACAAGCAAGATCTCATAAAATAATGGATTAAATCAATTTGGAGATTTGAAGCATGTGGGTGGGTCCCTTGGGGCTGATTTCGGTTGGGGGGGGGGGGGGTAAAATGAAAAATTTTGGTAATTAGTAGGTAATTAATTAGAAGGTTAAGGGTATTTTCAAGAATAGTGGGTGTATGCCATGTTTCTATAGTGTGTGGGGATTTTTGTGACCGTAAATAATTAAGAATGATAAAATAATATTTCTGACAATATTTTGGTGTCCTGGGTAATGTCTGGTTGTTCGGTTACGTATCGTTCCGTTAAAGCGTTTAATTGTACCGCATAGTGTCTTTTATGCATCTTTTTGTAACGAAATTAATTCCAACACTTAGGAAAGCGTTCAGGACCATTTAGTCAATACTCTGTATAATACGAGTGTGTTAAAAGCTGAATTGTTACTGAAAATGCATAATTCTGTACTTAAAATGAGTTTTAGGCACTTTCCGGCACTCAATCTATCACCTAGTGACACAGTCCTATGGTCCTCACTTCCCTACACTCCGTACTAGTGTAGTACTTTATCCCTGGCCCATACTGGCCTCAATATAGTGTCTGTCTATGTGCTGGTATTGTCAGCGTGTGACTGAGTTATCCACTCACTGTGCTAACTATGCTTTGTGCATCAGGTTTGTCACTATGAGTCTGTATGAGATAAATGGAGCGACTGTATGTAAAGTGATGCACATGTATGTATGTAACATAAATCAGTAAGTAGTTTAAAGTGTCAGTTGTAATCAAGAACAATCATTAAGCACATAATTAGAATTGATTAATTTGTACAGTACCTGTAATTGTGAGGGTTGTCACATTGACCCCAGGTACGTAAACCTAACGTGTGGGCGTGTGAAATGGTATAATTAAGCAAGTGAAAGAAAATTTTTAAACGAAATATAATAACGACATGGTAAATAAGTTTTGAAAATGTTACACGTGCCGAAACTAAATTCTTCGGACATAAGGTGGCGATTACGCGAAGATACGAAACTAGTAAGTGGAATGTGTACCTGGCCAGTACACAAGAAACGTATGACGTTCGTGAGACCGTGATAATTGTTACAGGTATGTTCGATAGAATTAGGTAGCAGGTAGACGTGTGGGTGAAATGGGTAGTAAGACTCTCGGGAGATTGAGAGTACTATGTAAGAGTGAAAAATGTGAATGATAAGAATGAGGAATGTTGAATCTGTAAGAAAGTATGGATCAACAATGTATGAATGAAATGTTTGAATCCGCGAGACGGATTCAAGGAATGAAAGATATGAATGCAATGCTTGAATCAGTGAGACAGATTCAAGGAATGAAAGGCATGAATGAAATGTTTGAATCCGCGAGACGGATTCAATGAATGAAAGATATGAATGCAATGCTTGAATCCGCAAGACGGATTCAAGGAAAGAAAGGTATGAATGAAATATTTGAATCCGCGAGACGGATTCAAAGAATGAAAGATATGAATGCAATGTTTGAATCCGCGAGACGGATTCAAAACATAGAAGGTATGAAAGGTATGAATAATGTGTTCGAATCCACGAAACAGATTTAAGATATAAAAGACGAAACCAGTCTACATAGAATAAGTCGATAGCTTGACCATGCTTGCGTCAAACAAGTCATATAAGTAAATGTAAGGCAAATGAACGAAAGAATGATGAGAATGAAAATATTCGAATACATAAGTAATTACGGACCAAACAAGTAAATATTCCTTAAGTGGTATGATCCAAATTACGTTTAAACTTTCATATATGTATGTATGAATATAATTATGCAAATGTGTTGCATACAAGAATGGTCGAAGGCATAAATGGGTCATACGGGTCAGATGGCGACCGCTATTTGGACTCGATAGTTAATGTGTTGATTTGTTAAGTTTATACTCATAGGTGAGTTTGATGAATGGACACGCAAAGTCACTAATCGGAAAGGAATGATCATCGTAAGGTATGGATAACGATCAATGGAATCTACTTCCGTCAGGTATGTATAAAAAGGGTTGTAACTTTAATAGGAGGTTATGACTCGACTGGAGATGGATGTGTTAGAATAGAATGTATATACAAACCGTAATGCAAAATGTGGAGTGAATTTCAAGATGTTCGTAATGATCGTCGGGTGGTATTAAACTTGAATGCTCGTAACTGTGGAAATTCTGATAAAATATAAGAGACGGCAAGTATCGTTAAGAAATGCTAACTTTGATGCTCGGCTTGTTGGCCATGTTCATTTGAACAAGACATTGTAGAAAAGATACGCATGGCATAAATAACAATAGTAACCATGGAAATAATGCTTAGTCTTCGTGATTTAAGTATGGATAAGTAAGTTTAAGAAGGGTGATTTTAGTTGTAATAATAAGTCCTTGAATGATTATAGTACGCATATGGTAATATATCGACCCCTCCTATGAGCTTAAAAGTAATCAGAAGTAATGATAGTAATGGAATGTTTAGGATGGCTCATAGTGAACAAAATGAAAGATCATATATGAGGTATGAGTAAAATGGAATAAATCGATTTAGTATGATTAGTAAATGTATGAATGTATTATGCTAAATTTGAAAGATAGAAACGAACCGTAAATTTAGGTTTGTGCGAGTAAAAACCTGGATATAACCTCGAGTACGGTTTTGCATTAGTATGCATATTGAATGAATTCAATGAATGAATCGCTAGTAAGGATGTTTGCTAGGATCTAGCATCATATAATGAGAATGACACTAATAAGAGCTCTGGGTCAGATTCTGAGTTTTATGTGATTATGAAAGTAACTTACATAATTTAAGAACGTGAGGACAATGCATACAATCATGTTTAGGTATGAAACAAACTTTTGACCAAGATCCCGAATGTATTCATGTTGTAGTGAGCATCGTGAATGAACAGATGGAAAGGTAAGAGTAGTATTGGTCTACTAAGGATGAGAAAGGTTTCGGGGACGAAACCTTCTTTAAGGGGGGTAGACTTGTAACACCCCAAATTTTGTAAGATATATTACAATGTTTTAATCGCAATATTTGACGAAAAGAAATGATAAATGTCACACCCCCAAAATCCCACACGCGGAGTACCACCGCTTGGAGGCGTGACATGACCAGGATCAAGCCATCAATCATATTGAACATAGCATAATATAAATAGGATAGTTCGTAAAACCCAAATCAATATAATTGATGTTCTAAATCAAACATAGTATCAATAGCGGAAGCATATAATGTCAATCCAAAGTAAATCATAAGTTCGAATATTCGAAACGTTAAACATAGTGTTCATGATCTGTACTCCACAACGACCCGCTCCTCCTTGTGCAAGCTCCATATGATTCCTAAGGTCCTGCAAGGCATGCAGCAGAGAGTCAACAACTAGTTGAGCGAGTTCACAGAAAATAAGTTCGTAATAGTAATGAGTATGTTCATCTAGTTGGGGGCTTCCCATGCATGTATGTACTAATGGTGGGGGTTTCCCATTGCCTTGTATATAAATATTACTAGTGGGGGATTCCCACGTTTATCTTTACTATTGAGGGTTTCTCATTATGGTACTTACTAGACTATTTGCAACCATGTGTTCTTCTTAATCCGAGAACAGGAATACGTACAAGGTCACGTAGGATTTACGTGAGTGCCCTTCCCCGAGGACAGTGGTACGCGTGGGGTTTACGTAGGATTTACGTAAGTGTCCTTCCGACCCGGAAGACAGTAGTAGGTATTAGTTTATGTAGGTTTTACGTAAGTGTCCTCCCGACCCGGGAGACAATGGTAGATACTAGTTTACGTAGGTTTTACGTAAGTGTCCTGACTATCCTGAGGATGATGGTCTATAGTCTAGCAATAGCGTAGGTACGAGTAATCTTCCATTTCAAATAATCCAACCCAATTCCCAACCCGGGAATCCCATGCCTTGGCTGTGTGAACTCACCTTGGTTTGCTCGGTATGCTAAGTAAGTGCTCAAAGTAAATCAATCACGTCCTAGAGTATGCATGTACACAATCAGTTTGAATTCATACAGTTCACGTATAAGCATAATCAATGATCACCAAGTAGTACACATCACTAATCAACATCACACAAGTCATGCATAGTGTTTAACATCAGTTAGTTAACTCAGTCAACAATTAACAGAATTAAATCAGTTTACTGTGCAGGTTTTCCAAGTTGGCGAAACAGAGGTTGGCGAAACACATTAATTGGCGAAACACAGGTTTGACGAAACACTTGTGTTTTGTCAACTACCCTTTGGCGAAATAGGGGTTCTATTTCGTTGACCGTCCTTTGGCGAAACACAACTTCTAATTCGCCAAACATCTTTTGGCGAAACACAACTTCTAATTCGTCGACATCCTTGGCGAAACACATTCTGTTTCGCCAAGAGTTCCAATTCGTCAAACATTCACATTCGTTAAGCAGCAGTTAGGTCAACATGTCAGTTACGCAATCATCACAGAAAACCCTAATTATTCTAGCAGCCGTCATGCCATCAACGGATCAACACTAACCACATATTGTTATGCACGGATCTTAGAGAATTCATTCAACGATCATTATCAAATCAATAACGTACTCATCACGGTTTTAATGTCTAGCATGAACCCTAACTTACGTGTACCACAAATCGATTATCATAACACAAACAACATTCAAATATTGTTCCTAAGCATCATGAAATCTAGTTCATCACTAACAATATACATATACATAGGTTGTAACCGATAAATCATACGTTACTAATCCGGGATTACCATAAACATATATTCATATATGATCCAGGAACCAAGCATAGATATAACATGAATCAAGAAATCATTAACACATAAACGACTAACCGAGTGGAGAGAAAGACGGGTTAATCGCTAGGAGGTCTCTAAAAACCAACTGCCGTCAGTGCACAGGAGCTCTAGGGTTTCAGTTTTGCCAAAGTTGTGAAACAGGAAGTCGTTCCACGTTTTAAACACATACAGACGATTTGGGCCCGTAATGGGCTTTGGCGAATCAGATGGGCCGGCGAAACAGGCTTTGTTTCGTTAAAAGTGGGCTGGCGAAACAGGTTTCCTGTTTCGTCGAATGGTTCTTGGCGAATCAAAATTCTGATTCGTTGAGATGTTTGTTGGTGAAACGCTCTAAGTGTTTTACAATAATCCATGTTATTCTCATAAAAATAAGCCACATATGTGCACAATCATAACACGTTTCAATAAAACATAGCATGCATGATTACCAGTCAATCAGTCAAACAACTACACAGTCAAAGTTAACGGTCAAGGTCAACGTGCATTAAATACAAAGTGAAAGTCAAAAGTTCGAGTTGTCACAATAAACATAGATTTCTACCATTATTAAAGTTTTATAAACTATGGAAAGTTTAAAGCATATGTGCACATGAAGTAACCAAGTTAGTATGTAAAATGAAATAAATGCCATGTTTTGAAAGATAGAGGGGTTAAAATGAAAAATGTTATAAATAAAACACTTGACAAAAATTAGTCAGTGTTTGGTGGAGGGTGTGCGATCGAGAGAAAGGGCAGGGGAAGAACAAAACCCTAATCAGCCTAAATTCATCAAATTGAAAGGGGAATTGAGGGCTAATTGTATGCATGAACCAAGAATGTTGATCCCATAAGCGTTTCTAATATCAAGTAAGTCAAATTTTGTGGTTTAAGTAAAGTTTGATGAAGTGGGTTTGTGAAAGCTGTGATTATATATGAAATCTAAGATGAATAATTGTTAGAATCACCTTATGAAACTGGAATTATGCTAGAATTTCAGATTATTTTGATGTTTATATGTGAACCCACTTGTATGTAATAATGCCATGGAAATGTTGATGAAATGTGTGTTAGATTAGTTGTAGATTTGGTATGGGAAGATGATTATGGTAGATTGATGATATATGAACCTGAATTAGATAGAAATTGCGTGAAAATGTTATATATGATGACCTTGATAGGATATGGTATGAATGTGCTTGAGATACTTGTACATTAGGGTTAGAAAGTAGTACGCACACCACGTGTTTGATGAAATGTCTAAATGGAACTGATATGTGAAATTGTATGCAAGTAATAGGTAATTATATATATAGAACGTGATAATAATGTATTTGATAGTAAACTAACATGAGAAGCGCGTTTTAGATGTAGTTCATGCGGAGACTATGTTGAAATGATGTTGGGTTAGCTAAGTATGAGTTAAGGTGTTAGTTGTGAAGATATGAAAACGCTAGTGTGGAAGGAATGGATTATGTATGTATATGTGTATATAATTAGGTGATCATGTAGTTGAATATGTCATATAATACGATCATGAAATGCGTATAATGTTAATACCATGCTCTACCATATTAAGATGGATACATGTTCATAAGTTGAAAGTGTGTAAGTAAGACAGTTGACTTTCTGAAAGTCAACAATGAATGAATACCATGGTTATCCTTTCGGACATAATTATAATAGTAAGAAGTAATGTGTTATGTACTAGATGATCTACATGTCGTGTACGATGATGATTGAGTTGCGTGAATGTGGAACAAGGTAACTTTTAGTCTATGCCTTATGTATGTGGTATTTGGTTAATAAAAATGCAAGTAATGTATGAATGGAAGGAAATGAATGTTAGTATGAATGAGCATTTGTGCTAACCATAATGTGATTGTAATGACATGAAAGGATAGGGATCACATTAGCATGGACTCAAGAACGGAATGCTAACGGGTCAAGAGGATGCGAGGAAGTAAGCTTGAACACGAACGCTTAAGGTAAGTGATTTCCGCAATCACTTCTTAGTTGTTTAAGTAGAGTTATGTGCTAGTTAATTAACTATGATAATTGAGTCAAATAATGGATGGGTTGTATGAAACCAATGATTTTCGCTAAGTAGATGTAACAGGTCAAAAATGAGGTCTTGATGTTATAATAGAATGAAGAATAAGAAATGTCTACGGTATGATAACCAGGTAACGGGTAGGATGGCGCATAAGTACGCTAATGGGTAAGCGGAAGTACGGATAATGTAAAAGTATTATAGTTATAACGTTTATGTAAGTTTTGGGTTAAAACGAATGAGTAGTTTGACGAAAACATGAACGGTTCGAATAAGTGAAAGCGGGTATATAAAGCCGAGAGCTTAAGTGAATATTTTCCTTAAACCGGATGTTGGATTTCAAGTTCATATGATAGAATGTGAATTTACAAGCATGTAGGAAGAAACAGGAGGTTAAACGGGTAAACGGTTCAAAAGTTATGCGCGTTTTAGTGCGTACGGACGACGAAACGGAGCTGCAGAAAAATGAAAAATCTAGAGGGCGTCGCCGACGGGCATGGGGGCGTCGCCGATGGGCTCTGGAAAGTCAGTTTTTGGCTGACGGGCTATTTGACTGTCTACGGAAGTTTTGGGCTACGGGCACTTGCAAGGGCCGTCGCCGACGCCCCTAGGGCCGTCGCCGACGGCCTCCCCATGTTCAAAAACCTGAAAAATGTTATCTAAGTTGATTTGGGTATAGTAGGCTTCGGTCTATTATCCGTGGACCACGGCGGGCCTCCCAAACATGATTTTGATCGTTCCTTTGACGTTTATGGGCTAAAAATCTAAGTCTAAGTACCATGTAATTAATGTATGGATATATAAGATGTATGTAAGATCTTGAACGTGTACGTAAGAGTGTATGCACATATGTAGACGTGTATTTAAGTATATATGAAGGCACGTATGAGTGTATGCAAGTAAGTAGAGACGTAGTAATGAATGTATGTATATAGATGTGTATTTATGTATATGTGAAGATACGTATGTGCATATGTACGTATGTAGAGACGTAGTAATGTATGTGCGTATGTAGATGTATATTTTGGTATATATGAAGGTACGTATGAGCGTATGCATGTATGTAGAGATATAGGAAGGTATGTACGTATGTAGATGTGTATGTATGCACGTAAGAATGTATGTATGCATGATTTAGATACGCCGAGTAATACGTTATTAATAGTGTGCCTTGAGAATGAAAAGTAATGCAGGTACATTATTGAAGCCTCACTAGGATATGGATACGTAGATGAAATGCTTAAAGTTAGAAAGATAACGAAATGGGAAGTGTACGAGATTGAATCTTGTTTATGTATTGTGTACTAATGTTATGAATGTATGTGGTGAGTGCAGCTTGTACGAATCACGGGCGGTTATCACGAGGAATAGAGATTAAAGATCGAGTCACAAGATAGATTGTACGAGAATATTTGAGTATGTACTTTAGTAAGCAGGACTTATACTTTATTTTTGTAAAAGATACATATTAAAATGAACTTTCAAGTAGGTCAAGATGTTTGTAATGAAAGAAATTTTATGGCACGAATTTCCGCTGCGACTTATTGTCAAATACGTATTAGGGTCTAACATGTTTGTTGATGAAAAAGGAGAGTTCAAAGCATTCATTGCTAAGACTGTTAGAGAACCAGATATGTTTGCCACATGGATGAAGTCTATTGGTGAGACGGTAAAGAATGTGGAGGAAGAGTCTGTTGCATCTGATGAAAGCTCACTAAGTACAGATGAAAGTTCACAAAGTGATGCGAGTTCAGAAAAAGAAGTCATTTTTGATCAAACACCATCTGATTCTGGTTCATCGGATGATAATTCTGAAAAATCAATCGAGTTTGTTCAGTCACCAGTTGATGATAGTAGTGACGAAGAGGAAGAAAAACATATTAACATTGCAAAATCTCATCTGTCTCCTAAAAGTTTTCATTTCTATTTTGTAGATCTCTTGGAAAAACTGAAGGAGAAACGAGCTACAAAGAGCAACAACAAATGAAATCTGAAGATGTTGTTCAGAATGAGAATTCTGAAAGTGTTACTGAGAAGATGGTTGAGACTGAGCAAGTGAAAGAAGAAGAAAAGGTGACCGAAGCTGAGAAAGTGATCGAAGCTGAAAAAGTTGTAGAAGTGGAAATAGAAAAGATTGTAGAGGTCATTAAACCATGTTTAACGTGCCTTGAATCATGCAAAGAATGCAAAGTCAAAGATGAGATGATAGCTGAGTATGAAAAGAAGAAGGATCAGTTGTTGTTTAATCTCAATTATGTAAAGGAATCTTATGATGTTTTGAACCGAACAGTGACTGGTCTTCAAAAGACAAACTCAGAGAGAGAAGATGCTTTGACAATGATGAATGCTGTGATGATGTCGAAGCAAAAAGCTATAAATTTCTACATCGAAGAGAGTGCTAAGTGGAAACAAGAGTTGGAGACAGAGAAAATCGAAAATGAGAGGATCAAACGTTTATTGCAAAATTATTCTAGTTCTGATTATCTCATTGATCGAATCTATCCGACTGTTGCAGGTTTCGAAGCATTCAAGGATAGAAAGACAAAGAAGAAGGATACTGGTAAGAAACCGACTGTTAGCTATAACAAGTGTCCGCCTCCAATCTGGGAAGGGTATTCTCCTAGAAAACCAATCTACGGAAGTTTTGGGCTACGGGCACTTGCAAGGGCCGTCGCCGACGCCCCTAGGGCCGTCGCCGACGGCCTCCCCATGTTCAAAAACCTGAAAAATGTTATCTAAGTTGATTTGGGTATAGTAGGCTTCGGTCTATTATCCGTGGACCACGGCGGGCCTCCCAAACATGATTTTGATCGTTCCTTTGACGTTTATGGGCTAAAAATCTAAGTCTAAGTACCATGTAATTAATGTATGGATATATAAGAGGTATGTAAGATCTTGAACGTGTACGTAAGAGTGTATGCACATATGTAGACGTGTATTTAAGTATATATGAAGGCACGTATGAGTGTATGCAAGTAAGTAGAGACGTAGTAATGAATGTATGTATATAGATGTGTATTTATGTATATGTGAAGATACGTATGTGCATATGTACGTATGTAGAGACGTAGTAATGTATGTGCGTATGTAGATGTATATTTTGGTATATATGAAGGTACGTATGAGCGTATGCATGTATGTAGAGATATAGGAAGGTATGTACGTATGTAGATGTGTATGTATGCACGTAAGAATGTATGTATGCATGATTTAGATACGCCGAGTAATACGTTATTAATAGTGTGCCTTGAGAATGAAAAGTAATGCAGGTACATTATTGAAGCCTCACTAGGATATGGATACGTAGATGAAATGCTTAAAGTTAGAAAGATAACGAAATGGGAAGTGTACGAGATTGAATCTTGTTTATGTATTGTGTACTAATGTTATGAATGTATGTGGTGAGTGCAGCTTGTACGAATCACGGGCGGTTATCACGAGGAATAGAGATCAAAGATCGAGTCACAAGATAGATTGTACGAGAATATTTGAGTATGTACTTTAGTAAGCAGGACTTATACTTTATTTTTGTAAAAGATACATATTAAAATGAACTTTCAAGTAGGTCAAGATGTTTGTAATGAAAGAAATTTTATGGCACGAATTTCCGCTGCGACTTATTGTCAAATACGTATTAGGGTCTAACATGTTTGTTGATGAAAAAGGAGAGTTCAAAGCATTCATTGCTAAGACTGTTAGAGAACCAGATATGTTTGCCACATGGATGAAGTCTATTGGTGAGACGGTAAAGAATGTGGAGGAAGAGTCTGTTGCATCTGATGAAAGCTCACTAAGTACAGATGAAAGTTCACAAAGTGATGCGAGTTCAGAAAAAGAAGTCATTTTTGATCAAACACCATCTGATTCTGGTTCATCGGATGATAATTCTGAAAAATCAATCGAGTTTGTTCAGTCACCAGTTGATGATAGTAGTGACGAAGAGGAAGAAAAACATATTAACATTGCAAAATCTCATCTGTCTCCTAAAAGTTTTCATTTCTATTTTGTAGATCTCTTGGAAAAACTGAAGGAGAAACGAGCTACAAATGTGACACCCCGTTGAAACACGCTAGCTTGGCAGTGGCTGCCTTAACTTTCGGGACGAAAGTTCTTAAAACTTGGGGATAATGTGACACTCTAGGTTTTTCCGAACGAACACCTTGTAATATTTTGTGTACATAAATATTATTAAATGGAAACGTGATCTTTATTTGCTTAATGTGTGTTGAATGTACGTATTATATATATAAATGTATGTGAGTCGAGACCATGACTCGCAACCGGGCGGTTGCGAGTGGGCCACTCGGTCTCGAGTGGGCCTTTGGGCCGTAACCGGTTTGGGCCGAAACCCCAAGCCCAACCCGAAAACCCCCTTGTATATAAATCCCCCCCCACTTTCCCCATTTCCCTCATTTGTTACACCACACATCCACACTTCTCCTATTCTCTCTCTCACTAGTAAACCTTCAATAACAACCCATTCTCTTCTTCCTCTTTCGGTTCAAGCTTGGATCTCGGACAAGAGGACTCGGACAAGTTCATCACCACTAACTCGGACACTCCATCTTCTCGGTTCTTTTCCTTGTTTACGGCTCCTTCTTCTCTAACCGGTTAGTGTCCTAGTTTGAGTATAGATTTATGTGTGATAAATGAACTAGAAAATGCTTGGTTAGAAACAAAATGCATGATTTTTAGGTTAATTTGTAAAGTTTGACAATATGTGGTAACATGTTTGAAAATGGTTAGAAAATGGTAGTTTAAGAATGATTATGGCCAACCAATCTATGCTTCATTGCTCTTGCAAAAATGATGTTGTTAAATATGAGATGTCGGCTACAAACATGTATGTTTCTTGTTCTTGCATGGCAATCTTGTTAAAAATATGTGATTTTCGGTTCATAAATGTGTGATTATGTTGGCATGAAAACCCTAGAAAACTATGAACATTAGATGAACTTGTTTGAATGTGGTTTGAAGATTCAAAAATGGCAAAGTTTGATCTATGTTTACTAATAGGCAGTTTAGGAAAAGTGTTAGTGAAACCTTATTGGTCATTTCCGGATTTGGGCCTGATTACTTGGTACAAATTGGACTGTCATATCTGCATCATCACGTGTACATGAAAGGGACAGCTTCCGACTCGCAACCACGGCATTACGACTCGAGACCACGCCGTTGCGACTCGCAACCAAAGCGTGACAACTCGAAACCACACGATTGCGACTCGAGACTACGTCAGTTGCGACTCGCAACCACAGCATGATGACTCGAGACCACGGTTGCGACTCGCAACCATAACGTGACAAGCCGAGACCACCTGGTTGCGACTCGAGACCAGCTGGTTGCGACTGGGCTGTCCACTTTGGTTATTGGGCCATTATGTGTTATGGGCTATCTGTTGACTGGGTTATGTGTTGCTGTTGACTGCTTAAATGTTTAGGCCGGCCCAATAACCCCATGACTGTTTACTTGTATGCATGTTACGTACCTGTATGTGTTTTACGTGAATGCTTGTATACCGAGCCTGACCTATACCGGTAACCATGTTAGGACGTGGTGACCAACGTGATTGACAAGTAACCTAAACCTACCGAGCAACCCAAGGTGAGTTCACAACTTAAAAGCATGTGTCCCGGTGGTTTGGGACACGAGACTGAAACAACCCTATCCCCTTGAAAAGGGGATACCATTTACATACCTTCCCTAGTTATTGGGAACAAAACTTACTTTTCCTTCCCTGGAATTGGGAAACCTTTTGGTTAATTACTGTTTATACGGATTGCAACTAACGGCACTAAACGAAACTCTATCACTCAAGTCCCTACTACAAATACCGATTAGTCGCCGGGATCAGGCGAACGGGTTATTAGTTGATAGCGTTATTTAGGTGTTTACCAGCCTCACACCGTGCCCTGGTTTGGGATCGGTCGTGAACTAATGTACTCAGGCATCCGTCAATGATGATAGAACATTGACATCGGGGCATCCTGCGGAAACGCAACGGTTACCTAGTGTTCGGTATTGGAAAAACAGTTTAGTCGCTAACTTTTGGGGTAGCTCCCCATGGCATGTATAAACGGATAAATTAACCGGTGAAACAAGTTTTTGGGAATTAAAACTGGACAACTAGTGAACTCACTCAGCATTATTGTTGACCCCTTACTGCATGCTTTGCAGGTAACCCGTGACGAAGGAGCTTGCTGCTTGGGAACGTGTAGTGTCTGTTCACCCTTGTGTTGGGTGTTACCTTATTTTGAACTATGAACTTTGTTTAAACTGCTTTACTTATGCTTCCGCTACTTATTAACTGTTTGAACTTAAAACCCTAAACTCTGAACTTGATATTTGCCAATCTTATGATTAGTAAGTATTACTTTTGTTATCAACTTAATTATTCGGTATAATTGGTGGCTGGATCCTGGTCAGTCACGCCCTCGAAGCGGGTGTTATCCGCAGGTGGATTTTGGGGGTGTGACAGATTGGTATCAGAGCCATTGGTTATAGTGAACTTGGTTTTAAAAAGGGAAAAATCTTTTTGGAGAAAACCAGACTATAACCCGTGACTCGTGACGACACTACACTCCAAGTGCAAGGCTCAACACTTTCGACCTCATAGCTCGGACCAGTGCTTACTTTTTTGCTTTATGTTTCCTGTTATGCTATACGTACTAGTGTGCCTAAATTAGATAGATACACCTCTCTCTTCTATCTCATTCTCGCTACACTACGACATCACACTCATATTGTGTTTTCTGGTTATGAAGACAATGAGTGGACGTGGAAGGGGAAACATCAACATGACTCAGGCTCAGTTCACTAACCTGCTCAACACAGTGGCTGCAGCTTTCGCAGCTCACCCTATAGGTAAGCTCGTTGTTTTAGGACGTTTAGATCCTACCACCACATCGTCTTTTCGCCTCTAAGCCTATACGCTTCGCTTCTCACGAACAGGTCAGCATGCACCTGCGCAACCACCCGTGTGTACTTTCAAAACCTTCATGGATTGCAAGCCTCTCCCTTTCAACGGCACTGAGGGTGCCATAGGTCTTCTGCATTGGATTGAGAAAATTGAGGCTGTTTTTGCTGTTTGCGAGTGTCCCCCTGCAAATTGGGTGAAATTTGCTACTGCTACGCTTGAAGGAAGCGCGCTTTCTTGGTGGAAGGCGCATATTCAGATGTTTGGATTGGAAACTGCAAATGCTACTGCGTGGGAGGATTTCAAGGATATGATTAAGGATGAATACTGTCACCGGGATGACATCCACAAGCTTGAGAATGAGTACTATGAGCTCAAGATGGTTGGGTCGGAAATTGAAACTTACACCAAGCTGTCCAACGACTATGCTGCTCTTTGCCCAAACATGTCTCGACCTATGTATCGAAGAATCGAACTGTACATCAAGGGTTTGGCTCCAGAGATTCGAAGCCATGTAACTTCAGCCAACCACACTACCATTCAGCCGATTGTTCGACTTGCTCACAAACTTACTGATCAGGCCGTAGAAGAGGGCAGATTGCCCAAAAGGATCAGTGCCACTGTCGGAACTTCTAGTGACAGCAAGCGTAAGTGGGAAGGAAGTCAAAGCAAGGATGCTAACCCCACTCAGGCCCCAGCACAGCAAAGGAAAACTGAAAACAACAAAGGCACTCAGCAACAGGGTGGCTACCGGGGAAGCTACCCTAAGTGCAACAAGTGTAACAGACACCACAATGGGGTATGTAACAAGGGCCAGTGTCAGCGATGCCACAAGATGGGGCACGAAGCCAAGGATTGTAGAAGTCAGTTCCCAGCAAGACAGAATCAGCAACAACCCCAACAGCAACAGCAACAGGGAAACAACCGAGCATGTTTTAAGTGTGGAGCTGAGGGGCACTTTAAGAAGGATTGCCCTGAACTGAATCAGAACCGCAACAATAATCAGGGAGCTGGGAACAACAATCAAAACAACAATGCTGGGAATGGTGCTAGAGGAAGGGCTTTCGTGATTGGAGCTGGTGAAGCAAGGAATGACCCCAATGTCGTGGCGGGTAAGTTCCTACTCGATGATCGTTACGTTTCTGTGTTATTTGATTCCGGTGCCGATGCTAGTTATGTATCCCTACGTATTAGTAAGAAGCTTAGGCGTCCGCTTTCGTTACTAAGTTCTCCTCATATCGTCGAGTTAGCTAATGGTAGAAACATCGAGGCCTCACATGTTGTCAAGGGCTGCAAACTAGAGTTGTCTGGACAGACATTTAGCATCGACCTTTTCCCTGTTACTCTTGGAAGCTTTGACGTCGTTATTGGTATGGATTGGTTATCCAAGCATCGCGCTGAGATCCTCTGTCAAGAGAAAGCAGTTCGTATTCTTCGCCGTTCTGGCAAACCCCTCATTGTACAAGGTGGCAAAGGTGGAGAAATCTCCGGCGTTATCTCATTCTTGAAGGCCCAGAAGTGTTTACGAAAAGGGCACACCGCTATCTTAGCACTTGTTACCAACACGCAGGAAAAGGAAAAGAGGATTGAAGACTTTCCAGTAGTGCGTGACTACCCCGAGGTATTTCCTGAGGAATTACCTGGACTCCCTCCCCACCGTCAAGTCGAATTCCAAATCGAGCTAGCTCCCGGAGCAGCGCCTATAGCTCGTGCACCTTATCGACTAGCCCCCGCAGAATTGAAGGAACTCTCGACGCAGCTACAAGAGCTATTGGATAAAGGGTTTATCCGTCCTAGTTCATCGCCCTGGGGAGCACCGGTACTCTTTGTTAAGAAGAAAGATGGCACGTTCCGAATGTGCATCGACTATCGTGAGCTGAACAAGGTTACCATCAAGAATCGTTACCCTCTCCCTCGAATCGACGATTTGTTTGATCAACTGCAAGGATCGAGCTACTACTCTAAGATTGACCTGCGATCAGGCTACCATCAGTTAAGGGTCCGTAATGAAGACATCTCCAAAACTGCATTCAGAACTCGTTATGGTCATTATGAATTCCTCGTTATGCCCTTTGGAATGACCAACGCGCCCGCAGTGTTCATGGATCTCATGAACCGAGTATGCAAACCCTACCTCGACAAATTTGTGATCGTGTTTATAGACGACATCTTGATCTACTCGAAAAGTCAGGAAGAGCATGAACAGCACCTACGCCTTATCCTCGAACTCCTTCGCAATGAGCAACTGTATGCCAAGTTCTCGAAATGCGACTTCTGGCTTCGAGAAGTCCATTTCCTTGGGCACGTGGTTAACAAGGATGGAATCCACGTTGACCCTGCAAAGATCGACTCTATAAAGAATTGGCCTACCCCTAAGACCCCCACTGAAGTTCGTCAATTCTTGGGATTGGCAGGTTACTACCGCAGATTCATTCAGGGATTCTCAAAGATTGCACAACCCCTCACTACGCTCACTCAGAAAGGCGTCACCTACAAGTGGAATGAAGCACAGGAATATGCTTTTCAGAGGCTTAAGGATAACCTCTGTAGTGCTCCTATTCTCTCGTTACCTGAAGGAACGGACGACTTTGTGGTTTACTGCGATGCGTCTATTCATGGGCTCGGTTGCGTGTTGATGCAACGCGAGAAAGTTATTGCTTACGCCTCTCGCCAACTTAAGACGCACGAAAGGAACTACACTACGCATGACTTGGAGCTGGGAGCAGTGATCTTTGCGCTTAAGATATGGAGACATTACCTGTACGGTACCAAGTGCACCATTTACACCGATCACAGGAGTCTCGAGCATATCTTCAAGCAGAAGGAATTAAACATGCGACAACGTCGATGGGTCGAACTTTTGAATGATTATGAATGCGCCATCAAGTATCATCCGGGCAAGGCCAATGTTGTGGCAGACGCCCTCAGCCGGAAAGACACTATACCAAAGCGCGTGCGAGCGTTACAACTCACCATCCAGTCTAACCTCCCTACCCAGATCCGAAATGCTCAGATTGAAGCTCTGAAACCGGAAAACATCAGGGCTGAGTCCCTGCGAGGATCGAGACAACAGTTAGAGCAAAAAGAAGACGGCGCCTACTATGTGGCAGGGCGCATTTGGGTCCCACTTTACGGAGATCTACGAGAGCTTGTGATGGACGAAGCCCATAAGTCCCGTTATTCAGTACATCCTGGTGCAGATAAGATGTACCACGACTTAAGGACCACTTACTGGTGGCCTGGCATGAAGGCCCACATAGCAGCTTACGTTGGCAAATGTTTGACCTGCGCAAGAGTCAAGATCGAGTATCAGAAACCAGCAGGCCTACTCCAGCAACCGGAAATCCCGAAGTGGAAATGGGAGCAAATTTCCATGGATTTTGTTACAGGACTACCTAGATCCCAACGCGGGAATGATACTATTTGGGTGATAGTAGATCGATTGACTAAGTCTGCACACTTTTTGGCCATTAAGGAAACAGACAAGTTTTCTACCTTAGCAGAAATCTATTTAAAAGAAGTAGTCTCCAGGCACGGGGTGCCAACTTCTATTATTTCCGACCGAGACGCTCGTTTTACTTCCGAGTTGTGGCAAGCTATGCACAAATCCTTTGGCTCACGTTTGGACATGAGCACCGCTTATCATCCACAAACGGATGGGCAGTCTGAACGCACCATCCAAACCCTGGAAGACATGCTTAGGGCATGTGTGATCGATTTTGGCAAAAACTGGGAGAAGCATCTACCGCTGGTGGAATTCTCCTACAATAACAGCTATCACACTAGTATTCAGGCGGCACCTTTTGAGGCATTGTACGGTCGTAAATGCCGATCACCTCTTTGCTGGGCGGAAGTCGGTGACAGTCAACTCACAGGCCCGGAACTAGTGGTAGATACAACAGAAAAGATTTCACAGATCAGGCAACGCATGGCGGCAGCTCGTGACCGTCAGAAGAGCTACGCTGACAAGCGTAGGAAACCGTTAGAATTCCAGGTCGGGGACCGGGTTCTACTTAAAGTCTCACCCTGGAAGGGTGTGGTTCGTTTCGGTAAGCGAGGCAAGCTGAATCCGCGATATGTTGGACCATTCGAAATTACCGAGAAAATCGGTAAGGTTGCTTATAGATTGAACCTGCCTGCAGAGCTAAGTGCAGTGCACAACGTTTTTCACGTGTCTAATCTGAAGAAGTGTCTGTCAGATGAAACGCTCATAATTCCTTTCAAGGAACTCACTATTGACGAACAGCTACACTTTACTAAGGAACCGATTGAGATCACGGATCGAGAGATCAAAACCCTCAAACGTAGCCAGATACCCCTTGTGCGAGTTCGTTGGAACTCACGACGCGGCCCAGAGTTTACCTGGGAGCGGGAAGACCAGATGAAGTCCAAGTACCCCCAGTTGTTCCCAAACGAAAACCCCAGCACTGAAGCTACAACTGAATTTCGGGACGAAATTCCAAACTAACGGGGGGATGATGTGACACCCCGTTGAAACACGCTAGCTTGGCAGTGGCTGCCTTAACTTTCGGGACGAAAGTTCTTAAAACTTGGGGATAATGTGACACTCTAGGTTTTTCCGAACGAACACCTTGTAATATTTTGTGTACATAAATATTATTAAATGGAAACGTGATCTTTATTTGCTTAATGTGTGTTGAATGTACGTATTATATATATAAATGTATGTGAGTCGAGACCATGACTCGCAACCGGGCGGTTGCGAGTGGGCCACTCGGTCTCGAGTGGGCCTTTGGGCCGTAACCGGTTTGGGCCGAAACCCCAAGCCCAACCCGAAAACCCCCTTGTATATAAATCCCCCCCCCACTTTCCCCATTTCCCTCATTTGTTACACCACACATCCACACTTCTCCTATTCTCTCTCTCACTAGTAAACCTTCAACAACAACCCATTCTCTTCTTCCTCTTTCGGTTCAAGCTTGGATCTCGGACAAGAGGACTCGGACAAGTTCATCACCACTAACTCGGACACTCCATCTTCTCGGTTCTTTTCCTTGTTTACGGCTCCTTCTTCTCTAACCGGTTAGTGTCCTAGTTTGAGTATAGATTTATGTGTGATAAATGAACTAGAAAATGCTTGGTTAGAAACAAAATGCATGATTTTTAGGTTAATTTGTAAAGTTTGACAATATGTGGTAACATGTTTGAAAATGGTTAGAAAATGGTAGTTTAAGAATGATTATGGCCAACCAATCTATGCTTCATTGCTCTTGCAAAAATGATGTTGTTAAATATGAGATGTCGGCTACAAACATGTATGTTTCTTGTTCTTGCATGGCAATCTTGTTAAAAATATGTGATTTTCGGTTCATAAATGTGTGATTATGTTGGCATGAAAACCCTAGAAAACTATGAACATTAGATGAACTTGTTTGAATGTGGTTTGAAGATTCAAAAATGGCAAAGTTTGATCTATGTTTACTAATAGGCAGTTTAGGAAAAGTGTTAGTGAAACCTTATTGGTCATTTCCGGATTTGGGCCTGATTACTTGGTACAAATTGGACTGTCATATCTGCATCATCACGTGTACATGAAAGGGACAGCTTCCGACTCGCAACCACGGCATTACGACTCGAGACCACGCCGTTGCGACTCGCAACCAAAGCGTGACAACTCGAAACCACACGATTGCGACTCGAGACTACGTCAGTTGCGACTCGCAACCACAGCATGATGACTCGAGACCACGGTTGCGACTCGCAACCATAACGTGACAAGCCGAGACCACCTGGTTACGACTCGAGACCAGCTGGTTGCGACTGGGCTGTCCACTTTGGTTATTGGGCCATTATGTGTTATGGGCTATCTGTTGACTGGGTTATGTGTTGCTGTTGACTGCTTAAATGTTTAGGCCGGCCCAATAACCCCATGACTGTTTACTTGTATGCATGTTACGTACCTGTATGTGTTTTACGTGAATGCTTGTATACCGAGCCTGACCTATACCGGTAACCATGTTAGGACGTGGTGACCAACGTGATTGACAAGTAACCTAAACCTACCGAGCAACCCAAGGTGAGTTCACAACTTAAAAGCATGCGTCCCGGTGGTTTGGGACACGAGACTGAAACAACCCTATCCCCTTGAAAAGGGGATACCATTTACATACCTTCCCTAGTTATTGGGAACAAAACTTACTTTTCCTTCCCTGGAATTGGGAAACCTTTTGGTTAATTACTGTTTATACGGATTGCAACTAACGGCACTAAACGAAACTCTATCACTCAAGTCCCTACTACAAATACCGATTAGTCGCCGGGATCAGGCGAACGGGTTATTAGTTGATAGCGCTATTTAGGTGTTTACCAGCCTCACACCGTGCCCTGGTTTGGGATCGGTCGTGAACTAATGTACTCAGGCATCCGTCAATGATGATAGAACATTGACATCGGGGCATCCTGCGGAAACGCAACGGTTACCTAGTGTTCGGTATTGGAAAAACAGTTTAGTCGCTAACTTTTGGGGTAGCTCCCCATGGCATGTATAAACGGATAAATTAACCGGTGAAACAAGTTTTTGGGAATTAAAACTGGACAACTAGTGAACTCACTCAGCATTATTGTTGACCCCTTACTGCATGCTTTGCAGGTAACCCGTGACGAAGGAGCTTGCTGCTTGGGAACGTGTAGTGTCTGTTCACCCTTGTGTTGGGTGTTACCTTATTTTGAACTATGAACTTTGTTTAAACTGCTTTACTTATGCTTCCGCTACTTATTAACTGTTTGAACTTAAAACCCTAAACTCTGAACTTGATATTTGCCAATCTTATGATTAGTAAGTATTACTTTTGTTATCAACTTAATTATTCGGTATAATTGGTGGCTGGATCCTGGTCAGTCACGCCCTCGAAGCGGGTGTTATCCGCAGGTGGATTTTGGGGGTGTGACAACAAAGAACAACAACAAATGAAATCTGAAGATGTTGTTCAGAATGAGAATTCTGAAAGTGTTACTGAGAAGATGGTTGAGACTGAGCAAGTGAAAGAAGAAGAAAAGGTGACCGAAGCTGAGAAAGTGATCGAAGCTGAAAAAGTTGTAGAAGTGGAAATAGAAAAGATTGTAGAGGTCATTAAACCATGTTTAACGTGCCTTGAATCATGCAAAGAATGCAAAGTCAAAGATGAGATGATAGCTGAGTATGAAAAGAAGAAGGATCAGTTGTTGTTCAATCTCAATTATGTAAAGGAATCTTATGATGTTTTGAACCGAACAGTGACTGGTCTTCAAAAGACAAACTCAGAGAGAGAAGATGCTTTGACAATGATGAATGCTGTGATGATGTCGAAGCAAAAAGCTATAAATTTCTACATCGAAGAGAGTGCTAAGTGGAAACAAGAGTTGGAGACAGAGAAAATCGAAAATGAGAGGATCAAACGTTTATTGCAAAACTATTCTAGTTCTGATTATCTCATTGATCGAATCTATCCGACTGTTGCAGGTTTCGAAGCATTCAAGGATAGAAAGACAAAGAAGAAGGATACTGGTAAGAAACCGACTGTTAGCTATAACAAGTGTCCGCCTCCAATCTGGGAAGGGTATTCTCCTAGAAAACCAAACGAGGAGCAACTTGAAAAAGCAGTCAATATAAAGCTAAAAACTGATACAACTGATGAATTACCAGAAAACATTGACGTCACGTTCACCTTGTCTGACACTGATCATGAGTCTGAGTTAATCAAAAAGGTGGTCGATCAGGTGTTAGATACTGATGAGGAGTCTGAGTCAAAGTCTGAATCTGGAGGGTCACGTTCGTCAGTCAATGGTCCAAAGTCGTCGGTCAAAAAGGCTTATAGTAAAGAGTTTTTGCTATCCAAATCGAATTTGAATGATGAAACATTCGATGTAGTTTATACTTTGAATGATTCCGACAAATTATATTATTATAACAAAGAGTTTCCAATAAGAAGTGTTAGGTTTGACATGATCAAAAAGGTTTTCAAAATGACAGAAATTAATATTTCTGAAATAAAAGATTTAAATCTTAATGGAAAACCTAAAAAATTGTTAGTGCATACGTCTGTCGACTTCGTCTTGTATCGAGTCTTATACTAGAATTGATAGATCAGGGCACATTATACGAGAAATAGGGTAGGTTTTAGACGTGATTGAGCCCAGTCTGTTTGAGGAGTGCCAGTCCGTTTGAAGAGTGCCATTCCGTTTGAGGAGTGCCAGTCCGTTTGAAGAGTGCCATTCCGTTTGAGGAGTGCCAGTCCGTTTGAAGAGTGTCATTCCGTTTGAAGCATGTCATGCCACTTACAAACGGAAGGGCTTGGCCTATAAATACTCTTCAAACGAATTCATTTGTAACGTTCTAGATTCCGACGCCGAGGTGCTGTCGAAGTGTCTCAAGCTTGTAAATTGTTCAGAGATTAATATACGAGACAATTAATAGTGAATCCAAGCTAAATGAAGACAGAATCAATGAATTCCGCCTCTGATTCTGTCTGAGCACTCTTCTGATCGACTCGTTAGGTCGTTTCACGATCCTATTAGTGGTATCAGAGCCCGAAGACTGGTAAAGACTGAAGAATGAGAAGACTCGATACTTCAGACTCATCAACATTCGAGGGGGAGTCTGTTAGTGCATACGTCTGTCGACTTCGTCTTGTATCGAGTCTTATACTAGAAATGATAGATCAGGGCACATTATACGAGAAATAGGGTAGGTTTTAGACGTGATTGAGCCCAATCCGTTTGAGGAGTGCCAGTCTGTTTGAAGAGTGCCATTCCGTTTGAAGAGTGCCATTCCGTTTGAGGAGTGCCAGTCCGTTTGAAGAGTGCCATTCCGTTTGAGGAGTGCCAGTCCGTTTGAAGAGTGTCATTCCGTTTGAAGCATGTCATGCCACTTTCAAACGAAAGGGCTTGGCCTATAAATACTCTTCAAACGAATTCATTTGTAACGTTCTTGATTCCGACGCCGAGGTGCTGTCGAAGTGTCTCAAGCTTGTAAATTGTTCAGAGATTAATATACGAGACAATTAATAGTGAATCCAAGCTAAACGAAGACAGAATCAATGAATTCCGCCTCCGATTCTGTCTGAGCACTCTTCTGATCGACTCGTTAGGTCGTTTCACGATCCTACAAGTGGTATCAGAGCTCAGGAGGAAGAGTTCTTACCGTTTTAGCTCGTTTTCGCTAGCAAATTCTGATTTTCTACACCTTCTTTCAAAATTGAACAAGTTTTCACGGATAAAATTGGCTAAAACTTTCACAATGTGTGCGTAATTGTGTTTTAACAAACCCTTGAGAATATCAGATCTAAACTCGAAGTAAAAGTGGTAAAAATGGACTGAAAATACCATTCCGTTTGAACGAAGCATAGGTGTTCCATTGAAAACTGCCATCCCGTTAGAAAATGCATACCCTTCCGTTTGAAATTTGACCCTATCGTTTGAATCTGACCTATTTCGTTTGAAATTGATGATTTCCGTTTGAAAGTGACCATTTCCGTTTGAAGTTGACCAGTTCCGTTTGAAAGGGTTCCGTTTGAAAATGGTTCAGTAGTTCATGTGATATTTCTTGGTTCTATATAATCGGTCCAATCAGCAATCAGGTTTGTTTGAACAATTAAAGTTGTCGGCTTTTGCATGTGAACATTTCATTGTTAACAGTTGACAAGCCATTTCATCGATCCATGTGACTTAAAACAAATCAAATTAGATTGTGAAGAGGTAGAGGTCCAATTAGATTCAAGTAAAGTGTGGCCCAATGTATTAGTTACAAATCCTACATGTAATGGCATGTACAAGTAAATCGGTCAAATCGATTTTGTTGAACAGTAAATGATGTCGGACTAGTGGATCTAGCGGCCCAATGAGAATTTAGATAACATTAATGCACTCTTAAAATTGTCGGTCAAATACTTTTGATGTTATCAGTTTGTTTGTGAGAATGTCGATCCATGTGATGAACAGTTGTGGCCCAATCAGAATGAAATAAACAAACGGCCCAATCATGTGTTTTTGATACTAGAAATTGTTATTGGCCTCTGAACACATCACCGACCCATTAAAGAGTTAAAAATTTAGCAGCCCAATCGAATCAGCCCAATCACATTGTTCGTCTATAATTACATTTTTGTTGAATTACTTATTTCGCTTAAAGTGTTGTTTTTCAGGTGTTTTTGATTGAACAGATTCCGCTTGAAAAGGGTTCGTGGTTGGAAGTTTGTATTTTTGCTTGAAAAGGGCTGTCTTGAAAACGTGTTTCCGAATCATGGATATCAATTTCTTTAATATGACTAGTGAAACAATTGGTAGGATAAATGTATTAACGAAAGAATTTGACTCATTTTCAGGTTGTCCAGGAGAAAGTACAAAGAGTATCATTGAGAGGTATAACCATCTTGTTCGCTCAATGTCTAAAATTGGTATAACCAAAAGACCAGAAGAATGGGTTGAGAAATTTGTCAGTGTTTTACCTGAAGAAGAATGGGGAAAATATATCTTGAATTTGAAGATTTCCGGAGAATTTTCTCGATTAACCATTTGTCAACTCATTGAAAAGATTGAAGAACAGATGGTGATCAATGCTGAAAATAAGAAAAGTCCAAATGATGTGCAAATGGGAGAAGATCTGACTGAAGAGATTTCAGTTTTGAGAGACAAGAAGAAATCTGATGATAAACAGATTCTTGTTTTACGAGATAATTGTGAAAAGTTGAAATCTGAATGTGTCAAACTGGTGAATAATTTGAACAGTTTGACATTGGAAAACGAGAAATTGAAAGAAAATGCAAAAATCTTTGAAGATAAAATCAAAACGTTTGAAAATGAAAAATTAAAAATGGAAAAAGAATTTCAAAGTCAAATAAAAATTCTTGAAGATGGGAGAAATGTTTTTAGTCAAAATAACATTGAAAAGCAAAAAATGATAAATTCTCATCTTCAGAAAATTATTAGACTTGAAAAAGAAGGTGAATGTAATCGATGGCTGTGATGCATACCTCACAGTGTTCTTTTCGGCGTAACCATTGATACACCTAATGGTTTCTACTTCATCAATTAATTCCTGTAATCGATGGTCCCTTTTTACTATTGAAGTCTCTGGACTTCCCAGAGACGAAGTACTTTCAAGTACATCCATAAAAAATGGGCTCCTTACCATATATGCTTTGGCTGGGTTTATTCTTCGCATTTGAAGTACGAATAAAGCTCTCCTCATGAGCAGCGACATGTGTTTTGGAGCGAGCAGCTTCTGGCTTCTTGAACCTTTTCGTGACTTCTCTCATAGCCTTTCCAATAGCTGCGCTAATTACGGTTCTGGAGATTAACTCCATTAATGTTGAGCTTCACATTTGATGCACCATCAACATTTGTCGCATTTCTAGCATCGCGACTTCTGTTTGTCTTTTCTGAGTTTCCATACTCGAAGCTTTGAAATTAAATACCAAATTCAGCAAGTGCTCAGGCAGTCCTTACCATATGTCCTCCTTGCATTGCCAAGGGCTTAACATAAAAAGCCTTGATAACTACTTGCTTCTTACTACCCCTATTATGGGCTTGGTTACAGGATGACTAATCCATTCCTATTATTATATCGAGTTCCTATACTGCGGAAACAAGGACAGAGGATAAGAATGGTTCCTAATGGATATATACATCCATCTAATATTGCTGAAGCAGTCTCTGGGGTACCATTGGCCAATCCTACTTTATACTTAACGCTTAGAGTTTTTAACAGGCAGATTTAAAGATTTACAAAATCCATTGTCTACGAAAGACTTATCTGAACCTCAATTAAGTAATACTCTAGCATGAGCGTTATTGATAAAGGAATTACCTGTTGCGATATTGGCATCCTGATTAGCTTCTTGAGCATCCATTTGAGAGTTTCCAGCGTTGTTCTTCTTAGTCTCCCCAGGCTTCTTGGTTTTATTCGGGCAATTAGTTTTGATGTGCCCTATTTCTTTGCAACCATAGCAGGTTGCGCCTCCCAACTTCTTGCAATCCAAGGTCTTATGCTCCTTGGACTTGCAGATTCCACAGGGTAAAGGCTGGGATTCAAATCTGCATTTCCCGAGGTGGTTTTTCTTACAGGTTTTGCATCTGGTCTTTTTACCTAACTGCTGGTTGTCTTTCGAGTCCTTGCATTCATGGGTCTCGGGATCCACCTCTTTACAGATGACACATTCCCTGGTCTGCTCATAGAAACATCTTCCGAAGTGCTTCTTCCTGCAGGTTTTACACTCGGGTTTTGCCTCCTTTGGCTTGAACTGGCTATAGTTTGAACTGGCCTTACCCTTTTTACAACCCTTATTCGGGGTGCCATCGCACTTGCACTTATGATCCTGCAACGCACGGTCCATAGCGTTGTTTACGGCTATATCTATCATAGACTGTAACTCAGTGCCCGTTAAATTCAGTCTTGTATCATTATTCTGATTAACTGGATGATTGCGAGCTTCGGAGGGGTCGGCCATGATGATGCTTCGAAGGCTACAAACCAAGTAGTAATAGCTTACTTAATTATAGGGAATTGTCGAACTTGATGATTAAATAGCCATGGTGCAAACAAACCATATAGGCCAATAGATAGTATTAAGTTTATTTGATTATGTTTTGCCTAGGTTTTTAAATAAACCATCTTAGGCGTTTAAAAGGAATATGATTATTCATATTTATTAGACAGGGGACATCAGTCACAACTGTCAATGTCGTTCTGACATTTTATATAGCACAAGGGCTTGTTCCAAAAGACTTTTTCATGGCACTGAGGCCTTGTCAATAGGGAAATTTTAAAAAAAAACATAATCAATGATTCCTTCGGACCGGAGAATTTCATAGTTCATTGTCTTGACAAGAAGTTATGAAATAAAACTATCTTTTTCATGCATACATCCTTACCCGCAGGTATACATCCCAGATGGATGTTTAGATGCGTACATCATGTTCGACGTTTATTAGACATGATTCCTATTGATAATTTTAGGCTAAACGAGGGGTTTGGAAGATCTCTAATATAAGGACGACAAGTGTGATTTCATCGCATCACCCATTGTCAGAAGTGTTAACACGTTTTCAGGTGTAAACAAGGATTTTGAACCTTTAGAATAGGCTCATATGAATTTACTAAAATTTATAACCTATGGTTTTTAATAACCATTCTAGTTATTTTGATAAATGTACAACTGTTCAGGATCCTTATCATGAATCCTATATTATAAGTTAATAATGGCACACAAGGCCTAGTGATATGGACAAGTTTATAAGCCCAGATTTTATGGAATCGAGGCACTAAGGTTTGAATCAAAATCCATTACCTCTTGACAGTGAGCTGCAAGCTACCACTGTCTTTAGTCCCAGAGGACGTTATTTATTAACCGTAGGCACTTCATCCTTAAAGGGTGGCTATTTACTTACAGGGAAGTTTTAAATAAAATCCCAATTTTCAAAGATGGCCTGTGTGATTTATACTGCATCACAATTTGCCCAACACGCTAACACACTTACAGATGTTAACTAAATTTTGGAATCTTTTGGACAGGTTCTACCGTCTTAGCCATGTCTACAATGACACGTGGCTAGGTTTTACCCCTAAGATTCTCTTTTAATATTAAACGCAGAACAATCCTAAATTGAGATGTTATCAAGGATCTGAATCTAATTGTGGAACTACCATCTTGGCCCTGTCTTAAATGACACATGAGCTAGGTCTTGTCCTTTTTAGATTTTGCCATCTTATAATAATGGTAGATCTTATAATAGGAACGTTATTTTAAATTTAATCGTCCCATTAAAATTTATACAAGTACATGGTTGCCCTAAATGGGACTTCTAAAGAATAATGTTGTCCTCGAAGGGACTGAAAGATGAATATGTCCTTATAAGGACTACTAAGGAAACGATATTCAGCAAAAGGAGTTTCTCTTTCATTTTATTTCTGAATGTCTTCTCCTTGGTTGCATGTTAATCCTAGTCGCAGTACGAAGCTCTGCCTTCCCTAGGCTTCTAATGGGGAGAATTTCCATTACGGCTTCTTTGCTTGGTGACATATCAAAAATATAGAATTGAAAGAAAAAATTCTCCGAATAGAGATGAGGGTATTCCTATGTTAAGTCTAGACTTAGAAGGTCAAGGAATGTGCTATTGTGTCATTGAGATTAAACACAAAAGACTAGTGTTTAATTCCCTCAACGTTGGCTCTGATACCAACCTGTCACACCCCGATATTTCCACGTGTCACCGGTGGGCCCGGTGGGAAGTACATGACGTAGTTGATATCATCATAGTCAAACCACACAATTTAAATGCACAGCGGAAGCAAAAGATAAATATATTACATTCCGATATGAAGTAATATCCAAGTATTACAAACGGAAAGTAAAGGATCCACAGGAGGATCGCAAATAAAATAAAACATTGTTCAACAGACTTTAGGCATCTAAGCTTGCGAGACTTCTATTTGATGCTAGGAGAAACCAGCCTATTACGCGTAGTACCTGCACTTAGCCTTTTAGGGAAAATACGCCAGTTTTCACTGGTAAACACAATTTAACTGACTCATTTTGAAAATGTTTTAAAAATTGATTTGAATGCCCGTGGCACAAAACTTTTTATAACTTGGGATAATTATTTGCTTAATAATCTTGTAAAAGAATTACATGTTCGTTATGCGTTCAGTAGCCCGGGTCGTGCCGGGTTAAAGATTAATAGACACACCACTTATATAATTCCGCCGCGAGACTTCTCTCGGCCGACGATTATACATTATTGAAATGCACTACGGGTGTACGCCTACACCCGTGTGCTAAGGTCGTGGCCATTCTTTGAATGATGCCAAGGATATCCGGGACATGGTCATTAAGCCCCCAAAGGCGTTAAACAAACAAAACAGCATTTTTAAATGGGTTAATTTGACAGCACTTAACCACCGACCGGTTAAGGTCAATTCCCCGACCAAGCGGTATTTTATATACCGTACCCCAAGCCCGTATAGGGAAAATAAGTTAAATGTATTTACCTGAGCTAAATATAGATTTATCCCAGCCGTATACCACCAAGCAAGTACAGATAGCTTTTACTGGGCTCCTAAATCTGGAACGAAGGTTTTTAATAACCTATTAGATTTCTAACAGGTCTTTAATTTGGCCTAAGCCTAGACCGGTTAGTTCTTAAATGAAGATTACGGTTTAAACGCACGATAAGGCGAAGACCGTTTTAGAATGTGGTTTTGACCCAAAAAGCTTGCATACTTGTTTAATATGGGTAACTTAATCACATTCTGGATTTTGAGACTGAAATGATATGGTTTGACCCGTTTCGGCTAAAATGGGTAAACTAGTTACCTACGCCGATCCGAACGCATAAAGTGCGTAACGAGTAACCATAAGAGTCATATACAAGTTTCCTAAGTTAATATGCCTTAAACATGTTGTGATATCAGAATGATACCTTCCATTATACCCCAAATGGTTTTAAACCCAATTTATGCCTTATAAGGGCATTTTGGTCATTTTAAAGGGTGTAAAAGGGTTTAAATAATAACCTGAGTTACAGGTCTGATTAAATCAGTAAATAAACTTAATTTACTAAGTTATAACAGTAGGGTATTAATCCTTATGTGAAATTTATCAATCTCAATCATTCTAGACACCGTAGGGGCGTTTTGGTAATTTCACAAATGCCTAAAAGGTCAAAACTGAAATTCTAAGTTTAAGATATCCTCCTACTGTTAAAATATAAAATTTTACTGAATACATCAGTAGGTTTCAATCCCATATGCTTAAATAGGTTCTAGTGCATACTTGTGTGCTAAAAACGCTTAAAAAGGCGATTTGGAGCCATTTCCGGGTTTGGTATAGAAAGCTGATATTTTTAAAATTCCAGAAGGCTCAAAATAATTTATCTAACATATTAGATCAGTAGAAAAAGGTTTGGGGTCAATCGGATTTATAAAACTCATTTTATCGCTTAAAAGGGCAAAACCGGCATTAGCCGAATTAAGCTTAGAACACTAAGTTTTGCTCAGCCTAAAATTGAATAAAAAATATTTAAAAATACCAAAATATTATTTTAATACAGTAGGTATAAAGTTTCATACAAAAATTTGGGTTTAGATAGGCTGTATGCAATTTACGCCATTTATTTACTTAAGAAGCTTATAATTACGCTAATGAGCATAACTCTTAATCTACACCTCCAACTGACCTCAAATTTTAGATGCAAGCTTATAATTCAGTAGTGAAGGTTTCTATCCTCTCACATTTTCAAAAATATCGTTTTAAGGTCAAAAGGGCATAACGGTCAACAATTCGGCATATAAAGGAAACTTGCAAATGAGTAGGATAACTAAGGATTCAGGTTGTATAACCTCAGAGGGTTACACTAACCTATAACATGATCCTAAATGAATCCTAAGGCATATCTAAATAAGTCTAATTCGGGTCAGAACTGAAAGTCAAAGCAAAAGTCAACTTTCGCGACTTTCGGCTCCGAACCGGGCCTATACTTAGAATTGTCGGGTTGAATCATGCTTAGACATGTTCAACTAATATTCACCAAGTTATTAATGTGGCAAAACTGATTTTATGACTTCTAATTTAATAGTTATGCATTTTGTTAAAAACTAACCCGTTTGACTTTAAGTTGACCCAACAATTAAACTAAGTATACATGGTAATTAGGAGGCGCCCTTTTAAGGGTTTAATACCTACCTTGTCACACCCCCAAAATCCACCTGCGGAGTATAACCGCTTGGGAGCGTGACTGACCAGGATCAAGCCACCAATCATATCGAACCTGTAGTTATTGTCAAGTATAATAAATGTAAACCAATCATTCAATACGATTGATGTTCCAACAAAACATAGTTTAAGTTGCGGAAGCGTAACAATGAGAATCCAATGTTTGTAAATAGTTCAAGTGTTGTAAGTATAACATTCACAATCCAATCTCCACAACGACCTGCTCCTCCCTGTGCAAGCTCCATATGTACCTAATGTCCTGCAAGGCATGTAACAGAGGATCAACAAACTAGTTGAGCGAGTTCACAGTTAACAGTTCAGTAATAGTTTAGTGTGAGTAGAAGTATGTTCGTTCGTTTTGTCATGTATTGTATCAGTTTCCATCGCGGCCTCCCAGGCAGGTATGCGAAGATGTTAGGGGATGTTCATCCCAAGTATTCTAGACTAGGTTTATCTGTATCGCGGCCTACCAGGCAGGTGTGCGAAGATTAGTAAATTACAGTTCGCGGCCTTCCAAAGGCAGGTGTGCGAAGTCAGTCATAATATCGCGGCCAACCCTTGGCAGGTGTGCGAAGATCAGTTCAATAAGTGTTACTAGTCTAGTAGTAGTTCTAACAGTGGAGTATGTACAATAGTTCATCAAATCACATCACTACGTTCCCGTATAGATAAGTACCAGTAAATAATCAAATCCCATTCCCACCCTGGGAACCCCATGCCTTGGCTGTGTGAACTCACCTTGGTTTGCTCGGTATGTTATTGCTTCTAGGGTTTATTAATCTCTAAGTCCGTTACACACGACCTAGGATATATTGCACACGACTTGATGTAAGTATGTCACGTTCAATTACGTTTACAACTCTTTGGTGTTCAAACAGTAACATACGGTAACGTATCATGCAGTATCATTCAGTAGCACGTATCGTCATAATCAGACAGTATCACACAGTCGTATCAGTAGTAAACAGTAGCATGTAGAATCATATAGTTACATTCAGTACCGTACACTTATATACATATAGAATCATACATCATGAACTCAGTTCATCGTATTCACATAATTCATGTGCGATAGTAAGAACATGTAGTCAACATACTTCACCAAGTTAGCAGACAGTTTACCAGACAAATCAGTTGACATAATTTGCACATATCTAACGAAATGCACCAACACATTTACATTCTACCTAGTTAAACCCCTTAACATGAAATCACAGTTAGTATAAAACCATATTATACCAAACTCGGATAAAAGATGAAGGGGGGGGGGGGCTTCCCTACTTGAAAGTCGGACTAGAACACATGGAATTAAACTCGGACCATACATTGATTAAATAAACTCGGCCCATCATCCTCATTAAACTCGGACGTGATGTTAAACTCGGGGAAGAAGTTTCCTTCATTAAACTCGGACATAAATACATTTAAACAAGTTCGGACTTATGTTCATTTAATCAAACTCGGACCATAGGTCCTTTACACAACTCGGACAAGTGTAACCTCATTAAACTCGGACCCATAGTGAACATATTAAACCCAGACAACCTTCAAATATTAAACTCGGTCATAAAATGTTTGATACAATTAAATTCGGACAACACATGGACTGAATAAACTCGGTTAAGGCCCATTCTTGCTAAACCTCGGACCAAATAGGCTCCCTTTATAAACTCGGTCATTACATTTTATGGCCAATAAACTCGGACCTTTATCAATTATTCTCGGACATAGCATCACAACTATAAACTCGGACCCAATGATAAGTGATTAAATTCGGACCTTGTGTTGTTCATTTAAACTCGGACCACTATGTTTAATAACTCGGCCCAAGCACTAGTTTAATAAACTCAGACAAAAGGTGATCCATTATACTCGGACAATTCATTCTACTTTAAACTCGGACCAAAGTGGTCCATTTATACTCGGATCATGTTATTCAAATTAAACTCAGACCATCAATAATCATATACTCAGACTAACAACATATCATACGACACAAAACCCTAATTCATACACACTGACGGCAGAATCAAAATCACTGGTCGATGTCAAGCAACAGTAATCATCTCAAGAACAATCTATCAATCATGCAGTTAATCATCAACATAATCACAACTATCCATCATCAAACCAAAATCACAGGATATCACAAGAGCAATTAGGGTTTTCCATGAACACATTCCATGAACACAAAACCAAGAAATCAATCAACAATCAATCATGAACAATGATTAAACAATTACCTTGATTCGATTCTAGATGAGTTGACAATCACACTTGATGCAAAAGACTTGAGAAATCAAGAAAGATGAGGAGATGATTGTAGAGAGGATTAGAGGAGGTGAAAGTACGTGTTTTTGGTTTCTTGTGAATGATTAGAGAATGATTAGGGAAGGGGATTAGGGTTATTAGTTGTTAAAGTTTCACTCTCAACCCTAAGCACCCTTTAGTAATATTTATTACAGTTTCAACACCACATTCCATTATTTGACAAATCTTTCACGAGTGACACATAACCATGCACAACCACCAAAACACTAAATTATATCAAAACGTATACAGTTTCATAGCAAACCAATTGTGCAAACAAACAATTTAAACAATCAATAGACGTGCACTAAATGCGTAATAGGAATCTTGGAAATTCGAGATGTCACATTATCCCCAACTTAAAAGAAATTTCGTCCCGAAATTTGGTACGCACTCACTGAGGAAGCTAGGTAAGCTGTATTGTTCACTGGTTTTCCTGGGGTGTCACATCATCCCCCCGTTGATTTGGAATTTCGTCCCGAAATTCAGTAGTAGTAGCTTCGACCTCAGTAGTGGTTGCATTGGTTTCAAATAACTGGGGTACTTTTCTGTCATCTGATCTTCGCGTTCCCAGGTGTACTCTGGGCCACGTCGGGAGTTCCAACGAACTCGAACAAGAGGGATTCTCTTGTGTTTGAGGACCTTACATCCTGGTCCGTGATTTCAACTGGTTCCTCGACGAACTGCAACCGCTCGTCGATAGTGAGTTCCTTAAAAGGAACTGTGAGGGTCTCATCTGACAGGTACTTCTTCAGATTCGACACGTGAAATACATTGTGAACTGCACCGAGTTCAGCTATTAGGTTCAGTCTGTAGGCTACTGGGCCTATTCTTTCAGTGATTTCGAACGGTCCAACATACCGTGGATTGAGTTTGCCTCGTTTACCTAAACGAGCCACACCCTTCTAGGGTGAGACTTTTAATAAAACCCGGTCCCCGACCTGAAATTCCAAGGCTTGCTACGCTTGCCCGCGTAGGCTTTCTGACGGTCGCGTGCTGCCGCCATGCGTTGTCGTATCTGTGCAATCTTTTCTTGTGGCGTCCACTACAATCTCTGGACCCGTAATCTGACTATGCTCCACCTCTACCCAACAGAGAGGTGACCGGCATTTACGTCCGTACAATGCCTCGAATGGAGCGGTTTGAATGCTGGTATGGTAACTGTTATAGCTCTGTCGTGAATCGTGCATCCCGATCGAAGGATATGGAGATGGGCACCCCGTGCCTAGAAACAATTTCTTTAAGATGGATGTCTGCGGGAGTGGAGAACTTATCCGTTTCCTGTACAGCCAGGAAATGTGCAGACTTGGTGAGTCGATCCACGATCACCCATATAGTATCATTCCCACGCTGGGATCTAGGTAAGCCCGTAACAAAATCCATGGAAATCTCTTCCCATTTCCACTGTGGTATCCTGGGTTGCTGAAGTAAGTCTGAGGGTTTCTGGTACTCTGTCTTGACTCTCGCTCAAGCCAATCATTTGTAATGTGGGCCTTCATGCTAGGCCACCAATATGTAGTTCTAATGTCGTAGTACATTTTGTCCGAACCTGGGTGTACCGAGTAGCGAGACTTATGAGCTTCATCCATCACAAGTTCTCGTAAGCCGCCATAACGTGGGACCCAAATACGCTCTGATACCAATCTGTCACACCCCCAAAATCCACCTGCGGAGTATAACCGCTTGGGAGCGTGACTGACCAGGATCAAGCCACCAATCATATCGAACCTGTAGTTATTGTCAAGTATAATAAATGTAAACCAATCATTCAATACGATTGATGTTCCAACAAAACATAGTTTAAGTTGCGGAAGCGTAACAATGAGAATCCAATGTTTGTAAATAGTTCAAGTGTTGTAAGTATAACATTCACAATCCAATCTCCACAACGACCTGCTCCTCCCTGTGCAAGCTCCATATGTACCTAATGTCCTGCAAGGCATGTAACAGAGGATCAACAAACTAGTTGAGCGAGTTCACAGTTAACAGTTCAGTAATAGTTTAGTGTGAGTAGAAGTATGTTCGTTCGTTTTGTCATGTATTGTATCAGTTTCCATCGCGGCCTCCCAGGCAGGTATGCGAAGATGTTAGGGGATGTTCATCCCAAGTATTCTAGACTAGGTTTATCTGTATCGCGGCCTACCAGGCAGGTGTGCGAAGATTAGTAAATTACAGTTCGCGGCCTTCCAAAGGCAGGTGTGCGAAGTCAGTCATAATATCGCGGCCAACCCTTGGCAGGTGTGCGAAGATCAGTTCAATAAGTGTTACTAGTCTAGTAGTAGTTCTAACAGTGGAGTATGTACAATAGTTCATCAAATCACATCACTACGTTCCCGTATAGATAAGTACCAGTAAATAATCAAATCCCATTCCCACCCTGGGAACCCCATGCCTTGGCTGTGTGAACTCACCTTGGTTTGCTCGGTATGTTATTGCTTCTAGGGTTTATTAATCTCTAAGTCCGTTACACACGACCTAGGATATATTGCACACGACTTGATGTAAGTATGTCACGTTCAATTACGTTTACAACTCTTTGGTGTTCAAACAGTAACATACGGTAACGTATCATGCAGTATCATTCAGTAGCACGTATCGTCATAATCAGACAGTATCACACAGTCGTATCAGTAGTAAACAGTAGCATGTAGAATCATATAGTTACATTCAGTACCGTACACTTATATACATATAGAATCATACATCATGAACTCAGTTCATCGTATTCACATAATTCATGTGCGATAGTAAGAACATGTAGTCAACATACTTCACCAAGTTAGCAGACAGTTTACCAGACAAATCAGTTGACATAATTTGCACATATCTAACGAAATGCACCAACACATTTACATTCTACCTAGTTAAACCCCTTAACATGAAATCACAGTTAGTATAAAACCATATTATACCAAACTCGGATAAAAGATGAAGGGGGGGGGGGGGCTTCCCTACTTGAAAGTCGGACTAGAACACATGGAATTAAACTCGGACCATACATTGATTAAATAAACTCGGCCCATCATCCTCATTAAACTCGGACGTGATGTTAAACTCGGGGAAGAAGTTTCCTTCATTAAACTCGGACATAAATACATTTAAACAAGTTCGGACTTATGTTCATTTAATCAAACTCGGACCATAGGTCCTTTACACAACTCGGACAAGTGTAACCTCATTAAACTCGGACCCATAGTGAACATATTAAACCCAGACAACCTTCAAATATTAAACTCGGTCATAAAATGTTTGATACAATTAAATTCGGACAACACATGGACTGAATAAACTCGGTTAAGGCCCATTCTTGCTAAACCTCGGACCAAATAGGCTCCCTTTATAAACTCGGTCATTACATTTTATGGCCAATAAACTCGGACCTTTATCAATTATTCTCGGACATAGCATCACAACTATAAACTCGGACCCAATGATAAGTGATTAAATTCGGACCTTGTGTTGTTCATTTAAACTCGGACCACTATGTTTAATAACTCGGCCCAAGCACTAGTTTAATAAACTCAGACAAAAGGTGATCCATTATACTCGGACAATTCATTCTACTTTAAACTCGGACCAAAGTGGTCCATTTATACTCGGATCATGTTATTCAAATTAAACTCAGACCATCAATAATCATATACTCAGACTAACAACATATCATACGACACAAAACCCTAATTCATACACACTGACGGCAGAATCAAAATCACTGGTCGATGTCAAGCAACAGTAATCATCTCAAGAACAATCTATCAATCATGCAGTTAATCATCAACATAATCACAACTATCCATCATCAAACCAAAATCACAGGATATCACAAGAGCAATTAGGGTTTTCCATGAACACATTCCATGAACACAAAACCAAGAAATCAATCAACAATCAATCATGAACAATGATTAAACAATTACCTTGATTCGATTCTAGATGAGTTGACAATCACACTTGATGCAAAAGACTTGAGAAATCAAGAAAGATGAGGAGATGATTGTAGAGAGGATTAGAGGAGGTGAAAGTACGTGTTTTTGGTTTCTTGTGAATGATTAGAGAATGATTAGGGAAGGGGATTAGGGTTATTAGTTGTTAAAGTTTCACTCTCAACCCTAAGCACCCTTTAGTAATATTTATTACAGTTTCAACACCACATTCCATTATTTGACAAATCTTTCACGAGTGACACATAACCATGCACAACCACCAAAACACTAAATTATATCAAAACGTATACAGTTTCATAGCAAACCAATTGTGCAAACAAACAATTTAAACAATCAATAGACGTGCACTAAATGCGTAATAGGAATCTTGGAAATTCGAGATGTCACATACCTAATTACGGCCACGTAGCTATGTTCGCTACAAATAATAGCTTAGCCGTCTAAAAGTCAAAGCCTTTATCGATAACGCTTGACTTTTTGGTTTAAAACGCTAAACCAACTAAATTAGCACGAAAGAATACTTACTAATAGTCCAAAGGACTGAATGAAGGTCCCCAAAAGATAAGGTCCCTCCTAGATGAGAGTTATGAGCAGAATTCAAGCAAATGGGTGCAAGAACAAATGAAGAACCCACCACTATTTATAGTGTTCGGGACTTTGTAAGATCGTGACAAGTGTCGGGAGATTAAATTCAGATCATGACAGGTGTATAGTGGTTTTGTTATACAATGGGCAAGCCCCTAGAGTTAGATATGAGTGTAAAGAAACCAGAAATCAACAAAACCAGCAATAGAATTGGTTTTCTGCGGCTGTGCAGGCCATGCGGCCCGCGTAGGGGACACCAGACAACTCACGCGGCCCGCCTAGCAGCCCAGATCAGCAACTGCAGTTTCAAAACTGGCAGAAATGGTCCCCGAGAGCTCATAAGGTCATTTCAGGCACGTTTAAGGTTCGTTAACCTCATTTTAAGGCTCTACTAGGATGATTAAACATAGGGGATCAGAAACATGTTCAAAAACATGTCGGATGTCAGTTCGTTTGGCCGTACGGTCACGTTGTGCGTCGAATTACGACGAAACACGAACGGACGCAAAAAACGGTCCAAAACATGCGACGAGTGGAATTTTATCATGCCACACACAAAAATAAATTATTTTAGTGTTTACATAAATTTTTGGGTGTCCGGGGATATTCAGAATGCGAGATATGCGCAAAAGTGCAAACTTGTGCACTTTTTGACACTTTTAGTCCCTACATGACATAAAAGTTTATTTTTGCGCACCAAACACCTCTAAGCCTATATCTAAGCTATATAAAAGATAAATAGGGTATGTTTAACTTATGAACATATTTCGGAAGGTCCGTTACCATACGATTCGACCTCCTTTTGCAGTTTGACGCAATTAGTCCCTTAATTGCGCAAAGTAGCGCGGAATGTCGTTTAATGACATCTAAGCCTTCCATGGCCCATAATGGGCATTACCAAGCATATAATTAAATATTACTACGCTCCTGTTCCCTTAAATGGTCACCGAAAGGCGTAGATTCAAAAGTTGACGCTTTAGGCCCCTCTATTGCGCAAACTTGCGCATCTCATCATTTATTAGCATTGAAGCCTCATCTAATCCATATTAGGCATTCTTGAAAATATTATTAAACATCACGATGCTTTGGGTCCGCCAAAAGGTCATTCAGAGGTATAATTAAACATACTGACACTTTTAGCCCCTCTAACTTGCAAAGTTGCGCGTAACTTTACTTATAGGCATAAAAACCTTAGATGGCCATTACTTGGCATTCCCGAGAGTATAGTTAAACATCATGAAGCTCTCGGTTTGTTAAAAGGTCACTCAGAGGTAAGAATTAACATGTTGACGCTTTTAACCCTTTATCGCGCAAACTTTCAATTAATTACGCAAACGGCTACACTTAATCATCAAGTGGCACATTTGTGAATATAAACATCGTAAGAGGTTATTTAAAAACTTATTTTAGGTATGCTAACATGTTCAGTCCTTTTATAATCAAGTTTTCGATTTTTTTTTTTCGAAAAATTAGTCCCTTAAATTCAATGTTTAACTTCATTAGGGTTTATTACATGTGTCAACACTTCATTGGATGTGATTTTACGAGGTGTTACAATTGTGATGAAAAATCTGATGATGAAAATGAAAAAATTGAAAAAAAGAAATTATTTTTGAATTTAAAAGAAAAGTTTCAGAAAAATGTTTTGCAATCAACTGAAAAGGGTGAATGCTCTAAGCAAAAACCTTTGAAGAAGAAAGCGGAACAGAAACAAAAAGTTAAAAATGAGAAAATTGTTCAAAAAGAGAATAAAAGTTCATCAGATCAATCATCTAATCACAATCAAAAATCACAAAAATCAGAAAACAAAAATTCAAAAATAGTTGGTGAAAAGTGGTGCAGGTTTGACCACAGTGCTTCAAAGCCAAATCCAGTTTTCAGGAGAAGTGATGATTACCACAAAGCCAGACAATGCTATGATCTGAGCATCTGGTGTGAAAGTGGTGAATGGTACGATAACAGAATGTGTTACACTTGTGGAGTGAGAGGATGCATTGCTGTTAACTGCCAGAGTTGGAGATATGAGACGAGAAGATGCTATAACTGCCAAATCAGAGGTCACATTGCCAGAGATTGCCCAAGGAGATCAAATGAAAGATCGAGGGCTAATTCTCAAAAATTGGTAAAGAAACCAGTCAATGTCAAACCCAAAGAACAGAAAGTTCAAGAACCAAAAGTTCAAGAACAGAAAGTTCATGAACAGAAAGTGAAGCTTTCACACGGGCAGAAAGACAGACTGAGGAAGAAGAGGAAGAAAGCGAGAGAGTATCTCGAAAGGATTTTGTCCTCGGATACAACTGGTAAAACAGATAAAAGTTCTGATAAATCGTCTTGCTCACCAAAGAACAACAAATCAAGCAAAACGCATTCATCAGATACAAATTTGAGGACGAAAGAGGGAAAGAAGAAGAAAAAAGTTTGTGGCAATGAATCTGTTTCTTCGGAAACAAAGGAGCCACATGTTGGCGATGAATCTGGCTCATCAAAGTCAGACAAGCCACATTCAAGCAATGATTCTAGTTTGTTAAAACCAGAGGAGCCATTTATTGAGGTAAAAGTTGAGAATTCTGGTCTAACAATGGATGATGCAAATTTTCCACCATTGTTGAACAACAATTCAAAATCACCCAAGGACCGTCAAGCTTGGGTGAATCTGTTTAAATGAAAAAAAAACCTGACTTGCCGGAGCTCCCAGGTTGGTAAGAGTGGAGCAGGAATCGACATCTTTTTCTGAGAAATTCACGAAAGTGATATTTCGACTGACAAGTGGTAAATCAGGGACATTAAGTTGTACTTGATTTTCTACAAGTGATGTTTGTGGATTGATCTTAAAAATGTTAGTTTTTACAAGTGATTGAAGAAACAAAGTGATGAATGATCCCCATGGTTGAGAAATGACTCACAAAACTAATTTTTCGGAAAAACCATTTTGATTAAAATAAACTTAAGTGTTTTTGAAATCACTATGGGAAAATGTTTTGTTGTCAGGGGAAGTTCTGATTGTTTAAGCCAAGTAAATGGAGAATTGAAGTGATTCTCATCATGTTGTCACATTTTTTTGTACAGTTCATTTTCAAATTTTCCCAGAAAATCAAAATTGAAACATATTTTGATTTTAGGGGAGTATAAATTTTAAAAAAAATTAGAAAATTTGAAAATTCCAAAAACATTAAAAAATTGCAAAAATGAGTTTTGGTGTCAAAAAGAGGAAATGATAGTAGATTAGTTGGACTGTCACAGCATGCTAAAGAATTGGAGAAATAAAATGTGATAAGCGATCTCACTAAAGATGTGACGGTAGGCTCAGCTAGACTAGTAGATTTGCGATAACGATACAAACTTAAATGAAAAAAGCCTAGTTCTAGTGGAAAACATGGTTGAAAGCATAGTACTTAGTTTTGTCCTTCGTGATTGTGTACCTACTCAGTAATCGCTGAATGCTAAAAGAGCATAAAAACCGGTCAGTTTGTGAACTTTCACAACTTGCTGAAAAAGTCACTGTGATTGTGCATTTTATTTTGCAAAGACTTAAACTTGTTTTATTTCTTTATTTTGTTTAAGCATTGGACATCCTCTGCGTATACGTGAGTATCGACCTGGATGTTATTGCCTAAATGTTCTGCTTTATTTTCTTTGGTGTTTCGTTTAAGCTTTGGATCACCTCTGCGTATACGGAAGTATCGACCTGGTGGTTAAAGCCTAAACAACTTCAACTTGTTTTATTTTCTTATTTTGTTTAAACATTGGACTTTCTCTGCGTATCGAAAGATCGACCTGATTGTTAATGTTTAAACATTCTGCGTTGTTTTCGCACATATCACAGTTGATGAAAGTTTAAAGGCATTACTTGAGTTAGTGTATTGCATGATGAGGGGATATGCTGAGATCGTGGGGTCCATAAGAATTTAGTGCAAAATTAATATACATTATCGTATCGGTAAGCATTTCGAAAGTTTTTAGATTGAGTTTAAGAGGACAAATATATCGTCAATCTATGTGAATCGTTTAGAACTTAAAATGATTAAAGCTTAACGGTGCTAGTGATTTGTCTCATAAACTGATATGATCCTCTTACACAAACTCACAAAAAATATTGTTTGTAAATATTCTTTACTGCATTCCTTTGTTATCAAAAATCCAAAAAGATTTTAGTGTGTTTTAGCATAAATTTTGAAAAATACAAAAAGATTTTCGACAATTAATGTTGGAGAGTTGATATTCAAAATTTCAAGTGCTGAATATGATGAACAGGGTTGGGTTTGAGTGCTGAATTGAAAAATTTTGATTTAAGAAAGTAGTTGAGAATAGTTAATCAGGGTCATTAATTTGAACTTGATGTAACTATTACTAGTAAGTTTTTCTTATTGATTTAAGTATAAACTTATGTGTACGTGAGAAGATTGTGTAGGAAATGAGCTTAAACAGAGTTAAAGCCATGATGCAATCTCAAGGTGATAGCTAATTCCAGACGGCAATCCCATCATGATGAAAGGGGGAGTCTGATGAGGTTAGAGCCAAAGAGAAGATACTGGTACATGATAAGAAAGATAAAAGACCGATCAAGATTGAAGAGTCGTTATGATGAAGACTCTCACTGAAGATTCCGTCAACATTCAAGGGGGAGCCTGTTGGTGCAGTTGTCTGTCGATTTCATCTTCGTTCGAGTCTTAGATTGTGAAAGAGCCCGAAGACCGGTAAAGACTGAAGAATGAGAAGACTCGATACTTCAGACTCGTCAACATTCGAGGGGGAGTCTGTTAGTGCATACGTCTGTCGACTTCGTCTTGTATCGAGTCTTATACTAGAATTGATAGATCAGGGCACATTATACGAGAAATAGGGTAGGTTTTAGAAGTGACTGAGCCCAGTCCATTTGAGGAGTGCCAGTCCGTTTGTAGAGTGCCATTCCGTTTGAGGAGTGCCAGTCCGTTTGAAGAGTGCCATTCCGTTTGAGGAGTGCCAGTCCGTTTGAAGAGTGTCATTCCGTTTGAAGCATGTCATGCCACTTTCAAACGGAAGGGCTTGGCCTATAAATACTCTTCAAACGAATTCATTTGTAACGTTCTTGATTCCGACGCCGAGGTGCTGTCGAAGTGTCTCAAGCTTGTAAATTGTTCAGAGATTAATATACGAGACAATTAATAGTGAATCCAAGCTAAACGAAGACAGAATCAATGAATTTCGCCTCTGATTCTGTCTGAGCACTCTTCTGATTGACTCGTTAGGTCGTTTCACGATCCTACAAAAATACACTTCAAGGGTTCAACAACGTTTAAACAAGAAAAAAGGTTATAATTCTGGTTCTTGTTTTCAAAAGAAACCAAACCAAAATGGTAGCTACAAAAAGAAAGGTTTAGGTTTTATTCCACCAGAAAATTATAAAAATGAAAAAAATTCTAAAACAAAAACATAATTTGTTTCAGGTGGAAGTGCTGAGGAAGAACAGAAGAAACCGTTCTGGAAACAGTCAAATCAGGAGTTTCTTGCTGAAAAGAAAAGGAATGGAACTGGAGTGTTTCATCCAAGAGAGACTCGCACCTGTTTCAAATGCAATGAAGCTGGTCCACATTGCATGGAACTGTCCGAAAAATGCAAAGACAAAACAGGGAGTTTCTGAGAAATTGAAAGAAAAAGTTGTTGATATTGAACCACCAACTGAAAAATTTAAAACTTTTGAAAATTCAACTTATGAGACTGATGAGTGTTCGAAAAAGAATTTTTACAAAAAGAATGCAAAGAACAACCACGTGTGGGATGTTAAAAAGGTTGATGAGAAAGTTGGCGATGATTCTGGTTCCACAAAGCCAGAGGAGCCACAAGGTGAGGTAAAAGAGGTAAATTCTGTGTTTTTAGTAAGTGATGATGAATTTCCATCACTAAAATTTGAGGAGATTAAACAGAAAGTTGGTAAGGTTGAGATCTCGGATCAGTTTTACTCCGAGAAAAAATGAGTTTGATGTCGAGAAAACATTCAATGGGAATGTTAAGAAAATTTTTGGGAAAATGCTTAATGGGAAAGCAAAAGGGGTTAAAGATTTTTACGCAACTAAAAAGGCAACATATAACCCTACTGAGTAAGAATTGAAAACCCTCAGGTCTGAAAAGACTTGGGTGGAAATTCTTTTCCATTGAAGTCTTAGGACTATGCCGGAGATCCCAAGTTTGTAATCGTGGATCAGGAATCAGCATCATTCTTGTAAAGTGTTTTTGTGAAAGATTTGAAAAATTGTTGAAATTTTTACAGGTTGAAGGACTACGCCGGAGCTTCCAGGTTGGTAAGTGAGAAGCAGGAATCAGCATCTTTGGTTGGTAAATGATCGTGTGTAGATGTTTGTTTCCTACACATGGTACAGGTGTTTGTGTTTTTACAATTGGTACAGAGGGTGCATACTTGCATATGGTAAATCAGGGACATTAATTTGTACTTGATCTACTACATGTGATTGGTGAACAATATGATGAACCATACCCCATACTTACAAATGAACCTACAAATGGTAAAAACAAACTTATTTTCCGGAAAAATCATTTTGATTAAAACAAACTTAAGTGTTTTGAAATCTAAATGAGAAAATAGTTTGTTGAAAGGGGGAGTTCTGATTATTTATGCCTAGTGGATGGCGATTTGATGCGATTCGATATCAGTTGTCACTTTATTTGTATAGTTTGTTTTGAGTTTTCTTTAATTGGGTCAAGAGCTTAGATAGTTTTTAAATTTCCTTTACATGTGTTTGCATTTTAGGGGGAGTAGAAAATTTCAGAAAATCCAAAAACATTAGAAAATTTGAAAAAGACAAAAACATTATAAAATCAAAAATTGAGTTTTGTTGTGAAAAAGAGGAAATGATAGTAAATCAGTAGATTGTCACAACATGCTAAAGAATTGGAAAGTTAAAATGTGATAAACAATCTCACTGTGGATATGCTAGTAGGTTTTTGCACATTTAATAGATTGTGACGAGATATAAACCTAAAAATTCAAACTTGCTTATTCTGTGGATAACAACTTCTTGGATATATAGGTAACCCCTGAAATCTTGTTTGAAAGGTCCCTTATTCTGAAATAGTAGGTCTTTATGCTCAGTGATATCTGGGGTATTATCCCGGGACTTCTACTGTATGGAAATACTGACCTAGTCCCCGTATAATACTTTCCGCAAATGCTTGAAAAAGCGCAGCCCTCAGCAATCTGATGAAACAATAAAATTGATAGTCATTATTGTTGTAACAAAAGATCCTCTAAAAGGGACACACCTAAAGTCGAGCCGTCATCTCTCTGCTGAACGGAAGTTCTGACCTGAGCTCTCACGGTTTCGCACCTAACCCCTATACAAATATCATCTGTGGTATACTCACCTGTAAGATTGAATATTGGGATCTGGATACGGGAGTATATTCAAGTGGTGGGACACACGAATAAGTTTAAGTATCTAAAACATTAACATCGTATCTCAGATCAGTTGAACTTTGTGTGAAAATTTAAGTGGATAAATAAACTGACAATCTAGGTGAATTGTTTAGAACTTAAAATGTAATCAAGCTTAACGGTGTTAGTGACTCGTCTCATATACTGATATGATCCTCTTACACAAACTCACAAAAATATTGTTTGTAAATAGTTCATTTCTGCATTTCTTTATTTCTACAATTGATGTCTTTATTTTCTTTACTTTTCAAAATCCAAAAAGATTTTCGGTGTGTTTTAGCATAAACTTTTGAAAAATTCAAAAAGATTTTCGACAACTGATGTTGGAAAGCTGATTTTCAAAGTCTCAAGTGCTAAACATGATGACATTGTTGTGAGGGGGAGTGTGTCTTGAACATCAAATATGTTTTTAAATCAACAAGTGGTTCATCAAATAGGATAGTTTCTTTTGAGGGAGAGTAAGTGTTAGTGCATATATTCTAAATTGTTAAATGTGTGAAACTTACTTTGAGGTAGAGTTTATGCAGGTTAAGTATGAGCTGGGTTATCGATCCTGAGCAGAACTAGAGCCAAGTTATGACCTTGGAAATTAAAAGCTGTGGGATAGTAAGCCAGTTTGATCGATTCTGAGAAGCTTGTGAGAGCCAGGTTTCGACACCTGAGGACTCTGTGGATAGAGCTTGAGCCAGGTTTCAATTCTGTGGACAAAGTTAAAGCCAGGCTATCGATCATGTACCGTGAAGGTCAGACAACGATCCTAAAGCAAATGATGCTGAAGAACTAAAGGAATGCCAGCACATTGTTAAGGGGAGTCTGTTGATGTTGTTAGTGAAAGAGTGAAGCCCAGAGACTGATCAAACTGAAGTTTGAGAAGACGCGACACGTAAGACTCGTCAACATCTGAGGGGGAGTCTGTTGGTGCATATATCTGTCGACTTCGTCTTGTATCGAGTCTTAGATTAGATTGTATAGTTCAGGGCTCGTAGATCGAGAAAATAGGAAGGTTTGTAAGTTTAACAAGCTGATTTCGCTCCAAAGGTTGATTTCGCTCCAAATGGTTTAGTCGCATTTTCGAGCGGAATCACAATGTTCTGATTCCGCTCCAATTGACACTTGGACGTTTCGGGCGGAATAAGGACCCTATAAATAGGTCACCTGGAGCGAAATTAGTAACGAAGTTCATGTTTTCCATGCCGAAGTGCTGCCGGTGTGAGATTTGATTGTAAACAGCGTCAGATTAATACAATCAATGATTTAAGTGAACTGCAAGCTGTTTCTACCTTTGTTTCTTGTTTTCCGCACCTGAAACAGAGTAAAACTCCTCTGAACGACTCATTCGGGTCAATCGCACGATCCTACAGTTATAGCTTATGCCTCGAGGCAATTGAAGATACATGAAAAGAAATATCCCACGCACGATCTCGAATTGACTGCGGTGGTATTTGCGTTAAAAATATGGAGGCACTATTTATATGGGGTAAAGTGCACCATATTCACCTATCACAAGAGCTTAAAATACTTCTTTGATCAGAAGGAGTTAAATATGCGACAAAGGCGATGGTTAGAAACGGTGAAAGATTTCGACTGTGAAATACATTACCACCCCGGAAAGGCAAATGTGGTGGCGGATGCCCTGAGCAGAAAAGCGGATTATGTCCCAAGACGAGTAAGGTCGATGCAGCTTGTTGTAACCTCGGGTATACTTGAACGTATCCGAGATGCGCAGGTAGAGGCAGTGAAAGAGGAGAACTGGAAAAAGGAAAGAATAGTCGGTCAGTTAAAGGATTTGTCAGATGGAAAGAACGGGTTGAAGACTCGATCCGGGAGAGTATGGGTTCCAAATTCTTGTGGGGTTAAGACGCTTCTACTCGATGAAGCTCATAAATCCCGATATTCTATTCATCCGGGTGTGACCAAGATGTATAACGATCTAAAACAAAACTATTGGTGGCCCGGAATGAAGAGGGATGTGGTAAAATACGTGGAGAAGTGCTTGACTTGCTTACAAGTCAAGGCGGAACACCAGAAACCATATGAAAAACTGCAACCTTTGGAGATCCCGGTTTGGAAATGGGAACATATCACTATGGACCTATTGACCAAACTACCTAAAACGATTCGAGGATTCGATGCTATATGGGTGATTGTGGATAGATTGACGAAGAGTGCACATTTTATCCTTATACGCGAAACATATACTTCGGAAAAGATGTCCGAGGTATATACAAACGAAATAGTGGCTCGTCACGGAGTACCGGTATCCATTGTGTCGGATAGAGATACCCGGTTTACTTCAAATTTTTGGCAAGAATTTCAAGAACAAATGGGAACGAAACTCTTCATCAGCACCGCCTACCATCCTCAGACGGATGGGCAGAGTGAAAGAACAATACAGACGCTAGAGGATATGTTACGGGCATGTATCATCGACTTCGGGGAAGTTGGGATGTTTATCTACCCTTGGCTGAATTTTCGTATAACAATAGTTACCATTCGAGTATCGGCATGGCACCTTACGAGATGCTATATGGTAGAAAGTGCAGAACCCCGGTGTGTTGGGGTGAAGTGGGTCCGCGTGAATTGGCACATAAAGACATAATTCAGGCCACTAATGAGAAAATTGAAGTGGTACGAGCCCATTTGAAAGCAGCCCAAGATAGGCAAAAGTCTTATGCCGATAAAAGACGAAGACCAACTGAATTTCAGATAGGCGACATGGTTATGTTAAAGGTTTCCCCATGGAAGGGCGTAATCAGATTCAGAAAAAGGGGGAAACTAAGCCCGAGGTTTATCGGGCCATTTAAAATCATTGAACGGGTTGGCAAGGTAGCTTAACGCCTCGAGCTACCGGAAGAGTTGAGTGGCATACATGGCACGTTTCATGTGTCACAGTTGCGGAAGTGTCTAGCGGAGGAAACAGCTTATATCCATTACGATGATATCGAGGTAGATGATAGCCTGAATTATGCGGTAAGGCCATTGGAGATTTTAGATCGATTGATCAAGTCAAGATCAAGTGGGAGCATAGGAAAGGTTCGGACACCACATGGGAGTCCGAAGAGGAAATGCGACGTCTCTACCCTACCCTATTCGGTACGTACTTCGGTTTCGGGGACGAAACCTTTTTAAGGGGGGTGGACTTGTAACATCCCGAAAATATAAAACTTTATATTAAAATTATAAAGTATTAAATAAACAAGAACAAACTAACTAGGACGAAATAACTCAGTTAGTTATAAGTCTTGTGTTAACTCAAAAGTGGGTTAGAAACACTTAAATATGAACTAATAGAAATTAGGGGGACTAAAAGTGTCTAATTGGAAATTAATTATAATAAAATCAATTTATTAAAAACAAAACACACACTTGTGTTTTGTTTTGGAAATCGATCAGAAGCAGGGGGCGATCCCAAGCTCCCCAAAACCCTAGTTCTTGTCAAAACCTCCAATTTGAAGGTTCAAATCAAGTCCAAAATGAAAATCGAGCATAGATTAGTGATCCCCATTGCAAGGAGATCATAAGGTATGTAAAATTTGATAAAAATTCTCTACTTGAAATTCTCATGAATTTAGGGAATTCGAAATCTGTGGATGCATGAATGATATGTAGATGAAATAGGAACATTGAAGTGTCTAGGAGTAAACCCTAGACAAATACATGTTGAAATTATACTTAATTCTTACAAAGTTCATAAACACCATTGTAGGTGGTTAGTGGGTGGAGTAGAACTTGATAAACCCTAGGAAATTGGGGGTGGTTCTAGTGAAATTTGACATGTATGAAGCAATTTCAGAATCCTAGAGGCTAATATTCATGTAAGGTAGTTGATTGATGAAAATATAGGGCTATATGACATGTTATGCACTTGCTAATACATCATGTAAATTGCTGCCCTTAAAGTGTTTGTATAATTGCCTCAAAGAAGGCTTAAAATTGAAATTTAAAGTTAAACCGCATAATTGTTATGTTTCGGCAAATTATGCGATATATGATTTGAAAAGAGTTCAAACATGCCATGGTTGAACTCTATAGGAAAGGATACCGGAGCGTCGAGCGGACAAGCCGGTGTTGACTTGCGTTTAAAGGGCTTGCTTTAAAGGTATGTAACTTGACTCGTTACATTAAGTAAATTGTTGTTAAATTATGTAAGGTCATATTGTAGAATAGAAGTTGTGTTGATTGTAGCGACTATGTTTGTTACTTGGATCAGTAGATTAAGAATTGATAAGAAACCGTTTGGTAGTCATTACATTGGAGGATTCCATAAGATGAGCCAATGGGTCGAATAATGGTGTAAATTGTAGTGTTAGCGTTTTAATAGTTAGTGATGGCGATACCGATCACAATAGCATAAAGCCATGGGATTGGTAAGGAAATGCGGGTGATGATAAGCCCCAGATGTTGGGTATAAGGCGCCATGGGCTTACTAGTAAAACGGTAGCAAACTGAGAGAAGCTAGAGTGGGTCGAATATTTGCATTGTGATTTTTAATCGTTCGGCCCTTAAGTCAAATTTTCGGTATGATAATCATTATAGGTACGTCGGTAATGAATTTACAAACGTATAGGAAAATAATCACTCAAAACGGACTTACGAGTCAAAAGTTATGGTTAATTGAAGTCGACAAACTGAATTTCCGGAGCTGGCAGGAAATGCAGGTCAAAAACCTGCATCTGCTGGAAAACCGTTTCCCCCGCGCCACGCGACATGACCGCTAGGGTCTGGCGCGATACGCGAGGAACGCCGCGCCACGCGAAGGTCCTTCGCGACACGCGACAGGACAGAAACTGAAATTTTATTTTATTTTCATGATTTGAGGTTGGAACTTGTTTATACACTCCATATAAATGTCAAAACTAATATCTTAAGTGGTTTTGACCTTAGGTGACAAAGGGGCCTTTCCGGATGGCGGTCAAGCGAGTTTTTGAAGAACCAAACACTAATTTGCAAGCTTCCGCGTTAATATTACTATGTTTAGACAATGTTTGTGATGTAAACTGGTTTTATTAATCATGTTTTGAAATCTACAATCTAGTTGGTAAAGGGCTAGTATGTAATCGCCTTAAACTTTGATTTTGATCTTGTGATGTATGAACACACTTGTTTTATGAAAGAATTGTGTTTATTATATTAAATTCATATAAAATTAGACGGTTGTTACATTTCGACTTAAAGCATCAGCTACTACATTTTCCTTTCCTGCATGATACTGGATATTACAATCATAATCACTAAGTATTTCCATCCAGCGTCTTTGTCTCATATTCAACTCCTTTTGCCCAAAAACATGTCTTAAACTCTTATGATCGGTAAAAATGGTAAACTTACTACCGTAAAGGTGATGTCTCCAAATTTTCAGGGCAAAAATTATAGCTCTTAATTCTAAATCATGGGTTGAATAATTCTTTTCATGATTCTTAAGTTGTCTAGAGGCGTAAGCTATAACCTTTTGATGTTGCATTAACACACATCCATAACCTAACTTAGAAGCGTCACAATAGTCTTCAGTTCCTTCTGGTAACGCTAGTATGGGTGCGTTGGTTAACCTTTGCTTAAGAATTCTAAAGACTTCTTCTTGTTTTGGTCCCCATTCAAACTTAATAGATTTACAGGTTAACTTCGTTAAAGGGATGACTATTCTAGAAAAATCTCGAATAAATCTTCTGTAATAACCGGCTAATCCTAGGAAACTTCTAACCTCGGTTGGCGACTCAGGGGTTTTCCATTTAGTAATTGCCTCAATCTTTGTGGGATCCACATCAATTCCTTCATGGTTGACTAAATGTCCAAGAAACTGTACTTCTTCTAACCAAAATTCGCATTTTGAAAATTTAGCGTAAAGCTTTTCTTTTCTCAGCAAATATAGGAGTGCATGCAGATGTGCTGCATGTTCCTCTTTACTCTTCGAATAAATGAGAATATCAATCTATAAAAATAATTATGAATTTATTCAAATATTGCTTACATATTCGGTTCATCATGTCCATAAATGCGGCTGGGGCATTGGTTAAACCAAATGGCATGACAGTAAATTCATAATGGCCATACCTTGTTCTGAAAGCGATCTTAGGAATATCCTCTTACTGTACCTTTAGTTGATGATATCCTGAGCGTAGATCGATTGTAGATAAAAATCGAGCTCCTTGCAATTGATCAAACAGATCATCGATTCTCGATAATGGGTACCGATTTTTAATCGTGACTTTATTCAATTCATGGTAATCAATGCACATACGCATTGACCCGTCTTTTTTTTACGAACAAGATTGGTGCTCCCCATGGTGATGAGCTTGGTTGTATGAATCCTTTCTCCAACAGTTCGTCTAACTGTTTCTTCAATTCTTGCATTTTTGCTGATGCCAAACGGTAAGGTGCTTTGGCAATTGGTGATGTTCCTAGTAGCAGATGAATTCGGAATTAAACTTCCCTGTCTGGCGGTAGTCCCAGTAGCTCTTCCGGGAATACGTCTGAGAATTAAGATACTACGGGGATATCTTTCAATTCTTTTCCTTTAGTGTTAATGACTATGGAAATCATATACACTAACGATTTCTTACACAACTTGTTGTTTTCATCACAGAGATGAATTTCGTGGATCTAGATGGCTTATCTCCTTTAATTGTGATCTTTTCACCCCTTTGTGACTTTACTTGGATTGACTTTTGATCACATAAAATACTGGGTTTATTGGCTACTAACCAATCCATTCATAATACAATATCAAATCCTGCCAGATTCATTGGATAAATGTTTGCAATAAACTTTTGATTTAAAAATTCTATTCTTGCTCCCTGCAAGATTTCGGCAATCTTAATGGTTTCCCCATTTGCTGTTTCTACTAGACATTCTTGTAGGAGTTTAGTTAATGGTTGGTTGAGAAGTTTGCAAAATGAAGTATTAATAAAACTCTGGTTTGCACCAGAGACAAATAATACTTTAGCAAATACATCATTAACTAAAAACGTACCGGCAATCACGTCCGAGATCATCTTGGCTTCTTCTGCAGTCAGAACAAATGCTCTAGCATTTTTAGTATTCTTGTTGTTTGAGGCTGGAGCTAGTTTCGGGCAGTTCGGCTTGATATGCCCTTTTTCTCCGCAGTTGAAGCATACTCCATTATTGGGTTTCTTCCTACAATCTTCTTCCTTGTGTCCTGGTATCTTGCAGAAGTTGCAGTAGGTGGAGCATCTTCATGAATGCTTTTTCTTACAGGCTTTATAGTAAGGTGCGGAGGTAGAACCTACATTTTTTGTCACACCCCAATCGATGGCGGAAACATCGGAGTGAGACGAAATAGATTGCAAGAGACTTCATAACACTATTTGTGACAAGTATTTAAATAATAACCTTCCATTTCATTTCTAAATAGTCAGTTACAAAGATCGAAATCAAATACAAGAATTACAATACGATAGAATACAAAATTATGTTCCATGCATCATCAACATCATCTCAAAAACCTACAACATGTTTTAAAAGCATAGTTCAATACAAAGGTATTTGCGAGTACACAAGTTTTAGACTCGTGTCATGTGTATAAAAAGTATTTTCAATCCAACATAGCATTTGGTATACAAGATCAAACTATCATGCATAACAATATGCCAAACCCAAGTGTCCACTAGTATAATAGCATCCCTCGATGTAGCAACATCGAGACCGTAAAGTATGAATAATAGCATCCCTAGATATAGCAATATCGAGACAGTAAAGAATATAACTTAACAAAACCCCGTTGGGTGGTGTGCTACTCCTATAGCGCTATAATTGTTAAGGCGGGTTAACAAGTAGAATGAATTCTAGCATGAACCTAAGCATAACAAAGCATGTATAAGGATTGAATAGATAAAGCATGTTTGAGTGAATTGTGCATTTTAACAAGTAAAACATGTTGCACCCAAAGTGTGTCAAAAGGAAAATGGGTCAAGTGTACTAACAGTTTTGCGTATGGTAAAACTAAACCGCGAGCAGGAGTGATGAAGTCTCGGGATTACAAGTTTAGCGTGTGAAGATTCCTTGAAAATAACGCGCGAAGAAAGATTTGGAAAAGGATTCCAAATGGATGAAATGGTTAACCTAGATGATAACGATCTCGTTAATTTTTATATGTTAAATATAATATTTTAAGGTTTACAAATCAACTTAATTAATTCTTTAACATTAAGAAAAAGAATTAGTATTTTAAGGTTTAATTATTATATTAAAAGTTATACTTTACCTGTTAACACAATAATATTTATATAATGTTTCTGTTCAAACTTTTACACCATGGATATCATTTGTTTTCCTACACAATTGTTAAATAAATAATTTCTTTCACAAAAAGGAGAAAAAAAAAAGAAAGAAACCAACAAAGGCAAAGGTCACTGTCGACTTCTTCATCCCTAATAACAACCCAACTGAATTTCTAATTTGCTTCTCAACAGTTTATTGTATTTCCTTTAAACATTTGTTCAAACAGAAACTTGCCGTAACCGGACAAGATTAAAAACCAGTGTTTGACATTTTGTTTGATTCATGTGTAGAGGAATAAATCGAGAGGATTCAAGGTGAAAGGTATACCGAATAGTGACGACTCGAGTCGAGTTCAGGCGTAGAACTTCGGTATCATTCCGGTTCCGGCAAGCTCGGTCCGCGTCATCTTCTTCATTAATTTAAAGGAAACAATACTGTGTATAATTTAAAGCTTCGTTTCTATTTGTTTTTGATAAAAAAACACAGACTAGTATACATATCTACTCAAAGTTTAGTCGATTGAATACCGTATAGTGTTAGAAACAAATGTGTCAATTAGCGATTTAAACGAAACGAAAAGGTAACGAAATAATATACCGAATCGAGTCGGAGAGGTTTCCGATGAGTGTTGTGAGGTTCTCCGATGAGCTTGTTCCTCCGGCGAAGTGCAACGACAATCGACAAGTGTTGTGAGGTTGTAAAATGGGACAGAAAATGAGGAAGTTCATACGATAGAAATGTATACTGAACACTAGGGATGAGCAAAATGGACCCGGTACCGGTACCGATTCAGTACTGACTTTTGACATTTTCGGTACCGGTCCGGTACGGTACTGGTTTTTACCCTCAAATACCGGTACCGTACCGTACTGGGTATATTCGGTACCGGTACCCACTTTTAAGGATTTTCGAGACCGGTACTTTCGATTCCGGTACCGGTTCGGTACCGAGCTCATCCCTACTGAACATAAAGGAGTCGAGTTCCGTCCTGGACTCCGGTCATCTTCCCGAGCTCCGGCGGCGATGCGACTTGACTTCCGGCGGCGTCTTCAAGTTCCAGCAACATGCAAAAAGGTTCGAAATGATGTTGTGAGTGTGTGAGGTGTCCGAAAGAAAGGAGAAAGGTTACGAGACGCAGGCCCGGCCCAAAGCAAGTGCAGTGTGTGCTATCGAACAGGGCCCAAAACCTTTTAGGGCCCAAAAAATTCATGTTATTATTATTCTTATATATATATATATATATATATATATATATATATATATATATATATTAAACCTTATTTCTTAAACTTTAATGCAGCTGAGTTGGTTGTGTGCAATCTTGTTTTCACAATAGACGCGGGATCGATCCCTATCTGGTTTCCTATTTTATTTCTGAACCCAGCATCATCAAATTTTTTTTTTGTCTGCATTGATTTTGGGCCCCATTTCTAAGTTTGGTAGTATCTGCATACATTTTTGTTATCTTATGATTTTGGCCCACCAAAGTGGCTAGTATATAAATATTATCTTTTTTTTAATCTAAATTTCTTTTTTCTCTAAATATAAACTGATACAACAATATAGAGTAGCTAAAGTTATGTCTCACATAAATCCTTTGAATTATAGGTCTCGTAAATATTATTATTAAAAGTTATTTTGTTTAATCTTATATTATAGATTTTTTAAGAATTTTTTAAGATTTTAACATATCATTATATTTATTTTAAACTCAATAAACACTAAAACTTATTTTAAATTAAGCTCATTACTCTTTTTCTCATCAATACCAATTAGTTAAGTTTGAAACTATATAAAATTGGCCCAATAGTTTAATTAAAGTTTAAACCTAACTAAAGTTTAAACCCTTTTAAATTGGCGTAATAAGGGCCCGTATTTCTCAACTCGCACAGGGCCTAATTTTTTTTAAGATTTTCGGAGACGGCCCTGACGAGACGGTGGTGGTTGCCGTGGTTGTTTGCGGAGGTTCAAGAAAGAAAGGAGAAAGGTTACGAGACGGGAGTCGTTTATATGCTAGATGGATCGAAAGCAAAAAAGAAACATGTAATCGTGCGGTCAATCCCGACAAATCAGTCGTTTAAACAGAAAAGGAAGGTAGACAGCGAGTCGGTCGCTGTGTTTGGCGGCAAACTTGAATTGTAATCTCGGGCTCTGCCCTCTTTTATTTGTTTTTTTTTCTTAATAGGTTTCCAATATTGCACAAAGGCCCCTTAACTTTAAGAATTTAATTAACTAGGTAGGTTATATTACTTTAAAAAAACTAACTTTACAACAAAAACTAACTAGGTTAATTCGTATCTGTTCTAACTTTAAAGTTTAACGAGACAAACTAGATTAAAATAAAACTTTTAAATTACAAAATTAATTAATTTAATTAATTAAACCTAGAATAATAACCATAATTATAACGAGTTAAATTAAAGAAAATATTTTTCGATGATAACAACGAAACGACGAATACAAGGATGCAAAATTTCTAAAAACGGGAATATTCACAATGGTTTCTAAATATGGAAAGTTATGAAAAGGCGGAGCGTTACATTTTTCCTACGGTTGGAATTTCCATAGCAAAATTCTTGGGTAAGCCTTTGAGCTAGGTTCCTCCTCTGGTTTTCTTCTTGTGTACGCACTAATTCATCAGTCAAGGTGTTTGGTAGCTCTACAGCTTCTTCTATAGTTTGTGGTCTAGCTGCCTTGACTACATGCCTAATCTCACTGATTAATCCCCAGATATAACGGGAGATTAATACTGGTTCTGGTGATGCAAGGGTTGGCACTATCTTAGCATATTCGAAGAATGTAGTAGTATAACCCTTACTATCCACTCCAATCATTCTAAGGTTTAAGAATTTATTAGCTATCTATTCATTTTCATTGGGAGGACAAAACTTCCTTTCAACCATGCTCTTAAACTCACTCCATTCCATATTATAGGCTATGTCACTTCCCTTGGACTGGAGGATAGTGTTCCACCATTCTAAAGCTGAGTTTTTAAACAGATTGGAGGCAAACATTATCTTATCCTCTTCTGCGCACTTGCTTATTTTCAAGACTGCCTCAGTCTTTTCTATCCAGCGTAGAGCTGCAATGGCTCCTTCATTGCCCGAGAATTCTATTGGTTTACTGACCATAATTCTTTGTAAGAACAACCATAAGACATGGTTCTTCTTATTTTTGGAATGGGCACTTGAAGTATGGGTCCATTATTTACGTTGTGTTCAGGTTCAGTAGGTGGTTGTTTACTGCCATTATTACTTTTATTATCCGCTTCCTTAACCGTTTTGATAATATATGGCATTGCGTCTATAATCCCTTGTGCCACTATATGTTGGATGGCACGGTTGTCTACTTGGTTTCCATTATTATTGTTATTCTGGTTATCGTTATTCTGGTTTTCCTGGTTCACTTCGTTGTCCATCTGAATTTTAAACATTTACCACGTATTAATATCACAAGACAATATCCAATACAATCAATCACATCACACGCATATTGATCCAAAATCGTCGTCATTGCGACCTTTACTCTATTTTATATTATGCATCTATATTTATTACAAATACAACTGGAATTGAAATACAATACTAGTATGCATCAATAACTATATGGTTATCTATTTTAGTTGATTATTATATATTTTTATAAAAATTTTTTTCAAATATACACACATATATATTTTATTATTATTATTATTATTATTATTATTATTATTATTATTATTATTATTATTATTATTATTATTACTATTACTGGTATGGGTTCATCCAGAATTGCGTATTATCTCGTCATATTTCCAGACGAGCCTTTCACCTATTTGTCTCATTCTTTCACTTCCTTCTAAAATCTCCTCACCAAAGGTTCGGAGTTCTTGCACATTCTCAGTGCTCATGGGTGGTGCGAGTGCTGGTATCGGGTCTGGAAACTGGGGCATGGGTTCTTCGTAAGGGTATGGGTTCTCTAGAATCTCCCTGATGTATTGGTCATTATCAAAATAGGGGTCTAGAGGGTCAAGGTCTGGGTAGGGTGCTACTGGGTTTTGCACGGGTTCGTCTGGTATTGGGTAGCGTTGCTCATAATCCATATGGTCGTCAAACCATGGGTCATCGTCTGGGGGATGGGGTGCTGGTACTCTAGGGATCTCAGCTGGGTCAAAAGCAGGCATTGGGATTTGGTTTTCTGGGTTGGCTTTAATTTCCATAGGTTGTGTGGGAAACAGCGGTAACGGCTGGGGTGCTGTGAGTTGTTCTAGATTCGGATCGGCAGCTGTGGTTGCTAGTATGTGGAAGTTTGCCAATCTCCTATTGATTATATCCTGAGAGTTCATTTCTCTATTAGCGGCTGCTAAAGCACGCTACTGCTGTAACTTTTTCATCCTTTTTCTACGCTCATGAGCTCCTCTGTTGAACCATCCTCTCTTCTTGGGAGGGAATGGCTATTCAGATTGTGCTTTGAACACGAAAATCCCTTCTTCGGTCTTTATTCTGAATTGCTGAGTTTTACACTTCTCCATTGGTTCGATTGCTCTTTATTGCTGAGTTTTCCAACTTGCGTCATCCGTTTTCGGTCTTTATTCTGAATGTTTTAGAGTATTATCGTGTGTCGTTTGGTCAGTTACACCCTTAAGGTCTTGCTAGGGTTTTACACTTTGATGTTTTGTGTCCAGCGATAGGGTATGACCCATCATTGTTGTTGTTCCGCCGTTTCTTCCAGTTAGCCAAGAAATGCGATTGTTTTACCTTTGAAACATCTCAGGTTGATGTGTGTTTAATTTCGTCTATGGTTACTACCCTTGGTTCTTGGAAGGACCGATTTTCCTGGATTTCTGAGTCCATTGTTCCTTTCAGGCTTGTTTGGAGGCACCCTTATGCTGTTTTGAATGAGCTTGAACCTTTCAAACACGAGATAGATGGTTGTTGAAGTTTATTAGGAGGTGTCCTTCTAGGCTTTGTCCCTTTCCCGAACATCTTTTAGTGTTGATGGATGTTAGCAGGTTGTGGGACAAGCCGGATCATGACCCTGTGCTCGTGAGAGATGATCAAGGTATGATATTTTGTATTTTCTGCTTATGTTATATTTTATTTGTTGCAGTTATGTTTACCTTAGACTTTATCAAGAGCAATGACACATCTGATGTTGTGTTTGGAGATGCCGAGGCTGCATCCGGTGAAGATGTTGTTGTTAGGGTCACTGAACATAGGTTCGAGTGTTCAGGCTATGTGAACGTTCCCAATGTCAAGGGTTTCACCAAAGTTGTTGCTTTCAAAGTCCCTACTCGTCGTTCGAGATGTTGTTTGATAAAGACTACTGACCAACCATCGGCTTTTGAGCCGGTGGAACTAAGTAATGACATAGAGGCTTCCGATAATTTAGAAGTTGGGGTTGGGGAAAATCAAAAAAGGACAAGGGACGGCCCTTGGTGGTTTGGCGGGTAAAAAGGTTGTGAGCTTGAAGGGTTCCGGGAAGGGTGGTGAAGGTTCCACCAATGTTAATCCAGGGGAGGTTTATGTGCCGGATTGGAAGGTCACAGTTGGTGATAGCTTCAAGCCTTCATCCGTTTGTGAGGATGTTCTTACCCACTTTGATTCTCCTGTTGTTCGAGATTCTTGCTCATCTATGGGTGATGACCTGATGATTTCGAAAAATGGTAATGGGTGCTTGTAACCTTGTTACCTTGCTTCCAGAGGGTGTATCCCGGTTTCGCAAGAGGATGCGAGAATATGATGTCTTCTCGAAGAAGAGGGATGAGATGAAGGCTTCACTAGCTACTCTAAAGAAGGAGGCAGGGGGTTATGCTGGGAGGGAGAAAAGCTGATGTTGAGTATTGATGAGCTTTCTTCCCAGCACAAGACTGAGGTGGTTGAATTGGAAAAATGCTTGGAAGCTGACAGGGTTTAAGTCAGGATCGATAAGGCTGCCTTGGAGGTTTAGAAAAAGGCCTTATTAGAGGAGAAAGAAGGGTTAAAGGCTTTACTTGCCCAGGCAACTAGTGATAATAAATGGCTCATTGAGTATGGATTTCAACAAGTGGTTAAGTATCTTCTCCATTCATCGGAGTTCAAAAAGGTCTTGGGTGATGTGTACACCGAGCTTCTTGCTCATGGGAGACACCAAGGTTTGTTTACTGGTTACAAAGCTTTGTGAGCCTGGGGAGCCTCAGGAAAAGTCTTCTCTTTTTCAACCCAAAGACTTCGAAGCCTTCAAGGAAACTGTTTTGAAGGTATGGCATATTATTTACCCTTATGTGGGTGAAGTCTCCAAGTGTTTTGGTAAACCTTTGCCTGTCTTGCAGGAGCTAAAACCCAAGGGCCTTAATGAGGCTGTTTGTAACGAAGTGTTGAAGTCCCTCTCGAAGAAACGTCCTTGCTCCGGAGATAGCGAGGAAACGTGATCTGAAGGTGGTGAGGGCTCAAAGGGTTCAAGCCTTGAAGCCTCCGAGACAACGGGTGTCGTAGGGAGGAAAAAGAGGATGGCTAAAAACACCCAAGATGATGGGGTTTCGAATAAGGATGATGCAGCAAAGTCTACCATCTCTGATGCTGACAAGTGAAGAAGAAACTTTGATTTGTAGTATTCTTAGCATGTCGAACAATGTTATGGATTGTTTGTTTGAACATCCTTTTATTTTAAGGGAACCGTTTAGGTCCCTTGGTGGTTAAAGCCTGGCAGGCTTGTGGACAATGTTTTATGTTTGATGGCCAGTATGGCCCTTGCTATCTTTAACTTATCTTGTTATGTCTATTGTGTTGTTCTGTTTACTCCCTTGTGTTTTTATTGGTTTTGTATGTTGTCTTTGTTCTGGGCGGTGCATCTTATGTTACTTATACCTTAAAGGGTTCAGTGCTGCAGTCACTTAGCCTTAGGATATTTTTAACAAGAAGATACAACCTCTATCCTATGTATGACATTCACTTAGAGTCTTTTTGGTTCGTTAGCCAATGTTGGGGCTTAAGGAACATTTGGTGTAGGCTGTTCAAACCCGTCTATGAGACATGTTTTTCAAGATTTCTATGAGTCTTATGGAGTTGTATTGATTTAGGAACTCACCCCTTATATAGGTCCATTCAACCCTTGAACCTATTGAGCGACGTGGCCTGGGAGCTCATCCCCTTACATGGCCCTTGCCATGGAGTTTCTTGCTAGGTTCTCAACCTGATTATAGGATAGAAAGACAAATTTTGATTCATCGTTCATTCATTTCAAAGTATTTTGATTACTAGGGGAATAGAACAACTTTTGGGAACTATTTGTAATACGTTTTGGTTAAACATGGAACCTTTTAAGATTTTTGCCATTCCAATGGCGGGGAAGCTTTTTGCCTTGCGGATCTGCCAGCTTGTATGATCCCCCTTTGTGGGCTTTAAGGATAGTGTATGGCCCTTCCTACTTAGGGCCGAGCTTTCCTTGGCTTTCTTTCTTGCAGGCCTCATTATTTCGAAGCACAAGGTCCCCAGGCTTGAAGTGTTCATGCTTCACCCGTGTATTGTAATGAAATTCCATGTTTTGCTTGTACCTTGCTTTTTGTATGGCTGCTTAATCACGAGCCTATTCGAGTTGTTCCAAATTCAACATCGTCTCTTTCTTATTTGGCTCGAGGCCGATGTTAAATGTTCTTTGTGTTGTTACTCCGATTTCAGCTAGGATTACAGCCTCTGATCCAAACACTAGGTTGTAGGGTGTTTTCTTGTGGCTCGTTTTCTTGGTTGTTCGAATTTCCAATAGCACATTGAGAAGCTATTCGAGCCAGTTGTTGTCGTATCTTTCCAATTGAGATTTAATCCTTTCAACAATGTTGTTGTTTATCCTATTAACTTGGCCGTTGGATTGTGGGTGAGCTACCGAGCTGAATACTTGGGTTATTCTGAACTCCTTACACCAGAAGCTAGAAGGCTTCTCGGCAAACTACTTCCCGTTATCCGTGACTAGTACCCCTGGAGCCCAAAACGACAGATTATGTTTTCGTAAACGAAATCAATGACCTGTTTTCCTGAGATTTTTGCCAATAGTTTTACTTTTGGCCACTTGGTGAAGTAGTTCACGGCTACCAATAAGAGCTTGAATCCTCATTTGGCTAGTGGGGATGGACCAACGATGTTTATTCCCTACTTGTGAAATAGCCAAGCCGAGGAGATGGGAACGGGGTCATGTTTGAGGCTTTTGGGTACCGGAGCATGTAATTGACAAGCTTCATACTTTCGCAGTTGTTCGGAGGTATCTCGATGCATGGAAGGCCAAAAGTGTTCGAGGTTCATCAACTTTGACACTACCGATTTTGGGCCACAATGAGCTCCACATATCCCTTCGTGAACCTCTTTGATCAGATATTGGCTTTGTTCTGGGCCAACGCATTGAAGTAGTGGTGCAAGGTATACTTTTTGTAAAGGATATCTCCTTGTAACACATATTGCCTTGACTTGATACGAACCCTTTTAGCCTCAGTCTGGTCATTAGGTAATTTACCATTTTGAGGAACCTTTCAATGGGAGTCATCCAATTTGGCCCTTTTTTAGTGATCACATCTTGAACCTCAAGTCTTTGGATGGATGGGGTTTTTAACACCTCAATTAGTACCTTCTTGGTGAGATGGGCAAAACGTAGGAGATACAAGTTTGCTTAGTACATTAGTTCTCTTGTTTTGAGATCATGGAACTTTTTTGATGGAAAACGTTTGAAATGTGTTCATCAATTCCTTTGATTTCTCTCGGTACTAATACATGTTGGGTTCTTTTGCTATGTAGTTGTTATTGTCTTAGCTTGAGAGAGTCTGAGAGGACTTGAAGCTTTTGAACCCCCATTTCTTTGGCTGTGTAGTTGTCACTTATTTGGTTTGAAACAAGCAACGAGTCTGTGAAGACTTGAAGCCTTTTGACACCCATATTTTTGCAAGCTTGAGCCCAGCAATCAATGCTTCATACTCAGCTTTGTTATTTGTTGTCTGAAATTCAAGACGAAGGGCATACGTGAATTCCAATTCATTAGGATCAATTAGAACTAGCCCTGCTCCTGACCCTTCAATGGTTGAAGCTTCGTCGGTAAAGAGCTTCCAGGTATGGGGGTCAGAGGGTTCAGTGGAGGTTGTATTGACTTCCGTTGTGACTTTTTTAGGGACTCCTATGATGAAGTCAGCTGAGACTTGGGCTTTGACAGCTTTTTTCGGGACATGGGTGATTTTTTAAGCACATTCTTAATAGATTAGTCAGTGACCACTTGTATCGGGTGTGACTGAAAGTACCTTCGAAGCCTTCTAGCCGTTTGGACTAGGGCTAGAGCAAGTTTTTTCGAAGAAGAATATTTGATTTCTGCTAATTTTGAAGTTTTGAAAAAGTCAATGGGTATCTGAACTTTATTTCGTTCAATGATTAGAGACGTACTTATGGTTTTTTCAGCAATCGAAAGGTGGACAGAGATCGTTCCTCCTGTTTCCGGAGCTGAAATGGTTGGGAGTGAAGCCAAGCGTTGCTTCATTTGGTTGAAGGCTTCCTTTTGAGGTAAAATGCTTCAAAGCTGTAAGCTTTCCATCGAAAGCCTTTCTTGTTAGCATATCCCTTGAGGTTTAGCTTTTATGCTTTGTTTCCCAATGATATGCCCTACAAACGAGCACTTGATTGGATTAAGCCTCATGTTGATCTTTCTCGAGTTTTGGAAGGTTTCTTGTATGTTATCGAGCATTTGGTATTCCGTTTTGCTCTTGATCACCAAATCGTCAAAATAAGCTTTAATGTTTTTGCTGATTTGTCTGGCAAACGCTTTGTCAACCAGACGTTGATAAGTGGCACATGCATTTATTAAACCAAAAGATATTTTTTGATAGCAAGATATACCTTCATCAGTGTGAAATGTGGTTTTTTCTTCATCTTTTTTTTTCATTATTAGGATCTGATGGTAACCCTTTTAGGCGTCAAGAAAACACTTGAATGGGAAGCCTGTGAGCGAGTTATCCTTGAGGTCTATCTCGGGTAGCGGGTAGCAATCCTTTGGGCGTGCTTTGTTTAAGTCTTTAAAATCGATACACATTCTCCCATACTTGTCGGGTTTTTGAACCATTACCGGATTGGCTACCCATGATTGATACTTGACCTCTCGAAGGATTCCGGCTAAAACAAGCTTTTCCATCTCTTGGCGTTATACAAGGCTTCTGTTAGGGGCTTGACTCCGTTTCTTTTGTATAATGGGCTTAACATCAGGTGGGATCCATAACTTCATGTTTCAACAATGCTACGAGGGATGTCGGTCATATCTTCCGGGCACCAAGCAAAGACATAGTGCAAGAGCAGCTTTTTAAGGTATGAGATGGTTTCTTTGGAAAGGTTAGTGTTTACCCTTATCCCCTGTTGAGGATATTTTGGGTTTATGTCCAACCCTTGTTCATCGTCTTCGTCCTTTCTTGAGCTTTCCCCTTCAACCACAAAAGCTTCTTGGGTAGGTTGAAGGGTTGTTATCCCTTTTTCAGTGGGAAACATCACAGTGCCTTGACCAACTGAAACTGCCATTCCAAACACACTTTGACCTGGCCTTCCTGTGATGATATCATAGTTGGAAGGGATATTGATCACCGCAAAAGTGAGTTGTTCGGTTCATCCCTTTGTTCTCTCGTTGAACAAACATTATGGGTTATTTTGCCTAAAGGCTTGATAGGTATGTCTGCGATACCTTCGATGGAGGATTCAGACTGTTGAAACTTTGAACGTTCATCGTCGCTGAGAGGGTTAAAACATTTCTCAAACATGATTATGGTGGTTGCACCGGTGTCAATGTAAGCCTTTTGTGTCTTGATGGTTCCTATGTTGGATTCCATCACCAGAGGGTTTGACAACAACTCTCCTTATGTTGATGTTCCCATGCCTCGAAATGATGGCGTTTGTGGGAAGCTTTGTTTTCAGGGTCGACCATGTTCACTATTATTATTATTATTATTATTATTATTATTATTATTATTATTATTATTATTATTATTATTATTATTATTATTATTATTATTATTATTATTATTTTTAAACCATCTTGTCCTTGACCCCTTTAACCAAGTGAGCCAGTTCGGACTTGACGGCTTCTTCGATCCTATTTTGGGGTTGGAAGAAATCATTGGTATGGTGATCTTTCTATTCGTGAAACTCACTATATTGGCTTGATTTTTTCGATCTTTTGTTTTTTGGCAAAGTTTGAGGAGGGTGGAAGCTGTGTTTTACCTCTTCGGTTGCCAAGATCTCTTGCGGAGTATCGGTTAAGGCTGTAAAGTTTATGGTTTTTTCTCGGCTTGGAGGGTTCCGGCCTTCAGGCCTTCTAGAATCCGATCCTTTGAACCGTTTGTCATAAGAGCCATACTGGAAGCTCCGGTTAAGAGTTTATTTTTTTATTTATTTTTGTTCTTTGATGTCTACAGCTTATTCTCCTCGAATGTGGGCCTCAACCCTTTTGAGTGTTTCTTCAAGGGTTTTGGACAGGCATTTATTAAAGTCTCTTGTGAGACATTTGAAATTTATAGCATTCATGAACCGTGTAACCCTAATCTTTTCATTGGCGTAAGTTAAACCTTCCTTCTGGTACCTTTCGGTGAAGTCTCTGAGACTTTCATCGTCATGTTGTTATGGGAAACCTTTGCTAAAATCCTCAAAGGTCTGAATGCTTTGTTCAGGAAGGTCATTAAACCATATGCGTGGAGACCCTTCAAGGGTTCGTATGAACATGAGACAACATCCGGGGTTGGGCCATTTTTCAATTCTTGTTGCCCCGATGAAGATTTGGAGGTGGTTTTCAGCACCGTAATAGTATCTTTATCTGGGTTTGAAAATCGTACTCAACAATTTGTTTGGGGGAAGCAAGACAAGTTGTTGGGCTTGTAAGGTTTTGAGAGGTATTTTACTACCCTTGAAGCTGGGTTACCGCTTGAGGTACCCTGGTGAGTGCTTGGCACTTGGTTGATGAAATTAAGGTTAAAGCCTTGAAGGCTTTCTGTGTCATCAACCAACTTTTACGTGCTGCAAAGGAAATTGTGCCATCATTTGTGTCATCAGCTAGGGCATAAGGTTAAATCCTTAAAGGCTTTCTGATGGTACTAATAAAAGATACCATTATCTGTGTCATAAGGTTAAAGCCTTAAAGGCTTACTATATAAGGCATTCCCATGGATGTGCTCATGACCGCACCTCGAGCCAAAGGCGGGGTGACCATGGCTTGTTTTCACCAAGTAGCAATGGGAGGGGGAACACTTGAAGCTGGTGACTGCCATAATTGATCAAGAGTGATTTTATGCCCCATAGATGCACCGGTTGTAACGGGTTGGGAGGTAAATAAGGGAAAAACGGTTGGACTTGGCCTCCCCAAAAGCTAAAGGGCTTGAGTGGTTGGTCTGTCACACTAGGACCAGCTTCAAGGTAAGATGTGGCTGAACGTGAGCTGCTAAAAGGAAGAGATGGAGGGCCATGTGATAATGAGGGTTCAGACTCCTCATAATTTAGTCTTATTCTCACCCTTTTTTTCCCTTTCTAAGCTCACATGCTAGTTGAGAAGAAATCTCAGTTGTAAGAAATTTCTAGCTAGTCACTCGGGTGTTAGATCTATGCGTTCCGGTGTATGCATTACATCGATTTGAGTAGGTGCAACCCCTGACCGAGATGGGTTTGTGTTTGAAAAGAAGTAAACTCCGGGAACATATCCCGGTGGAGTACTTCCGGGAGTAGAAAGAGGTGTAGATAAGACCGGTGAGATCCGACCCGAATTTGGTGTTAAATCGGTGTTGTTAGGCACCTGATTTACCTGACCGAGAGACTCGCTTTCAGACATGATGTAAAGAGAAAATGGAGCTACACAACTGGTCTTTAAGATAAAGTAAGCGGCGTAGCCCCACGGTAGGCGCCAACTTGTTGATGCAACAAATAATAGACCAAGGCCTGTAGCGATATCTCTGGGTAAAAGGGTTCAAGGGTTTCGATTAGCCTAACGCAGGTCGTGGGGTCCCCCCACGTTTGCAAGACGTGGAGAGAGGTTCATTAGTGTTATTGTTGTTCTTCTTGAATTCTAGACTGATATGAAACCAGCCCAGAACGTAATCGTTGGAGAAGATGAATTATTTGGTGTGAAGAAGAGAAGCATAAAGCTAGTTCTCATGGGAGAAGAAGAAGAGAAGCAAGCATGAAGCTTGTTCTTAAGAGGGACAAGGAGAATCAGAGAGTTAAGATAGTTTTCAGCTGATTCTGGAGTGTTTCATATGTTTCGCATGGGCTGCAATTTATAGGGGAAGAGGTTTCTCAAAGGAGAAACCTTTAACTAATGAACCTGGCTTGCAGTGAGGGACTTATCCTTTTAGGGGTTGAACGGTTTGGACCTGCGGACAAAAGGGTGTTCTCTGTGCACATGTTCTGTCTGTGCAGAAATGGTTCACACGTTAAGTGTTGATGTGACCGGACACTGTGCTTGTCCTTTTTTCTGTTCACCTGAGTTTGCGCGTATTGAACCTCTCAACCTTTTAACCTTTTAAGCTGTTATGTATATTAGTCATTTTATTGAGATTTGGGCTACCCCCGTCATCAGTAATGTTTCACCTTATAAGCTCTATATATATGTATACATCCAACAACATGGGTTTTACATGTTTAAATCGATCCGCAAGTGTGTGTATATATATATATATATATATATATATATGTCAGAATAAAGTTATGGAAATAAACTAGCTAAAAATGCAACTCCACTAGAAGGCAAGCATGAGGATCCATATATAAACTGGCCCATCGTGAACCGGCTCGCATCTATGGTTGAAGTGATCACCCGTACCGTTTCGACCAGTACCGTTTCGACGCGAACCGTTTTCATGCGAACCGTTTGGACGCGAACCGTTTGGATGCGAACCATTTCGACCAGTACCGTTTTGAACCGAACAAAATTGCCCCTTGATATACAATTTCTTTAAAAAAACATTTTTAACCAACCCGACCCAAAACCCGTTCCGACCCGAACCTGTTCTGACCCGAACCCGTTTCGACCCGAACCCGTTTTGACCCGAACCAAAACAACCCATTTTTTAATTGACCCGTTTTGACCCATGACCCGACCCGACCCAACCCGACCCGTTTGCCAGGTCTAGTAAATATCTACTTTGTGGGTTAACTCGTTGAATCTACACAAAACCTGTGTATATATTTTTGTTGAAGATATCAGCATTCATCTATACACATTTAAAATCATGGAACACTAACGTATCATATTCATCACATTTTTCTTAACAGGTCGACGACTTTGTAGATTGAAGGGTGGATTTTAAACAGGTTGTTCTGCTGTAAATTGGTTGAGGTGTTTGTGAATGGATTTTTATTTAAGTTATATATGTGTTATAAGAGTCATATGCACGTTGATGGATCGTAGTAAATAGGTGGAACATATCTTAAACACAATGATAGATCAATCTATTAAATTAAACAGATCCTAAACATGATTTGTTTATTAAACACATTAAATATAACGACTCAAACTTGATCACTTTTCCGTTGCATTCGTGTTGTATTAGGAATTGCAATCCTAATTGTTGTTATGTTTTCATATAAAAGATAAATATTGTCATACAATTTTGTATAGAATATATATATATATATATATATATATATATATATATATATAGAGGAAGGTTAACGTACATTACAGCTTAACGTGCATCACGTACGACAGGTAATAACGCACATTCATTTTAAAGTCACGCACGTTATAACTCAAAAATCCAAAATCACGCATGTTGAAACACAATAATCACGCATATTGAAAACATTAATCACGCATGTTATATAACAAATCACGCACGTTGTTGTATGTGAAGTACGTTAAGCCGTAATGTACGATATACTTTATATATATATATATATAGGGCCAGGATCATTTCAGAACCATAAATATTTACAGAACTCGCAGAACTCCTAATAAACAAACTTTTTATTTGTATATTTTTATGTTTAGGATAATTTTATTATTTATTATTTGTATTTTTACGATTACATACATGTTTTTTGGTTAGTTATCTAGTGGTTGATGGTTTGATTATAGTTGTCACTTTATGATGTAATATGTTGTGTGGATGGTATAAAGGGTATTGATGTACATGTAATGAAGTGAAATATTGGTAATGGTATTGTATTATGGATGGTAGGAGGTAATGGTATTGTATTACGGATGGTAGGAGGTAATGGTAGTGTATTATGGATGGTATGATAGATGAAATGGAAAGTATATTCAAAGCAGTGTACCAAAACACGTTATAACATGTTCATACATAAAGATAGTGTAAATGAAAGTGCAATTGTCTAATATTAGTAATGTATTGCAGAATTTGTCAAAGAAATGATACATATGCACATGTGCATGGATAATTGTTACTCGATTTTTTTTTTTTTTTTGCTTTTTTAGTGATGAAATATAGAGATTTTAAAAAAGAAATATTAACAATTTTTTTGAGTGTTTTTTAGATTTTTTAAGGTATTTTTAGTTGTATTCACACTGGTTATCGCAATAAAGGGTGATTCATACCGGATCCTTCTCCTATATATATATATATATATATATATATATATATTCACAAATGGCATCATGTCACACCCCAACCGATGGCGGAAACATCGGGATGAGACGAAGTGTGTATAGATTGCAAGAGACTTCATAACATTATGTGACAATATTTAATTAAATTCAAATTTCATTTCCAATACTAATGTCATACAAAATTCAAATAAAGATAACCACATTGTTTCAACATAAATCATAACAATAAAAGATAAATTAATCTAGGTGTGTAGCTAGTCCACCCTAAATCTTGTTTCATCTTGAATATCACCTCAACAATTAACCTGCAACATGTATTAAAATAGAGTTCAATACAAAAGCAAAGGCGAGTATACAAGTTTGACTACATAGCATAATAGAATAAAAACTCATATCCAACATGTTACATAATGTGTAATTTACTAGCAATGCAATTTTTGGCGTACAATATGATCAAACCCAAGAATACAACGCATAACAAGCCTAATCCCAAAAGTTTAGCGGGGTGGTAAAGTTTAACTTAACAATACCCACAAGAATAACGGGCGGGGCGTCAATCCTATAGCGCTATGTTGTTAAGGTGGGCTAGCAAAGTTAATGAACATATAACGTTCCAAATCGTTCATAGAGCATACAAGCATAGCAAATTTTCACAATAGTTTCATGTTTCGTTCATAGATAGAGTATGTTTTGTTTAAGCATAAAAGTTGTTTTGAATAGACATACATGTTGCATCCCAAAGTGAAAAGGGAAAAAGGGATCGAGTATACTCACGGTTTACAAGTCTTGAACTTGAGGTTCCGAGAGTAAGTTGGTGGATGGATTAGCTTGGAGCACCTAGTCCTTCTACACGAGGAAACGTAGGTGTGTGAGTTTGGCGTTTAACGGAAGATTATGAATATGAAGTAACTTAGCATAAAGTATAATATATAAAAATAATAATCTTTAACTTTATAACCTTCATATGACACTAGGTAACCAATATGGTTATTTAATGTTTTTCATGGGTAATATACCCATTAGAATCATATTGAGGTTTTAGGTCTTAGATGATATTCTACTTCTTTAACATGTAAACACAAGTTCAACGTCAAAGGTTCGAATGAGTGTGTTCCTATATTTAGGATAATTATTACATATTATTTAGTCTAATAATTCTAGTAGGAGGTAGAAGATTTAAATCTCCATTTAGGCACCTCTAGTTGCATGGATGTCATGTATGGGGTAGGAAGACCAAGCTTCCATTTAGGTACCCCTTTGATGTTCACCACTTCACTTGATGTAAAAACAACCAAGGAGGGTCACGAACTAAGGTTTGTACAAGTATGTAAATGAACTAAGCTAAGAGAAATCATCAAATCATGTGAGGATTGTATATTGGACAACCCAAGTTGTTCCATAATCACTCATTCATCAAGGTCTAAGCTTGACATGACTTGTGGGTTAAAACCCTAAACAAAACAGAAAGTTTATGAGGTTTAATCCTCTGATTTTAAGTGTCTCAACCTTGTTTTTAAGCTTAACCAACCACGAAAAGTGTTGTAAGCATTTAGGACATAGGTTTGAGATGAGTTAGACTCAAGTTTGATAAGTATAAACAAGTTTTTGAATAACATAAAACAAAACAGAAAGTTTTGGTCCTTTTTAGGGCAATTCCAAGCATGATTTCTCCAAGGAAAAACCAAGGAATCAAACCCAAGGATATAACAAAGCAATAGGAAAAAGAACCAAGTGATTTGGTTGAGAAATGAGCAAGTTACACTCACTTTAGTGAAGATACATGAATCTGTCCAAAAACTCAGATTCTCAGCTGATTAGAGAGTAGTTTAGTGAAGATTTAGGAGTTGTGAAAGTGTAGAAAGGGTTGGAGAAGGTGGGTATTTATAATGGAAGAGTTATAAGGTGATTGGAGGTGATTAGAGGTGGATTAAAGGGGATTGGGTGAGTTTGGAGAATTGGATTTCGTGCACAACAGCTCAAGAAACACAAGTCTGCCGAAACAAGGGGCTAGCGTGACGCGAGGGACCTTGGCGTCACGCGGCGCCCTAGTTCTGTAACGCCCGGCTCTTTTGTACTTTCCATTTATAGAAGGTTTTGTTCGTATTTCTATTTTTGGAAACTTTGTATTCTTGTAATCGTTCCCTTCTTTGTAATCATTGTCAAACCGAGACTTGGATCATTAATGAAGCTTCTATTTTGTTACATCTATGTTATACGCATTCTATGTATACTCGTATGTTCGATTTGGTGAATCAATCTATGTTTAATCGTGATTCTTGGAAACTATGTGCGAAACTTGTAATTAATCTGAACTTATGCATGGAACGTATTTTGAACGAGAACGACACTTGAATGGATACTTATACGCTTGTTTATACTTGGTTTATACTTATCATACTTAATCGTATCTTAAACAATGCCTTTATGACAAATATGGCCCTTAAAATACCTTAATCGCATCAAACACACAACTTTAGGGGCCAAATTGTAACTTTTGAAAACTTATATCCGGAACATTAAAGGCGCGCGGCCCGCGTGGACTTACCCTGTCCCCTTACACGGCTCGCATGGGCTTCAGATTGCAGAAAACACATTCAGCTGCGTTTTGACGCGATTTTTGCACGAAATCCTAAGTTCTAACACTCCCCAATCACCTCTAATCCACCTCTAAACACCTCCAATCATGCTCAAACTCTTCCACTATAAATATACACCTTCTCCAAGCATTTCTACACTTTCAACACTCACAAATCACTCCAAATTCACTCTCAATTCAGCTGTAAATCTGCATTTTCGGACAGATTCATACTCTTGCACAAAAGTGAGTATAACTTGCTCATTTCTTAACGAAATCACTCGATTCTTCTTCCTACTTGCTTGGATAATCATGGGGTTTGATTCCTTGACTTCTCCTTGGAGAAATCAGACCTGGAATTGCTCCGAAATTGTCCATAAACTTTCTGTTTTGTTTCAAGTTCTTCAAAAGTTTGTTTAAACTCATCCAACTTGTGTCTAACACATCTCAAGCCTATGTCCTAATGCTTACAACCTCTCTTATGGTTGGTAAAGCTTAAAAACAAGGTTGAGACACTATAAATCAGAGGTTAAAACCTCAAATACTTTCTGTTTTATTAGGGTATTTCACCCACAAGTCATGTTCAAGCTTGGTTCTTGATGAGAAGTGATTATGGAACAACTTGGGTTGTTCCAACATAAAATCCTCACATGATTTGATGATTTCTCTTTAGTTAGATTGTTTGTATTATTGTACTAAACCTAGTTCGTGACCCTCCTTGGTTGTCTTTACATCAAGTGAAGTGGTGAACATTCAAGGGGTCCCTAAATGGGAGCATGTTCTTCCTACCCCATACATGACATTCATGAATGACTCGAGGTGCCTAAACGAAGATCTTAATCTTCTACCTCCTACTTGAAATATTGAACTTAATAATATGTAATACCTAAATATATATATACACACACATTCGAACCTTTAATATTAAACTTGTGTTTATATGTTAAGGTAGTAGAATGACATCTAAGACCTAACACTCCAAGTATGATTCTAATGGGCTTACTACCCATGAAATACAATATAACCCTAGTGGTTACGTAGTGTCATATAAGAGTATAAGTCAAGGATGATTATTTTGATATCCTACTTTATGCTATGTTAAACTCCAAATTTTAATCTTCTGTTATACGCCAAACTCACACACCTACGTTTCCTTGTGTAGAAGGACTAGGTGCTCCAACTTAATCCATCCACCAAACTCGCTCGCGGGATTTTCAAGTGGGAAAGCTTGCAACCACCGTGAGTATACTTGAACCCATTTTTACTTTTAAACACTTTGGGTGCAACATGTATTCTATATTAAACGCACGTGACACTTGAAACTTATTTGAAACATGCTCTATCCTTTTAAACATGAAACATGAAACTTGTGATACTTGAGACTATTTTGTGCTATGTGAACGTTTAATCCTTGTGTGTAGTTCCGCCTTAACAATGGTAGCGCTATAGGGGTAATGGACCTCCCCGTTAGTCTTTGGGGTATTGTTAGGAGGAGACATATTAACCTCCCGTGAAACTTTGGGTTAGGTACTTTAACGCATTGGAAACTTGGGCTATCACTTGGACTGCGTAAACTAGCATGGTTGAAACTATTTTAATATGTTCATGTTGGATACGAGTTTTTATTCTATTATGCTATGTAGACAAACTTGTATACTCGCTCTTTGCTTTTGCATTGAAACTCTATTTTAATACATGTTGCAGGTTGATTATTGAAGTATGGATGATTGATGAAACAAGTTTAGGGTGGACTAGATACACACCTAAATTTATCTATCTTTTTTTTGTTATGTTATTTGTTGGAACAATGTTGTTATTTCTTTTGAATTTGTATGACATTTAGTTTTGAAATGAAATTTGAATTTAATTAAATATTGTCACAAAGTGTTATGACGTCTCTAGCAATCTTTACACACTTGTCTCATCCCGATGTTTCCGCCATCGGTTGGGGTGTGACAAGTTCTGGTAAGTTTCATTATGTTGCACTTTGACCCCCTGAAGTTTATATTTGATTCTTTTAGGTGCAAGTTTGAGAGTTTAGGGACTTGTTTGGTCATAAAAGCATAGTATAACGTGTAATCAAGTACGATGATCATAATCAAAGTATATTTAAGCGTATAAGTGTCATAACCAAGTATCGTTTACGTTCAAAACACGTTCCATGCATAAGTTTAGTTTAATTACAAGTTTAGCATATAGTTTCCGAGAATAACGTTTAAGCATCAATTGATTCACCAAATCGAACATACGAGCATATATAGAGTGCGTACAACATAAATGTAACAAAATACAAGTTTCATTAATGATCCAAGTCTCGGTTCAGCAATGATTACAAGGAAAGAACGATTACAAGAGTACAAGGTTTCCAAAAATAGAAATACGAACAAAACTTTCTATAAATGGAAAGTACAAAAGAGCCGGGCGTTAGACATCAAAATATGTAATTTTGATAGATAACAAGTGTGTGTAAGGATATACAAAAAGCAAATTACAAAAAATAAAAAGAATGATAGCAAGGTTCTCATCATTTTCTTCCGGGTCAAATACGTTTGAAAGCCACTAAATGTAGCAATGTTATCACCAAGCCTTCTGATTGAGTGATAGCCCCATGACTTTCCAAATGAGAGATTATATGTTATAGTCTCGTTTGGGACAAAATTTATGTGGCAATGTTGCATTCATTGCCTCATTAACTTATATTTAATAATTTATAGAAAATTACGTCTGATATTATTACTTTTGTTAATTAAAAGATTATTATTGTTAACGTTAGAGTAACAGTCTTGGTATTCGTTTTTAACACCATGTATATGCAAATTATATAAATAACAATTCACAAAACCAGTTTCACTGTAGCAAATATATTTTCATCTTCGATTTTTTTTTCTTTTCTTTTTGATTTTGTTGGTGCATATTTCGTACGTCTGCCACTGTACGAATAGCTAGATAGAGCGTGTTATAGCAACCCTCCAAAATAATTCTGACACCCTAAAAATATTTAAAATGTCCCAATACGTCCTAAAATACACCCTGTGACCGGGCAAGGCTACGCCCCTAGACCCCCTACGTCGCAGGCCGCGAAAGCCCTGCCTTCCTTCGTCGCGGGGCGCGACGCCCTCTATGATCAGCCCTATAAATAGAGAGTTTCGGCTTTCATTTTCAGTCGTTCAAACACACAATTCTCTCTCTAATTATACCCAGGCATTATACCCCCTAATTAACGAAGTTCTGCCTCGTTGTAAGTATCATAACCCCCGGTTACGTATTAGATACGCTGCCCGGTTGATCTAGGGTTCCGTAACGGCTATCGTGGTTCTGCCCGACGTAGTCGTTGGAATTCCGTCTCGGGGAGGGTATTACTAATGTAAATATTGGGTTATTATACTAACGCGTGTGCATTTGTGCAATTAATAAATAATCACCAGGAAATCCCAAAGAAAAACCCTAAGACAGCAATGTGAGTAATCTCCTTTTTGTAAACTGTTTTTACAAAACCTCAATTGTTTTAATTTATATTTAACAGTGATTGAGTATTTGTATTCTACAATTATCGTCGGTATGTTGGGGTTTTGTATACAAAATTTGTTACTACACTGTGAGTAGTAATATGACCACAAGTCGGGTTGACAGTACCGTGGGTGGTAATTAAAGTAGATGGAAACAAATGTAATTGCGCGACCGCCCTCAATACTGTAAAACGGTTTTACATGTCTTGATTGAACTGGGATTCACTCACCAGTATTTCCCATTGACAAAATGTTTTTAAACGTGTTTCAGGTAACAAAATGTGAAAGTCAAATAAAAGCCAGCTGGACAGCACTGAAGGCTTGAAAAAGTGGCTATAAGGTTACCTAAAATAAAGAGATGTTTTATTTAGATAAAATAGGATTTATCCCTATAAAATGTGTGTACTTGAAACTTGGGATTTTTCCCATGTATTTAATATTATAAAAGCGTGGTATTTTACTCTGATAAAATATTTCCTAACTACAGTCCTGATGTAAATTCCGCTGCCAAATTGATAAACACCGATACCACTGAAACTGGCCACGGCCGCCCGTTCCCGGGTAGAATAGGGGACGAGGGTTGCGACACGTGTGTTGAATATTGTATAGAATAGGGTGAAATCCAGTACAAAACCAAGGTATTGTGATGTAATAGTGCCTTCGTACGAAGCCAGGAGTAGCTTCGTACGAAGTCACTCATAGTGGTTTGTACTGATGTTATCCAAGACCAAGCTGGGTTCATACGAAGCCAGAGGTAGCTTCGTACGAAGCCGTGATGCCTATATATATGGGTGCTTGGGTCTTGTGTTGGTTATGCTTTTGGTCCCTGAGGGGAAATGTTGTCCAACTGGTCTCGCGGTGCTGTAACGTTGGATTATCAATAAGAGACCAGATTATAAGTGACTGCTCGGTGTTCTATTCTATCTTCTATTCATTTCTTACCGCTTATTACCACCGAACACGTCATTTCAGGACCAAAGCTCCGTCAAACTTGTCAGATCATGTTTTCAGAGTTGGTACCAGAGCTACGATACCGATTCAATCGATCTAATAGTCGGTTGAAGCACCTACGCTCAATATTTTTGGAGGAGTAGTGAGTGTTGACGTTAAACATCGAATAAACATCAAACTGAAGGTCAATTCATGGATGGAATTCAAAATTGAAGACATCATTCTCATCGGAATTGATTTTCGCACAATCCTGTGAAATTTCATCATGAAATTCGCAGAAATAAAGATTCTGGATCGAAATTTGTGTTCGATATGTGTTCTTGGTGACAACAGCTCAGCTTCGTACGAAGGCAGGGCTTCGTACGAAGGGACAACTTGATACTTTTATATTTGCTGAGTTCGTACGAAGGTACCACGGGCATAATTGTCATATTTTTCATGGCTTTGTATGAAGGGACCATGGTGCTAAATGTCAATTTGATCTAGAACATGTTAGTGCAGAATGTCTATCTCCTTCATCAATCGGAACCATAGCTGAAATAGAAGTAAAATAGGCTTTATGTTGTAATTAGTAGTAAAAAGGCAAGGTGGCATTATTGTAAATAAGGGGAAATCCCTTATAACCTTGTGCCTATAAATAGGAGCCTTAGGGTTTAGATTTAGGACTTTTGCCACATTAGAGCTTGGAGAGCTAGGTGCTTAGAGAGAGAAACTAGAGAGAGAAAGTGGCAAAACGTGATTCACGGAGCTTGTACTCGTCAGATTATCAATAGAATCACTGATTAGTGTACGTCTCATGTGTTCGGTCACGCACGTTCATGGATTCCGCACATCGAACGTGTCGTCACGCAATCGATTCGGAGCGAAAACCGGACCTACAATAGGTCCGGTTTTCACTCCGAATCGATTGCGAAACGACCGTGCGACGTGCGGAATCCATGCACGATCGAGACCGAAACACAAAACTGTACTAAATCTGTGATTCCATTGATAGATATGAAAGTTGTACAAACCTTGAATTACCTACTTGGAGCACTTTCTCTTGAAGTGTCCTTTCTGTTTGCATTTGAAACAGGTAACTTTTGCCTTATCAAAACCCTATTTCGAATCACTAGATGCCAAAGACGATCTTCCAGTGATCTCCATGAATCGTTGTGCTCTCCTCATCGTGCTAGCCATGCACCATTTAATATCCATTAGCTTCATCTCCTCTGGATCGATCTGATCATAATCTTCTTTTGTCATTTTAGGGTTTCCAACTTTTCCCGCGATTAGACTTTCGTACAATTCCAGGATGGATGCTAAGAACACCATTTGTTGCTTGACAGCTTCAGCATTCAGATTTTGATAGTTTTTCAGATCAATGGCGATATTGCAATGGACTATGTTTTGATTTGAAGAATTTGAATCAAATGAATGATAGCCCGGATCTCTTGATGAACTCTGCTGAGGTGAAACCTTTGAGCTTTCAGCACTAAATCCCGAATTTGACTTTTGCTCAAACATGTTTCCTCTGTAATATAGCTCCACATTCTGTTGGTATGTTTTGACTTTGTTTGTTTTTCTCGTCTCCAATTCATGACTTTCAAGTCTTTCAATCAACAAGTCGATTGTAAGATCCTCAGACTTGATCGTATTTTTCAACATCAAAGCGTAATATTGCCAATCCGGGTCGTCTGGCAACGAGTCAAACAATTTATCGACTAACTCTTCTTGAGAGTATACAACCCCATGTCTTGCCAATTCTAATTTCAAGTGCCCAAATCTCTCAATCATTTGACAAACTGATTCATTTTTAAAACAACCAAATAAATCATACTCTTTTCTAAGCAATTTCTTTTTGTTCTTTATGATTTCGTCACTTCCCAAACACTTTCTTTCAAGAGCTTCCCATAATCCCTTAGATGTTTTCTCATTTTCAAGCAGTGAGATAATGTCTTCTCTTACCGATTGATGTAACAATGTGATCATTTTATTTTCAGCTACAAGATTTTTAACATCTATTTCTGTGAACTCTTTTTCATTTACTAACTCTCCTCCCTCTTTTACTGGTTCTGTATATCCATATTTTAATTTTAACCAGCTTTCAGGAGCGAAAGCTTTTACCCAACCCTCAAACCGATTTTTCCACCAATTATAATCTTCAATTTTCATTAGTTTTGGCGGTTTCTGTTGGCTTCCATACAGACTATCAAACTTCAAATGATCTGAGATTTCCTTCGAATAATTTTGTCCTCGGATACAACAAGAAAATCAGAAAAGAGTTCTGATAATCCAGTTTGCTCATCAAAGACTGACAAATCAAGCAAACTGAGTTCATCAGATACAAATTTGAGGACAGACAGGTTAAATAAGAAAGAAAAAGTTCCTGACGATGAATTTGTTTCTTTGGAAGCAAAGGAGCCACGTGTTGGCGATGAATCTGACTCATTAAAGTCAGACAAGCCACATTCAGGCAATGATTCTGGTTCGTCAAAACCAGAAGAGCCAAGATTTGAGGTAAAATTGTCAAAATCACCCAAGGCTGGTCAGGCTTGGGTGAATCTGTTTAAATGAAAACCTGACTTGCCGGAGTTCCCAGGTTGGTAAGTGTGGAACAGGTATCGGCATCTTTCTTGAGAAATTCACAGGTTGGTAACTGTGACATTTTGAAGTTCAAAAGACTAATCAAGGACATTAAGTTGTACTTGATTTATCTTTCCGACAAGTGATTAAAGGAAAAAAATGTGATAAAACAACCCCAAGTTTGTGAAAAGACAAACAAAACTAATTTTCCGGAAAACCATTTTGATTAAAATAAACTTAAGTGTTTTGAAATCATAATGGGAAAATAGTTTGTTGTCAGGGGGAGTTCTGATTGTTTAAGCTGAATGAATGGCGAATTGAAGCGATTCGATATCAGTTTGTCATGTTATTTGTACAGTCTATTGTTTTCAAATTTTCCCGGAAAATCAAAATTGAAACATATTTTGATTTTAGGGGGAGTAAGAAAATTTTTAGAAATTTTGAAAATTTGAAAATACAAAAACATGATAAAACCAGAAAATGCCAAAAACATTAAAAATTCAAAAATGAGTTTTGTTGAGAAAAGAGGAAATGATAGTATATCAGTGGACTATCACAGCATGCTAAAGAAATGAAATGTCAAATGCAATAAACGATCTCACTAATGATGTGACGATAGGCTCAGCTAGACTAGTAGATTTGCGATAACGATACAAACTAAATGAAAAAGCCTAGTTCACGTGGGAAACATGGTTGAAAGCATAGTACTTAGTTTTGTCCTTCGTGATTGTGTACCTACTCAGTAATCGTTGAATGCTAAAAGAGCATAAAAACCGGTCAGTTTGTGAACTTTCACAACTTGCTGAAAAATTCGCTGTGATCGTGCATTTCTTTTTGCAAAGATTTAAACTTGTTTTATTTCTTTATTTTGTTTAAGCATTGGACATCCTCTGCGTATACGTGAGTATCGACCTGGATGTTATTGCCTAAACGTTCTGCTTTATTTTCTTTGGTGTTTCGTTTAAGCTTTGGATCACCTCTGCGTATACGGGAGTATCGACCTGGTGGTTAAAGCCTAAATAACTTCAACTTATTTTATTTTCTTATTTTGTTTAAACATTGGACTTTCTCTGCGTATACGGAAGTATCAACCTGATTGTTAATGTTTAAACATTCTGCGTTATTTTCGCACAAATCACAGTTGATGAAAGTTTAAAAGCATTACTTGAGTTAGTGTATTGCATGATGAGGGGATATGCTGAGATCATGGGGTCCATAAGAACTTAGTGCATAATTAATATACCTTAAACGTATCGGTAAGCATTTGGAAAGTTTTTAGATTGAGCTTAAGAGGACAACTATATCGTCAATCTACGTGAATCGTTTAGAACTTAAAATGATTAAAGCTTAACGGTGCTAGTGATTTGTCTCATGAACTGATATGATCCTCTTACACAAACTCACAAAAATATTATCTGTATATATTTCTTTACTGCTTTCCATTAAAAACAAAAATCCAAAAAGATTTTCGGAGTGTTTTAGCATAAAATTTTGAAAAATTCAAAAAGATTTTCGACAACTGATGTTGAAGAGCTGATATTCAAAATTCGAGTGCTAAACTTGATGAACAGGATTGGGAGAATATGTTGAAAACTTTGAATGTTATATACAAATGTTTTGAAAGATTGTGTGGATAGTTAATCAAGGTCATTCATTTGAACTTGATGTAACTATACAGTTTGATGAATAAATGATTTCTACCAGTAAGTTTCTTAAAATACCAACTGTTATAATTTGTGAAACTTATGTTGAGGTAGAGAACGTGCAGGTTAACCAGGTTTCAAATCCTGAGCAGATACAGAACAAAGCTAGGAATTTATCCTGAATTTGTGAATCAATGAAAGCCAGACTACGATCCCGACAGCTGAGTCTAAGGGGGAGTCTGAAGACGAGCTCAACGCAAACGAAAGCGTGGATTCAAAGAGCCAGGTATCGTTCCTGGAGGAGCTTGTAATCGGAAATCCAGGTGTCGATCCCAAAAGCACGGAAGCTTGATGAAAGGGGGAGCCTGAAGAAAAAGAGTCTAAGCGAGAGGGGGAGCAACGGAAGCTCGTAAACAGATCCACGGGGATTCAGTTTGAGAAAGAGGGAGTCTATGGTTGCTGATAACGTCAAACCTTCAAGAAGACTCAGAGAGAGAGAGAGAGAAAGCCAAGTCGCTACGAGTTTGACTACGGATTGACTGCGGCAATATCCAAGGGGGAGTCTGTTAGTGCAGAATGTCTATCGCCTTCGTCAATCGGAACCGTAGCTGAAATAGAAGTAAAATAGGCTTTATATTGTAATTAGTAGTAAAAAGGCAAGGTGGCATTATTGTAAATAAGGGGAAATCCCTTATAACCTTGTGCCTATAAATAGGAGCCTTAGGGTTTAGATTTAGGACTTTTGCCACATTAGAGCTTGGAGAGCTAGGTGCTTAGAGAGAGAAACTAGAGAGAGAAAGTGGCAAAACGTGATTCACGGAGCTTGTACTCGTCAGATTATCAATAGAATCACTGATTAGTGTACGTCTCGTGTGTTCGGTCACGCACGTTCACGGATTCCGCACGTCGAACGTGTCGTCACGCAACCGATTCGGAGCGAAAACCGGACCTACATTCTCAACCTAACAACATTCTTCGCGACCTCTCGCTTGGATGAGTTACTCTCTACCAACATTACTCGAGGAGCAATGGGCCATTAATATCACAGATATGAAGGTATCACAAGCACTGTCCTTAGAACCCGATACGACCGAGACCGGTTCCTAGTCGCGACAGTCGAATTTAGCCTACATTGACGGATATGCCGCTTGTTTCCCTAGACGACATCCAAATCTACTTCAAGAACTAGTAGGAATCCGAACGATATCTACGCCTTACCATGGAGCTCCTACAACACACACAACCTTATGTTTAGTTTCCATCGAACGACTTTTAACGTTGCGAAACCCGTTTTCCTTGATCATATGCTTAAACTCTCGTAACTCTAACTCGAAAGATTGCTCAGGAATCCGCATTTCAACAGTGGAAGGTGAAACTCTGTTGTATACCCATTCTTTCATTATCAGACGGCATAGACGATTTCGTTGTTTATAATGACGCGTCTATCCAAGGACTTAGTTTTGTGTTGGTGCAACGTGAGAAAGTCATTGCTTGCGCATCACGCCAACTCAAGGCTCACGAGAACAACTACACTACCCACAATTTGGAGTTGGGAGCAGCAGCGTTTGCACTCAAGATATGGAGACATTACTTATACGGTACCTGGTGCACCATCTACACCGATCACAAGCGTCTCCAGCATATCTTGGATCAGAGGGAGTTAAACATGAGACAGTTTTGATAGTTCAGACTCCTTAGCGACTATGAGTGTGCGATTAAGTATCATCCAGGCCAAGCCAACATTGTGGCTGACGCCCTCAGTCGTAAGAAAACCAAACCTAAGGGTGTACGTGTGTTACAGCTTACTATCCACTCCAGTCTTTCCACCCAGATTTATGACGCTCAGAGTAAAGCATTGAAAGAAGAGAACCTCCTAACTGAGTCCATGCGGGGCATGGCAAAGCAACTCGTATGCAAGGACGATGGTACTTACTACCTCATGGAACGTATCTGGGTTCTATCTTACGAAAACCTACAAGAGCGGGTGATGGGCGAAGCACCCAAGCCTCGTTACTCGATGCATCCTAGTTTTGACAAGATGCACCATGATCACAAGACTCTGTACTGGTGGCCCGAAACCATCAGGACTACTCCAACCCCCAGAAAGTCCAACATGGAAATGGGAGCAGATTTCCATAGATTTCATCACTGGCTTACCTAGATCTCAGCGAGTAAATAACGCCATCTGGGTGATAGCGGATCGACTAACTAAGTCTGCAAACTAAAGGCGATCAAGGAAACTGACAAGTTTTCTACACTCGCAGACATCTATCTGAAGGAAGTAGTCTCTAGGCATGGAGTGCCAACTTCTATCATTTCTGATCAAGACTCACGATTTGCATCTGATTTGTGGCCAGCGATGCCCAAATCTTTTGGCTCACGTCTAGACATGAGCACAATTTATCACCTTAGACGGATGGGCAGACTGAACGCACCATCCAGACTCTAGAAGACATGCTTCAAGCATGTGTTATCGACTTTGGTAACAGCTAGGAGAGACATCTACCCTTAGTGGAGTTCTCATACAACAATAGTTACCACACCAGCAGCAAGGCTGCTCTGTTCGAGGCTTTGTACGGACGGAAATGCCGATCACCTCTGTGCTTGGCAGAAGTTGGCGATACCCAAATCACTGACCCAGAATTCGTTATCGACACAACGGAAAAGATTGCCCAAATCCAACAATGAATGGCGGCAGCTCGTGACCGTCATAAAATCTACGTTGATAAGCGTAGGAAACCTTTTAAGTTCCAGGTTGGGGATCATGTGCTACTTAAAGTCTCACCTTGGAAAGGTGTGGTTCGCTTTGGCAAACGGGGCAAGCTTAATCCGCGTTATGTTGGACCTTTTGAAATCACTGAGAAGATCGGCAAGGTGGCGCACAGATTGAATCTGCCCGAAGAGCTCAGTGGTGTTCACGACATATTCCATGTGTCGAATCTGAAGAAGTGTCTGTCAGATGAGACCCTCATCGTTCCTTTTAAGGAACTCACTATCGACGACCAGTTACGTTTCGTTGAGGAACCGGTGGAAATTATGGACCGGGAGATCAAGACCCTAAAACGTACCAGAATACCTATTGTTCGAGTTCGTTGGAACTCCCGTCGAGGCCTAGAGTTCACTTGGGAACGAGAGGACCAGATGAAACGTAAGTACCCCCAGTTGTTCAAGAAAGGTGAGTCCAGTACTCAAGCTACTTCGGAATTTCGGGACGAAATTCCAAACCAACGGGGGGATGATGTGATACCCCAAGAAAATGCACAACACAGCTAGCTTCCTCAATGACTACGTGCTAAATTTCAGGATGAAATTTCTTTTAACTTGGGGATGATGTGACAACCCGTAACTTCGAGGTAAAACAACAACTATTAATTTCGCATTTAAAAATCAATTTACATATACTCATCTTATTCGGTGAATTAATTTTATAATCATTTAATTTATAGTATGCAAACGTGTAGTCGAAACCAAATCAATATTGTGTTGAATCAACCCGAACTGCCCACTCACGAAACCTAAGGCCTTGGAGGTCCAAACCGAAATTTGTATACTACATATTATCATTACTAATATATTATATAATTATATTAGTTGAGTGGTTGTAAAATAAAGAAAAAAAAAAGAAAATATAAAGATAACGTACAACATGTATATCCAATAAAATTCTCAAAACCCCATAGCCACTTTTACCTCCTAATATGCCCACATTTGTTAGTGCAGTATGTCTATCGCCTCCGTCAAGACAGTTCGTAGCGGAAACAGCTTAATATTAGACTTTATATTATAATAATTAGATAGAAATAGCAAGGTGGCATTTTGGTAATTAATGAGAAGTCTCATTAATTCCAAGGCCTATAAATAGGAGGCTTATGCCTTAGTTTAAAGACTTTTGCCATTTGGAGACTTGGAGAGCTTAGAGGCTAGAGAGAGAAAGTGGCAAGGTGATTCACGGTTCTTGTACGATTTCAGATCTATCAATAGAATCACGTTTATAGTACGTTCTCGTGTGTTCGGTCACGTTCGTGTACGGATTCCGCACGTCACATGTTCGGTTCACAATCGTTTCGGAGTCGAAAACCGATCCTACAACACTTTTAGTCAGTTCAACCGCCACCCCTTTATTCATTTACCCATGTGATTTGCAGCCCAACTTTAATCCCTATTTCAGCCCAACTTAAATCCTAAACCGTCCAACATCAGTTCTTTTATATTAAGTTACGTATTGCATGTTTCTCATATATCCCCTTAAGCCAAACCCTAACTTGCAACATACTTTCCCTCTCTTGAGCTAATGTGGACAAATCAAGCCAAGGACTCACCCCCCTCTTGATCGCTAGGTATGTAGCTATTAAGTTTTGATTATAGTTATTACGGTTTACATAAGTTTTCGTTGTTAAAACTCTTAAATCTCGGCTGCGTTTTATGTTTTATGATGATGATATGAGTTGCTTGTGATATTACCATAAGTTCATGCATGTTGTTGGTTGTAACACTTGAAACTCGGCTCTGTTCTTATTATTATTAGCATGTATATTCGTTTTTTATGCTACATGTATTATTAAGGTTGCTAAAAATCCTGTAGTTATAGTTATAGTGGGTTGCGAGTTCTGTTAACTCTCAGATTTGGATTGATGGGGTTAAATCTGTTTGGTAATAATAATTAGTGTTATGTGATTTAATTGATGATGAGAACCTGCTGATATACATGTTTATATGTCGTTGGGTGCACTAGACAATGATTTGCGGGATCGAGAAACGTAAACAGCAAGTTGTCCAACAGTTACAGCCGACTTTACTCGGCTATAACGGGGTCATAATTTAACTAAATCTAGGTTTTCTCGAGTCTGTAACGTGTTATTTTGAAATACGTTTCAAATGGCACTGGAATCATATTTTTTTGAGGTCGTTTGCTATTTTTAATGGTCCGTTTTGTACAGCATCAAAAGCTGCGTTTTTACTGCAGAAAATTTGTGTTATGTTTTTCATCATAACTTGAAATATGTGTAGAATTAGGTCATGAAATTTGTACTGTAGATAGCCACTGATGTCGTTGTAATTCTCCTACTGCAATTTCGTCAATCGGACTTACGATAAATTTTAAATGAATTTTTACGTGGACTACAGTCAGAATGTGACGAATCTGATTGCAGCCCGGTAAATGATTTTATAAAATAATTGGTAACAAAATGGATCGCGAGATTTTTACACAATAATATTTGGATCGTTTAAGACACTCTGTAAACATTTGGGAATTTTGGAATAAGTTAACTATTTTATTAAAATGCCCAAAAACAGCCCAGTTTGGGATGTTAAAGCTGAAACGACGTAAGTAGTAATTTGCGTGTCTAAATGTCGGGTAGGTTATCTGAGAATGATCTAACGTGTTAGATGTCAATGAAAGTGTTTTGTGCAATATCGTATTCTTGCTTTTTAATGGTTATAGACGGGATGTTTATATGGGCATGAACTGTTAAAGTGAGTGCGTGTTATGTGATAGATGCGTGTAGGAACTTTGTGTTTTATTTAAAACCATTAACAAACTAAATGGTAATCATATTGGGACGTGATTGACCAACCCTGACCGTTACCTAATTTTAAGAGTCAAACCGAGCAACCAAAGGTGAGTTCACACTTTCCACAAGGCATGGGATTCCCGGTGGTTTGGGAATGGGTTAAGTATACTAAGGAAACCTACATATTCTCCTTGGGTAGAATGCGTACTCCCACTGTCACACCCTAACTTTTGCGGAAGTGTGGTTATTGGTGTGACAACTTAATACCATAGCATTCAATCATAACAACGCTATATGATAAAAACATGAGATGTTCATCCATTAATTAAGTTTAGAAAATTACCACAACATACTTGTCTTGAAAACATCGACACCAAATTATGTTACAAACCACGACATGTTCAACTTAGTTCATAAAGACTCCACAAAAGACTTTAAATAAAACCTGAGTTTAGAAATATGTATCCCGTCCAGGAATAGGATACACCCCCTAAACTCAACAACCATGGTTGACATCTTTTATTCACGACACAGCTTGAAGACACATGCATACACCTGCCAGATCCACTAGTTCCCTGAAATATATGTAATTTGAAAAACATCAACAAAAGTTGAGCGAGTTCATGTGTATGTGTATGTGTATGAATAAACCTTTAAAGTATGTCTGTATGTATGTATGTCCCTGGTATGTAGCAATAAGAAAAAACAGATCACCAATGGGTTGCAAAGCCAATGGTATGTGTGAAATGGTGCAGGAAAACTCAAACCTAGCAAATTTGCACCGGGCCTCCGGCTGGAAGACATAGTCACCCTATGGGCCACCCTGGTCACCATGGGTGTGGGCTCGCTACACCCAAATAGATCTATCACTCATGTCCCTAGGTTCTACAACGAGGATTAATGGCCTTAAGTGTTATACCCACCTTTCACAGGATCAAGAAGTAAACCCTCCTTAAGCTATCCATACCATGTATAAAACGTTTGTAATAATTGTAACATGTATTTCACCCCCGAAGTATAAAAGTGAAAACAGTTAAAAGAAAAGGGGGACATGAACTCACAGTATTGCGTCTTTAGAATCGTAACCCAAATTTCCTCAGCGAACACGACTCCCTACAATGTACTAATGTCTATTAGATGAACGGGTCGTGCCTTGCCTTTGCATTTATATTTTTGAGCTACATTTCTTATGTTCCCAATATTATTCCAAGTTATAATCACTTGTTAAAATATTAATTATTTTAACTTTAAATTATATAAATTTTGGAATAATTGTTTAAACACTATTTCTGTATTAATACTTCTCAAGTACTTATTTCCGTACTTCCTTCCCAAGGATGGGGGGTATCTTATACATGTATTCTTGGATAATATATTAAGTCTAACTTAGAAAATATATTTAACTCATTTTGTCCAAAAATAACGTATTTCAGGAAAATATATATTTTTCTCAAAATCATATATTTTCCAAATATTCTAGGAAAAATATATCTTTACCTTCCAAAAATAATATATTTTTCTCCTTGTCAAAATATGATATAACTTTGTAATATTTACAAAAATCATATTTTCACTTCTTCCGTTTCCAAAATAATATTTGCCAAAAATATACTTATAAGAGTATTTTCCGGAATATTTTGTAAGTTACGTTTTTGCGTTTGGTTTCACAATATCAAGTGCGTAACTTATGTATTTATCCCGTGAGATTTTTGATATTATTTTGGGATTTGTAAGTTCTTGGTATTTGTAGGTTATATTATTTTACCCTAAAATAATATAACTGTTCAACAAAGTATACAAATATTCACACATGTGTCTTTAATATAAATATATATTCTAAATATATATTTATCCATTTTTATTTACAAAAACCAACCTCCAATATTTGTATTTTTGTAACAAGGTTTATGGCAAAGTTTATATTGAAAAACATAGTTTAAAAGATACTTGTAAATGTTTGTTTAGAAAATATTTTCTAAGTGTTTGTATTTTTTGAAAATTTTGCCATAGTTTCCTTTGAAAATGGAGGTGTCCATGCTATTTAAGCATATCATTTTCTTGTCGAAAATCAACACACAATAATCAACAATCAACCTTTAAACAACTTATACTTACCAAGAGCAAAAACTATTCAATTTACATATCAACATGAACTTGATCTGTCACAAAAACTTGTAGTAACTTGGTAAAGTGGTTAGTGGGTTTAGTTACCCTTTAAAGTGTGTTTATTCCTTTCAAAATCTCATTCTTAAAGAAACTAGGTGTTTACAACTTGTAATCACATTTTACAAAAATGCTTATTTATTAGATCTTCTTGTTTCATAAGTTTTTATGCACTTGTTTTTCCACTAAAAATAGTGTAGGTTTAAGTAAGAATCAAGTTCTACTAGAAATCATATTTTTGAACTTGGTTCTTTTGGAAAATAATTCATAAATCTTGGATCCATAAGTTTACTAGATTACTTTGATTATTGTTTTAAATAAATCATTTTATGCATCAAGTTCATGTCTACACAAGAAGATGATTATCTTATATTGTCACATAATCATCCTCTCACTTGCTAGATCATGTGTTCAACCACAATCTAGCAAGCTCCATATGATGATCAACATCATATTCTCAAGAAAACAATAAACAAGTATTATACATACACTAAACAACTTTATTTCATCAAGATATCATCATATGTTAAGCTTTTGTTCAAGATTCATGTTCATGTCTTTTAATGTTCTTGAGATTTACAACATACTACATCTTTTAACCAACTAAAATAGAAGTAAACAAAGGTTACAAGGATCTTACTACTAGCTCTTAGCTAGGCAACAACACAAGATGAATATGGAGTGGATAAAAGCAATTGATGGAGGTCCTTCAAGATCAAAGAGTTCCAAGCTTCATAAATCACCCTTGAACACCTTTATGAGTATGTAGATTGAATGAAACTTGAATGATGATGATGGTGATGTGGAGGTGGGTTCACGGCCGAGATGAGAGGGAGGAGAAGGAAGAGAGTGGTGGTGAGTTGGTGTTGTGAAGATGAAGTGAGCCTTGATTAATTTATAACCATCTAAATACATTACCCATTGGTTCTTATGTTACACAAGTACACAACAAATCTAATCATATCTAAGCAAGATCAATCAAGAGATTTAGGAAGATTATGCAATCTTTGAGGGTGGGGTCCTTGTGACCGTAAATACCAGGGGGGGTTAAACGTAAGTTTAAATGGTAACTTATGTAATTAGTTGGAGGTTAAGTGTAATGTCTAGTGTTTTAAGTGTATGATGCATTATATAGTGTGTTAGGGTGTTCGGGGACCATAACTAGCCAAGAAATAATAAAGCAATGCTTCTAGCAATATTTTGGTGTTCCGGGTAATGTCCGGTTGTTCGGTTAGATACCAATTCGTTAAAGTGCCAAGCTTTACCGTTTAGTGTTCATTAAGTACCCTTTGTGACACTTTTAATTCCTGACACTTAGGAAAGCATACAGGACCATTTTGCCATATTTTTGCATGTTACTAGTTTATTAAAATGTTGCACTTGCTGAAATATGCAGAATTCTGCACTTTTAATGGGTTTTAGGCACTTTCCGGCACTTAAACTATTACCTAGTGTCGCAGTTTTATGGTCCTTACTTACCTACACTCCATACTAGTGTAGTACCTTGTCTCTGGCTCATACTGGGTCTCAAAACACTGTCTGTCTATGTACTGACATTGTCAGTATATTTCTGAGTTATCCGCTAACTGTGCTACTGTGCTTTGTGCATCATGTATGTCAATAAGTTTGTATGTAAGAATGATGTGACAACATGAAATGTGATGCACATGTATGTATGATGTAGTAATCAGGAAACAGTTAATTATTATTCAGCACAGTCATTAAGCATTAATCACAATTAATTAATTGTACGGATGCCTGGATTTATGAGGGTTGTCACATTCTCCTCCTGTTAAGAAAATTTCGTCCCGAAATTTTAGTTCTGCTACTAGATGCAGGGGTCTTGGGGAACAAATGTGGATATTTTGCTTTCATGCGATCTTCACGCTCCCAAGTGAACTCTGGGTCGTGCCGCGCGTTCCAACGAACCTTGACGAGTTTGACACTACTCTGTCGCGTCTTGTTAACCTTCCAATCAGTAACCTCAACAGGTTCTTCAGTAAAGTGGAGTGTGTCGTCAATATGAACTTCTTCGGCAGGAATGACAATTGTTTCTTGAGTTGGACTCTTTTTCAGATTAGATACATGAAATGTATCATGAACGCCATTCAGCTCTGCGGGTAGATCCAACTTGTAAGCTACAAGACCAATCCTCTCCAGGATTTTGAACGGTCCAATGTATCTTGGGTTCAACTTCCCACGCTTCCCAAAGCGTGCTACACCCTTCCAGGGTGAGACCTTTAACAAAACCATATCTCCTACCTCAAACTCCAGAGGTTTCCTTATTCGTTCCGCAAAACTCTTTTGACGATCACGAGCCGCCTTGATGCGCTCTCAGATCTGGAAAATCTTGTCAGTCGTCTCTTGAACCAATTTCGGGCCAACAAGCTGTCTATCACCCGTGTCAGCCTAGCATAACGGTGGTCGACACTTGCGTCCATAGAGAGCTTCGAATGGTGCGGCTTGAATGCTTGCATGATAACTGTTGTTGTATGAAAATTCTACCAAGGGTAAGTGAGTGTCCCAACTAACACCCAAATCCATTACGCAAGCTCGCAACATGTCTTCCAATGTTTGAATCGGTCATTCGCTCTGGCCGTCTGTCTGCGGATGGAAGGCAGTACTTAGATACAACTGAGAACCAAAGGCTTCTTGGAAGGATTGCCAAATCCTTGACACAAACCTTCCTTCTCTATCAGAAATAATTGAGAGAGGCACTCCATGCCGTGCAACAATCTCTCTCAGATACAGGTCAGCAAGCTTGCTCTTGTTGTCTTTTTCCTTGATTGGCAAAAAGTGTGCAGATTTCATTAAACGGTCTACGATTACCCAAATCATATCGTGACCTCTTGGTGTCTTTGGCAACTTTGTTATAAAATCCATTGAAATCTGTTCCCATTTCCACTTGGGTATTTCCGGTTGTTGCAGAAGTCCTGAAGGCTTTTGATATTCGGCCTTTACCTTGGCACAAGTTAAACACTTGCCAACATACGTTGCAACATCGCCCTTCATTCTTGGCCACCAATAAAAATCCTTTAAATCTTGGTACATTTTGTTCGATCCTGGATGGATCGAGTACCGTGACTTGTGAGCTTCATAAAAAATAACGCCTCTCAAACCACCAAATAGAGGAACCCAAATTCGTTTTATGAAGCACAACTCTCCTTCCTTATTTGGTATCAACTGCTTCGCCATCCCACGGAGATATTTGTTCACCAGATTTTCCTTTTTAAGAGCTTCTCTCTGCGCGGAACGAATGTGCAATGAGAGGTCCGTTTGTATGATCATTTCCAAGGCCCTAACCCTTATGGGCTTGATTCTTTCTTTCCGACTCAGGGCATCGGCGACCACATTCGCCTTCCCTGGGTGATACTTAATCTCACAATCATAATCGTTTAACAGCTCAACCCATCGTCTCTGTCTCATGTTAAGCTCTTTCTGATCAAATATATGTTGCAGGCTCTTGTGATCAATATAGATTGTGCATCGCGTACCATACAAGTAATGTCGCCAAATCTTCAAAGCAAACACCACCGCGCCTAATTCCAAATCATGCGTGGTGTAATTTTTCTCGTGAACCTTCAACTGGCTGAAGCATAAGCTATAACCTTCTGACGCTGCATTAATACACATCCCAAACCTTGGCGCGAGGCATCGCAATATACCACGAAGTCGTCAGTGCCTTTGGGTAGAGATAAGATCAGTGCATCGCAAAGCTTGTTCTTTAACAACTGGAAAACTTCTTCTTGCTTGTCTCCCCATTCGTACTTCTTGTGTTTTTTAGTGAGGGAGGTCAATGGTTGAGCGATTTTTGAAAAATCCTCAATAAATCTATGGTAATAACCAGCCAAACCTAGGAACTGACGAATCTCGGTTGGCGTTTTCGGAGTCTCCCAATTCTTGATTGTTTCGATCTTTGTGGGATCCACATGAATTCCATTTCCGTTAACCACGTGACCAAGAAACTGAACTTCACATAACCAGAACTCGCACTTCGAGAACTTCGCGTATAATTTCTCCTTCTTAAGCAGCTCCAAGATGGCTCTTAGATGTTGGTCATGTTATTCCTTCGTCTTTGAGTAAATCAGAATATCATCAATAAACACGATCACAAACTTATCTAGGTAGGGCTTGCAGACTCTGTTCATCAAATCCATAAACACGACTGGCGCGTTTGTCAACCCAAACGGCATAACCAGGAACTTGTAATGTCCATAGCGAGTCCTAAAGGTCGTCTTTGGAATACTCTCCTCTTGAATTCTCAACTGGTGATAACCTTATCGAAGGTCGATCTTGGAGTAAAAACTCGAACCTTGTAGTTGATCGAACAGGTCATCAATTCTTGGCAAAGGATACCGATTCTTAATGGTCAATTTGTTTAGCTCCCGGTAGTCGATACACATGCGGAAACTACCATCTTTCTTCTTAACGAACAAAACTGGAGCTCCCCAAGGCGAGAAGCTTGGTCTGGTGAATCCTTTATCCAATAGCTCATGAAGTTGCGTTGACAGCTCTTGCATTTCTGAAGGTGCAAGTCGATAGGGTGCCTTAGCTATAGGTGTGGCGCCTTGTCACACCCCGAATTTCCACGTATCACCGGGGGGCCCGGTGTGACATCTGTGTCACTTCAACCATCAAACAAATACCAAATCAATGAAATATTGTATTTCATACTTGGGATTTGTAAAAATATGTGTATCATTTGCACATATCAACTCTTGTTCGATTTCGGGCTCTAAATCGCTTTCTGGAAGGTTATGCGCGCACTGATGCGTAAATATAACCAGTTTAATGCAACAAATACTCCGGAATAGTGACATAGGCTTAACATACCCTAAATAACCTTTATATAACTTAGAAATAAGTTTTGGAAGGTTTGGTATGCCGAAATCAAGTCTATTCGCTTACAGGGACTAAATATGACAAACTACAAAAGTATGCCAATTTGAACTGTAACGAACATTCCGGAACATGATCATAAGTTAAACACATCCTAAACATCCTTTACATAGCTTAGAAATAGGCTTTGAGGTGTTCAGTGTGCTAAAATAAACTTTTTGGTCATTCAGGGACTAAAAGCGTCAAAAAGTGCACAAGTTTGCATTTTCGCGCATATTTTGCGTTCTGAATATATCCGGACATCCAAAAATTCATGTAATCATTAAAATATTATGTTTTAGTGTTTTGCATGATAAAATTTCATTCGTCGCTTAATTTGGATCGTTCTTGTGTTCGTTACGACTTCCGTCGTAATTAACCGAACAACGCAACCGTACAACCAAACGAACCGATATCCGAGATATTTTTGAGCATGTTTTGAGTTCCCTATACTTTAACTTCATTTTAGAGCCTTGAAATGAGGTTAACAGGGCTTAAACGTGTCAAAAATGAGCCGAAATGCAAGTTTCTGATGTGCAGGGACCTGTTTTGACAATCTGCCAATGTTGGCCAGGCGGCCTGCGTAAGCCAAGCTTAATTCTTACGCGGGGCGCAAGAGCCTGTCAGACAGAAACTTCAGATTTTGCAATCTGGGTCGAATTCAGGGGTTTTAATGCAATTTTGCAATACCATGGGCTAAATTTGATGGTTTTCTTGTGCCCCATTGTTTAGCAATACCATGGGCCCAAGTGGAGGGTCTAGATCGAAGCTAGTTTCCCGATAAACGATCCTAACGGTTCTAGCTCTCCTATAAATACCCACCTTCATTTCATTCATTCCTCACTTGAATTCTGAGATTTTCTCTAAGTTGGAGTGATTATCACTTCATACCTGAGAAATACTTGGAATTCAATCTTGCGGGGACCCTCTGTAAGTATTCTTTCGCGTTTTTCATTCGTTTTAGCATTAAAGTCAAACTGCGTTTGATTTTCTGCATTGACCAGTTTATGGTCAACGCGAAGTTCGTTTGAACTTCATAACGTAAGCGTAATCACGATGGTTATAGTCCCTAGTGACTATACCTACTGATTACCACGTTATCTAGGCTCAGTGACGGGTCGTAGTTTCGGCCAAAATACGTTTTCGCGTGTATTTTGTAACCAAACTACTCTAGGGTATTAAAACCGTTTGTTTTAATACCAAACCTGTTTTCTAACTTTACTAAACATGTTCTAGCATGTTTAGCTCGTCACTTTTAGATTTGTGCTTGTCTAGGGTCGTAAAGGTAAGCGATCTAAACAATCGCTTATGCTTACGAACCCGACCCATTTGGTCGATCTTTAGTATCCGACCAAACATATTAGGTGACCATAGTTGTATAGGGAATAACCTTCCGAGGTTATACCTTATGGTCACATCGTTTAAGTAGTTGTATGATAAGTAGTTCTTATGCCTTAGGAAAATTACCAAAATACCCTTTTTGCGCCAAAATTCACTTTAAACCTATGTAACATAATTTTTGACATCTAAACTGATTTAGCAATAATATTAAGCATGTTAAGGCATATCTTACTTGTCATAGGACTAGTTAAGCTTTCCGAACGTGTTTTACGCGAACGACGCGTTAAAGTAGCATAAGCTACCTAAACGGGTCATAATGGGTCATAAGCACTTAGGTTAGGTTTCATTTTAGTATGCAGTCTTTATTAAACCATATCATATGAGTTCAAATACTCATTTGGTTTACGAAACATCATACTATCCAATCTCTCGATTTAGGTCCGGTTATTTATGTAGTTATCTATATAGGGTGTCGTTTGATTCCGATCCTAACAAGTGGTATCAGAGCCAGTTGGAGAAGTTTTGCAGTTTACAGCCGAATTTCATTGAGTTTTCTAGTTTCTACACCTTCTTTCTTCATCAGAACGAGTTTTATCGGTCAAAATCAGTTCAAAATTTCACAAATTAGAGATAATCGGTCATTAACAAATCCCTGAAAGTTTCACACCTAAAATCGGACTAAAAATGGACAAAATAGAACCCCGAGCTGATTTCGCTCGAAAGGATAATTTCTGATTTCGCTCGTAAAACAGGACTGATTCCGCTCCAAAGCTGCCAAATTCTGATTTCGCTCTAAAATTTGGTCTAATCTCGCTCCAGAGTTACAAGCTTCTGATTTCGCTCCTGCAAACATCCTGATTTCGCTCCAGACTCACTGTTGATTTCGCTCCAAGCTGCAAATCAAGTGATTTCGCTCCTGAAGCTGCATTTGATTTCGCTCCAATCAATAGATTAGTGATTTCACTCCAAAAGCTACTTAGGGATTTCGCTCGAAACAAGCTGTTGTTGAAAATCGTGATACGTAATCATGAGTGAAGAGTTCTTTAACGCGTTCGCTTCATCCCCGACTGCCCCGGCTTCCATTGCACAAGCCATGAATCTGGAAAATGAGACAGGAAGTACACAAAAGCCCCCGAAACTGATGAGTATCGAAGAATACTACGGGTGGAAAGACAGATTCGAAAATTGGGTTCAGGCAAATCATCTTAGGTCTTGGGAGTGTATTCTGAAGAAATATGTGTTACCACGAACGGATTTGCAGGTTATCAAAGAGCTATCGGAATTTAATGACAAAGAAAGGGATATGTACAGAGCTGAGAAAATGATGATCAGTCTATTACAGCAGGCAATCAAAGAAGACATCTTCATATTGCTTCAGCATGACAAAACATCAAAATCGATTTGGGATGCTCTTCGTGTGAAATTTGAGAGTAGCGAGAACATGATTAAGAGCAAGAAAGCATTGCTCAAGAAAGAGTTTGATATGTTTAGCAGTCTACCAGGTGAAGACACGAAGAAGCTGATTGAACGTTACTGCCACTTAGTGCGATCCATGTCGATGCTGGGTATTACAAAAGATCGTGAAGAGTTTTTTTTTTTTTTGTAGACAAGTTGGCGGATGCGTTACCGCAAAAAGAGTGGGGAACTTATTTGATGATTCTAAAGAATATGGGAGTGTATGATGGATTAACGATTTCTCAGTTTATCAAGAAAATTGAAAGTCAGGATTTGGAACAACAAAAGATCGCAAGGATGAACAGTCCAAGTGGCCAACAGGATGTAAAGATGTACTACAAAGGTAGTGTTCCAGTTCCAGAAGCTGAGAGAAGTCCAAAAATCCAGACTGCGTTCAGTGTTGGGGATTCTACAGAAAAGGTTGATCAGAGTTCAACTAAAAGCAGTGGTGGATTCTTTTCATTTCCGAGTGTTAATCCTAAAGAGTCAACTACAAGTTTCCATTCTCAAAGCACAAAGACAGGAAATGGTTATGTGATCCAGTGCAACATCGCTTTGAATCTTCCAGAGGGTCAAAGTTTTTCTGAAGAAACTGCTAAAGACCACATGGCTTTACATGGTTCTGTGCTTCTCTCGTATGAAGATCTAGTTGCAGGTCGGATCGGGAATCCTATGCTCACAAAGGAGGATTACGATCAGATAGACGCCGAAGAGATGGAACTAATGGATATCAAATGGTGTCTAGCCAGTGTTCTTAGACGAGCTGAAAAGTTCAAGCTTATTACTGGGAGAAATGACTTTCTTGATGCACATGTTTCTACTTTAGGTTTTGATAAATCTAAAGTTACTTGTTTTCGATGCAGGGAGAAAGGCCATTTTAAGAGAGAATGCAAGAACAGGGAAGCTAGTGGAGCTCAGAATCCGTTCGGAAAAGACGACTACTACCGGAAAGCCATTTATCAGCAAGTTGGTCAGCAATAACTGCAAGAACCTCAGGGGGCTCATGGTAGAAAAATTGAGGATTCAAAGAGAGCGTGTTTGGTGGATTTTAACTGGAACAATTACATATCACCAGAAAACAAAGTCTGTTTAGTCAATCAGGGTGATGAAAGATTACCTGAAGGCTTCAGCTGGGATATGTTTGTTGATGAAAAAGGAGAATTCAAAGCGTTCATTGCTAAGATTGTTAAAGAACCAGATATGTTTGCCACATGGATGAAGTCTATTGGTGAGATTGTGAAGAATGTGGAAAAAGAGTTTGTTGTATCTGATGAAAGCTCGGAAAGTGTCGATGAAAGCTCACAAAGTTAAGATGAGAGTGTACAAAATGATAATAGTTCAGAAAAAGAAATTGTTTTTGATAAAACTCCATCTGATACTGGTTCATCGAATGATAGATCTGAAAAATCTGTAGAGTTTGATCAGTCGCCTCCAGATGACAGCAGTGATGATGAGGAAGAAAAACATATTAACATTGCAAAATCTCATCTTTCTCCTGAAAGTTTTCATTTCTATTTTGCAGATCGATTGAAGAAACTGAAGGAGAAATGTGCTGCAAAAGAACAACAAGAAATGAAGACTGAAAGTGTTGTTCAAAATGAGAAAGTTGAAAGTGTTGCTGAGGAGACTGAAAAAACTGAGCAAGTGAAAAAAGAAGAAAAGGTGACTCAAGCTGAGAAAGTGGTCGAAGTTGAAAAGATTGTTGAAGTCATCAAACCTTGCACAAAGTGTTTGGAATCTTGCAAGGAATGTGCAGTAAAAGATGAAATGATAGCTGAGTATGAAAAGAAGAAGGAGCAGTTATTGTTCAATCTCAATTATGTGAAGGAATCATATGACGTTTTGAACCGAACAGTGACTGGTCTTCAAAAGACAAACTCAGAGAGAGAGGATGCTTTGACAATGATGAATGCTATGATGATGTCAAAGTAGAAAGCTATCAACTTCTATATCGAAGAAAATGCTAAATGGAAGCAAGAGTTAGAAACAGAGAAAATTGAGAATGAGAGAATTAGACGTTTATTACAAAGTTATTCTAGTTCTGATTATCTCATTGACCGAATTTATCCAACTGTTGCAGGTTTCGAAGCATTCAAGGATGAAGAGTCGAAGAAGAAAGATAGTGGTAAGAAACCGACTGTTAGCTATAACAAGTGTCCGCCTCCGATCTGGGAAGGGTATTCTCCTAGAAAACCAAACGAGGAGCAACTTGAAAAAGCAGTCAATATAAAGCTAAAAACTGATACAACTGATGAATTACCAGAAAACATTGATGTCACGTTTACCTCGTCTGACACTGATCATGAGTTTGAGTTAATCAAAAAGGTGGTCGATCAGGTGTTGGATACTGATGAGGAGTCTGAGTCAAAGTCTGAATCTGGAGGGTCAAGTTCGTCAGTCAATGGTCCAAAGTTGTCGGTGAAAAAGGCTTATAGTAAAAAGTTTTTGCTATCCAAATCCAATTTGAATGATGAAACATTCGAAGTAGTTTATACTTTGAATGATTCTGACAAATTATATTACAACAAAGAGTTTCCTATAATGAGTGTTAAATCGGAATTGATTAACAAGACTTTCAAACTAATAGAAATTAATATTCCAGAATTGAAAGTTTTAAAAAATTTTGAAAAACCTAAAAAATACACTTCAAGAGTTCAACAACGTTTAAACAAGAAAAGGGGTTACAATTCTGGTCCTGGTTTTCAAAAGAAATCAAACCAAAATCGTAGCTACAAAAAGAAAGGTCTTGGTTTTATTTCACCAGAAAATAATAAAAATGAGAAAAATTCTAAAACAAAAACAGAATTTGTTTCAGGTGGAAGTGCCGAGGAAAAACAGAAGAAACCGTTCTGGAGACAATCAAACCAAGAGTTTCTTGCTGAGAAGAGAAGGAATGGAACTGGGGTGTTTCATCCAAGAGAGACTCGAACCTGTTACAAATGCAATGAAGTTGGTCACATTGCATGGAACTGTCCGAAAAATGTCAAGACAAAGCAGGGAGTTTCTAACAAAATGAAAGAAAAAGTTGTTGATGTTAAACCACCAACCGAACAATTTAAAATTTTTGAAAACTCAATTCATGAGGTTGGTGAGTGTTCTAAAAAGAATGATTACAAAAAGAAAGCTAAGGACAACCAAGTGTGGGTTGTTAAAAGGTTGATGAGAAAGTTTCCGATGAATCTGGTTCCACAAAGCCAGATGAGCCACAGGTTGAAGCAAAAGATTCAGTGAATGATGATAAATTTCCATCACTGAAGTTTGAAGAAGTTAAGCAAAAAGTTGGTAAGGTTGAAATCTCGAGTCAGTTTTACACCGAGAAAAATGATTTGATGTCGAGAAAACATTCAACGGGAATGTTAAGAAAATTTTTGGGAAAATGCTTAATGGGAAAGCAAAGGGGGTTAAAGAGTTTTATGCAACTAAAAAAGCAACATACAACCCTACTGAGCAAGAACTGAAAACCCTCAAGTCTGGAAAGACTTGGGTGGAAATTCTTTTCCCATGATAGTCTTAGGACTATGCCGGAGATCCCAAGTTTGTAATCGTGGATCAGGAATCGGCATCATTCTAGTTTGTGAATAGATTGTTTGAAAGAGTTTAAATGAGTTTAAATTTTTACAGGTTAAAGGACTACGCCGGAGCTTCCAGGTTGGTAAGTGAGAAGCAGGAATCGGCATCTTGGTTGGTAAAATGTTATGTGTAGAGGTTTATTCTTACATATGGTTAGATGTTATGAATGTTTTTACAATTGGTACAAAGGATTTATCAAGGTCATTGAGTTGAACTTGATGAAATCTTCATACAAGTGGTTGATGAACAAAATGATGAACCATACCCCTAACTTTCAAGTGAACCTACAAGTGGTAAAAACAAACTTATTTTCCGGAAAAATCATTTTGATTAAAATAAACTTAAGTGTTTTGAAATCATAATGAGAAAATAGTTTGTTGATAGGGGGAGTTCTGATTGTTTATGCCTAGTGGATGGCGATTTGATGTGATTCGATATCGGTTGTCTCTTTATTTGTACAGTTTGTGTTGAATTTTCTTTAATTGGGTCAAGAGCTTAGATAGTTTTCAAATTTCCTTTAAAATGTGTTTGCATTTTAGGGGGAGTAGAAAATTTTAGAAAATCCAAAAACATTAGAAAATTTGAAAAAGACAAAAACATGATAAAAAAACAAAAATGAGTTTTGTTGTGAAAAGAGGAAATGATAGTACATCAGTGGGCTGCCACAACATGCTAAAGAAATGGAAAGATCAAATGTGATAAACAATCTCACTGCGGATATCTCAGTAGGTTTTTACACATTTAGTAGATTGTGACGAGATATAAACTAAAAAAAGTCAAACTTGCTTATTATGTGGGTAACAACTTCTTGGATATATAGGTAACCCCTGAAATCTTGTTTGAAAGGTCCCTTATTCTGAGATACTAGGTCTTTATACTCAGTGATATCTGGGGTATTATCCCGGGACTTCTGCTGTATGGAAATACTGACCTAGTCCCCGGATAATGCTCTCTGCAAATGCTTTGAAATATAAGCTCACCCTCAGCAAGTTGATGAAACAATAAAATTGATAGTCACTGCTGTTGTAACAAAAGATCCTCTAAAGGGGACACACCAAAAGTCGAAGCTGTCATCTCTCTGCGTATACAGAAGTATCGACCTGAGCTCTCACGGCCCTCGCAATTAACCCCTTTACAGATATCATCTGTGGCATACTCACCTGTAAGACTGAATATTGGGATCTGGATACGGGAGTATATTCAAGTAATGGGACACATGGATAAGTTTAAGTCATTAAAACATTAATATCGTATCTCGAAGCAGTTGAACCATGTGTGAAAACTTAAGTGGACAAATATACTGACAATCTAAGTGAATTGCTTATAGCATAAAATGAATCAAGCTTAACGGTGTTGATGACATTTCTCAATAACTGATATGATCCTCTTGCACAAACTGACAAAAAATATTGTTTGTAAATATTTCACTTTTATATTTCTACAATTTGTGTCATTATTTTCTTTGCATTTCTTTCTTTCAGAAAATCCAAAAAGATTTTGAGTGTGTTTTAGTATAAATTTTGAAAAATACAAAAAGATTTTCGACAACTGGTACTGAAAAGCTGATTTTCAAAATTCCAAGTGCTAAACATGATGAGTAAAATTTGAGGGAGAGTGTGTACTTTGAAATTAAATGTTTTCAAAATCTAATCCTTCAATTGGTTCATCAAGATCTTTGTTTGTTCTGAGGGAGAGTCAGTGTTGATGCATTCCTCAATAGTTGAAATGATTGAATGTGTGAAATTTTTACTCTGAGGTAGAGGTTTTGCAGATAACCTGAGCTAGTCTAAGCCAGGTAAATCGATCCTGATGCCAGAAGAGAGCCAGATTACAATCTTAGAACGATTCTCTAAAAGGCCAGGTTTCTGATTTCTGTGGACTCTGAAGACAAAGTTAGAGCCAGGATAACGATAGTGGACAAAGTGTGAAAGCCAGACAACGATCCTGAAGAAGATGATGCTGAAGAACAAAAGGAATACCAGCACATTGTTAAGGGGAGTCTGTTGATGATGAAGATAGAGATAGTGAAGCCCAGGGACTGATCAAGACTGAAGTTTGAGAAGACTCAACACGTGCGACTCGTCAACATCTGAGGGGGAGTTTGTTAGTGCACTACATCTGTCGACTTCGTCTTGTATCGAGTCTTAGATTGCATTGTATAGATCAGGGCATGTTTTACGAGAAAATAGGAAGTTTTTGTGAGTTAAATGTTGATTTCGCTCCTAAGGTCACATTTAAGTGATTTCACCCGAAATCACATGTGTGTGATTTCGCTCCAAATGGTCTTGTTCGTTTCGGGCGAAATCAAAGCCCCTATATATAGGGTCATTATGAGAGAAATCAGTAATGTTCCCTTGTATTCCATGCCGAAGTGCTGCCGTGTGAGGATTGATTGTAATCAACGTCAAATCAATACAATCAATAGTTAAAGTGAAGAATCAGCTGTATCTAAGTCTATTTCTTGTTTTCCGCACCTGAAATAGATCAGAACCTCTCTGAACGACTCATTTGGGTCAGTCGAGCCGATCCTAACAAATATCCTTGATTCTTCCTTCATTTCCATTTCTAAAGAATACCCATTGAGGAAAATGACTCATTCCGTTCATTTTCGTTTCTGAAGAATATCCATCGAGGGAAATGAATATCCTTGATTCTTCCTTCATTTCCATTTCTGAAGAATACCCACTGAGGAAAATGACTCATTCCGTTCATTTTCGTTTCTGAAGAATATCCATCGAGGGAAATGAATATCCTTAATTCTTCCTTCATTTCCATTTCTGAAGAATACCCATTGAGAAAAATGACTCATTCCGTTCATTTTCGTTTCTGAAGAATATCCATCGAGGGAAATGAATATCCTTGATTCTTCCTTCATTTCCATTTCTGAAGAATACCCATTGAGGAAAATGACTCATTCTGTTCATTTTCATTTATGAAGAATACCCATCGAGGGAAATGAATATCCTTGACTTTTCCTTCATTTCCATTTTGAAGAATACCCATTGAGGAAAATGACTCATTCCGTTCATTTTCGTTTTCTGAAGAATGTCCATTGAGAGAAATAATAGGATTATGCCTTGCATATCTTTGATGGGTTATTCTAGAAAATAGATAAAAACCCTAGATTCCAGCAAGACAATTATTTAACACAGCGTCACAAACAGACTCCTACGAATAAATTTCGGGACGAAATTTCCTAAAGTAGGGGAGACTGTGACACATGTGCCTCTGCAACCATTAAACAAAAACCAAATTTATGAAATATTGTTTTTCATACTTGGGATTTGTAAAAATACGTGTATCGTTTGCACATATCAATTCATGTTCGATTTCAAGCTTTAAATCGCTTTCTAGAAGGTTATACGCGCACTGATGCGTAAATATAACCAGTTTAATGCAACGAACACTCCGGAATAATGAAATAGGCTTAACATACCTGAAATAACCTTTATATAACTTAGAAATAAGTTTTGGAGGGTTTGGTGTGGCGAAATCAAGTTTATTCGCTTACAGGGACTAATTTCGACAAACTGCGAAAGTATGTCGGTTTGTACTGTAATGAACATTCCAGAACTTTATCATAAGTTAAATATTCCCTAAATATCCTTTACATAGCTTAGATATAGGCTTTGAGGTGTTTGGTGCGCAAAAATAAACTTATTTGATCAACAGGGACTAAAAGCGTCAAAAAGTGCATAAGTTTGCATTTTCGCGCATATCTTACGTTCTGAATATATCCGGACATCCAAAAATTTATGTAATCATTAAAATATTTTACTTTAGTGATTGGCATGATAAAATTCCATTCGTCGCTTAATTTGGATCGTTTTTGCGTTCGTTACGACTTCCGTCATAATTAACCGAACAACGCAACCGTACGACCAAACGAGCCGACATCCGAGATGTTTTTGAGCATATGTTAAGTTCCCTATACTTTAACATCATTTTAGACCTTTGAAATGGGGTTAACGGGGCTTAAAATTGCCAAAAATCAAGTTTTACAAGTGTAGGGACCATTTTTGAAATTTCTGACCAGATTCAATGAACCTAGTCCAATTTTGAAGTGTTGATGGTTTTAATGGCTGGTTTTGGATGCTATGGGCTCAAATTTGTTGGTTTTAAACATTCCCATGGTTTTGAAAACCATGAGCCTGAGTGGAGGGCCAAGATCAAAGCACGAAATGCGAGGAACGATTCTAACGGTTTACCGAATCCTATATAAACCCATGCCTTCACTTCATTTCAACTCACACTTTGGTTCAATCAGCTCTAAGTTGAAGTTATTACTTCATACCTGAGTTGTTTGAATCAAAACTTCCTAGCTTGGACCCTTTGTAAGTCTCTTTCGTGCTTTTTATGCGTTTTTAGCATGAAAGTCAAACAGTGTTTGACTTTCTGCTTTGACCACGAGTTGGTCAACACGAAGTTCATTGAACTTCGCAACGTGAGCGTAATCATGATGGTTTTAGTCCCGTGTGACTAAACCTACTGATTACCACATTGATTAGGCGTAGTGACGAGTCGTAGTTTCGGCCAAAATGCGTATTCATGCGTATTTTGTAACCAAACTACTTTTGGGTATCAAAACCCTTTGTTTTGATATCAAAACCTGTTTTCTAACTTAACTAAACATGTTTTAACATGTTTAGCTTGTCACTTTTAGTATAGTTCTTGTATAGAGTCGTAAGTCAAGCGGTCTTATCAACCGCTTAGACTTTCGAACTAGACCCGTTTGGTCGATCATTAGGATCCGACCAAGCATGTTTAGTGACCGTAGTTGTATAGGGAATAACCTTTCGAGGTTATACCATATGGTCACTTCGTTTAGTTAGTTGTATGATAGGTAGTTTATATGCCTTTGGAGAATGACCAAAATGCCCTTTTTACGCAAAAATTCATTTTAAGCATATGTAACCTAAATTTTTATATCTAAACTGATTAGGTAACATTATTAGACATGTTAAGGCATATAATACTTGTCATAGGACTAGTTAGGCGGTCCGAACGAGTTTTACGGAAACGACGCGTTAAAGTAGCGTAAGCTACCTAAACGGGTCGTAATGGGTCGTAAGCACTTAGGTTAGGTTTCGATTTAGTATGTAGGCTTTGTTAAACCATATCATACTAGTTCCAATACTTATTTTGGTTTACGAAACCTTATCCTATCCGATCTTCCGATTTAGGTCCGATTTATTTACGTAGTTACTTATATTAGGTGCCGATTGATTTCCGTGATCCCTCTAGCTTTGCTTGGTTGTTATTCAAGACTTCTAAGCATTCTCAAGTGAGTACATAGTCCCCTCTTTTACTGTTTTCAACTGTTTTGGGGTTGAACACATGTGCCTACTTGTTACTTTCATGCTTTTCATGTTTTCATATCATATACTTGCTATGTTCATTAGCACACTATTAGTACATGATTTCATTATGTTTTGCTATGTATGTTCACTTAACATGCTAGCCCATTGTTTTACGTTTTGAACTGTTCGAACCATTTGTAACCATTTGATGTATGTGAACCATTGGTAATCATTTAATATATGTGAACCATTTGTAACCATTTTATTGATGTGAACCATTTGTAACCATTTGATGTATGTGAACCATTGGTAATCATTTGATATATGTGAACCATTTGTAACCATTTGATGTATGTGAACCATTTGTAACCATTTGATATATGTGAACCATTTGTAACTGTTTGAACCATTGGGTTAGGGAAGTGATTAGGTAACGGGGCAGGTGTAATGTGTTAAAAGCATGGTGGATACGCCGCTGGTACATCCTATATATAAGTGCTTTTATCACATTATATATCGTTGCGTTATCTATATCAATTGGGTAAACGATTTTGAAACGATGTCACACAATGATGTTTTCTGAATGATATAAACCATACGAGTTTTGTTAACACGTTTACGATATGTTTTACAATTTGATTTCATAAAACAAATGTTTTGGAGTTAAGAATCATGGCTACGAGATTTTATAAATCATATCCAACTTGATTTGAGTTGGTTAATTATGTCGCAATACTATAGTTTTCAAAATAAGGTTTTTAAATAAGTATTGCAACATGTAAAACAAGCCATGAATCTGACACCTACATAAAACCTATGTACTCGCCGGCATTTTTATGCTGACGTATTTTCACATGTGTTTCAGGTACCATAGTTGATGATGTTTGATGATGATACTTGTGTACGCTCACATAGGAATGGACGAGGCCTTAGTGACTTAATAACAATGAAAGTTTATTTGTTCCTGTTTTGTTTCTAATTCCAATGTAATGTAATACATTTAATTCAATAAAACGAAACTGTTTAATCCATGGTTGTGAAACAATGATTCTGTTACAATACTCCCCGACGTTTCCGCCAAGTTTTGTTGTTTACGTGGTCGGGGTGTGACAGCTACAGCACCCCCGATGCCGTCGAAATTCAATGGCTTACAGTCTAAGAACTGTTTGTAGGTACAGCCTGTACAAGTAACATCATTCACATAAAGCATTAGCGATCGCACATGGATTATCCAAATGTAATGTAATGTGTCCTTAGTGACTTAAACATTACCATGAGGTGGGTTGCTTCCAGAGGTACCCCCGCTATGCTCGGAGCGTAAGGCCTCGTGTTGTGCTATAGCTCGTGAAATCTGTGCTTGTAACTCAGCCTCTATAGTGGGCAAACGAGTTTCTCTTCGTGGAGGCATCTTCTATAAGATGATTGTATAGGTCAGGTCATAAATAGTATAGTAAGTATGTAACATGCATTTGTAAACACATAACATCCCATGTCATAACACAAACAAGTAATTCCAACAACGTATATAATGAGAATGTTGCGATTGAGCTTTCATATATCAAGACCACAAGTACAGTTTTACATGTTTCACAATATATCATACATCAAAAGAGACTAAGGGTCGCATCACCCTTGTCCGAATTGTCTAACAAACTACATCAGTCAAAAGTCAATAAGTTAAAAGTCACACTGTGGTCTTCAAAAGCTGTGCAATCTGGCTCAATAGCTGCACTCTCATCAAAAGTATGCTACCTACATCAAACCAAAAACCCCTATGCTGATGGTGGAGGTGGAAGAGGTGGAGGAATGAAAAGCAACCTGCGCAAATGCGCTAAACCCTCCTCAAGTGCATGAACGATACGCAACAGATAGCTAACCTGCTGCTCCATAGTAAGAAAACAGACATCAAAATCTGGGTATGGCAGGAGAGGAGGACGCGGAGCCACAAATGGTGACTGACAAGGACAAGGCGGAGGACGCGGGATCCTCTCTAACTCCATGACTCTCCTACACAGCATCTCCTGCTGGAGCTGCAGCGTCAAAAGCAACTCATCCCTCGAGTATCCAATGTGGAAAGGATGGTATGGATCAGACACAGGCATCGTGTTGGGCGGAAACCAAATAAGTGGCTCGCCCAATGGTGTAGAAACAAAAGGAGCAGTGTGTGTAGCAGGTGCAACCGGTGGCATGAAAGGAAAGGCTGCTGACACATGAGGTATATGACTGGGCTGCTGACTCGATGGTCCTTCCCCTGGACGGGGAGGAGGGATATCCTGTAAGAACGTGATCGGTAGATCTGTGCAGTGAATGTCAGACTCATGCGGGTGAAACGGGGCGATATCAATGGGTGCATGCGTAGGTGCAGGTGGGGGAGTAACAGGTCTGACAAAAGGAGGGAAGTCACTGTCGTCCTCGATCCACCCATTGCGAGTGTGTGCATATCTGGGGTCAACCTGGGCAGCAAACGGAGCACGATCAACAAGTACAGGGATCGGGTCAGGTAAAGGTGGTGCAGCAACTGCAATGTCAACGGGTGCAAGGTCATGCTCAGGCAAAGGGTCGTGAGCAGGTATAGGCTCGGGTGCAATCTCAGGCTCAGGGTTGGCTGGAGCAAACTCAAGATCAGCGGGTATGTCAAAGAGCTGATCGTCAGGAATGACAGGTGCCTCAAAAGGCTGCTCGTCAGGGACAAACTCAATCTCATGCTCAGGGTCAAAGTCGTGTGGAAAGACAGGATCAAACTCATCCTCAAACTCGAAGTCCTGTGGAGGAACAGGTGCAGCAGACATAGCGGTGTCAGAATCAGAATCGGTGGGATAACGCTGTAATCCCAGTGCGTGCAGAGTAGTAAATGACACAGACTCAAATGAATCAGGACCAGAAGAATCAGATGAGATCTCAAAGACAGAACCTCGATAAGCAGAACAGCAATGACATCGGCGACTGGAACTCCATCGTCCTGGGCACCCTCAGGGGGAACCTCAATAAACAGATCGTTGTCATCGTTAGACATAGCATCAAGAGGCAGATCCTCAAGAGGAAATGCAGCAAGAGGAAAAGGAGCAGGGATCTGAACAAGAAGTAGATCCTCGCCAGGAAGACCATCAGCTAGTGGTATATCATCTCCAAACTCTGGTAAAGCAAACGGCTAAAAATCGTCATCGTCATCACTCGTAGTGTCAGATGTAAAAACCTCAGGGTCTGTGGCTATCTCGTCATCCGAGACTACGGCCATGGGTCTATGGTATCTGATACTCCACTATCAGAAGAAGACATGGTGTCTGTGACAAAATAATCACACGTATGCACATATATCAATAATCATCAAATAAGCATGTAAGTCATAACAATGTAAGCAAGTATTCATCCTAGTCTTCCCCAGACTATCCCACCCAGCCTCTCAGATTGAACCTCCTAGCCTCTCAAACTAAAACCCTCCCAGTTTCTCAAACTGACTACCCAGTCTCTAAGACTCAATTTTTCCCAGTCTCTAAGACTGAACCTCCCCAGTCTCTAAGACTAAACCTCCCCAGTCTCTAAGACTGAACTCCCCAAGTCTCTAAGACTGAATAATAAACATGGTTTTTTGAAATGTGTCTTTGTGCCTTTTGTTTGTAAAAAATGTTTGTTCCCTGGACCTGGACATTTGGTGTATGCAATGTAAAAATGTTCTCGTGAGAGCCCTAATGATCATAGTCTAGACTCGAGAAAGAATCCTAGTTCGCTACGATCGAAGCTCTGGTACCAAGCTGTCACACCCTGACTTTTGCGGAAGTGTGGTTATTGGTGTGACTTCTTAATACCATAGTATTCAATCATAACAACGCTATATGATAAAAACATGAGATGTTCATCCATTAATTAAGTTTAGAAAATTACCACAACATACTTGTCTTGAAAACATCGACACCAAATTAAGTTACAAACCATGACATGTTAAACTGAGTTCATAAAGACTCCACAAAAGACTTTAAATAAAACCTGAGTTTAGAAATATGTATCCCGTCCAGGAATAGGATACACCCCCTAAAATCAACAACCATGGTTGACATCTTTTATTCACGACGCAGGTTGAAGACACATGCATACACCTGCTAGATCCACTAGTTCCCTGAAATACATGTAATTTGAAAAACATCAACAAAAGTTGAGCGAGTTCATGTGTATGTGTATGAATAAACCTTTAAAGTATGTCTATATGTATGTATGTCCCTGGTATGTAGCAATAAGGAAAAACAGATCACCAATGAGTTGCAAAGCCAATGGTATGTGTGAAATGGTGCAGGAAGACTCAAACCTAGCAAATTTGTACCGGGCCTCCGGCTGGAAGACATAGTCACCCTATGGGCCACCCTGGTCCCCATGGGTGTGGGCTCGCTACACCCAAATAGATCTATCACTCATGTCTCTCGGTTCTACGACGAGGATTAATGGCCTTAAGTGTTATACCCACCTTTCACATGATCAAGCAGTAAACCCTCCTTAAGCTATCCATACCATGTATAAAACGTTTGTAATAATTGTAACATGTATTTCACCCCCGAAGTATAAAACTGAAAACAGCTAAAAGAAAAGGGGGACATGAACTCACAGTATTGCGTCTTCAGAATCGTAACCCAAATTTCCTCAGCGAACACGACTCCCTACAATGTACTAATGTCTATTAGACGAACAGGTCGTGCCTTGCCTTTGCATTTATATTTTTGAGCTACGTTTCTTATGTTCCCAATATTATTCCAAGTTATAATCACTTGTTAAAATATTAATTATTTTAACTTTAAATTATATAAATTTTGGAATAATTGTTTAAACACTATTTCTGTATTAATACTTCTCAAGTACTTATTTTCGTACTTCCTTCCCAAGGATGGGGGTATCTTATACATGTATTCTTGTATTCTTGGATAATATATTTTTAAATATAACTAAGAAAATATATTTAAACTCATTTTGTCCAAAAATTACGTATTTCAGGAAAATATATATTTTTCTCAAAATCATATATTTTCTAAATATTCAAGGAACAATATATCTTTACCTTCCAAAAATAATATAATTTTCTCCTTGTCAAAATATGATATAACTTTTTAATATTTACAAAAAATCATATTTTCACTTCTTTCGTTTCCAAAATAATATTTGCCAAAAATATACTTATAAGAGTTTTTTCCGGAATATTTTGTAAGTTACGTTTTTGCGTTTGGTTTCACAATATCAAGTGCGTAGCTTATGTATTTATCCCGTGAGATTTTTGGTATTATTTTGGGATTTGTAAGTTCTTGGTATTTGTAGGTTATATTATTTTACCCTAAAATAATATAACTGTTCCACAAAGTATACAAATATTCACACATGTGTCTTTAATATAAATATATATTCTAAATATATATTTATCCATTTTTATTTACAAAAACCAACCTCCAATACTTGTATTTTTGTAACAAGATTTATGGCAAAGTTTATATTGAAAAACATAGTTTAAAACATACTTGTAAATGCTTGTTTAGAAAATATTTTCTAAGTGTTTGTATTTTTAGAAAATTTTGCCATAGTTTCCTTTGAAAATGGAGGTGTCCATGCTATTTAAGCATATCATTTTCTTTTCAAAAATCAACAATCAACCTTTAAACAACTTATACTTACCAAGAGCAAAAACTATTCAATTTACATATCAACATGAACTTGATCTTTCACAAAAACTTGTAGTAACTTGGTAAAGTGGTTAGTGGGTTTAGTTACCCTTTAAAGTGTGTTTATTCCTTTAAAAATCTCATTCTTAAAGAAACTAGGTGTTTACAACTTGTAATCACATTTTACAAAAATGTTTATTTATTAGATCTTCTTGTTTCTTAAGTGTTTATGCACTTGTTTTTCCACTAAAAATAGTGTGGGCGTAAGTAAGAATCAAGTTCTACTAAAAATCATATTTTTGAACTTGGTTATTTTGGAAAATCATTCATAAATCTTGGATCCATAAGTTTACTAGATTACTTTGATTATTGTTTTAAAGAAATCATTTTATTCATCAAGTTCATGTCTACACAAGAAGATGATTATCTTATATTGTCACATAATCATCCTCTCACTTGCTAGATCATGTGTTTAATCACAATCTAGCAAGCTCCATATGATGATCAACATCATATTCTCAAGAAAACAATAAGCAAGTATTATACATACACTAAACAACTTTATTTCATCAAGATATCATCATATGTTAAGCTTTTGTTCAAGATTCATGTTCATGTCTTTTAATGTTCTTGAGATTTACAACATACTACATCTTTTAACCAACTAAAATAGAAGTAAACAAAGGTTACAAGGATCTTACTACTAGCTCTAAGCTAGGGAAGAACACAAGATGAATATGGAGTGGATAAAAGCAATTGATGGAGGTCCTTCAAGATCAAAGAGTTCCAAGCTTCATAAATCACCCTTGAACACCTTTGTGAGTATGTAGATTGAATGAAACTTGAATGATGATGATGGTGATGTGGAGGTGGGTTCACGGCCGAGATGAGAGGGAGGAGAAGGAAGAGAGTGGTGGTGAGTTGGTGTTGTGAAGATGAAGCGAGCCTTGATTAATTTATAACCATCTAAATACATTACCCATTGGTTCTTATGTTACACAAGTACACAACAAATCTAATCATATCTAAGCAAGATCAATCAAGAGATTTAGGAATATTATGCAATCTTTGAGGGTGGGGTCATTGTGACCATAAATACCGGGGGGGTGTAAATGTAAGTTTAAATGGTAACTTGTGTAATTAGTTGGAGGTTAAGTGTAATGTCTAGTGTTTTAAGTGTATGATGCATTATATAGTGTGTTAGGGTGTTTGGGGACCATAACTAGCCAACAAACAATAAAACAATGCTTCTAACAATATTTTGGTGTTCCGGGTAATGTCCGGTTGTTCGGTTAGATACCGGTTCGTTAAAGTGTCAAGCTTTACCATTTAGTGTTCATTAAGTACCCTTTTGTGACACTTTTAATTCCCGACACTTAGGAAAGCATACAGGACCATTTTGCCATATTTTTGCATGTTACTAGTTTATTAAAATGCTGCATTTTGCTGAAATATGCAGAATTCTGCACTTTTAGTGGGTTTTAGGCACTTTCCGGCACTTAAACTATCACCTAGTGTCGCAGTTTTATGGTCCTTACTTCCCTACACTCCATACTAGTGTAGTACCTTGTCTCTGGCTCATACTGGGTCTCAAAACAATGTCTGTCTATGTACTGACATTGTCAGTATATTTTCTAAGTTATCCGCTAACTGTGCTACTGTGCTTTGCGCATCATGCATGTCAATAAGTTTGTATGTAAGAATGATGTGACAACATGAAATGTGATGCACATGTATGTATGATGTAGTAATCAGGAAACAGTTAATTGTTATTCAGCACAGTCATTAAGCATTAATCACAATTAATTAATTGTACGGATACCTGGATTTATAAGGGTTGTCACACCCACCCTCTTAGTTGAATGGTGACAACATTGAAACCTGCGTGTTCTTTTTGACACGTACTCCCACCCTCTTAACTAAAGGGTGACAACATTGACACTAGACAAAAACTCTATCATTAAGTCCCTCATTTTATATTGACTTAATCGCCAGGCCAATGGTGAACGGGTCATTAGTTATATAGCGTTATTAGGTTTGACAAGCCTCACACCATGCCGCAGAGGACGGGCGTGGACTAATGGACTTGGGCACTAGTCAATGATGTTGATGCAGGGCACATAAAAATAACAACAGTCAGTAGTCGATATGGTAACGGGTCTAGTGGGATACATGGGGAAGCCCCCACTAAGTATGGTTTGGGAAACAAGGAACTCGTTAACTCGTGGTTTTCTAAACATAACTATGGTTTTTGGAACAACGTTAAAATGGACAACCAACTGTGAACTCGCTCAACTTTGTTGTTGATTCGTTATTATATGCCTTGGAGGTCTTTAGGTTTTTAGCTGGGGCTTGCATTGGAGCAGGAGTCGTTGTGGGACATGAACCGCTGCGTGTTCATGAAAAACTTTATTAAATTTAAAATTTAAATTATGGTTTTGGAGTTAAATGCTTCCGCTGACTATTAAACTCAGTTTTGTACTTTGGTTTGGAGAACTTAGACGTTTGGTTTTACTTTACTTTATTTAATGTTTATTATAATTGGTGGTATGATCCTGGTCAGTCACACGCCTCGCGGTAATACTCCGCTTGTGTTTTTTGAGGGTGTGACAACTGTGCTCTGTAAATGATGTATGATGTAAGATAATATCAATTATCAATAAAACGATGTGTTTTGGTGTTACTATTTGTGCATTTGTGTTTGACGATTTTACGATTTGATTCTAGTTCGATTTCAAGCTTTAAATTGCTTTCTTGAAAGTTGTACGCAAACTGATGCGTAAACGTAATCAGTTTAATGTGACAAACACTCCGGAATAGTGACATTGGCTTAACATACCTTAAATAACCTTTACATAACTTAGAAATAAGTTTTGGGGGGTTTGGTGTGTCGAAAACAAGTTTATTCGATCGCAGGGACTAATTGCGACAAACTGCGAAAGTATGCCGATTTGTATAGTAACGAACATTCCGGAACATGATCATAAGTTAAACGTACCATAAATATCCACTACATAGCTTAGAAATAGGCTTTGAGGGGTTCGGTATGCGAAAATAAACTTATTTGATCAATAGGGACTAAAAGCGTCAAAACGTGCATAAGTTTGCATTTACGCGCATATCTTACGTTCTGAACATATCCGGACATCCAAAAAAAATTTTTATCATTAAAATATTTTATTTTAGTGATTGGAATGCAAATATACCATTCGTTGTGTAATTTGGATCGATTTCGCGTGCGTTCGAGTTTTCGTCGTAATTAACCGAATAACGTGACCGTACGACCAAACGAACCGACATCCGAGATGTTTTTAAGCATATTTCATGTTCCCTATGCTTTAACTTCATTTTAGAGCCTTTGAAATGGGGTTAACGGGGATTAAAAACACCAAAATCTAAGTTTAAGGCTTGCAGGGACCATTATTGACAATCTGCCAAACTTTGGTCGCGGGGCGCGAAGGCCCACGCATAGGGCTATGGGGGGCGCGACCGACTGCCAGATTAGAATCATTGAATCTAGCCACAACAGCTGTTTTCAGGCGATTTTTACATGGGTTTTGGATACAATGAGCTTGTTTTTTAGTTCCCCTTGTATTGTAATCTATGGGCACAAGTGTATGGCTTAGATTGAGCTTTGATTTGCTCAAAACACTTGTAGAGATCTTGTAAACTCAAGACTTTCTATAAATACCCATCTTGTTCATTCTCATTCCTTGCACAAATTGATCAAATCTGCTCTAAGTTGAAGCTAAGGCTTCATACTTGAGTATTTTGGATCAATTCTTCCTAGCTTGGATCTTTTGTAAGCTTCTTTTGTGACACCCGCGGAAAATGCACAGTCATCCTGATTAGCATCGCAACCTGATTAGCATCGCATCGTGTTGCGGATGGCTTATCAAATTCCGGGACGAAATTTCTTTCAAGTTGGGGATGATGTGACAACTCGAGTTTTCGACCTTCACTTTCGCATTAAATGCACGTTGACTTTGACTGATTAGTTGTTTGACTTATTGACTTGTAATGTACACATTGTGATATGATGTAATGTATCGTGAGTACTGCATGTTTATGTGTTAATAATATTATGTGAACCTGTTAGTACACATTGGAACTAGTTAAGTATTGTATAACCTTCACAACCTGACTAAACAGAATTGCATAGTCATAACATACTCGATGAAACAAAAGCTTGTTTTGCCAAACACTCTTCGACGAAACAGGAGTGTGATTCGTCAACCATAGCTCGACGAAACAGGATGTGTTTCGCCGGCCCAGTTTCGCCAAGGCCCAGTTCGGGCCCAGTACGGTAAATTGTACATATTAACGTGAACAGACTTCAGTTGTATACTTTTTGGCAAATAAGAAAAACCCTAGGAGCTCTATCCACTGTGTGACGGCAACATCCATCCTTCATCATCATCTTCCCTATTGAATCCTTATTTGTTCATCTTGAATCGGTTAGTGTAAACTCTATTGTATGCATATCTTTAATTGAGGTCTTATGTGTTTGAATTAGGGTCAGTTAACTATATGAAATCAGAATTATGATGTTGAAATATATATGATGAGATCCTTGAATGCGTTGGTTGATGTTGATGTTGATGTGGTATATTATCGGTGATATCGTGATTAAAAGAAACATGTTACCGAATCCGTATGTCTCGATCTAGGCTACACATGACTATCTCGTGACCTAGGGTTCATGCTGGATGCTTGGTTATGGTGATACGCTTTGTTTAGATTAACGATGTTCTTTGTGAATGATAATGACTGCGTAATGATATGTGATTGACGATGATAGTGTGATCGTATGATATTGATGTGTAACGGCTGAAGATGATTAGGGTTTCTGGGTTGATACTGTAACTGATCAGCATGATTGACGTAATTACTAATTGACGTAACTGATGTCGACGTAACTGACTTGTTTGACGAAACAGAAATATTGACGAAACAGAATCTTGTTTCGCCAAGGGGTAGTTGACGAAACAGAGAGGGTGTTTCGCCAAGGGAAGTCGACGAGACAGAATCAGTTTCGCCAAAGGGTGGTTGACGAAACAGGGTATGTTTCGTCAATCTGTGTTTCGCCGACTTGAATAATTTGCACAGTAATCTGACTTAACTCTGTTAGAAGTTAACTGAGATATTTAACTGCTGTTAAGTGATACACATGACTTATATGAGCTTGAATGTGTACAATGTGCTACTTGGTGATTATCGATGCATTGTCCTTTGTGATTACACATACGTGCCAACTTCATGAATATCAACTGATCAAATACATGTGAATAATTAGGACTTGACTGATTAAGTGTGAGCGAGTAGTTAATCTTACCGAGCAAACCAAGGTGAGTTCACTGCATTCCTCAAGCATGCGTCCCGGTGGTTTGGGACAACTAGTAAACGTTTGGAAAGGGAATCTTGGGTAAACAATGTAATTGGGTCTTGGTTATTGTACATGGGATCGATCATTACCAATGCTTGGTTAGGGGCATTGGGGGCTGGACACACTCCAGGTTATTGAGGGACACACTTCCCGGATACATATGGGCACACTCCCTAGGGTATCTCAACAAGTTATGAACCGCATCAAATCATAATGTTGAACTGACTTAACATATACCCGGTAACAAAACACGTTAACTAAACTTTGAACTCACCAGCGTCATCTGACACACTTGTCTGCATGCTTGCAGGTCGTTAGAATACAAGACATGGACTTGCTATCTGGGAGTGCTGGAGTGGTCATGGATCGAGGCTATTGGATTACTTATATTTGATACATTGGTTTTGAGTATTATTATGAAACAATTGCTAAACGATTTATTACATGCTTCCGCTATACCACTCTTTGGGAATTAATATTATGTTTGACATTTTCTATTGGTAATTAACGACATGTTTATTTAAATAATTATCATTGGTTCAATGTGATTGGTGGCTCAGACTCTGATGCGTAACACGCCTCGCGGAGTTCCCGCAGGTGGTAATTTGGGGGTGTTACATCTTTCATGCTTGTTTATGCTTTTCAAGCATGAAAGTCAAACAGTGTTTGACTTTCTGCTTTGACCAGGTTATGGTCAACACAAAGTTTGTTCGAACTTTGCAACGTGAGCGTAATCATGATGGTTATAGTCCCTTGTGACTATACCTACTGATTACCATGTCGATTAGTCGAAGTGACGAGTCAAAGTTTCGGTCAAAATACGTGTTTATGCGCATTTTGCGACGAAACTATTTTTGGGTATCAAAACACTTTGTTTTGATATCAAACCTGTTTCTAACTTAATTAAACATGTTTTAACATGTTTAACACGTCACTTTTAGTCTAGTTCTTGTTTTGGGTCGTAAGTCAAGCGGTCTTGACAACCGCTTAGACTTTCGAACCCGACCCATTTGGTCGATCGTTAGGATCCGACCAAGCATATTTTGTGACCATAGTTGTATAGGGAATAACCTTCCGAGGTTATACCTTATGGTCACTTATTTTAATTAGTTGTATGATAGATAGTTTATATGCCTTAGAAAAATGACCAAAATGCCCTTTTCATGCATAATTGGATTTTAAGCTTATGTAACTTAACTTTTGTCACTTAAACTGATTATGCAACATATTTCAACGTGTTAGGGTATATAATACTTGTCATAGGACTAGTTAGGCATGTCGAACACGCATTTGCGCGAAGGACGCGTTAAAGTGGCGTAAGCTACCTAAATGAGTCGTAAACGGGTCGTAAGCACTTAGGATAGGTTCCGATTTGGAATGTGGGCTTTGTTAAACCATATAACATGAGTTCCAATTCTCATTTTGTTTACAAAACCTCATTCTACCCGATCTTCCGATTTAGGTGTCGATTTATTAACTTAGCGATTCGATTACTAGGTGCTACTTGATTTCCCTGGTTTGCCCGAGCTTTGTTAAGTTCTTTAGATCAAGGATACCTTGCAATTCAAAGTGAGTACATAGTTCCCATATTTTACTGTTTTCGATTGTTTGGGGTGATTCATATGTGTTAAACGATTTTGATGCTTTCAACGATGATTTCGAGTTTCCTAAAATGAATACTATGGTTTATATTAAACAAGAACGATTTCGATAATGTGAACGACTTGACTGATTAAGTGTGAGCGAGTAGTTAATCTTACCGAGCAAACCAAGGTGAGTTCACTGCATTCCTCAAGCATGCGTCCCGGTGGTTTGGGACAACTAGTAAACGTTTGGAAAGGGAATCTTGGGTAAACAATGTAATTGGGTCTTGGTTATTGTACATGGGATCGATCATTACCAATGCTTGGTTAGGGGCATTGGGGGCTGGACACACTCCAGGTTATTGAGGGACACACTTCCCGGATACATATGGGCACACTCCCTAGGGTATCTCAACAAGTTATGAACCGCATCAAATCATAATGTTGAACTGACTTAACATATACCCGGTAACAAAACACGTTAACTAAACTTTGAACTCACCAGCGTCATCTGACACACTTGTCTGCATGCTTGCAGGTCGTTAGAATACAAGACATGGACTTGCTATCTGGGAGTGCTGGAGTGGTCATGGATCGAGGCTATTGGATTACTTATATTTGATACATTGGTTTTGAGTATTATTATGAAACAATTGCTAAACGATTTATTACATGCTTCCGCTATACCACTCTTTGGGAATTAATATTATGTTTGACATTTTCTATTGGTAATTAACGACATGTTTATTTAAATAATTATCATTGGTTCAATGTGATTGGTGGCTCAGACTCTGATGCGTAACACGCCTCGCGGAGTTCCCGCAGGTGGTAATTTGGGGGTGTTACAGTTTGGTATCAGAGCCACTGGTTATAGTGAACTAGGTTTTAAAACGTTTTATAAAACCAGACTATAACCGAATACCTTCGAAGAATCGATCATGACACTCAGCTCCAGATCGCAAGGTTCGTCTTTTGTTTAGTTTATGCATTACTTCTTTAGTAGTCACACACTCATAACTTGCATGAAACGATACACTTGATGCTATGGTAGTGTGACACTACTCTTCAACTTATGTGAATAGTAAATCTGTAATACCATTCGTTGTGTTGTGTGAACGGGGGAAACTTCGAGCGCAAGCTAAGAGGCATTGAGATAAGCATGCAAATTGCCTTATTATTATGGGTGCACACTTAATAATAACGTGGGGTGCATGCAAGTCCCAGTGAGGCTTATCAAGCGTGAGAAGGGTTCAGCCTTATTATGTGTGAACTTGGTAGTACATAGATATCAACATGATACTTGATTTCCATCTCGTTTCGATTTCCTGAATCGGTTCATCTCTATATATAGAAACATGAGTGGACGAGGACACGGACGTGGCAACATCAACATGATTCAGGCTGAGTTGACTGACTTAATCAACACCCATGTGGCTGAGGCTTTAGCAGCCTATCAAGCTGGTACGGAATGTACCAAAGTACTTTTTCCTCTTATACCGCGTACACGTCTTTTCACTCCTATAATGTGTTTCCTTTCGTCATTTAGGTCAGCAAGTGCAACCTCAACCCAACCAGCCTGTGTGTACGTTCAAAATGTTCATGGACTGTAAGCCACAGACCTTCACCGGGACTGAAGGGGCTGTGGGACTCTTGAGATGGTTCGAGAAAGCAGAGTCCGTGTTTGCTATTTGTAACTGTCCCGCTGGGGACAGGGTGAAATATGCTGCGGGTACCTTAGCGGATGGTGCCCTAACGTGGTGGAATGCCCAAGTGCAGTTGTTAGGCATTGAGGCAGCGAATGCCACAGCTTGGGATGACTTTAAAGAACTGATCAGGGAGGAGTATTGTCCTCGGGATGAGGTCCAGAAGTTGGAGAACGAGTACTATGACTTGAAGATGGTTGGATTTGAAGTCGAAGCGTATGTGAAGCGATCGTATGAATTGGCCGACATGTGCCCGAACTTGTCCCGGCCTATGTCTCGGAGGATTGAGTTATTCATCAAGGGGCTGCCTCCGCGTGTGAAGTGTTTGGTCACTGCAGCCCATCTCAATGATTTGACACAAATTGTCCGTTTGACCCACAAGATTGTGGATCAAGAGGTAGAGAGTAACTCGTTACCACCGCGTGTTTCAACCACTACTGCTGCTGCACCCACTGCCACTGCGTCCGCTAGTGATAACAAGCGGAAGTGGAACGATTACGACAAAGCATCTAGTGCGGGTCAGACTCAGAAAAGGCCAGACAACAATAGCAATCGCAGCATCAGCCAGTCGTCTTCTGTCAATCAAGGCCAGGGAAGTGGCCAAAGTCAGGGTTCGTATGCAGGGAGGAATCCACGATGTAACAAATGTGGCTATCATCATTTCGGGCAGTGTGGACGGACATGTAACAGGTGCGGTAAGGCGGGCCACGAGGCCAAGGATTGTAGGGCCCCACAGCCCAGACATCAGCAGCAACAGAACCAGCAGAACCAGAGACAGCAGGGACAACCACCCCAGCAGAATCAGGGCTTCAGAAAGGGGTGTTATCAGTGCGGGGATGAGGGTCACTTTAAGCGAGATTGCCCTCAGCTAAACCAGAATGCCAACGACAACAACCGCCCGAATAACAACAACGCTGAGAACAACAACAACAATGGCAACAATGGGGGTAATGGTGCTCGGGGCAGAGTGTTTCAGCTTGGGGCTGGGGATGCTAGGAATGACGGCAATGTTGTCACCGGTACGTTTCCTGTAAACAATCATATTGCTTCTGTGTTATTTGATTCTGGTGCCGATTGGAGTTATGTGTCCCTAGAGTTTAGTCAACGATTGGGGATAACCCCAACACCTTTAGAAGTTAAGCAAGTAGTAGAACTAGCAGATGGTAAGACGATAGAAGCCTCGAATGTCCTTTTCGGGTGCAAACTAGATCTCGTGGGTCAAGTGTTTGATATTGATCTCCTTCCCGTTACGCTCGGTAGTTTCGATATAGTGGTAGGCATGGATTGGCTGTCTAAGCACCAAGCGGAAATTTTGTGTAAAGAGAAGGTTGTGCGTATTCCTCTCCCCAATGGGGAGTCATTATCGGTTCAAGGGCATCGTAGTGGGACGATGGTTGGTATTATCTCGGCTATGCATGCGCAGAAGTATCTACAAAAGGGGTATCCTGCAATGTTAGCTTTAGTTACTAACGCTCAGTCCGAGGAAAGAATGATCGAGGATCTGCCAGTGGTACGGGATTTCGCTGATGTGTTCCCAGAGGAGTTACCAGGGCTACCTCCTCACCGTCAAGTAGAATTTCAGGTCGATCTGGCGCCAGGAGCGGCCCCAATTGCTCGAGCTCCATACCGGTTAGCACCTGGGGAGCTACAGGAACTGTCTAATCAGCTGCAGGAATTATTGGATAGAGGTTTCATACGACCCAGTTCTTCGCCTTGGGGAGCTCCAGTTCTGTTTGTAAAGAAGAAAGACGGATCATTCCGTATGTGTATCGATTATCGAGAGCTCAACAAAGTAACCATTAAGAACCGTTATCCATTGCCACGCATCGACGACTTGTTTGACCAGCTACAAGGGTCAAGTTTCTACTCGAAGATCGACTTAAGATCGGGTTATCATCAGGTGCGAATTAGAGAGGAAGATGTTCCCAAGACTGCTTTTCGAACGCGCTACGGACACTACGAGTTTTTGGTTATGCCGTTTGGATTGACAAATGCACCAGCGGTTTTCATGGATCTCATGAACCGCGTATGTAAGCCATATCTTGACGAGTTTGTTATAGTGTTTATCGACGACATCTTGGTTTATTCAAAGAACAAGGAGGATCACGAGCGTCACCTACGTCTCATCCTGGAACTTTTGAGAAGGGAACAGCTGTATGCGAAGTTTTCTAAGTGCGATTTTTGGATTCGAGAAGTGCATTTCCTTGGCCACGTCGTTAACGAAAAAGGGATACATGTAGATCCTGCAAAAGTAGATGCAGTTAAGAATTGGGCGGCACCAAAGACTCCTTCTGAGGTGCGCCAATTTCTTGGTCTCGCTGGATACTATCGAAGGTTTATTAGAGATTTCTCGAAAATCGCGCAACCTCTCACTTCGCTGACACAGAAGAACACGGTGTACTCTTGGGGAACGAAGCAGGAAGAGGCTTTCCAGTTGTTAAAACAGAAACTTTGTAGTGCACCAATCTTGTCTTTACCAGAGGGTACCGAAGATTTTGTGGTCTACTGTGATGCATCGATTCAAGGTCTCGGCTGTGTGTTAATGCAACGCGAGAAGGTGATAGCCTATGCCTCGCGACAGTTGAAGATTCACGAGAAAAACTACACAACACACGACTTGGAGTTAGGAGCGGTGGTATTTGCGTTGAAGATCTGGAGGCACTATCTGTACGGTACCAAATGCACCATCTACACCGACCATAGGAGTCTTCAGCATATCTTCGACCAGAAAGAATTGAACATGCGGCAACGGCGATGGGTTGAATTATTGAATGATTATGAATGTGCCATCAAGTATCATCCGGGCAGGCGAACGTCGTAGCTGACGCCCTCGGCAGAAAGATTAATGCACCTAGGCGTGTACGAGCATTGCAACTCACGATCCAATCCAATCTTCCTTCCCAGATACGAAACGCTCAGTTAGAAGCGTTGAAACCAGAGAACGTTCGAGCTGAAGCTTTACGCGGCTCAAGGCAACGACTAGAGAAAAAGGGAGACGGTGCTTACTACGTAACTGGACACATCTGGGTTCCACTCTATGGTGACTTACGAGAACTTGTAATGGATGAGGCACATAAATCACGTTACTCCGTACATCCTGGATCAGATAAGATGTACCACGACTTGAAAACTACATACTGGTGGCCTAGCATGAAAGCTCATATAGCAGCTTATGTCAGCAAATGTCTGACTTGTGCGAAAGTCAAAGCGGAACATCAAAAGCCCTCGGGTCTACTGCAGCAACCGGAGATACCCACATGGAAGTGGGAACAGATCGCCATGGATTTCGTGACAGGACTACCAAGAACTCAGGCTGGTAACGATACCATTTGGGTGATTGTTGATCGCCTCACGAAGTCAGCACATTTCCTGGCAATCAAGGAAACAGACAAGTTTTCGCAGCTAGCAGCGGTTTATCTTAAAGAAGTCGTCTCTAGACATGGGGTACCAACTTCTATCATCTCAGATCGGGATCCACGTTTCACGTCTGATCTGTGGCAAGCCATGCATAAGTCGTTCGGTTCACGACTCGACATGAGTACCGCTTACCACCCGCAGACGGATGGTCAAAGCGAGCGCACCATCCAGACACTTGAAGACATGCTGCGGGCATGCGTACTCGACTTTGGGAAAGGATGGGAGAAGCACTTACCGTTGATAGAATTCTCCTACAACAACAGTTACCATACAAGTATTAAGGCAGCTCCGTTCGAAGCACTATACGGACGAAAATGCCGTTCACCTCTCTGTTGGCTTGAGGTGGGTGACAGTCAGATCACAGGCCCTGAACTTGTGCTTGAGACATCAGAAAACATTGTGCAGATCCGAAACCGTATGGCCGCAGCTCGCGACCGTCAGAAAAGCTACGCTGACAAGCGTAGTAAACCTCTGGAATTTGAAGTTAATGATCGCGTTATGTTAAAGGTCTCACCCTGGAAGGGTGTGGTGCGTTTTGGGAAACGCGGCAAACTAAACCCTCGTTACGTAGGACCGTTCAAAATTTTGGAACGAATTGGAAAGGTGGCCTACAGGTTGGAATTACCTGCTGAGTTGGGTAATGTTCACGATGTGTTTCACGTGTCGCAATTAAAGAAGTGTTTGGCTGACGAAACACTAGTTGTACCATTTCAAGAGCTGAAAATAGATGACAAGTTGCAGTTTGTCGAAGAACCAATTGAGATTATGGATCGGGAAGTTAAAGTTCGTAAGCACAGCCGTATACCCATTGTGAGAGTTCGTTGGAACTCAAGACGTGGTCCGGAGTTCACGTGGGAACGCGAGGACCAGATGGAACGTAAGTATCCACATTTGTTTCCCAAAGACAAGACCAAGCCTAGCAATGCTAGATCTCATGTAACTAGTGAATTTCGGGACGAAATTCCCATTCAAGTTGGGGATGATGTGACACCCGCGGAAAATGCACAGTCATCCTGATTAGCATCGCAACCTGATTAGCATCGCATCGTGTTGCGGATGGCTTATCAAATTCCGGGACGAAATTTCTTTCAAGTTGGGGATGATGTGACAACTCGAGTTTTCGACCTTCACTTTCGCATTAAATGCATGTTGACTTTGACTGATTAGTTGTTTGACTTATTGACTTGTAATGTACACATTGTGATATGATGTAATGTATCGTGAGTACTGCATGTTTATGTGTTAATAATATTATGTGAACCTGTTAGTACACACTGGAACTAGTTAAGTATTGTATAACCTTCACAACCTGACTAAACAGAATTGCATAGTCATAACATACTCGACGAAACAAAAGCTTGTTTTGCCAAACACTCTTCGACGAAACAGGAGTGTGATTCGTCAGCCATAGCTCGACGAAACAGGATGTGTTTCGCCGGCCCAGTTTCGTCAAGGCCCAGTTCGGGCCCAGTACGGTAAATTGTACATATTAACGTGAACAGACTTCAGTTGTATACTTTTTGGCAAATAAGAAAAACCCTAGGAGCTCTATCCACTGTGTGACGGCAACATCCATCCTTCATCATCATCTTCCCTATTGAATCCTTATTTGTTCATCTTGAATCGGTTAGTGTAAACTCTACTGTATGCATATCTTTAATTGAGGTCTTATGTGTTTGAATTAGGGTCAGTTAACTATATGAAATCAGAATTATGATGTTGAAATATATATGATGAGATCCTTGAATGCGTTGGTTGATGTTGATGTTGATGTGGTATATTATCGGTGATATCGTGATTAAAAGAAACATGGTTACCGAATCCGTATGTCTCGATCTAGGCTACACATGACTATCTCGTGACCTAGGGTTCATGCTGGATGATTGGTTATGATGATACGCTTTGTTTAGATTAACGATGTTCTTTGTGAATGATAATGACTGCGTAATGATATGTGATTGATGATGATAGTGTGATCGTATGATATTGATGTGTAACGGCTGAAGATGATTAGGGTTTCTGGGTTGATACTGTAACTGATCGGCATGATTGACGTAATTACTAATTGACGTAACTGATGTCGACGTAACTGACTTGTTTGACGAAACAGAAATATTGACGAAACAGAATCTTGTTTCGCCAAGGGGTAGTTGACGAAACAGAGAGGGTGTTTCGCCAAGGGAAGTCGACGAGACAGAATCAGTTTCGCCAAAGGGTGGTTGACGAAACAGGGTATGTTTCGTCAATCTGTGTTTCGCCGACTTGAATAATTTGCACAGTAATCTGACTTAACTCTGTTAGAAGTTAACTGAGATATTTAACTGTTGTTAAGTGATACACATGACTTATATGAGCTTGAATGTGTACAATGTGCTACTTGGTGATTATCGATGCATTGTCCTTTGTGATTACACATACGTGCCAACTTCATGAATATCAACTGATCAAATACATGTGAATAATTAGGACTTGACTGATTAAGTGTGAGCGAGTAGTTAATCTTACCGAGCAAACCAAGGTGAGTTCACTGCATTCCTCAAGCATGCGTCCCGGTGGTTTGGGACAACTAGTAAACGTTTGGAAAGGGAATCTTGGGTAAACAATGTAATTGGGTCTTGGTTATTGTACATGGGATCGATCATTACCAATGCTTGGTTAGGGGCATTGGGGGCTGGACACACTCCAGGTTATTGAGGGACACACTTCCCGGATACATATGGGCACACTCCCTAGGGTATCTCAACAAGTTATGAACCGCATCAAATCATAATGTTGAACTGACTTAACATATACCCGGTAACAAAACACGTTAACTAAACTTTGAACTCACCAGCGTCATCTGACACACTTGTCTGCATGCTTGCAGGTCGTTAGAATACAAGACATGGACTTGCTATCTCGGAGTGCTGGAGTGGTCATGGATCGAGGCTATTGGATTACTTATATTTGATACATTGGTTTTGAGTATTATTATGAAACAATTGCTAAACGATTTATTACATGCTTCCGCTATACCACTCTTTGGGAATTAATATTATGTTTGACATTTTCTATTGGTAATTAACGACATGTTTATTTAAATAATTATCATTGGTTCAATGTGATTGGTGGCTCAGACTCTGATGCGTAACACGCCTCGCGGAGTTCCCGCAGGTGGTAATTTGGGGGTGTTACATCTTTCATGCTTGTTTATGCTTTTCAAGCATGAAAGTCAAACAGTGTTTGACTTTCTGCTTTGACCAGGTTATGGTCAACACAAAGTTCGTTCGAACTTTGCAACGTGAGCGTAATCATGATAGTTATAGTCCCTTGTGACTATACCTACTGATTACCACGTCGATTAGTCGAAGTGACGAGTCAAAGTTTCGGTCAAAATACGTGTTTATGCGCATTTTGCGACGAAACTATTTTTGGGTATCAAAACACTTTGTTTTGATATCAAACCTGTTTCTAACTTAATTAAACATGTTTTAACATGTTTAACACGTCACTTTTAGTCTAGTTCTTGTTTTGGGTCGTAAGTCAAGCGGTCTTGACAACCGCTTAGACTTTCGAACCCGACCCATTTGGTCGATCGTTAGGATCCGACCAAGCATATTTTGTGACCACAGTTGTATAGGGAATAACCTTCCGAGGTTATACCTTATGGTCACTTATTTTAATTAGTTGTATGATAGATAGTTTATATGCCTTAGAAAAATGACCAAAATGCCCTTTTCATGCATAATTGGATTTTAAGCTTATGTAACTTAACTGTTGTCACTTAAACTGATTATGCAACATATTTCAACGTGTTAGGGCATATAATACTTGTCATAGGACTAGTTAGGCATGTCGAACACGCATTTGCGCGAACGACGCGTTAAAGTGGCGTAAGCTACCTTAATGAGTCGTAAACGGGTCGTAAGCACTTAGGATAGGTTCCGATTTGGAATGTGGGCTTTGTTAAACCATATAACATGAGTTCCAATTCTCATTTTGTTTACAAAACCTCATTCTACCCGATCTTCCGATTTAGGTGTCGATTTATTAACTTAGCGATTCGATTACTAGGTGCTACTTGATTTCCCTGGTTTGCCCGAGCTTTGTTAAGTTCTTTAGATCAAGGATACCTTGCAATTCAAAGTGAGTACATAGTTCCCATATTTTACTGTTTTCGATTGTTTGGGGTGATTCATATGTGTTAAACGATTTCGATGCTTTCAACGATGATTTCGAGTTTCCTAAAATGAATACTATGGTTTATATTAAACAAGAACGATTTCGATAATGTGAACGAACTTGTTGGAACGTATTTACATAACGAATGACATTCATTAACCTTGATCAAGCCGACCAGTATTAGGTTATGGTACCATAGGATCTGACAAATCCCGTTATCGGACTGCACCCATGGTTATGTATGGGGTTATGTGGGTAACGACTGAACCTGATGATTGTTAACTTACCCTTTGGTGGTTTGTTAATATGAGTTAAACGATGGACGAGTTGCGAAGGTTTGAATGTTATAAGCGAGACGACCAAAAGTAGTTTTCACAGTTAAAAGGAGAACGATTTTGAACGATTGAACGATTGAAACAATTGAACGATTTGAACGATTTGAACGAGTTGAACGAGTTGAACAAGTTAAACGAATTGAACGAACGATTGGTTTTTGGCATGTGATTAGATAACGGGACGGGTTTAATAAGATAAAAGCATGGTAGATACGCCCTGGTACTTCTTATATATAAGTGCTTTTATCATATTACAATCTGTAGCGTTATTTAGTTCACTTGGATGAACGATTTTCAAACGATACACAACGATGTTTACTAAACGATATAAACCATACGAGTTTTATTACGAGAACGATTTACGATTGGGTTTACTTAAACAAGTGTTTTGGGTTAAGATTTATGGCATCGAGGTTTTATAAACTATAACCAATCTGTTTCGAGTTGGTTATTCATTTTACAATACAAATGTTTTACCAAACAAGATTTTCAATTATCGACTCATGTTTTTGTACGAGTTATTACAACATGTATACGAGCCATGAATCTGATACTCTCACAAAACCTATGTGCTCGCCGACATTTCTTTGCTGACTTTATTTTCGCATATGTTTCAGGTGGTGTTGAATGATGTTGATTGCGACTAGAATGCATGCTCACTTAGGATTGGACAAGGCCTTAGTGACTTAATAACGATGATAGTCGATATGTGAACTTGTTTGTTTTAACTTTAAGACAATGTAAATATTTCAGTATTTCAATAAAACGAAACTTTTGAATCCATGGTTGTGAAACAATAATTCTGTCGCTCCACTCCCCGACGTTTCCGCTGCGGTTTCGTTGTTTTACGCGGTCGAGGTGTGACAGAAGAGTTGGTATCAGAGCACATGGTTATAGGTAATTAGGTTATTAGTAAGGCTTTTACCTAGATTATAACTTTTCTAGGACCCTAACGCGAGTTTCTTGCGTTTAGATTTTTAAAACAATACCGTCACCTATCTTTAGGTGATAACCACAACGAGAACACAATAACAAATCCGATTTGAAAACCAGTCATCTCTTCGTAGATGATTTATTATAAGGTTTTGAAACTTCAAAGTTTTCAAAATCTCGTCAAAGTTTGGGTCTTATAATGTGAACATGTGCAATCTGGAAGGGTGGGTGCCTGTATCCTGAGTTTTCTGTCTAAGGCTAGAGTGTTCATACAAATCCACATCATCGGACTAGTCACTCTTACCTGGGAACTCTTGGGATGAGTGTCCACTTATAGGCGAAAGCAGGTCTTCGCGATACATTATTTTGACCCATTTACTTTGATTAGTCACTGTGTGTCGTTTGTTTGTTCGAGGTAACGAACAAATGATCGCATTCCTTATGTTTTGTCGATGTTTTCAATACCTCTTTTGTTTATCCAATTGTCGATCTCACTCGTTTCTCATGTTTCCTTGTTCTTTTTAGAATACGCCTCCTCGACGAGATGCACAACCTCAAACTAACGCTGAACTCGCAGCTATTATCACTCAGCAGATCGCTGCTGTGATTCCAAACCTAATTACTCAGATTAATCAAGCGAACAATAACAACAACAATGCTCAGTGTAGTTTCAAAACGTTTAATTTGGCTAAACCACTAAAGTTTTCTGGGTGTCAAGGAGCAACTGCACTCCTATAATGGTTCGAGAGTCTGGAGAGCACATTTAGACATGTTCAGTGTCCGAATGAGCGAAAGATTGAGTTTGCATCTAGTGTCTTTGAGAAGCGTGCTCTAACGTGGTGGAACGGTGTGATGCGAGATAGGGGTGCCGATGTGGCAATGGCACAAACTTGGGAAGAGCTTCGGGCTCTCATGATGAAAGAATTTTGTCCCCGTCACGAGATAAGGGCTTTGGAACGAGAGTTTGACGATCTAAAACAAGATGGGGGAGAACACCGTGCGTATACGGATCGTTATGAGGAGCTGAGTTTATTGTGTCCTACTATGGTTACCCCGTTGGAGAAAGCGATTGAGAGGTATATCGATGGTCTGCCCGATTCTGTGCAAGACATTGTAACTGGTAGTAACCCAACCACTGTGCATCAGGCTATTGAATTGGTTGCAACTCTGACTGAGTCTCAAGTTAGAAAAGGTAAACTGACCCCCAAGGGTGATAAGGAACAGTCAACTGATGCCACTCAAGAAAAGGGGAAGGGTAAGAAAAAGGGCGAGTCGTCAAGGAGGTCGAGGAAGTGCAAGGCTTCCCAAAATTTTGTTGTTACTGCACAAAACGCTCAGAACCCACCAGCACAGCCACTTGCCAAGAAATCGTATGCTGGTGCTGCACCTCATTGCAATCGGTGCAACGGTCATCATGCTACCCAACAAGCTTGTAAACAATGTACCACTTGTGGTAAACTTGGGCATAGAGCCAACATTTGTCGTTTGGGTCAGAATCAAGCTGCTCAGAATCCAGCACAAACTCCAGTTCAGGGAAACGCCGCTAGATTCCCACCTGGTTCATGTTATAATTGCGGAGAGATGGGTCATTTCCGCAACAATTTCCTGAAACTGGCAAATCTGAATGCCAATGCCAATGTGAATCCCGCTTGTGGACGAGCATACAATTTGAACGCTAACGAGGCACGGGCTGACAATGAGGTTGTTAATGGTACGTTCCTTGTTAACCATCAACCTGCATCTGTTCTTTTCGATTCTGCTGCCGATAGAAGTTTTGTATCGTTATCATTTGAGCCTTTGCTTGCGATACCTAGAACTAAACTGAGGAAACCCTTATCTGTTGAAGTAGCTATTGGTAAACCTCTTATACTCAATTCTGTTATTCGCAATTGTCAATTGAACCTCGATAACCATCTTTTTCCTATTGACCTCACACCGATGCAACTTGGGAGTTTCGATATTATCGTAGGATTGGATTGGTTAACTAAGTTTCATGCTGAGGTGGTTTGTTTCGATAAGATTGTTCATATTCCTTTTTCGTCTGGTGAAGTTTTAGAGGTTCGTGGCGAGAAACCATCTGGTGGATTGAAACTCATGTCGTGTACAAAAGCCCAAAGTTATTTACGAAAAGGATATGTGGCTTATCTGGCACATGTCACAGAGGAGAAAGGTAAGAGCAAGTGTATTCAAGATATTCCGATTGTTCGAGATTATCCAGAGGTGTTTCCTGATGAACTGCCTGGTTTGCCTCCAGTTCATCAAGTCGAGTTTCATATTGATCTTGTGCCTAATGCGAACCCGATTGCTAAAGCACCTTATCGTCTTGCACCTTCTGAGATGCAAGAACTATCGAAACAGCTTCAAGAGTTATCTGATAAAGGATTCATCCGACCGAGTTATTCACCTTGGGGCGCTCCAGTCCTGTTTATGAATAAAGGAAGATGGATCTTTCAGAATGTGTATCGATTATCATGAGCTTAACAAGCTTACCATCAAGAATCGATATCCCCTACCACGAATTGATGATCTCTTTGATCAGCTGCAAGGTGCTACATGTTTTTCCAAGATCGATCTGCGTTCTGGGTATCATCAGCTTCGTGTACTTGAAGAAGATATTCCCAAGACTGCATTCCGCATGAGATATGGTCACTACGAGTTCACTGTCATGCTTTTTGGTTTGACGAATGCCCCAGCTATTTTCATGGACTTAATGAATAGGGTTTGTAAACCTTATTTAGACAAGTTCATCATTGTATTCATTGACGACATTCTCATTTATTCGAAGTCTCGAGCCAATCACGAACAACACCTTCGTCTGACACTGGAACTCCTGAAGAAGGAACAACTTTTTGCTAAATTCTCCAAGTGTGAATTCTGGCTTAAGGAAGTTCAGTTTTTGTGTCATATTGTTAACGAGTAGGGTATTCATGTGGATCCTTCCAAAATAGCTGCTATTAAGGATTGGAAAACACCTACTACACCTACAGAAGTTCGTTCTTTTCTTGGTCTTGCTGGTTATTATCGATGATTTATTTCAAACTTCTCAAAGATCACGGTTCCTCTCACTGCTTTGACTCAAAAGAATAAGCCTTTTGAGTGGGGACCCAAACAAGAAGAAGCTTTCCAAACTTTGAAACGAAAACTATGTGATGCTCCTGTTTTATATCTGCCCGATGGAAATAATGATTTTGTTGTCTATTGTGACACGTCAAATGTAGGCCTTGGTTGTGTTCTCATGCAACGAGACAAAGTCATAGCTTATACGTCAAGACAACTGAAGGTACACGAGAAAAACTACACCACTAATGATCTTGAGTTGGGAGCTGTGGTTTTTGCACTCAAAATCTGGAGACACTATCTTTATGGAACGAAATGTGTGGTTTTCACATACCACAAAAGTCTCCAACACATTCTCAATCAGAAGGAGCTGAACATGAGACAACGACGCTGGGTTGAACTCTTGAACGATTACGATTGCGAGATTCGCTACCATCCTGGTAAGGAGAATGTTGTAGCCGATGCGCTTAGTCGAAAGGAACGAGTCAAGCTTAATTTTGTTCGCACTCTATCTGATATCCAATCACGTGTTTTTCAAGCTCAATGTACTTGTGTTACACAAAATTTGATGGGTAAGGAATTACCACGTCAACTTGAGCTCAAACTCGAAACAAAAGACGATGGGTTGCTTTATTTCAAGAATCATTTGTGGATTCCGAAACAAGACGATCTTCGCACTTTAGTGATGGACGAATCACATAAGTCTCAATACTCTATCCATCCTAGTGCTGACAAAATGTACAAGGATCTTCGTACTCAGTACTGGTGGCCTGGTATGAAAAAGGATATTGCCTTGTATGTATCGAAATGCCTAACTTGTCTCAAAGTCAAGGCTGAACATCAACGACCATCTGGTTTGCTTGTACAACTAGAAATACCGGTATGGAAGTGGGAGAACATTGCGATGGATCTCATCACTAAGTTACCGCACACATCTAGAGGTCACGATTCTATTTGGGTTGTTATTGATCGATTAACGAAGTCAGCTCATTTTATACCGATTCGCGAGGATCTATCTGCTGATAAACTTGCCAAGATTTACGTTGACGAGATTGTATCTCGACATGGTGTTCCTTTGGATATCATATCTGATCATGATGCTCGATTTTCATCTCACTTTTGGAAGACCATGCAATCTGCTATGGGAACTCAACTAAATCTAAGCACCGCTTATCATCCCAAACAGATGGACAATCCGAGAGGACGATAGAAACATTGGAGGATATGCTTAGAGCATACGTGATAGACTTTGGTGGTAATTGGGATTCTCATCTGCCATTGATCGAATTCTCTTACAATAACAGTTATCATTCTAGCATTAATATGGCACCGATCGAAGCTCTATATGGTCGAAAATGCCGTTCACCTGTCTGTAAGCTCAGCTTACTGGACCTGAGCTAATTCTGGAAACAACAGATAAAATCAAGAAAATTCGCGATAATCTTATGACAGCTAGAAGCCGTCAAAAGAGTTATGCAGATATGTGACGCAAGCCCTTGCAATTTCAAGTCGGAGACTGTGTCCTACTCAAGGTGTCACCTTGGAAGGGAGTGGTGAGATTTGGAAAGAAAAGAAAACTTGCACCTCGATATGTTGGACCATTTAAGATTGTTGAAAGAATTAGAAAGGTTGCCTATCGACTAGAGCTACCTCCTGAACTTGGGAATATTCACCCAACATTCCATGTGTCCAATTTGCGAAAGTGGTTAGCCGATACTGGTCTTCATATTCCACTCGACGAAATTCAAGTTGATGAAACGATGCACTTTGTCGAGAAACCTGTCGAGATAGTGGACCGTGAAATTAAACAATTGAAGAACAAGCGAATTCGATTAGTCAAAGTTCACTGGGAGTCCAAACGTGGCCCAGAGTTTACTTGGGAGCATGAGGACCAAATGAAAGCGAAATATCCACATTTTTTTTCACAAGTTTCCTCTAGTTAAAATTTCGAGACGAAATTTCCTAAAGTAGGGGATACTGTGACAACTGTGCTCTGTAAACGATGTATGATGTAAAAAAATATCAATTATCAATAAAACGATGTGTTTTGGTGTTAATATTTGTGTATTTGTGTTTGACGATTTTACGATTTGATTCTAGTTCGATTTCAAGCTTTAAATTGCTTTCTTGAAAGTTGTACGCAAACTGATGCTTAAACGTAATTAGTTTAATGCGACAAACACTCCGGAATGGTGACATAGGCTTAACATACCTTAAATAACCTTTACATAACTTAGAAATAAGTTTTGGAAGGTTTGGTGTGTCGAAAACAAGTTTATTCGATCGCAGGGACTAATTGCGACAAACTGCGGAAGTATGTTGATTCGTATAGTAATGAATATTCCGGAACATGTTCATAAGTTAAACATACCATACATATCCTTTACATAGCTTAGAAATAGGCTTTGAGGGGTTCGGTATGTGAAAATAAACTTATTTGATCAATAGGTACTAAAAGCGTCAAAAAGTGCATAAGTTTGCATTTACGCGCAAATCTTACGTTCTGAACATATCCGGACATTAAAAAATTTTTGTAATCATTAAAATATTTTATTTTAGTGATTGGAATGCAAAAATACCATTCGTCGTGTAATTTGGATCGATTTCGCGTCCGTTTGAGTTTTCGTCGTAATTAACCGAATAACGTGACGGTAAGACCAAACGAACCAACATCCGAGATGTTTTTAAGCATATTTCATGTTCCTTATGCTTTAACTTCATTGTAGAGCCTTGAAATGGGGTAAACGGGGACTAAAAACACCAAAATCTAAGTTTAAGGCTTGCAGGGACCATTATTGACAATCTGCCAAACTTTGGTCGCAGGGCACGAAGGCCCAGGCATAGAGCTACGCGGGGCCCGACCGACTGCCAGACTAGAATCATTGAATCTGGTCACAGCAGCTGTTTTCAGGCGGTTTTCACATGGGTTTTGGATACAATGAGCTTGTTTTTTAGTTCCCCTTGTATTGTAATCTATGGGCACAAGTGTATGGCTTAGATTGAGCTTTGATTTGCTCAAAAACACTTGTAGAGATCTTGTAAACTCAAGACTTTCTATAAATACCCATCTTGTTCATTCTCATTCCTTGCACAAATTGATCAAATCTGCTCTAAGTTGAAGCTAAGGCTTTATACCTGAGTATTTTGGATCAATTCTTCCTAGCTTGGACCTTTTGTAAGCTTCTTTCATGCTTGTTTATGCTTTTCAAGCGTGAAAGTCAAACAGTGTTTGACTTTCTGCTTTGACCAGGTTATGGTCAACACAAAGTTTGTTCGAACTTTGCAACGTGAGCGTAATCACGATGGTTATAGTCCCTTGTGACTATACGTACTGATTACCACGTCGATTAGTCGAAGTGACGAGTCAAAGTTTCGGTCAAAATACGTATTTCTGCGCGTTTTGTGACGAAACTATTTTTGGGTATCAAAACACTTTGTTTTGATATCAAACCTGTTTTCTAACTTAATTAAACATGTTTTAAAATGTTTAACTCGTCACTTTTAGTCTAGTGATTGTTTAGGGTCGTAAGTCAAGCGGTCTTGACTTTTGAACCCGACCCGTTTGGTCGATCGTTAGGATCCGACCAAGCATATTTTGTGACCATAGTTGTATAGGGAATAACCTTCCAAGGTTATACCTTATGGTCACTTAGTCTAGTTAGTTGTATGATAGGTAGTTTATATGCCTTAGGAAAATGACCAAAATGCCTTTTTCATGCATAATTGGATTTTATTAAACTGATTATGCAACATATTTAAATGTGTTAGGGCATATAATACTTATCATAGGACTAGTTAGGCGTCTCGAACGCGCATTTGCGCGAACAACGCGTTAAAGTGGCGTAAGCTACCTTAATGAGTCGTAAACGGGTCGTAAGCACTTAGGATAGATTTCGATTTAGAATGTAGGCTTTGTTAAACCATATCACATGAGTTCCAATACTCATTTGGTTTACGAAACCTCATTCTAACCGATCTTCCGATTTAGGTGTCGATTTATTAACTTAGCGATTTGATTACAAGGTGCTACTTGATTTCCTTGGTTTGCCCGAGCTTTGTTCAAAAGAGGATATAACACATCATCATCTCGAAAAATATTCAGCCGTCATACATGTTATGGGTGAAATTCTGAGCCCATATCCGGGATAGTATCTTGAATTATATCTTGATTATATGATAAATATTCATACTCAGGATGCTGACTCAAGATATTGGTAACATCCTGATGTGGTATCCTGAGGATTACTAACGGATTATGTGCAGGAGTACGAGCTCAAGTTTGCAACGTTCATGAAGACATATTCCCCTGAAGACTCGGTCCAAGTTGTTCGAAGAAACACGTTGAGGCTGCTTTACTTGGTCTCCAACGTTAACTAGGGAATATTCATTGGCATCCCCCATTTGTAGGAGATTTTGTTTTCATTTCATAGCTATAAATAGACGGATAAACCAGATCAAATAGGACATCACACTCACTACTCTCGAGCTCTCACACCCTCTCTCGCAACTCTCACTTTCTGAAAAACATTGTAACACTTAGTAGCGATTTGGTCAATATCCTGCACTGTATCCTGACATTTGAAGTAATAAGAAGAACAAGGCAGCTGCGATTGTCAGCTCCCGAGGTTTTGTGCCGGCGATCTAGAATGATCAAGGGCTTTCATCATACATCTCGTGTCACCCTTTACTTTTTGCTCATTGTTTGATCATAGATATAGCTCGATATCCTGAGCTATATCCTGAAAACTGTCTTTTGCAAACACCTAATTCAGGATATCTTCAATACACATTCTTAGTACACTACCTCACTTAACTAATTTAATCACTAAATTGCTTAGTTAATTTTTGACCAAAACAATTTGGCGCCTACCGTGGGGCAAGTGGTGCTATTTCTACTAAAAGCTTTCTTAAAATCCTTACATGGTTTTCTGTTTTCAAAACTTTTTGCTACACTATTTTCGATGGCCTCAAGATCAAACATGAGCTCTTCTACCGTGTCTGCTACAACCTCTGCAACAATTGGTTCGGTGCTTCCACCGCCTCCTCCGAGGACGCAAGTCTTTTCACAGCCTCAGGATGTTATCCCCAATCGGAATATTCAGGGATCTGCTCCTGTTTTGGCCTCTAATGATGAAATTCTAACTTTATTTGGTAGTATACAGGATCTGATGAAGCAACAACAGGAGACCAACCAAATGCTGATGAGAGAGATACGACTCTTAAAATCCAGTTCAAGCAGGCCCGCTGAGGATACTGTCACTCCCTTGCAGCCCAGAGCTTTAAACTTCAGTTCGGCAGTATATACTGAGGATAATAGGGGGAATATTGTGCCTAGCCATTCCCAAAGTCATATTCCTGAGATACCCTCTTCGGTCAGGGTGTCAACTGTGAGAAGTTCAGGATATGTGTAAGGACCTGCACGAAATTGTCCTAAAACACTCTATAAGTAGAAACCCGGACCCCTAAAACCCCCTAATTCTTATGAAAAATAAAGAAATTCAAATTTTATGATAGCTCGCGGGCCGCATAAGAGTTAAGATAATCTTACGCGGGGCGCGACAACTTGAAAGTCTCCGGATAACGATGTGGGCTAACTTTGGTGCTCAAACCTCTCTTCTCCCAACTTTAGCTTTTAAATTACTTGGACAACCTAGTTCGTCTTCATGTGCTGAGCGAAATTGGAGCACCTATGCATTTATCCACTCGCTTAGGAGGAACAGATTGACTACAAGTCGTGCTCAAGACTTGGTTTACATCCACAACAATCTTCGGCTTTTGTCTAGGGCCCCTAATGATGTTGTAAATACGTGGGATGTGGGTGGAGATGCTTTTGACTCGATGGAAGATGTAGGATTTTTGGAGTTTGCTGATCTTTCATTAGATGAACCGGAACTTGAAAGCGATTTGCTTGTTAACGTTTGATTAGATGTGGAAGATATGGGATTTTTGAACTTTACATCAATATATAACTATTTTGGGGTTTTGTGTTACATTATCTTTAATATATATTTGTTTTTTTATATGTTTTTATTCCCGTACACGTCCCGTCCCTGCTTCTTGAATTTTTTTAGTTTTGCCGTTTCCCGTTCCCGTACCCGTCCCCGTACCCCGTTCCCGTACCCGTCCCGGTGCATCATAGCATGCCATCCCCAAAAGTGAACATATTTACTCTGTGTTTATTTATTACTTAGCCTACGGTTATTGACCGTAGGTTACGCACGTAAGCCGTAATTTACGTCGCGGGTCTCTTGGCTCCATATTAAGCTGCATTTTAACTTTCATATATTGACCGGGAAGCACCTAGACATCGTTTTATCATGTTGCTCGCGTATCCAAGCCATGTCTTGACCCGAAACATATACCGAACGATGTAATATATTTTGCTCATCATCCTTGCTCGTTCCATTTCATCACTAAGCATTCCAAACTTCACCGGTTTACGTGATTAATCTGTGAAACCATAAAAACTCGTAGTTAACACATTCAACGCGCATAATCACTTAAAATACAATAAAACACTTATTATAACACACTTAAGACTCGTGTTTCACACCCTCCATCACATCCCCACACTTATCTTTTTTCGTCCCCGAAAAAATTTTCTGCAATGGAATCAAATCAGAAACATCGGCATCCAATATATTCATTTAATTTATTTAACAAATCAAACCACATGTTTAACAAGATTGCAGGTATACGGTCCACTTAAACCCAACCGCCAGCTTCCAAACCCTTATTCACGATTCATTTAAGTTCAAGTAATTTGTAGTCATCTATGGATCTCACACTTAAAAGACTACAACGCCACCTAATCCCGTTTCAAGCTTATGAGGTTAAAAGATTATATCTACCGTCTTATATAAAAAAACCCTTATGTTATTCCGATTAAACCTTTGATGGATAGATGGATGATGTTGCGAGCTTTACATGCTTTTGTATATGATCAATTTAGCGGACATACCCGACACGAGTCACCATCCGCATGGTTAATGCCATAAACTTCACATATTTTTTTGTAACTCCACTTAGAGGGTATGTACCGCATGAGTCGCTATCCCCGCAGCAATACCATAAGCTTCGTTTTTTTTCTTTTTTTTTTTTCAACATGTGCTCAAATGGAAGGATGGAATGTTTTTTTTTCGGGCGCCACACTGTTTCGGATTTGTTTTCACAAAAAGAAACAGGTGTGCCAATTTAATCGGAAAAACTTATAAGCTTTTTACTTATAACGTACCTCATATACCCTCCACAGTTTCAGCTTTGCCGTAGCTCTTTGAGAACCCACAAGACTCCTAATTCAAGGTATTTTTTATCAATCCTAAGAAACTTTTTAGCTGACTAGGTCTACCCACATATCCTGAATTAGACGCATAACCGACTGTTCATTATCTCATATATATATAGCAATCAAACGCCAACGATCCAATTATACCAATCATCTTCCATTTATTGCAAAAACTTTCTCGAAACATTTTCAATTTTTTTTTTGGATTTTTGTTTTTTCAAGTTTTTTTTTTATTTTTTATTTTTTATTTTTTTGTATTTTTCATATTTTTTTTATTTTTTTAGATACTACACTAATCTCCCCTCCCCACACTTAAAATCTACATTGTCCCCAACGTGGAAAGAAAAGCGACTCAAAAATAAAATAAACATATATGTATAAAAGACTAGAACAGACTCTCCTGGCTTAAGAAGCAATATCCTCGTGAATGTTCCGTGGCGACTGTATAGCATTTCTTTCGCGGCCGCGTTCAGTAAAAACTCGGGTTACTCTCTACAAGTGATGTTCAAATTATCGCCGTCCAAATGGAGATTGAGTATACAAAAGCATGAGTTGACGAGTTATGTCCTTAATGTCTCAAAATCTAGTGGATCTTACTAAGTATTGGGTTTGGTTGTGCTTTAATGGATTTAAGGGATTGAGTTATACCGCTGGCAGGTGGTGGGGGTGACAGGAGGTGGTGGTGATGGCGGCAACGGTGGTGTTTGGGGTGATATAATGGGTGGAATTAAAAAGGGTGGGGAAAAAGACTAAAACAAGCTCTTGTGCCTTGCACATGACTTAACTTAACGTTAAAAATTAACTGGATTAGACCCAAAGGGTATACGGTGCAATATTTTGAGACATGAAGGACAGAACACGTTAAGTTTTACATCAAAAAAACACCGCCTAAAATGAAAAAAAAAAAAAAAAAAATCGTTTTGATAATTTATTGAGGAGAAATCTGGCAGATCTAAACCCCTGCGATACTTGATGCAGAGTGAGTCGTGGTGTATTGTATCGGTGATCCTGACATGAGTTATCGAAGGTTTGATCTAAACCTAATTGTGTTTCTCCAGTCTTCCTTTTCAATTTTCTGTCTTTGATTGTTTGTTTGTTTCGATTTATAAATAGCTTGCTTGATAAAAGGCGTGCCCTGCTTATCATCTCTGGTACTAAATAGTAATTTTGAGTTATGGTTAAAGAAATGATTGGTTTTTCCTATTTCTTATTGATTATGATGTGCTTATAGATCATGAAATCAACATTCTAAAAGCAATGCAGCATGTAATTAATTGTAAAGTGGAAATCTCATGTCTGTCTGATACGAACTCATGGGTCGACCCATGTCTTGTGGGCAGCTCCAGATGGGTATTTGACCCATTTAATTTAATTATCTGCAGAAATGGGTTTTGGGGGGAACGGTTATCGGAAAGTAGTGGGCAGTTTCTACCAGTTAATTACCTTCTTTTTTTTATGTTAAATAAGGCAGAATAGGTAATGTTTCAGATGTCGATGTGTTATATAAAATTAGGGTTCTGGGTCTTTTATCTTGTAGTATTTCAGTTTTCAGCAATTAAATCTATCAGTTACTTTTGTTTGAGTATCACTGTCTGTCTGTCTCAAGACGCTTTGAATTTATTCGAATGACAAAATGGATGTTAGATGACTGAAATGAGTAGAATGACCTACAATACAATACAGTCATGGCATGGAAGAAAAGTCTCCATGACTAAAATTACATCTTCTCATGTCACCACATACATTCTCGCAGTCGAATCTGTTTTTGGTAGTTGCTTGCTACTGCTATTCATGTGATTTTGATCTGCATCAGGTCCATCTTCTAATAAACTTGATTAATTAAGGCTGGGTGATGTTGCTTCAACTGTTTCTGTATTGTATCAAGCATCAACTCATGATTTTATTATAAATTCTTCTTCATGCTTTATCTGTTTTTGTTTTTTTTTTTCTTATAGGGACAATCGTGCATCTAGAACTGCTCTATTTGATAACCTTGATGGCATTGAGGAGGGCGGTCTCAGAGCTTCATCATCGTATTCTCGCGATATAGACGAGCAAGAAAATGAAAAATCTTTAAATAGCTTGCAGGACAGAATTGTCTTTCTAAAAAGAGTAAGTTATTTTTTAAATTTTTCTGTTGCAAAATGTGCGTTGGTGGTAATACTTACTTGTTTGTTTAGGTGATAAAAACTAGAATACAGAATGTAGCTTCGGATGCTATGAACTTAGGGTCAGCAGATAATGCTGAACATAATATTTGTTTATATAATCTATCCTGAACATGGCTTGTTGTTCAACTTAATGAGATTGTAGTTTTCACAGCAATTTTGATGATGATCTTTTTTATTCATTGGCATGTTAGATTTATACAAAATAGTTTTCTGCACTGTTTTAATTAACGCCCCACTTGTCGTATGCGCATATAATGTATGCTGATGATGAGTTTTCTGCACTGTTTTTCATTTTAATTTCGAGATTAATGATTGACAGTTGACTGGTGACATACATGAGGAGGTGCAGACTCATAACCGTATGCTGGACCGAATGGTACACATTTACGTACATTCATACTTAATTGCTCTTTACATACTAACCTGTTTTTTTTATCTAACAGGGCAACGGTATGGATTCCGCAAGGGGGATTATGTCAGGAACTATGGATAAGTTGAAGACGGTAACATTTGAGATCCTTGACTAGTAAGTTAATTAGTTAGTTAGTAGCTTATTGTTAATGATCTTTGATTGATTCAGGTATTTGAAACAAAATCAAGTCGGAGAACATGTAAACTCGTCATATATTTGGTCCTGGCATTCTTCATCTTATATTACCTGTTCAGGTAACAATTAATTTTACTTTTTATCTTCTATTTTAGACTAAATTTCCGTTTTGCTCCCTGTGGTTTGGTCGTTTTAACGGTTTTGGCCCAATCGTTTAAAAATAGCCATTTTACTCCCTGATGTTTGCTCCCTGCCGCACAACTTTCTCTTTATTGAATGATTTAACTGAGTTAAGAGCCGGGGAGCAAACTGGTGACAAAACAGAAACATCAGGGAGTAAAATGACTATTTTTAAAGGATTGGAGCAAAACCATTAAAACGACCAAACCACAGGGAGCAAAATGGAAGTTTACTCTCTATTTTTTTGTTTTTTTATAGAATTTACCAAATGATTATTCGACTTTTGTTTCTTCCAGATTCCTTCTGCCAGCAGCTGTATGATGCTTAATTTGCAAGACCTGATGATGAATCTGAATGAAGAAATATACTTAGTTATACTTGGTACTTACTTATCATGTTATTTAGTGTTCAGATTTTGAATTTTAAAACTGCTGTTACATGCCTTTACCAATATATGTTAATTAGGTTATATTATTCTCAATAATTTCCATAACTCTATTTATAAAACATTATCTTGTTTTTTTTTTTTGAGTAAACTGCCATTTTGGTCCCTAAGGTTTGGTTACTTTTGCCACTTTAGTCCAAAACTCAAACCTTTTGCATCTGGGTCCCTGTGGTTTCAGTTTTATTGCCATTTTGGTCCAAAAATGAAATCAGGTCATACTTGTCTTATAAAATCCTGCAATTTTGTCATTTTCCTTAGGGGCAAATCAGGTCATATTTGTCTTATAAAATATGGTATTTATTTATAAAAAAGAAATGATCATTTTGCCCCTGTGAAAAATGACAAAATAACAGGATTTTATAAGACAAATATGACCTGATTTCATTTTTGGACCAAAATGGCAATAAAACTAAAACTACAGGGACCCAGATGCAAAAAGTTTGAGTTTTGGACTAAAGTGGCAAAATTGACCAATCCACAGGGACCAAAATGGCAGTTTACTCTTTTTTTTTTGAACGGCAAATTTGGATCACTGACGAACCACTGGAGTATCATCATGCCACTAGCGGAACCACCCGATCATATCCATCTCCACTAGGCATAATGCCTATAGACCAATTAAAAGGGAAACCCAATAAATATGGGAAAACTCTCTTTTATGAGAATCGAACCAAGGACTTTTCAGTTAATATTTGATTATTTTAAGAAGTATATGTTAATGTGTAACTGTAAAATAAACATTTCATATCAAAATCAAAAGAACCAAATAAACTACCTAATCCGACATAATGGAGTGAGAGCGCGTTCCAGTTCATCTATTAGAAGTATGTTTAAAGGGTGTGTGATTTAGCCGTTCAAAAAAACTAATTGAATGTTTTTCATTAAAAAATAGACATGAAAAGTAATTAGCTCGGATTTGAAATCAACTCAATTAGCAACGTCCCTCAAAATTAGGACAAAAACTACTGTGAAGTGTGCACAAGTCAGTTAAAAAACATTAAAAACTGGAGCAATCTCAGAGATAATAAATTGGAATAAAATTGTATAGAAACAACATCACAACATTGTTATTTGACAAAAGAGTAAAATGCGCGGATAATTCCTATGGTTTTGTAAAGTAACACCTATAGTCCCCAACTTTTAAAAATTACACCGGTGTTCCCTGTTGTTTGCTTTTTGTTACTCGGATGGTCCCTGGAGTGGATGTCCGTTAGTTTTCACCATTAAGTCCATGTAAAATGACCAAAATGCCCTTAGTATTAAATTAAACACTAAAAGTAATTAAAGGTGAGACCCACCAACCTTCTTATTCACCATTTTAAGCCCCCCCCCCCTCTCTCTCTCTCTCACACACACACACACACACTCACCACCAACTGTCTCCACCACGTACCACCTGCAACTCCATCAGCATCAACATCTTCGTCACCTTAAACACTTGTATGTCTCTCTCTCTCTCTCACCACCACCTACTTCCACCACTTACCACCAGCCGCCACCACCTGCAACTCCACAAGCATCAACATCAACATCTCTGCCACCTTAACTCCCTCCTCCATCCCAGATCCCTTCATCCACCACATTTAGAGAAGGAAACGACTAGAGAGAGAGATCGATCAGAGAGAGATGCGAACATGATGGTGACGATGGGTTGCTAATGTTAACAATGATAAATTTAGTCGGTTAAGGTACATGTTGCCTCTTAGGGTTTCGAGTTTTGAGTTGAATTTGTAGATTTAGAACCAATTTAGGGTTTTATTGGCTGGGTTTTGATGATGGTTGTTGTTGACGGTGGTGGCGGCGGTGGGTGTGTTGAAGACCGAAAGATGATGATGGTGGTGGTTTATGGGTATAAAGATGGTAGCGGTTCAGACAGTGGCTGTTGTTGAGGCGGTGATGACTGTGGTGGTGTTTTGTGATGGGTTAAGGGTTGTAGGGGTTAGGTTTAGGTGACGGAGGTGGGTGTGGGTGGAGCTAGAGATAGGTGACTATGATGATGGTGGCAGGTTGTTTTGTAGAAGAAAAAAGAGTTTATGGGCCCACACTTTTAATATAATAATATGAGTGTGTATATGTAAGACCCATAAAATTTAAAACCATCTTTAAAGAGTGAGTAAACAACTAACTCTAATGTTTCAAAGCAAAAAATACTTCCATATTTATACTTGAAATCTTGCAAAGTCATCATTAACTTTATAGTTAGAACATGTATTTAGAAACATAAAGGGTTTACTTAACAAAATATTAAGTTCATAAACATATGATTAACAAAAATGCGGAAACAAGATCTTCACAGTGTTCGGTTCCTCGTTCGGCTTGATCTTAAATGCTTAGAAACAAACGAATTTTACCCCTACGCTAACTACATTTTTTAATTGTGATTATATTTTGGACTAAAATGGCACGTTTCCAAAATGTCAAGGAAGAAAACGGTTCAATTTTGAAATTTGACCTTAAATACAAAAGTGAACAAACTACAAGGACGTAAATGACACTTAACTCTAAATTTAAAATTAACATCAAAATTTAGAAAAAAAAAAGCATTATAAATTATGAAAACTAACATCAAAATTAAGAAAAACCACATTATAAATCTAAAAATTAACATTAAAATTCAAATAAAACAAAACAAAACAAAAAATTTAAAAATTATAGATCTGAAAATTAACATCAACTGTTTTACATGCTTACATCAACAACATCAGAATAATCAAAATACTACAATTATTATTGAAATTGAGAGTAAACAAGTTGAAAAAAAGCAAGTAATCTTCATTCATAGCTATTACAAAACACAAACAATATAATCACCTGACACATCACTACAATTACAAAGCACATAGATTAAAAAATTATAAGCCTACAATTATCGGTACCTTAATCAGAATAGCTAGCTGGGTGAAGAAGACGAACGCGAGTACCAACTAGTATGACGTCAATTAGGGTTTTGACGTTGCAGAGGCGGAGAATGACTATTATTCTTTAATCTTTTCAACGGCAATTTGGCTGCGTTGTACGGCAGCTATACAGAATATTTCGGGCGGCAATTCGGCTCCGTTGTACGGCAGCGGCGGTGGGAGGACGAGAAGAGTGGTGGAGAGGTCCAAGGGTTTTGTTATGTATGTGAGTTTTGTGAGAAGATGTTTGAAGTGTTTAGAAGTGGGAGGTCCACATCTGTTTGGGGAAGAGGACGCACAAACCTTTTTAAATGAAATCTATTATGAAAAACAATCTACAAAACAAAAGATCTGCGCATGGTATACGCCGCGCAGACAAAAAAAAGTCAGGAAACTCTTCTTGGAAAAAACAACTAAATACCTATGATTTAAAAAAAAAAATCTTTTTTAATCTCGGTGGTAATAGGTATATAAAGGAAAGATGGTGTTTTAAATTCACAAGACCATCTCCTATGGTTAACCTATGGGTTGATGTGACACCTCTCCCAACCCCTAAAATCTTATCTATCCTTCCCCTCAAGAAAAATGCTAAAAAAGAATTAAAAAGTTAGTTTTATTATACTGAAAATAGTATGTTAAATGAATCCTAACTACTTTCGATTCTCAACATGTACGAACAAAGCCTTGGCCATTTTTCTGTCTTTTATGGGCAGTTGTTTTAAATTTATTTATTTACAGGTAGAAATTTGTGTTGAGTGGGGGGATGGGATGGATATATGCAAAGAATCCGACATAAAAACAAAATGATATGTTGACGTGTTATGAGAGGTGGGGTGACCCTCATTCATACGTATGCCTTTATACATTGAATTCAATTCAAGGTGGCGACTATTTCTTCACTTTTTATATTTCAAAAGTCGTGACGTAATCAAATTCATGCATGATTCTCTTCCCATATTATATTATCACCACTTTATTTACTTTGCCAAATCATTTCACAAAATTTTTACTTTACAGCAACTCACTAGTGTATATTTTATATTATATTATTTTTAAGTAAACCTGCAATTTAAAAAAAAAAAAATCCAGAAATAAAAAAAGAGAAAAAATCCTCACTATTCTTCCTTGGTTAAAATTGTTAGGTCAACAATTTGACTTTGACCTCAAGTCAATGCAAGTTGTTGGTATGGACCAAGACTCTCCTGAGTTCATCCGAGATCCCCTTCAAAAGAAGTGGTTTCTGAATCACTCCATTGATGCCGATCTGCAAGCATTTTTCCCAAGCATTCTCATCACCTACAGCGGTCAGAGCAACGATCAAAGGCCAGTTTCGACTACGAGACTTTCGGATTCTTGACGCCACTTCAAACCCGTCAACATCCGACATTTCAAGGTCCAAAATAACCATCTGGAATGATTGGTTTAGAGCCATGATGCAGTCTGAACCAGTGGCAACTGTTGACACAATGCACCCGAGTTTCTCAAGTAGCTTGCGTGTAACCGCGCGGTTCACGTCATCCTCTTCAGCTAGCAGTACTTGAAGGCCTCTGAAGACGGTGTTGGACAGCTCTAACGAGGATTCTCCGGTTTCCAACATTCCTACCATCGTTGATGTTCTGAGTTGAAACCGAAGAACAAGAGCCATACTTTGATCGAATCCTGTGGGATACGGAACTACCCAAATCTTTCCTTGCATCAACTGCTAAAACAAAACAAGTTATGTAACAATCTACTTGGACACAATCCGTAGGGGTGTTCAAGGTCCGGCTTGTCTGGTTGTTGTACCAGTTTGACGGTTTTAGACTAAAAGAATATAGTTTTTTTACAAAACCATAAATATTTGTTTAATTTTAAAAAATATAAAATTGTTATATTTTTTAAATTAAAGATAATCAATGTTAAAGGGTTGGTTCCAAGTTTCAAACTATAAACCGTCAAACCTTTAAAACCGAATCATAAACAGGACCGCATATGTGTCAAACAGGCTGACTTGGATGGTTCGATTAGTTTTAACGGTTTATGAACACCCCTGGTTACCAGAAACTAGAAAAGGAAACCAACCTCCACGAGCTTCCTGCACACACCGAAGCTCAAACTTTGCTCCACCGTACCATTGTGAATTCTTTTGTTATCACCAGAGCCTTCCGACTGATCATTGATCCCGATTTCAAACTTCACATTGACGTAACCGTCAGACGAATTCGATTTCCACATTGCCCATCTCCCATGGCTTCCACTCTCCATTGAGATCCTCAACGTCAAAACCGCTCCACCTCCGCTTTTCGCTCCATTCAAAAGGCTCCCCATCATATGCAAGATCACCTGAAAAACCCGTCTCTCGTCTCCCATAACGTTATCAGGTAGCGATTTATCTGCTTCGACTACGAATTTGTAACCCTTAGAAGAACACAAACACTTTGCAAGATAAGCAGTTTCTTTAATCAAAGAATGGAGCCGAAACGCTCTCATTTCCAACGGGAACCGGTCTTTTGAAGAGTCGTCCATTACATCATCGATCAACATCGAGAGCACATTGCTTGTTTTCACCGTGGTGTCGACAACAACACGCTGTTGGTTGCTTAGATTGTCATCATTTTGCATAATCGAAAGCAAACCCATGATCGAATGCATCGGTTTCCTCAAGCTTTTACTCATTACCGTCTGAAACAGGTTCCTCGCTTGGCTCGCCCTCATCGCGTCCTGTTTAGCCTGCTGCAAAGCTCGATTTTGCTCGGCTAACTTGTCTCTCATGAGCTGAGACTCTTCCAAAACCGCAGCATGCGAGAGGGCCACGGCTACCTGGTCAGCAACAACTTTGACTATCTCTAACTCAGCATCGGTCCATGATCGAAGTTCTCCACCCGGAAGAACCAACACAAGAATCGCGTAACACGCCTGGATAATCTCGGGCGTCCCTCCTTTAAAATCCGAAACTCTAAGCATCGGCATTCGTATCGCAGCCACAGCTCCATGTGGTTGATCATCACCAGACTTTCCTCCACTGCTTAAACTCGCGAACGGTGATCCCTGATCCAGTAACTTCACCGTCTCGCTTCTTTTAATCTCTTGAACATCCGGATCCTGAATCGTGACGGAGACATTATAGACCATCGTACAAGATTCTCCCCTCGCCTTTCGATGCGTAAGATTCATGACTGTTTTCGCAGGGTCAGGCATCCAAATCGCACAGTTGTGCAAATCCAAAATCGCGGATAACTTATCGAGGGTAGTGTACAAAATCGTGTGGCGATCAAGCGACTTTCGGATCTCCTGCGTGAGCATACTAACATGCCACCCGGCTTCCTTCTGTTGCTTAATGACACCCATTTCTCTACCAAGATCCCTAGTCTTCTTCCTCAACATAAACTCTCTAACTTTAACTTTCAACAGCAAAGGTATGAGAGTAACCAAGGTGATGGCAGTCGCGAACGAGACCAAGGCGGTGAGGAACTTGAAGACGGTGAGGGCGAGCATGAGCTGAAAGGGGTGCGGTTCGTAGGTCCACCAGTTTAACAAATGGGTCATCCCACAAAGAACAATGAAGGCTATGAATTCAAATAATACCCATTTGAAAGGCACGTTTGAGCAGGTAACAAAGTAGAGTAATTCGATGGGAATGGAAAAATAAGCGAATGCGATCATCAAATCACTCACTCGTTGTGTCTCCATAATGTTTCGGTACCCGAAGAAGCCGTCATCCTCACAGTTACACCCCACTGCATCCGACGACGACCCGAACACACAGACCACAAGCAACAACCAGATCAACCCAACAGATGCTAATGTTTTTGACATTGCATCCATCGAATTTGTTCGTCAATCCATCGAATACAATACCAACGAATATGTTTGTTTGTTTGTTTGTTGCCGAATTGATCAACGCCTTAACAATACGAAGAAGAAGAAAAAGTAATGCAAATCGGTTATTTAATTATTATTATTATATATAAAAATAAAAAAGGAAGGGATATGGTAGATTAAAATAAAGCCCAGTGGAACAACATTCATGCATGTATCCAACATCGGAATGCAGGCAGGAATTCAATTCAAATTAAACCAAAGGTACAACTAGAAAGAAAACATTTTTCTTTTTCTTTAACAGATATATAGAGTAATTTAAAAAGAAAAGAAAAGAAAGTAGAAATCTACCCTTGGGCACACAGATTCTTCTACCCTTCAGATCAGATCTTTGAAAGCACACAGATCAAGCGGCCGCATAAAACAGAAACAAACATATGTTGATGTTCCTGTTTGTAAGTCAGAAAACTTGCCAGTTGTTTGAAGAAGCAAACCCACAGTTTCTTAGAGGTAGAAGAATGTTGTATGCTGCAAGGTCATCGGTTTCTTCACCTGCAAAATTTCAAAACTGATTTGCTTTGCTTTGCTTTGCTTTGGGGGATTCTAGAGAGAGAAAATAATATAAACGTTTTTGGCTGTCTGCCGCCGGTGTTTGCTAGAGAAGAGATAGACACCCCATTTTTCCAAATACTTTTCTATCAAAATACAGATTCATTATTATAATAATAATAATCTTTTTACATAAATTTAGCTTACTCAATTCCACAACAATACATAAAAAAAAATTAAAACAAAAAAAAAATCCTCTAACCCAATTTTATTGTACTAAAGTTTTATATTTTTATTTACAATACATCTAGTTATTTAATTAAAAATTAAAATAATAAGTTGTTATCTTTTAACTTTTTTAAATTTGATGTAATAACATTCTAGATTTTATAATCTTATTTTGATCAACTTAAAAGATAACGAGTCATTAGTTTAAGTTTTTTTTCTCAATTATATAAACTTTAATATATAAAATTAGGTTAGAGACTTTTCGTGTATTTATATATTTAGACTAGGTTAGACTCCGTGTATTACACGGGTTGAATAAATGTAATTTTATATATACTAAATAAAAAACATTATATTTTTAAAACCCCATTTATTACACTTGTTGAGTAAATATAATTTTATATATTAAATAATAAAAATTATATCTTTAAGAACCTCGTTTATTGTGCGGATTGAATAAATGTAATTTTATATACCACACAATAAAAAAGTTATATTAAAAAAAACCATGTGTATTCACAGGTGGAATTTGTTGTAGCAAATTTTGTTAACGAAGTCTCAATAAATTTAACTCATTATTTAAAACTCCGTAAATGTATAAATGATAAATAATATTAGTTAGAGTAAATTACGATTTTGGCCTCTGTGGTTATATAACTTTTACTCTTTTAGCCCAAAAACGAATTTTTTAAAGGGTTAGAAAAAAGACGTTTGGGGCCAAAAAGATTAGAAAAAAAGACGTTGGGGGCTCAGATGTTAAAAATTCTTTTTGGCCTAAAAGAGTAAAAGTGATATAACTACAAGGGCCAAAATCGTAATTTACTCTATTAGTTAAATAAATAATATTATAAATGAGAAGGAGATTAAACTAAATAATAATTATCTATAAGAAATTAAACTAAATAATATTTAGTAGGGGATTATCTATAATTAATTATAAAAGATTAAACTAAAATAATACTTATCTATAAAACATGGTCTAATATGATGACAAGTATGCTCAACATGGTTTCTTTTAATAACGAAAATCATGGTTTCTAGGTTATAACCCCGTGTATTACACGGGTTAAGTAAATAAAATATCAAATAGTTAATAACGAAAATTTAATAATTATAAAACGATGTTTTAAGACACTTTTCTGATATCCGAACAAAATTTTGTTTCATGTATGATCAAAACTTGTGATGTTTGTCAAGTTTATAAGTATGAAAGCATTTGAACCATCGATTAGAAGACAAATTGTATCATCGACATTCTCACGACGTGAACCCAAGTTTTATGTAAATAACAGTGGTCTTAATTTATTAGTTCTAAAAATATTATTGAAATGTTTATATTAGGCATATGGCAATTAGCAAATTAGATAAACATAAACTTATAGCTACAAAATAATATTTAAATTAATTAGATAAGTATAAATTATCGGTAATTATTAAATTATATAACTTTAAAATTTAAATATATGGACTTGAGCTACATCTTGAAAGGATGGTTTTTTTGGATTAATTTATTACTATGATAAATGTAGTTATTATTCTTCGTGTATTTTAAATATATTAAATAAATAAATAAATTATTTGTTAAGCAAGAAAATCGTTTCCTCCACCCTCGTTATGAAAATGCTCGATATTTGTTTCAATTATTAAGATATAATTTCTAACCTAGTAATTAATATAAATAAATAAATAAATAATAAGATAATTTATGGAAGTTTATCCGTAATTTCTTAAATGTTTGAAACAAATATTAAATTTAATAATTTAAATTAAATAATAATTATTTACAATTAAGTAATAGTAAATGGTCTATAATAATAGCCTAGTAATTAATACAAATAAATAATAAGATAATATATGGAACTTTAACCGTAATTTCTTAAATGTTTGAAACATATATTAAATTTAATAATTTAAATTAAATAATAATTATCTACAATTAAGTAATAGTAAATGGTTTAGAATAATAACAAATGTCCTTTTATTGGTTTCTTTTAATAGGGTGTCCGGAGTGGTGCGACAAAGGGGAGTGGCAAAGGGTTTTGCCGCGCGGCAACACTGCCGCCGACACCCTTTGCCGCTCGGTTTCATTGCCAAATCGGTGTAGGCTTGTCGAAGTGGTGAAGGGAGGGTATGAGAGAGAGAGGGTAATGTGGGGTGGGGTCCATTCCAATCTCAACCAATCATATCTTTTTCCTTTTTTTTAAATAGTTTACCACTTCACCAAGTGTCTAACTATTGCCAACAATTTTGAGCATAATTTACCACTTTGATATAGCACACTCTCATTGGTTGATTTTTTAGTTTACAACTCTTAAAGTGTCTAACCACTCCTTATACCCTTATATAGTATATAGATATAAATTGACTTAAAAGTATCCTCAAATCAAGTTATACTCCAATACGTTTTACATATATTGCTTGATTTCTAAGGAAATAAAATAATATTTATAATATTGTACTTATCGTTTAGAATATTATGATTAGCAGTAGGTATAGAATTTAATGAAAAATAACAAAACCTTGCCATATACATTTTTCAAATTTCAAATCGGTGGATATTATGCACCATTTTAATTTTTTTTTTGAATGTGAGTATGTTGTTGTAAAGTTACGTATTTAATAATTTAAATTAAATAATAATTATTTATAATTAAATAATAGTAGATGGTCTAGAATAAGGACAAGTGTCCCAAAGTTGGTTTCTTTTATTATATAGTATAGATAGATAAGTATGTCAGAATTATACAGAGATACTTTTTTTAAATAAAATGTTGTTTTATTATTATTATTATATTATATTATATAATTATATAAATATTATATAATTATCTTTCTATACTAATAAACAAAAATCCTTTTTGGACACGTGTCATTTTCTGGTAATTTCTCACCCTTATTTTTTTATTTATCTCTTTTATTAAATAAAATAATAATATTAAAATCAATTTAACTAAATCTATTTATCTCTTTTGTTTTCATAATCTGAAAGTGATTTATTTTTTAACTCCAAAGTTTCAACATTTGGAAATTTAAGTCTAAAGTTTCAATCTTTGATATTTTAACCCTTTTGATTAATTTGATTTTTCACTTCTAATTAAAAAGTTTTCATCTTTTGCAATTTAACACCTTTAATTTTTTTTACTTTCAACTCAAAGCTTTTCATCTTTCGCAATTTAATCTCAACACTTTTTTACTTTCAACTTTAGTCTTTTATATACTTTTCATCTTTCATAAGTTCTCCGTTTAACGTGTCGTTCTAAATTTCCGAGTTAACACGCCGCAACGTGCGTGTGAGGTTCAACGTTTTTTCATCTATTTTTTCCTGTTTTTCGTCGCAGCGCGTCTATTTTTCCCGTTTGATAGGTCTGTCGCAACGTGCGAGTCAGAGATCGACTAAGTTATTTTTTTCTCGGTTTTACATATAGGCTCATGGTCATGTGAGAAACACTTGCCTTTCATCTAACATGATATATAAGTAATGAAGAGAATGGCCTACAAGAAAGTTTTAAATTGCCCTTATCGTTTACCATGAAACAAGGGAGTTCCAAATTGTCCTTATGTTTACTATATAGACGGAAGAAATTATAATAATAATAATAATAATAATAATAATAATAATAATAATAATAATAATCAAATCTTTTATACTATATAATAAAAGAAACCAATAGAAAGACATTTTTGGTTATTCTAGACCATAATTAATTGTAGATAATTATTATTTAATTTAAATTATTAAATTTAATATATGTTTCAAACATTTAAAATTACGGATAAAGTTTCATAAAATATTAAATTTTAAAGTTATATAATTTAATAATTACCGATAATTTATACTTATCTGATTAATTTAAATTTAAATATTATTTTGTAGCTATAAGTTTATCTATTTCGCTAATTACTATATGCCTAATCTGGACATTTCAACATTTTTTAAACTAATAAATTAAGACCACTATTATTCAAATAAAACTTGAGTTATTAAATTTATGTTCACATGCAGTGGCGAAACTTAAGATTTCCGACTGGAGGGTCGAAAATGTATATATCTAAAAATTTCTATAAAACCGGGGGGTCAAAAATGTGCATACCAAAAAATTCCTATACGAAAACTAAATATTCTCCACTACTGAGCGAAAAGTTCGGGGGGTCGGCCGCCCCCTCCCGCTCCCACTATGCTACGCCCATGTTCACATGATTGTTAAAACTCTTGAGAAAGTCGATGATAAAGGTGGTCTTCTAATTGATGGTTCAAATTCTTTCATATTTGTAAACTTGACAAACATCACACGTTTTGATCATACATGACACAAAATTTTGTTTGGATATCAAAAACACGTCCTAAAAATATTGTTTTCTAATTGTTAAATCTTCGTGATTAACTATTTGATTTTTTATTTACTTAACCCGTGTAATACACGAGGTTATAACCTAGTATATTATATATATAAATATTGTTAGCGAAGAATGATAAATAGTAACTTTATTTTCATAATATTATATAGTTTTTTTTCTTTTATTTAATATATTATAATAATTTATTATTATATTTATTTTTAATTTTTTCCCTTTTTATATATAATAACTTTAGATTTTCTTTTTGTAGTCAAATATTTTTCAACTATATAATATAATTAAATAAAAAGACATCCGATCATATATATGCCATAAAATAGTTAATTGATATTCTATATTATATTATAATAAATAAGAAAAGAGAATATGATAAAAGAGAAAATATCTGGAAAGTAAAAATAAATGAAGCAAACAAAGAAAAACGTGGTCAAGTTGGAAAATAAAATAATTAAGAATAAGAATTAAGAATGAAGTGAATATAAATGGGTGGTGGGGTCCACAACCCAGAGATGAAGAGAACTTAGTCGCACTTTTGCTTCAAAACGTCAACTTCAACCCAAATATTATTCACGTCTCTTTCCCAATATCGTCTTCCCATAATTTATTTTCCTATGACTACTCCCTAGATTTTTAGCAATTATTCTAATTTTAATATTATATCTATATATCAATTTGTACTTCGATATAACAATTACTTTTAGCCAAGAACCCAAATTGAAGCTTGTATTTCTGGCTGTGATGATGTGGGTACCTGAAGATTACAGTCAGCAAAGTCAAAGTTAATAATAGTAAAAAATAAATAAAAAATCGCTGAAGCACAAAGCAAGAAGCTGAAAGTCAGAAGTTAGAAGCTCCTGACCAGGAGCTAATACGCTTACAGCTGACGACAGGAAGACAAAATTATTGTACAGCCTCGGGACTTGAATTGAATAAATCAAGATGAAAAGACAAACTTCTATAAAGCATAAAGTGTCATCGAGACACATAAAACCTGAAACATACCCAAAGAGGTAAAGGCCAAACCTGCAAGCAACATCAGGATGGATAAGCTTACCTAGACTAGAAGGTGTACAGCTAGCATAAGGCTTCTTGGGCAGATCAGTCTGCCTATATATAAATAGTCTTGTCTCAGCCAAAGGTGAAGTTATTCTCTCACTCTAAACTCTTATCCTTTCTTTTGCTAAGACTCTCAAAGAACATTCTAAATGACATCATATCCCGACAACTAAATATTAGGGTCTCATTTTTAGGTGTACTTCATAGGCGTCAATCCATGGAAATTTAATTAAAAAAAGAGAATACAAAACTTAGGCTACACGGTATGGAGCGTGGAGAGGGGGATGACAAGCCTCACCACGCCTCAAACACTTCCCCATCTCCCTCTTGAGCGACGTCACCCCTTGGCCGAAGGCAATATTTCCACGAGGTGTGGGGCTCTTTGAGTGGGTGTTGACCGAGAAAATTGTGTTGGATTACAAAAACTAGCCATTGAATAACGACATTATTTAAAAGCAAAATTTTTTTCAGTTACATAAAATAACTCAATTAACCTTATAAAATAATCCACACTCACACCATTTTCACATACCTCTTCTACTATCAACATTTTATAAAATTTATTCAAGTTTTATAAAAAAAAATTCCACCCACACAACCGTTCTTTCGAACCAAACAACCCATATGGTCGAACCGGAACCCCGAATCCTAGTCCACCACAAAACCATAATATACAAATTCTTGCTCCTACACCTGACCTAGCGACGTGCGCATCTTTGTTAACCAACATGTTTTATCTTAGATTTTCTTTTGACAACTTCCCTCCACAACTCGTTCTTATTTCCCCGTCTCAAGTTTCGCTACCAAACTTCCCTCACCAACAACAAGTTTCTATATCTTCAAAGGACCCTACACCCTAGTTCGTTTCGAAAACCTAACTGTAAAATATGCGTGAATCGTTGGCTCCAAAAGTAAAAAAAAAAAGAGAAGCCAAAAGAAGAAAACCGAGGCGGAGGAGGTCCCAAGCGGTCAAAGAGTTGTTATAAGATGGACAAGGGAGGAAGAACTTGTATTAAGCAAAGCTTGGATACACGTAAGAGAGGACCTGATGATCGGTACTTATATTTCATTTTTTAAAGAACAAAAATATATTTTTGTTGGCTATTGTCTTTTATATATATATATATATATATATATATACACACACACACTTTTTAATGTGTCATGTTTTTTAAATAAGTACTAATAAAAAAAGACAAATTTTGGAAAAAAAAATTCGTGAAATTTATCACGCAACGTTGAACCGAGATTTATACCGGTTCAATAATAGTCTCTCATCAAAGTGGCATGAATTGAATAAAAAGATTACGACCTTCAAAGGTTCCTTTCACAACGCCAAGAATATCGCAAGAAATGGCGAAAATGAAGCCGACTTCTTGGCGAGAGCGTTGAGTGATTATCAAGATAAAGAAAAGCACTCATTCCCATTTATTAATTGTTGGCAAGTGGCGCGTTACCATAGCAAATGGGTGAAAGTACCATTCGCGACCCAGTCATCAAAAAGAACCAAAACAAGCTCGTCACCTCGTTCAGATGCTCGTAACGAGATTGATCTAAACTTAAGTGACGATAATGTCAAAGTTGAAGCTAGCCGTCCACCCGGTAGAGATAAATAAAAAAGAGGCTATAAAAATCATCTAGTTTTGGTGTGGACTACATCGAAAGTTTAGCCAAGATAATGATCATATTGGTACGTTTAATAATATTCAAAGAAAAGCTCGAGGAAAAAAGAAGTATTCGTCCTTTTTTCAAAAAAAAAAAAAAAATTGAATCTGAAAATGACGAAAGAAAAATGAGACGATTTGAAGTTCCTCGCTATGAACATCGTTCACATTATCAGACCCGAAAGAAAAATGTACGAGAACATGAAAAAACAATTATAGAAAAATATAGTCTTAGTTAGACTACATTGTTTTTAATGTCTTTTAATTATGTTTCTTATTATTTTCCTTATTTGTTTTATATTTAAGTAATGTTATTGTTTTAATATAATTAATATGAATGTCTTTTATTATTTCATTGTTTTTTTTTTTTTTAAATTACAATAATATACATTGGCCTTGTCTACCACCCATGGTTTTGATGTTTTGAAGGACAAATCCCTGAATGTTAAGGTAGCGTACACAAGTCCAACAATTGGTCTTCAAAAGTCCGACCCAGATAAGACCTCGATTGGCGTAAACAATATGACAAACAAGAGCCAATCCAAGAGCCAATCCAATCTACAAATTGTAGGCCAACATGAACCTACTAAGTAAGTAAGACATATCATTTGCACCCATTATCTTTTGGGCCCAACATGAAGCCTAAAGTCAATATACCCCTTATTACCCTAATACAAACGAAACATAGTACAATGAAAGAAATATAAGATGGACCTAGCAGTGGTCTTCAAATCCTTAACTAGTCCACATGATATGTGTTAGCCGCCAGCCTAATCATGTTCCAAGCCCATGCCATAATAGTCCAAACCCTCAAAAACATTTCCAGTCTTATTGTTTATTGTAGGGATGAGATCTTTTACCAAATACCGGTATCGTACTGTTACCGTACCGATGCTGTACCGTACCGATTATAAACGGTACCGGTATCGGTAATAGATTTTTTGAAATTCAGTATTGGTAAAAAATGGTATCGGTACCGGTATTTTTCGGTAAATACCGGTATTAATACCGAATTTAATAATCATTGGTAAAAAGCATGGAATCCATTGAAGTAAGTTAATTTTTTAATGGTTTGGTTATAAATTATCAATTTATCTTTTATTATTTTTAGATTTTTAATATCTTTATGTTTGGTTGTGTAGGGAGACGATACTATTATTGAAGAAACCCCTTCTGTCGAACTTGGTGGTGACTTGGAATTGGGTAAAAGTCGAACCCATGGATGTTTAATATGTTTACCTTTGTTTAAATTCCTCTATACATTACTCTAGTTCGGTTAATAATGGACGGATGAGTTGCACATGATATTTTTTTAGGTAAAACAATGGATGACACCAAAGCGGTACCAATGGGGTAAAGTACCGAAATACCGGTACCGTAACGGTATCGAATCTATAAATACGGTACGGTAATCGGTATCCATATTTCCTCAATTTCGGTAACGGTATTTACGGTATCGGTACCGGTACGGTACTGGTATCATCCCTAGTTTATTGCCACCTCCACTAAATAATAATACGTAGACATGTGGTACAACTTATAAACCTTGAGATATATATACCACTAGAATTAACATCTAGGCTCGTTTGCTAATAAACATCATCCAATATAAGTTCCAACATTTGTTCTCTTTCCCCCCGTGGCCCCGTTATTCATATAAATTTGGCCCAAGTTACTCCTGCCATAACCTAACCAAAAGCAACCCACAACGGTAAGCCCACGTTCCCAAACAAAACGCTACATAGCAGGCCCGTTTATCTCCAAGTCTCCAACTCCAACTCAAATCTATATATATTAATAAATGAGATGATTTGGGCTATGTGTCCTTAAATAGTGGAGCCATTTTGCTGATGTGGCATCCATTGGTTTAGTGAACCTTGATTTTGGGAGGGAATTCATGTAATTCTCTATAAACAAACCAACTTTCACAAAACATAAACCTAAAACCAAAGAAATACGCGGGATCCAAAAAAGTTTGGGCCGGGTTTCGGGTTTTTCAGATTACCCATTTTGAATATGGGTCCTTTAAATTGTTTTTACTCAATTATTGTGCATACCAATTCTTAATCAGTGATCTTCATTCTCTCTGTTCTCTCTCTTCTACCTACCTTCTCCGATCACAAGCTTAAATCAAGAAATCCTTCACAAATCAAAGCTAAACTACATGATCCAAGCGAAATAGTCTTTGTTTATGTTATCCGATCACAATCTTCAACCAAGAATCCGGTTCAAATCAAAGGTAAATAGACCAAATCAAACCAAGATCTGCGTTATTTATGTTATTCGACTTTATACAAAGTTGATTTTATAAAGATTATTTCGATTGCTAAAAACCATTTTTTTTCTGATTTCTGTAGATCCGATCAAAAAAATTAAAGGTATGTTGTTATTTATGTTATTCGATTGTATACAAAGTTGATTTTATAAAAATTGTTTCGATTGCTAATAACGTTTTCTTTGTTCTTATTTATGTAGATTCGATCAAAAATTAAAGTTGATTTTATAAAAATTAAAGGTATGTTGTTATTTCTGTAATTTTTTTGTTGTTGATGATGATTTTAATTCTCCGATTCTAATCTTATGAATGGATCTATTCTTGATGTCTTGAAAGAGTGATGTTGTTAGTGATTTTATTATTTTGGTTTTTGTTTTTTCTTGAGAAACCCTAAATTTTATGCAACTGCTGGACTCTAAATCTTCGTCGAACTGAAGAGGTAAGTTTAATTTTATGGTTGTTTTGGTGTTTTTTGATCCGATAATTGTTATAGGTTAAATCGTTTATGCTAATCTGTATAACTTTTTAGTTATTTTTATTATTTTTTATTTTTGAAAATCTAACTAAGATATTTTTTTAAAATTTGAATGTCTTTGTTTTCTTAGTAACAAATTTTGTATTGTATTAACTATCAATCCATTAAAGATTTCGTTATTTCCTTTTTTAGTATGATAATTTTCTGGAATTAAGGTTTCTATTTCTATAAATAAATGGTGATTTATTTTTAGTATGATAATTTACGGGATTGGATGATAGTTATTTAATTTTCAGAATTCAAATTTTAAATTTTAAAATTTGAGGTTTCTATTTTAAATTTAAAATTTTGAGCAATTTTAAATTTCGTTAGTGATTTATTTTTAGTATGATAATTTCCGGAATAAAGGTTTCTATTTCTATAAATAAATGGTGTTACGTTTTTTGAAACTTCAAATTTAAAATTTTAAGGTTTCTATTTCTATTTCCAAAATTCAAATTTTAAATTCAAAATTTTAAGCAATTTTAAATTTCATTAGTGATTTATTTTTAGTATGATAATTTCCGGAATTAAGGTTTATATTTCTATTTCCGGAATTCAAATTTTTAATTTAAAATTTTGAGCAATTTTAAATTTCGTTAGTGATTTATTTTCGAAACCTCAAATTTAAATTTTAGTGATTTATTTTTAGTATGATAATTTTCTGAAATTAAGGTTTCTATTTCTATAAATAAATGGTGATTTATATTTAGTATGAGAACTTTTAGTATGATAATTTACGGCATTGGATGTTAGTGATTTATTTTTAGAATTCAAATTTAAATTTTAAATTTTGAGGTTTCTATTCTAAATTTTAAACTTAAAATTTTTAAGCAATTTTAAATTTCGTTAGTAATTTATTTTTAGTATGATAATTTTTCGGAATTAAGGTTTCTATATCTATAAATAAATGGTGTTACGTTTTTTAAAACCTCAAATTTAAAATTTTAAGGTTTCTATTTCCATTTCCGGAATTCAAATTTTAAATTCAAAATTTCGAGCAATTTTAAATTTCGTTAGTGATTTAATTTTTAGTATGATAATTTTCCGGAATTAAGGTTTCTATTTCTATTTGAGGAATTCAAATTTTAAATTTAAAATTTTGAGCAATTTTAAATTTCGTTAGTGATTTATTTTTGAAACCTCAAATTTAAATTTTCATGATTTATTTTTAGTATGATAATTTTCCGGAATTAAGGTTTCTATTTCTACAAATAAATGGTGATTTATTTTTAGGATGATAATTTTTACTATAATAATTTACGGGATTGGATGTTAGTGATTTAATTTTCCGAATTCAAATTTTAAATTTTAAATGTTGAGGTTTCTATTTTAAATTTTAAATTTAAAATTTTGAGCAATTTTAAATTTCGTTAGTGATTTATTTTTAGTATGATAATTTTCCGAAATTAAGGTTTCTATTTCTATAAATAAATGGTGTTGCGTTTTTTGAAACCTCAAATTTAAAATTTTAAGGTTTCTATTTCTATTTCTATTTCCTGGAATTCAAATTTTAAATTTAAAATTTTGAGCAATTTTAAATTTCGTTAGTGATTTATTTTTGAAACCTCAAATTTAAATTTTAGTGACTTATTTTTAGTATGATAATTTTCCGGAATTAAGGTTTCTATTTCTGTAAATAAGTAGTGATTTATTTTTAGTATGATAATTTACAGGATTGGATGTTAGTGATTTTTTAGTTATTTTTATTATCTTTTATTTTTGAAAATCTAACTATGATATTTTTTAAAATTTGAATGTCTTTGTTTTCTTAGTAACAAATTTTGTATTGTATTAATTATCAATCCATTAAAGATTTCGTTATTTCCTTTTTTTTAGTATGATAATTTTCTGGAATTAAGATTTCTATTTCTATAAATAATTGGGGATTTATTTTTAGTATGATAATTTTTAGTATGATAACTTACAGGATTGGATGTTAGTTATTTAATTTTCAGAATTCAAATTTTAAATTTTAAAATTTGAGGTTTCTATTTTAAATTTTAAATTTTGAGCAATTTTAAATTTAGTTAGTGATTTACTTTTAGTATGATAATTTCCGGAATAAAGGTTTCTATTTCTATAAATAAATTGTGTTACGTTTTTTGAAACTTTAAATTTAAAATTTTAAGGTTTCTATTTCTATTTCCAAAATTCAAATTTTAAATTTAAAATTTTGAGCAATTTTAAATTTCATTAGTGATTTATTTTTAGTATGATAATTTCCGGAATTAAGGTTTATATTTCAATTTCCCGAATTCAAATTTTTTATTTAAAATTTTGAGCAATATTAAATTTTGTTAGCGATTTATTTTTGAAACCTCAAATTTAAATTTTAGTGATTTATTTTTAGGATGATAATTTTCCAAAATTAAGGTTTCTATTTCTATAAATAAATGGTGATTTATATTTAGTATGATAACTTTTAGTATGATAATTTACCGCATTGGATGTTAGTGATTTAATTTTCAGAATCAAATTTTAAATTTTAAATTTTGAGGTTTCTATTCTAAATTTTAAATTTAAAATTTTTAAGCAATTTTAAATTTCGTTAGTGATTTATTTTTAGTATGATAATTTTCCGGAATTAAGGTTTATATATCTATAAATAAATGGTGTTACGTTTTTTAAAACCTCAAATTTAAAATTTTAAGTTTTCTATTTCTATTTCCGGAATTCAAATTTTAAATTCAAAATTTTGAGCAATTTTAAATTTCCTTAGTGATTTATTTTTAGTATGATAATTTTCCGGAATTAAGGTTTCTATTTCTATTTGAGGAATTCAAATTTTAAATTTAAAATTTTGAGCAATTTTAAATTTCGTTAGTGATTTATTTTTGAAACCTCAAATTTAAATTTTCGTGATTTATTTTTAGTATGATAATTTTCCAGAATTAAGGTTTCTATTTCTACAAATAAATGGTGATTTATTTTTAGTATTATAATTTTTAGTATGATAATTTACGGGATTGGATGTTAGTGATTTAATTTTCCGAATTCAAATTTTAAATTTTAAATTTTGTGGTTTCTATTTTAAATTTCAAATTTAAAATTTTTAGCAATTTTAAATTTCGTTAGTGATTTATTTTTAGTATGATAATTTTCTGGAATTAAAGTTTCTATTTCTATAAATAAATGGTGTTACGTTTTTTGAAACCTCAAATTTAAAATTTTAAGGTTTCGATTTGTATTTCCGGAATTCAAATTTTAAATTTAAAATTTTGAGCAATTTTAAATTTCGTTAGTGATTTATTTTTTGAAACCTCAAATTTAAATTTTCATGATTTATTTTTAGTATGATAATTTCCGGAATTAAGGTTTCTATTTCTACAAATAAATGGTGATTTATTTTTAGTATGATAATTTTTAGTATAATAATTTACGGGATTGGATTTTAGTGATTTAATTTTCCGAATTCAAATTTTAAGTTTTAAATTTTGAGGTTTCTATTTTAAATTTTAAATTTAAAATTTTGAGCAATTTTAAATTTCGTTACTGATTTATTTTTAGTATGATAATATCCCGGATTTAAGGTTTCTATTTCTATAAATAAATGGTGTTACGTTCTTTGAAACCTTAAATTTAAAATTTTAAGGTTTCTATTTGTATTTCCGGAATTCAAATTTTAAATTTGGTTAGTGATTTATTTTTAGTATGATAATTTTCCGGAATTAAGGTTTCTATTTCTATTTCCGTTATTCAAGTTTTAAATTTAAAATTTTGAGCAATTTTAAATTTCGTTAGTGATTTATTTTTGAAACCTCAAATGTAAATTTTAGTGATTTATTTTTAGTATGATAATTTTTTGGGATTAAGGTTCTATTTCTATTTCTATTTCCGGAATCAAATTTTAAATTTAAAATTTTGAGCAATTTTAAATTTCGTTAGTGATTTATTTTTAATATGATAATTTTCTGGAATTAAGGTTTCTATTTCTATAAATAAATTGTGTTACGTTTTTTGAAACCGTTTTTTGTTTGTTTCGATTTTATATGTTTTCTCGCTATTATGAGTTTATTTCTATAAATAATTTATCGTTTTTACGTGTTTAAAACCGTTCACATTTAATTTGCAGGTATGGATTTGAGTAACAACAGTCCTTCATTCTTAAAGTTGATTGAGGACGATGATCCTGTTTTTTTGTATGTTTATTGGTTTTATGATTACTAAACATATTGTATTTAGACTTATGTATTTAATTTTTTATTTGTTTTTTTTTTTGTTTTCACTCATAGGAAATACCTAATGAATTTGCTTCATTAATGTGGGGAGAACAACCACCTTACAAGGAATCTAACTATGATTCATTGTTTACAAGGAATTTGCTTTATTTAATTTTTTATTTATTTTTTTCGGTATAATTTTAGGTTTCATTGTTTATGCTGATGTGTATAATTTTGTAATTTTTTTTTTTGCAAATCTAACTATGATATTTTTTAAATTTGAATATTTGGGTTGTTTCTAATAAATTTTGTACTGTTTTAATATGTATTAATTACAATCCATCAAAGATTTCATTATTTCCTTAAATTTTAGTATTATATGGTTTTCCTAAATTAAGGTATCTCTTTCTATAAATAAATCTTGGAGCAATTTTGCTTGGCAAGGTTAGACTTTCCTAATAAGTTTGCTTAATTTACGGTATTGGATGTTAGTGATTTAATTTTCAGAATTCAAATTTTAAATTTTAAATTTTGAAGTCAATCATTATTTTACATTTAAATTTGGAAGTCAATCATTATTGTAAATCTTCAATTTTTTTGTTGTTCAAGATGTTTAATTCGGTTAGAATTAAAAGGGTTTGGAAATAAAAGGTTTGGAGTTTAGGTTTTCAGTTTAGATCTACGTTAATTAAAACATTCTACCTTTTTTTGCAATAGGTGTTTTGCTTTCTTTAAAGTATGGTTTAAATCAATATGATAGAACCTACCATAAAGATAAAAAATATATAAATACCTCCTCGCGTTTGTGATGCGTGCGTGTTCACCTCTGCTCTCAGTCTCTTGCCTCGGTTCCAAGGACCCTATTTCAGTATGCAGTTTTCTGATCTGATCTGTGACAACCCTCGAAATTTCAGGTACTGTACAATTAATTAATTTTAATTACGTGCTTAATGACTGTGCTTGATAACAACTGACACTTTAAACTACTTACTGATTTATGTTACATACATACATGTGCATCACTTTACATACAGTCGCTCCATTTATTTCATACAGACTCTTAGTGACAGACCTGATGCACAAAGCACAATTAGCACAGTGAGCGGATACCTCAGACACATGCTGACAATGCCAGCACATAGACAGACACTATATTGTGGCCAGTACGAGCCAGGGACTGGATACTACACTAGTATGGAGTGTAGGGAAGTGAGGACCATAAGACTATGTCACTAAGTGATAGTTATAGTGTCGGGAAGTGCCTAAAACTCATTTTTAGTGCAGAATTCTGCATCTTCAGCAACGATGCCGCTTTTAACGTACTCGTATTATACAGAGAATTGACTAAATGGTCCTGAACGCTTTCCTAAGTGTTGGAATTAATTTCGTTACAAAAAGATGCATAAAAGACACTATACGATACAATTTAACACTTTAACGGAACGATACTTAACCGAACAACCGGACATTACCCGGGACACCAAAATTTTGTCAGAAACATTATTTTATTATTTCTAAATAATCATGGTCACAAAAATCCCCACACACTATAGAAACATGACATACACCCACTATTCTAGAAAATACCCGGTATCCAGTTAAACACCCGTTTTAGCCTACATAGGGTATGTTTATATAAAAATTCACACCTTGACCCCACCCCTTTGATATTTTCAGGTCATATCTAGTGTGGCCCTACCAAATTTTTGTAAATCTTGCAAAATATCATGTAAGACTTTTATGGACAAGTGTCCATGCATGCTAGCCCCATATCTCCTTAAATCTCTACATAATCTTCCAATTCCAAGAATCATCATCACTCAAAATCCTCTTCTCTCTCCCTCACCCAAACCGTCCCATCTCTCTCTCTCCTCCATCTTCATCTTCTTCATATCTCCATGTATTGTTCTTCATATTCATGTCCCTTCCTAGCAACCTTCAAGTTAGTGTGAAGATCTAAGGTGGTTCCAAGGTGTTCTCAAGTGATTCAAGCTTCCCATCATCTTCACAATAGAATTTCTACCCTAGCTTTAAGCTAGTAGTAAGTCTTACACTTTGCTTCATTTTTGTTCTTAGTCAAGATATGTAGTATGATGAAATTTACAAGAACACTAGAAAGTTTAAACAAGATATATGAACGAGAAACATGCTGATTGGAATTTCCAGCCAACTTCAACAGGCTGTAACTGGGTCATTTAAAATCGAAAAACTAAATTTCTGGAGTCTAAATTATGTATTTTTGAACAACCAAACAAATGGCACTGGAATCGTAATTTTTCGAGGTCGTTTACTATTTTTAAAGAATTGTTTTAAGACAGCAGCTCAAGCTGAAATTTTCCTGCTGAAAAAGTGTGTCGTATTCAGAGTCAAAACTCGAAACCTGAGTAGAATCAGCTCATGGGATTTTTACTGTAGATGGCCACTGTTGTTTCCGTGATCCTCCAACTGGAATTTTGTCGATCGGACTTACGATCAACTTTTAGTGAATTTTTCCGTAGACTGCAATCAGAAAGTAACAAATCTGATTGCAGTCGGGTAAATAAATTTTTATATAATATTGGTAACGAACTGGACCCCGATATTTTTACATAATAAAATTTGGAACGTTTATGACATTCTGTAAAAATTTGGGAATTTTTGAAAAATGTTAACTATTTTATTAAAATACTCTAAAACAGTCCAGTTTTGTTTAATAAAGCTGAAATGACATAAGTAGTGTATTGCATGCATGATTGTCGGGTTGGCTATGTGGGAACAATCTACGGGATATATGTAAAAGAAAATGATATGCTATTAAGCATGGACACCTCTATTTACAAAGGATACTATGGCGAAATTTTCCAAAAATCCTAACACTTAGTAAATATTTTCGGGACAAGCGTTACTAGTATATTCTAGACTATGTTTTTCAAGCATAAAACTCGCCATAATTTTTATAACGAAATACGGAATATCGGGGGTTGGTTTTATACAGGAATATGGTTAAATATGTATTCTCTAAAATGGGACTTAAAAATATAATCCCAATATGAACAGACACATGTAAAATATCCCATCCTTGGGAAGGAAATACGAATACACAAGCATGAGAAGTATTATTACTAAAATATTAAAGACACTTTAAAACGTAACTCAAAGGCACTAATCAATACTAAGACAAGGCACGACCCGTTCGTCTAATAGACTTTAGACCATTGTAGGTAGTCGTGTTTGCTGAGGAGATTTGGGTTACGAGTACCGAAGACGCAATACTGTGAGTTCATGTCCCCCTTTTCTCTTAACTATTTTCAGTTTTATACTTCGGGGATGAAATACATGTTATAATTATTACAGACATTTACAGACATTTACAGACCCTTTTATACATGGTATGATTAGCTAAGGAATTTATTGCTAGATCACGTGAATGGATAGGCTATTATCGTAAGACCATTAATCCTTGTATAAGGACCGAGGGACATGAGTGATAGATCTATTGGGTGTTGCGAGCCCCACACATGGGCCAGCGTGTGGCTGCATGTGGTGACTATGTCGTTCCGCCGGAAGGACCGGTATGAAATACGCGTTACAGGTTTGAGTGCTTTCTAGACCATGTCACTTATTAATGTGTTAGCTACACATTGATTGATCTTTCTTTTTCTTTCCTTATTGCTACATACCAAGGACATACAGACACATTTTAACAATTTATGCAGACATATATTAACGATTTGTACAAACTCACATACACATGAACTCGCTCAACTTTTGTTGATGTTTTTCAAACTACATGTATTTCAGGAAATTAAGTATGGATCTGGCGGGCGTTGGAGTTCCAAGTCATGTTAAGTATAAAGATGTCTTCCATGGTTCTTGGGTTTGGCCAGCGTGTCTTAATCCTGGACGAGACACATCTTCCAAACTTTGATTTCAACTATTATCTTTTGACGAGTCCTTAGCGAACTTTTACACAATTCACACGGTTTGTAAAACTTGAATTTGAAGTCTACGTTTTAGACAATGTTATTATGTTTTAAACTCATTTTATGGATGACAAATCTTTGATTTTATCATATAGTTGTTTGATATGGTTGAATGCAATGATAACAAGTAAGTCACACCATAATCACGCTTCCGCAAAAGTCAGGGTGTGACAACTTGGTATCAGAGCTTCGATCGTAGCGAACTAGGATTCTTTCTCGAGTCTAGACTACGATCATTAGGGCTCTCACGAAAATGTTTTCACGACTTGTTTTTCATCGCATACACAAAACGTCCAGATCTAGGGAACAAACATTTTTACAAACAAAAGGCACACATACACATTTCAAAATTTATATTTACAGATCAGTCTTAGAGGCTGAGGGAGGATCAGTCCTAGAGGCCAGGGAATTAGTCTTAGAGACTGGGAGGATTGGTCTTAGAGGCCAGGGAATTGGTCTTAGAGGCCAGAGATTTAGTCTTAGAGACTAGGAGGACTTCTTGCTTGCGTTGATTGTGACTACATACTTTTATTATTGCTACCTGCATGCTTAATTGCTAATTATTGATAAACGGGCATATGTGGTAGTTATTGCATACACAAATTGTTAATAATTACTATGGATATACATGCTACTCACCGGCACACGTGTCACTCTATTTAGAGAACGAGTTATCAGACATTGATAACCTTACGACCACCGCCACGGATAAGGAGACTGCATCTGCGCCAGAGATATTTACGGCAGACACTGAGAGTGATCCTGAGATGCTGACCAAGGACGAGGACGACTTCCTACAGTCCGCGCTACCAGATTCTGGTGATACTTTACCCTTGTGGATGGCTCCTCTGACAAGAATCCTTCTGACACTCTTATTTCGGTCCATGACCACTTCACCACTGGTCATCCCGATGGTGAGCACACTATGACCCCGATCCTCGACGATGCGTCTCCTATGGACTTTCCTACCGAAGGTTGGCTACGCGACGAGCAATTAATGATGATGTGGACATATTTGTTGATGGTCCTTCTGCTGAGACCTATGATGATAGAAAATTAGACGAGAACACTGCTGCTAATTTCACTTCTTAAGACCCCATTAACAAGCTATCCTCTGATTCTTGCATGCATTCGATTTCAGACTCCTTTGAGTCTGTGACATTTACAGCCTCATAGATGGCCGGAATACAACTTTTTTTTTACTACTGACACAGACGACGATGCCGTCATGACTGCGGCACTATCACTTGCTCGAGGCACCACACCATTACACGACCCAGAGTCTACCCCTGAGCTAGCTTCTGCACCTTTGTGGGACAGTTTGATGTTGTACCTGCTGAACCCACACCTTTACTTGACCATGACCATGTTTCTTTTGGTTTACCAGGCATGGCATCCCTTATACCCGACCCAGTACCTGCACAGATGATATTCTTATCAGTTGAGACGTTTGCACCTGCACCTTCACCCGCTGACGTTGTTCTTGTGAAGACCGACGTCCATTGTGCCAAAATGCCTAACGCTTTCCTTCAAGATATACCCGCACCCTGAGAAGGTACTCTAGATCAGCACCTGCGTAACGATCCCATCGGCTACAACAACATTTTCTACGACCTCACAGACCGCACCATTTGCTACTTTCACCCCTACGGCACTGGATGAGCCATTTTGATGGTTCTTATCATACACTACGCTAATGTTAAATCCTCACATAATGGAGGCCACACACGAGATGAGTTGCTCCTGTAACATGAGCTACAGTTTGAGGATATGATTCGCAGAGTGTTGGAGCTTGAGCTGACACCACATTTGGTAACTTCAAATGCAAAAACATTGCATAATTGAAAACATGATTTAAGTATTTACATCACAAGACAGCATATTGCCTGAAAAGTTTATGTAAGACACCATGCCCTCCACCCTGTCTATTGCCAGTATACATTGAACCTCCACATATATCAAGGTTCCTTTTGCGCTCTCGACCGTTGCTATCACACCGTTCCCAGGATTCTGATACTCATTTCTTTACTATCGAGCAGCAGAGCAGACAATTACTTCGACGTGTACACAAGCCCGAGGAGGAAGTCCACGCGTGTTAACGGTTTACTTTCTTTTCCTCCTCTTCCTCAGTCACCAGCATAGTTGGTTTCTGGATTCATGCGGATTGCATTACACTTTGGTAAAAACACTAATGATAAGCCGGGTTTGTGGAGACTTTAAAGACCACTTCTGACTACGTAATTTTGATGCACTAATATACTTGTTGGACAAGGGTAGGGTGACCCTGCGTTCCTTCTGATATGATACGTTTTGTAAGACACAGTGATTGTGGTCGGAGGATGACGAAAGCCCAATCATCTTTAAACATGCGACAATACTTATGACTAATAACTAATGAAAAAATCGGTCGCTATGTTCCCACTAAGCACGCTGTTGATCAGCATATTTGTGCTACAACTATAATGCTACATGTTTACTTGTTACGTTCCTATTTACAAGTTGTGCAATAATTGTGATGATACGTGATTGAATGTTACAACGACTGTGTATATACATATATGTAATATACCTCTGAGGTCCTATTCGTTAAATAGAGACTTGTGTACTCGTGTCCTTAACAAGACCTGACCTAACCAACTTTCTTCTAGGAAGATGTCGACTCAAGGGAACACCAATACCAGCAACCCTCTGCCAACGACAGAGGCGGAATTTCAAGAACGCCTCTTACAGGTCATCGCACAGTACGAGGCCCTTCGCTCTGAGCGCAGCGGAGGTACCTCAGGAAATAACCCAGCCAACGGCTGTACCTACAAGCAGTTCTTAGGCTGCCAGCCCCTACATTTCGACGGTACTGGGGGTGTCGTAGCTTTCGTGCGCTGGGTTGAGAAAACGGACACTATTTTGCGTGCGAGCAAATGCGCCCCAGAGCACCAGGTCACGTACATTTCCGAACTGTTCCAAGATGGGGCTCTGTCATGGTGGAAACTCCAGGTTCAGACGATAGGCGAGACTACTGCGTATACTTTATCATGGGACGAGCTGAAAGAGCTAATGCATAAAAAGTACTGTTCGAGAACAGAAAGCCAGAAGGTGGAAACTGAGTTCTGGAACTTGAAGATGGAAAGTCCAAAAATAGCTGAGTATGTGGAGAAGTTCCAAGTTCTGTCGCGTATCGTTCCTTACATGGTAGACCCAGAGTTTAAGAAGATTGAGCGTTTCATTTGGGGATTGGCACCCCAAATCATGAGCATGGTGACTACATCAAAGCCTGCAACGATCGCTGAGGCCATCAATCCAAGTGTGGCCTTGACTGAAGAGGCAATCAGGATGAACAAATTTTCAACCTCCGAGGAGAAGAAGGAGACTCATGTAGAGTCATCTGGGGACAACAAGAGAAAGTTGGCAAATTTCAAACAGGGTACCCAGTAGAGTAGCAACAACAAGGCCAAAAAGAGAAAAGAGTACATGGGTAAGCTACCTAAATGCGACAGGTGCCGACGTCATCATACCGGGCGATGTAAAAATGGGAAGTGTGACAACTGTGGCAAAGTGGGACACAACAAGGAAATGTGTTGGAGTGAGACGAAGCGTGGAAAGAAAGGAAAGGGGAAAGATAAGGGATGTTATACCTGCGGGGATAGGAGGCACTTTAGGAAAGATTGCCCAAGGGAGATTGAGCAAAATCATGGGAAAGATGTCTAACACCAGAGCCAGAGAAGCACGCCAGGAATCCAAGCATGGATATCGGTACGTCCCATACTACTCAATGTTATGCATCTGTATTGCCAAATACTGTTGCAAATTCTACGATTCGCACCTCTAGAGTTCGAGAGTATAATTGGTTTAAGCAGCGAGTAAGTAGATATTCTAGTACCCATTAGAACTAGCTTAGGGGAAGCTAGTGGAAGCCAACACAGTAACTGGAATTGGCAAGATAGAACCCGGGAAGTGTAAGATTACACTTGATCTACTGCCAATGAATTGGGAGACTTCAACAAGGTAGTTGGAGGGATTGGTTGACAAATGAACAATAGGAGATTGATATCCGCACCATGATGGTGAACGAAGAAGTGAACTTGACTCATGAAGTAGGATACGCCTCTGCAAATTACAAATCGCTTGAAGGCACAAAGAATGTTGCGAAAAGGATGGGTTATTTTATGGCTCATGTCGGGGACAAGGGAGCCGAAGAACTAGAACTCGAAGATACCCCCGTGATCGGATAATATCCTGAAGTCTTCTTTGAAGACTTACCGGAATCGCCTCCGCAACGATTAGTCGAGTCTCGCATCGATTTAATCCCAGGCACCACGCCTATAGCCGATGCATCGTAGCGACTTACACTTCCGGAGATGCAAGGATTGACAGTGCAACCCCAGTGGTTGATAAAGAAGGAAGTTAACAGACCAAAACTTTTGTTTTGGATAACCTCAGCTCTGCTCGCCAAAAGAAAGGACGAATAACTTTCAAATGACCGGGAGTCGGACGAGCTAGCCAACCAGAGTCGGTGGCTCTTGCTGAGGACTAACGAACTCCTTACATAACTGACTGTGAGGACCCAACTACTATTACATGACTGGTCGACAATCGAGCGTCGTTAACAGTGAATTCAAGAAGAAAGCTTACCAGTGAAAATTGTGGGACAATGATTAGTTCTTAGACGTACACAAGGTGCTTCCTACACAATGTACAAACCGGGTCTACACGGGATACGAAATCTGGAGAATCTAGAAAACTTATAATTAGGACTTTTGGGAACCCAGGTCCAAACTCGTAAGGGTTTCATTTAGGAACCATATTTGTCAACTCAATCAACCATCATTAACCTGGCGTATATGCCAGTTCCATTGACCAAACAGAGAGTACTTGGATTTCTTTTACTTCTGGCAAGTAGATGTTTGCATCTCTACTCCCCTTAATGGTAGTTGCATCACAATAATTTTCTCACTGAGAGCGAACACACATTTGCTTCGATATCTGGTCATTTCTTCACTTTAGCAGATACTCGTTGATCCTTTTCTTGGAAACTTACTTGACATACATGCATCATTTGCTACGCATGTGATTTCGTTTTGAACAAACACTTCATTGGAATTTACATATTATTTTGCTAAACTTAATTACTGATTCCTGATTCGAGTAACCTACATTATTGTTATTGTTGGCTCTTTTGTTACCAAGCCAACACGTTTTTCTTGAAACCGCTTTCTTTCAAATTACATTCATGGTTTATTTTGCTACCATGCCGAGAATTCCTTGTTGATACATACATTGTCAGGTTACGTTGAAACCAAGTTCAATTGCTTGGACTTATCCAGTTCACAGGTCTAACTTGAAACGCTATATGATGTATTGGGAGCATCTAACTTGAAACGCTATATGATGTATTGGGAGCATCATATTCAACTATTTTTGCAGACATTCTTTCATTTTGAGTCATAGTAGATTTGGTTGGTCTACGACTCCACTAGAACGTTTGATTTGTTTCGATACCTTGCGGTGATATTTTCACAAAATTGGAGCTCGCGCTAATTTGGTTACTCCATTCGTACGCGGATACAATTCACTATTTAGTTGTTAACAATCCATTTTGGATCTTCACGATCAAAGCGGTCTCAACACAATTGTGTGTTAAGGCAATGGTACATATATTCATTTCATAAGCACAATGTACCTCTTAACGATTCTTTCATTGTCTATCGAATACCTTGCGGTATTTAATACTTTTTCACCTTCGATCAAAAACAATGGCTCTTTGATATTCTTTGTTCAACTAGAAACTTTACGACATACCTTCGGGTTGCCTTTGTACACTTTTCGTTAAATTTCAGGCACGGTAAACTTGTTTAGTCACCACTATTATTGAATCTCGTCATTTCGACACCCTGTGGTGTCATTATCTTGTGCTAACCATGGTCAACTGTTTCACCCAAACTAGATATACTTTTGTTGACTTGTCATTAAAACATTTCTGATGCAACTACGAATCAAGACCGGGATACACCAACTTCGCTTATATTCCGTTCGGTGTACCTTCGAAACTTAAGAGTGCCAACACACTAAACCTTTCCGTTCATTTAGTCGGGAGATTTACAGATCACTTTACTACTACATTTGGGTTATTGATTTTGAGTTCATATAGCTGATGCTACGGTTGTGAAAACTCGTTGGCATATTGTGACCGACTATCTAAGTATCCTAATAGACAAGACTCCTCTTTTGTGGAACCCCTGTTAACCGGATTGCACTAGACTACACGTCGATACGTCTTGTACCCTCGACACCAAATGCTAAAAGCACATACCTTTTAACTATTGGATTTGTGATATATATATATATATATATATTCTTGGACTCACCTGAGGTGAGTAAGGTTTGATTCGGTTTGGTGATTATCTACCTCAATATTATTCATATACATACACGTGTGACGTAACCCAAAAGGAGTTAAGGTAGTACAAATTTCGAGGACGAAATTTTCTTAACGGGGGGAGAATGTGAAAACCCTCAAAATTTAAGGTACTGTACAATTAATTAATTTTAATTACGTGCTTAATGACTGTGCTTGATAACAACTGACACTTTAAACTACTTACTGATTTATGTTACATACATACATGTGCATCACTTTACATACAGTCGCTCCATTTATTTCATACAGACTCTTAGTGACAGACCTGATGCACAAAGCACAGTTAGCACAGTGAGCGGATACCTCAGACACATGCTGACAATGCCAGCACATAGACAGACACTATATTGTGGCCAGTATGAGCCAGGGACATGATACTACACTAGTATCGAGTGTAGGGAAGTGAGGACCATAAGACTATGTCACTAAGTGATAGTTATAGTGTCGGGAAGTGCCTAAAACTCATTTTTAGTGCAGAATTCTGCATCTTCAGCAACGATGCCGCTTTTAACGTACTCGTATTATACAGAGAATTGACTAAATGGTCCTGAACGCTTTCCTAAGTGTTGGAATTAATTTCGTTACAAAAAGATGCATAAAAGACACTATACGATACAATTTAACACTTTAACGGAACGATACTTAACCGAACAACCGGACATTACCCGGGACACCAAAATTTTGTCAGAAACATTATTTTATTATTTCTAAATAATCATGGTCACAAAAATCCCCACACACTATAGAAACATGACATACACCCATTATTCTAGAAAATACCCGGTATCCAGTTAAACACCAGTTTTAGCCTACATAGGGTATGTTTATATAAAAATTCACACCTTGACCCCACCCCTTTGATATTTTCAGGTCATATCTAGTGTGGCCCCACCAAATTTTTTTAAATCTTGCAAAATATCATGTAAGACTTTTATGGACAAGTGTCCATGCATGCTAGCCCCATATCTCCTTAAATCTCTACATAATCTTCCAATTCCAAGAATCATCATCACTCAAAATCCTCTTCTCTCTCCCTCACCCAAACTGTCCCATCTCTCTCTCTCTCTCCTCCATCTTCATCTTCTTCATATCTCCATGTATTGTTCTTCATGTTCATGTCCCTTCCTAGCAACCTTCAAGTTAGTGTGAAGATCTAAGGTGGTTCCAAGGTGTTCTCAAGTGATTCAAGCTTCCCATCATCTTCACAATAGAATTTCTACCCTAGCTTTAAGCTAGTAGTAAGTCTTACACTTTGCTTCATTTTTGTTCTTAGTCAAGATATGTAGTATGATGAAATTTACAAGAACACTAGAAAGTTTAAACAAGATATATGAACGAGAAACATGCGAATTGGAATTTCCAGCCAACTTCAACAGGTTGTACCTGGGTCATTTAAAATCGAAAAACTAAATTTCTGGAGTCTAAATTATGTATTTTTGAATAACCGAACAAATGGCACTGGAATCGTAATTTTTCGAGGTCGTTTAATTTTTTTAAAGAATTGTTTTAAGACAGCAGCTCAAGCTGAAATTTTCCTGTTGAAAAAGTGTGTCGTATTCAGAGTCAAAACTCGAAACCTGAGTAGAATCAGCTCATGGGATTTTTATTGTAGATGGTAACTGTTGTTTCCGTGATCCTCCAACTGGAATTTTGTCGATCAGACTTACGATCAATTTTTAATGAATTTTTCCGTAGACTGCAAACAGAAAGTAACAAATCTGACTGCAGTCGGGTAAATAAATTTTTATATAATATTGGTAAAGAACCGGACCCCGATATTTTCACACAATAAAATTTGGAACGTTTATGACATTCTGTAAAAATTTGGGAATTTTTGGAAAAGGTTAACTATTTTATTAAAATACTCTAAAACAGTCCAGTTTTGTTTAATAAAGCTGAAATGACATAAGTAGTGTATTGCATGCATGATTGTCGGGTTGGCTATGTGGGAACAATCTACGGGATATATGTAACACCCCGTGTTTTCGAATGTCAAAGTCAAAGTCAAAGTCAAAGTCCAAGTCAACTTTGACTGTTAATGTTTCTTTTTACTTTTTGTATTATGTGGAGTAAGTGTTATCTAAATGAAATGATCGAATGTTTAATCAATGCGACCGATTTACGACTGTGAATAGTAGGAAGTAACAATGCGATAAAGTTAATCAATCAATAATCAAGCTAATCGACTCATCAATCAAGCTCGAGACTCGAATTATGTGAACTCTGGTATTGTATTACGTGTGTGTGTGCCTTATGTGTTACTTGTGCGTGTTCACTTATATGTTTTGGTGTGGTATTCAAGCGAATCAATCGAAAATCGAATCGAAACTCGAAAGGCAATCGAACTCAATCGAAACCGACATCGAAACATGACTTATAGAAGATTGTATGTTAGATATAGTGGTTGAGACTGAAAGTAATTTGACTAGGAACCCTATCGTATTCATAATTACCGTCCATCAAAATCGAAACATCGAAAATCGTCACGAAATACTCAAAGTGGGTCACGGATCGAACAGGAGGCATCCTGATCGAACAGGCCAGCCGATCGGCTAGCATCTTCCTAGCCGATCGAGCAGCCCATTCGATCGGAGCTCCTGGCCGATCGGCTGCCACTTTCCTCTTTTGGAGCCTATAAATAGGGCTGTCATTGTTACACTTTCTATTTTTGGAAAGCTCTGACCGAACCAGCCTTCTTCTTCACCTTTTCTCAGATTTCTCTCAACTCCGGTAAGTTTTCACTCTAATTCTTGTACGTTTTCGATCATTGCATGATTCTACACCTTTCTATCTTTCAAAACTCGATTTCTAACCGTGAAATCACCAAGATCTAAGTGTTCTTGGGTGATGTCATCATGGTGTTCTTGAAGAACACCAAACTTTAGCCTCATTCAACTATGAATAGCTTAGATCTGACCGGTTTCCACATAAACAAACTAAGATTTGTAAGAATCTTAACATTTTTTTATGAATAATTTCCGACTTTCTTCAACCTTTTACACTCGAAACCTTAAAACCGGTAGAAACGGAGCTTGAACCGGCTAACTAATCGTTCTAACAGTTAAGAGGTTCAAGATTTGGATTCTATATACAAGGTTCACCGACGATGGGTTAAACTCTAAACCGACATTCCGAACCGTTCACCGGCCGGACTTGGGTGATTCCTGTCCGAGCCGAAGGAACGAGTAGGAACGGAGGATATCATAGTTCAACTCGTTATCAAACTACCTCGATATGACAACAAGTAATTAAACAGCCAAGAGTTAGACGAAAGGCCGACCAGGTCAGACTTGCTGGCCGAACGGCTAGGCTGTTCGAACAGCCCAGCCGATCGGACATGCCAGCCGATCGGCTAGCACATGGCGTCTCACTTTTCAAACTTCCTGAGGTATGGTGTTGACGAAGTGATGTTCGATTGAGTATGCTACTCGATTGGTAAACATTACTCTTCGGATCATGAGATACTATGCTTCAACACTTGATTGATTTTACAACTCGTTCGTAGTAGGGAATGCCAGCCGATCGAACAGTTTGTTCGATCGAGCGACATCCTGTTGAGAACCACTTCAAAAGTTCCCAGCCGATCGGTTAAGCCGGCCGATCGACCGGACCGTTCGATCAATCGACCTGAAAGGTAAGAACACCTTAGTGTTCTCATATACTACAACGAAAACTTCAAAAGTTCAAACCATCATACACAAACACACCAGAGGAAGAAACAATCCACTTGAATGGTCTAGCCGATCGAGCCTACCAGCCGATCGAACAGGACTGTCCAAACGGACATACCAGCCGATCGAACAGCCTATTCGATCCATCCACATTTGTTTACATTTCCACGTTACTCATTGTTGTGCTATCGAACTATTCAGGCTAACCCTACTCTCAGCGCTCCCTTCAATCCATAATCAATCACTGTGAGTATACTCGATCCCTTTTTGCTTTTAGCACTTTTGGGTGTTACATACGTTGCTTATATCAAAACACAAACGATCACACTACTCAAACTATTTTGAACGCTAACCAATATGCATGTATTACGTGACTAATGAATGCTTGTTGATTGTGTTTACACGTGGAATGCTGTCTACCTGCCTTAACGACATAGTACTATAGTTTGGACTCAGCACCCGTTCACACGGGGGTTGTTAAGGACAATTACTTGCATGGATTACGGTGGTAATCATGTATTGCGAACCGTCTCGGACGGTCAACCCGCAGTCATTGGTATCGATAGGTCCATGTTGATAATTAACATGCTTCGTTTTCCTCTGTGTACGTGCTGGTTATGCGTAAACTATTCAAACTCTATATGCTATTATCAAACTTGTATGCTCACCTTTACATTTTATGTATTGACTTTATTTTAACGTATGTGACAAGTATTTAGGATGCTTATTTGCTAGGAAAGCGAGGCTAGAATAAGTTTCTAGAAGACCCCAACAAATGGTTGTCTGCCAAGAACAAGTGTCTGGGGCATAGTTGTCTGTAGATCTTGTCCTCTGGCATTACAGCCAGAAAGTCAACAGAATAGGGGTCTAGAAGCAGATAAACAATTGCTGTAATAATATTTGAATCTGAGTTGTCGGAACGGAATTTCTTGTTTGGATGATTATCTGTAATGACATGTTTGTTTATTCGGGATATGGTATGGGACGTATCTTTAACTGGATTATATAAATAGTTGTTATGGAAACTTCTGAACAATCTGTTTCGCTTAGTGCCGCGCCCCGATGATTCCGCCATTGGTTGGGGTGTGACAGATTGGTATCAGAGCCATAACTATAGGGAATTAGGTTAGACACGACCTAGTCCGGGTCGCTGTCTTAGAGACCTAGACTATAGCTAGGAACCAACAGACCCAGTTTATGTGCCTTAATCTACAATCCTTCACTATCACTGCACTCGAATTTTCAATTAAAGTCAGGCGATTCAGTCAGGAATAGTTGTGAAAACCGCAAACTCCCGACTAAATTGACTGACTTACGATGATTTTATCCTAATATTTTCAATTACATATAAGGAGAATTATACCGAATCAGGAGTGAAACCCTCATTTTGATGAAAATTCTCTTTAAATTTTCTTAAACAAGGAAGAAATTGCTAAGCCAAGGGGTGAAACCCTAACCTTGGCAGTTTGTTCTGGACTTTATTTATCTCACCAAGGCCTCGATGGACTCCAACGACCTGAACTCATGAAGTATGACCTAGGGAATACGTTTTCAATGCCCAAGAATCGAGGCAAGGACACGAGCCCGAACGTTGAAAGTGACAACAAGTCCGTTGCGAATAGTCGAATCGCTTTGGGTAGTCGATGTCTAGTAGCCGCAGACAATCTCCCTCTCGATTTTATGCGTTTTGATTCTGAGAACTGCAGCCGCGTACTCTGATGACTCGTTGATTTTATGTGTTTCTGTGTGCTTTATCTGTTTACGTGTTTATATTTTAGACAGTATTCGATTTTGCTGCCATTTCGATCAACACACGACTCGCATTTGCTGTTCTATCTCAATTCGATCTCCAGTTGCTGCAATCTAGACGATGTTATATTATGATATGCTATACGACTAAGTTAGGCTATACTATATTATGCTACTCAATGTGCTATTCGCGATCGCTATATTCAAATACTCGTAAACTTAGAAGCAGTCAGGAAACGGAATGTGCTACTGTATACCGATAGGAGAATTACGTGACAATAACTGCTTCTGTGATTAAATACCTAGGTACTTATATGCATCTGTGTTTTGTGCTCTACGTGCTTATGTGCTTTTGTGACCTATGTGCTCTATGTGCTTCTGTGCTCCATGATTAGGTATATCTGTGAATCTGTGTTTATATGTTACGTGATTCGACGTAATTCTAAGCTTTAATAGTCTAGACGTGTGAGGTGAGATTCGACTACGTTGTGTTGAGTCCTGTGACGATGTCTAATGCAGACCATGTCGTCGTCTGGAACCCGACACCGCCTGACCCGTCAAGAAAAGAGAGACCAACGCCTCGCTGCTATCATCTCCAAGCAAGTGGCGAAGGCCGTGAGTGAGGTGTATGAAAATGCCAGCAAAACGTCTGAGGAATCCCGAGCTGAAAACCCTAAGGATTCAAGCAAGGCTGCTTTCAGCTTCAAGCAGTTCAAAGCATGCGGGCCAAAAGAGTTCACTCGCGAAGATGGTCCTACAACCATGTTTCACTGGTTCGACTAAGTCGAAGTCACTCTGCGCCAGAGCGGATGTCCTAAACATCTCTGCACTCTCAATGCTACAAGCGTCTTCCAGTCCCGTGCTATAGACTGGTGGACGGCCGAACGAAACAAGCGCGGAAATGATGCAGCTTACGAGCTAAAATGGGAGGAGTTGAAGGCAATTATGATCGACGAATTCTGCCTTCCTCATGAGCGCTAAAAGCTGGAGGACGAGTTTTGGACGATTAAGCAGAAAGACTGAGACAACGCTGCTCTCACTGCTCGCTTCAAGCAGCTTAGCATCATATGTCCCGACCAAGTCAAGACCTCAGATCAAGCCATCAAGAAGTATATCCGAGCTCTGCCAGACTGTGTAGCAGATTTTGTTCACGCCTCCAAGCCAGCAGCGATCGAGGAAACCTACCTGCTAGCCGCTGAGATCAACGACAAACGGGTAAAGGCCGGTTTCTGGGATAAGCAAACCAAGTCTCTGCACCAAGCTACAACAGCATCCACCGACAACACCACTGCTCAAGCCTCCAAGTCTTCAAGAAGAAGGAAGAAGAACAACAGCTCCAGCAACAAGAGCTGTGCTGCCGCAACCACTGCTGCTCCTCTTCAAGCTGTACCAGTTTAGCAGCAGCAGCACCAGCGCTCAGCTCCAGTGATCAATGCACCGCCAGCAAAGCGTGCATACACAGGCCCTCACCCACTCTGCCCGACATGCTCTTATCATCATCCAGTGGGTCTGGCTTGTCGTTTCTGCGCTCACTGCAACCTCTACGGGCATTTCACTACGAACTGTCGCTATGGTCCCTGTCAAGCCCCAGTTCAAGCCACTGTCAACCAAGCTCTACTCCCTGCCCCTCAAGGCCAACAAGCAGCTCAAGCACCAGCAGCCAATGCTCGAGTCTGCTTTGCATGTGGTGACCCTAACCACTTTGCAAACAGGTGCCCAGCAAGAGCCCCAGCAGCAACAGCCACAACAGCAGCCTCAGCAACAGCAGCAAGCAACCCATGCCCGAACCTTCAACATCAATGCCCGTCAGGCTCAGGCGGATAACAACGTGGTTAATGGTACGTTCCTTGTGAATGGTATTTATGCATCATGTTTGTTTGATACTGGAGCTGATAACTGCTTTGTGTCGTTTGAATTCGAGAAGCTCCTTAGTCGTAAGCGCACTTATCTGTCCTCGTCATTCGAAGTCGAAGTCGCTACGGGAAGGACTATTGCCGTAAATTCTGTACTCCGTGATTGTACTCTCGAACTCAACAATCACATCCTTCCAATCGACCTTATTCCAATGCAACTCGGAAGCTTTGATGTCATAATAGGCATGGACTTTCTTCGCGAAAACCATGCTGAAGTTGTGTGCTTTGAAAAGATGATTCGATTCTCGTTCGCGAATGGTGATCTATTGTGTGTGTACGGTGAAACAGCGTCGAAAGGTCTCAAGCTTATGTCATGCGTCCAAGGCAACAAGTATCTCCGCAAGGAATACCGAGCCTTCTTGGCCAACATTGTAGTAGCGGAGAGGGAAAAGAAAAAGAAAGTTGAAGTCAAAGACGTCCCAGTGGTTCATGAATTTCCTCAGGTGTTCCCTGATGATCTTCCTGGATTACCACCAAGTCGTGATATCGACTTCCGCATCGACCTCATTCCTGGAGCTAACCCCGTTGCCAAAGCACCTTATCGACTCGCACCACCCGAAATGAGAGAACTCTTGAATCAACTCCAGGAATTACTCGAAAAAGGCTTTATTCGCCCAAGCACCTCTCCTTGGGGCGCGCCAGTCCTTTTCGTCAAAAAGAAGGACGGATCGTTCCGGATGTGCATCGACTATCGGGAATTGAATAAGCTAACCATCAAGAACCGATACCCCTTGCCCCGAATTGACGATTTGTTTGATCAGCTACAAGGTGCATCATGTTTCTCTAAGATCGATCTGCGTTCAGGATACCATCAATTGCGGATTCAAGAGGAAGACATCCCCAAAACCGCTTTTCGAACCCGTTATGGCCATTACGAATTTGTTGTTATGCCCTTTGGTCTAACCAACGCACCCGCGGTTTTTATGGACCTGATGAATCGCGTGTGTAAGCCTTATCTTGACCATTTCATCATCGTGTTCATCGACGATGTCTTGATTTATTCCAAAACGAAAGCCAAACACGCGCAACATCTACGTTTGGTTCTCGAGTTACTCCAGGGGAACCGACTCTATGCTAAATTCTCCAAGTGCGAATTCTGGTTGGAGGAGGTTTAGTTTCTGGGTCACATCGTGAATAGTCAGGGCATCCATGTCGACCCCGCAAAGATTGAAGCCGTCAAAAGCTGGATCACGCCTAAGAACCCGTCAGAAGTTCGTTCTTTTCTCGGACTAGCGGGCTATTATCGATGATTCATTGAAGGATTCTCCAAGATCGCTGTGCCACTCACCGCTCTTACTCATAAGGACAAGCCTTTTGTGTGGGGAAACGCACAAGAGACTGCCTTTCAAACCCTCAATCATATGCTGTGCAACGCTCCGATTCTTACGCTGCCCGACGGAAGCGACAACTTCATTGTCTACTGTGATGCTTCTAACCTTGGTCTCGGCTGTGTCCTCATGCAGCGAGACAAGGTTATAGCCTACGCATCTCGTCAGCTCAAGATCCACGAGAAGAACTATACAACCCATGACCTCGAGCTAGGCACGGTTGTCTTTGCATTGAAGATTTGGCGACACTACCTGTATGGCACTAGGTGTACGATCTACACTGATCACAGGAGTTTACAACACATCTTTAATCAGAGAGAGCTTAATATGCATCAACACCGATGGGTAGAACTTGTCAACGATTATGACTGTGAGATTCGTTATCACCCAGTCAAGGCGAATGTGGTTGCCGACGCGCTCAGCAGAAAGAGTTACGTGCTCAGTTCCCGAAACATCCAAGCCCAGCACAATCTCGAAACCCTTATCCGCGAAGCTCAACATGCTTGCTTCAACGAGCGTACATTGAAGAAAGAGAGGATCTATCACGATGGAGCTCAGTTGGTAAGCAAATCCGATGGGATATTCTATTATCTGGACCGAATTTGGATCCCTAAGTGGACCCAATTGCGAAAGATTATCATGAATAAAGCCCACAAATCCCGGTATTCTATTCATCCCGGTGCAGATAAGATGTACCAGGACCTACGCTATAAGTACTGGTGGCCGGGCATGAAACGAGATATCGCCCTCTACGTTGGAAGTTGTCTAACTTGCGCAAGAGTCAAGGCTGAACATCAAAGACCTTCTGGCTTACTCGAACAACCGCCGATACCTATATGGAAGTGGGAGAGTATGGCTATGGATTTCATAACAAAACTCCCGCCCACGCCATCAGGTCACGATAGTATTTGGGTCATAGTCGATCGTCTAACGAAATCAGCCCACTTTTTGCCGATACGAGAAGACTATAAGGTGGAGCGACTAGCCCAAATCAACGCCGACGAGATCATTCGTAATCATGGTACGCCTCGTGACATCATTTCAGACCGTGACGCTCGGTTCACTTCGCGATTGTGGGAAACGTTTTAAGCGGCCCTTGGTACGTCGCTTAATCTAAGTACTGCATTCCATCCTCAAACCGACGGACAGACTGAAAGAACGATCCGTACTCTTGAAGACATGCTCCGAGCGTGTGTCATAGATTTTGGTGGTAGTTGGAACAAACACCTTCCATTGGTGGAATTCTCGTACAATAACAGCTATCATGCCAGCATCCAAATGGCACCTTTCGAGGCTTTGTATGGTAGAAGATGTCGATCGCCTATTGTATGGCACGAGATCGGTCACTCGCAACTAACCGGTCCCGAGATTCTGCAAGAAACGACTGACAAAATCCACCAGATTCGAGACAACTTGGTGAAAGCTCGGAACCGACTGAAAAGTTACGCCTATAAAAGACGCAAGCCCCTTGAATTTGAAGTTGGTGACTACGTACTCCTAAAGGTATCACCTTGGAAGGGTGTAGCCCGATTCGGCAAGAAAGGGAAACTCGCGCCTCGATATGTTGGACCTTTTAGGATTCTGGAAAGAATCGGAAAAGTCGCCTACAGACTCGAACTACCGGAGGAACTCAGTAACGTCCACCCGACTTTCCACGTCTCTAACCTCCGAAAATGCCTTGCTGATCATGATCTAATCATACCACTCGACGATATTCAGGTCAAAGAAACCTTACACTTCGTGGAAAAGCCTGTCGAAATCATGGATCGCCAAACCAAGCAACTCAGACGCTCACGCATCCCTATCGTGAAGGTCCGATGGGAGGGCAAACGAGGCGCGGAGTTCACTTGGGAACTCGAAAGTGACATGAAGGCCAAGTACCCGCAGTTGTTTGAATAGATCTGAAGCGTCAAATTGGTCAAACGACTCACGGTGATGTGCAGCTTCGAGCCTAATTTCGGGACGAAATTCCCTAAACAAGGGGAGGCTGTAACACCCCGTGTTTTCGAATGTCAAAGTCAAAGTCAAAGTCCAAGTCAACTTTGACTTCTTTGACTGTTAATGTTTCTTTTTTACTTTTTGTATTATGTGGAGTAAGTGTTGTCTAAATGAAATGATCGAATGTTTATTCAATGCGACCGATTTACGACTGTGAATAGTAGGAAGTAACAATGCGATAAAGTTAATCAATCAATAATCAAGCTAATCGATTCATCAATCAAGCTCGAGACTCGAATTATGTGAACTCTGGTATTGTATTACGTTTGTGTGTGCCTTATGTGTTACTTGTGCGTGTTCACTTATATGTTTTGGTGTGGTATTCAAGCGAATCAATAGAAAATCGAATCGTAACTCGAAAGGCAATCGAACTCAGTCAAAACCGACATCGAAACGTGACTTATAGAAGATTGTATGTTAGATATAGTGGTTGAGACTGAAAGTAATTTGACTAGGAACCCTATCGTATTCATAATTATCGTCCATCAAAATCGAAACATCGAAAATCGTCGCGAAATACTCAAAGTGGGTCGCGGATCGAACAGGAGGCATCCTGATCGAACAGGCCAGCCGATCGGCTAGCATCTTCCTAGCCGATCGAGCAGCCCATTCGATCGGAGCTCCTGGCTGATCGGCTGCCACTTTCCTCTTTTGGAGCCTATAAATAGGGCTGTCATTGTCACACTTTCTATTTTTGGAAAGCTCTGACCGAACCAGCCTTCTTCTTCACCTTTTCTCAGATTTCACTCAACTCCGGTAAGTTTTCACTCTAATTCTTGTACGTTTTTTATCATTGCATGATTCTACACCTTTCTATCTTTCAAAACTCGATTTCTAACCGTGAAATCACCAAGATCTAAGTGTTCTTGGGTGATGTCATCATGGTGTTCTTGAAGAACACCAAACTTTGGCCTCATTCAACTATGAATAGCTTAGATCTGACCGGTTTCCACATAAACAAACTAAGATTTGTAAGAATCTTAACATTTTTTTATGAATAATTTCCGACTTTCTTCAACCTTTTACACTCGAAACCTTAAAACTGGTAGAAACGGAGCTTGAACCGGCTAACTAATCGTTCTAACAGTTAAGAGGTTCAAGATTCGGATTCTATATACAAGGTTCACCGACGATGGGTTAAACTCTAAACCGACGTTCCGAACCGTTCACCGGCCGGACTTGGGTGATTCCTGTCCGAGCCGAAGGAACGAGTAGGAACGGAGGATATCATATTTCAACTCGTTATCAAACTACCTCGATATGACAACAAGTAATTAAACAGCCAAGAGTTAGACGAAAGGCCGACCAGGTCAGACTTGCTGGCCGAACGGCTAGGCTGTTCGAACAGCCCAGCCGATCGGACATGCCAACCGATCGACCGGGCCAGCCGATCGGCTAGCACATGGCGTCTCACTTTTCAAACTTCCTGAGGTATGGTGTTGACGAAGTGATGTTCGATCGAGTATGCTACTCGATTGGTAAACATTACTCTTCGGATCATGAGATACTATGCTTCAACACTTGATTGATTTTACAACTTGTTCGTAGTAGGGAATGCCAGCCGATCGAACAGTCTGTTCGATCGAGCGACATCCTGTTGAGAACCACTTCAAAAGTTCCCAGCCGATCGGTTAAGCCGGCCGATCGAACGGACCGTTCGATCAATCGACCTGAAAGGTAAGAACACCTTAGTGTTCTCATATACTACAACGAAAACTTCAAAAGTTCAAATCATCATACACAAACACACCAGAGGAAGAAACAATCCACTCGAATGGCCTAGCCGATAGAGCCTACCGGCCGATCGAACAGGACTGTCCAAACGGACATACCAGCCGATCGAACAGCCCATTCGATCGAACCTGCCGTTCGATCGACCAGCCTATTCGATCCATCCACATTTGTTTACATTTCCACGTTACTCATTGTTGTGCTATCGAACTATTCAGGCTAACCCTACTCTCAGCGCTCCCTTCAATCCATAATCAATCACTGTGAGTATACTCGATCCCTTTTTGCTTTTAGCACTTTTGGGTGTTACATACGTTGCTTATATCAAAACACAAACGATCACACTACTCAAACTATTTTGAACGCTAACCAATATGCATGTATTACGTGACTTAATGAATGCTTGTTGATTGTGTTTACACGTGGAATGCTGTCTACCTGCCTTAACGACATAGTACTATAGTTTGGACTCAGCACCCGTTCACACGAGGGTTGTTAAGGACAATTACTTGCATGGATTACGGTGGTAATCATGTATTGAGAACCGTCTCGGACGGTCAACCCGCAGTCATTGGTATCGATAGGTCCATGTCGATAATTAACATGCTTCGTTTTCCTCTGTGTACGTGCTGGTTATGCGTAAACTATTCAAACGTTATGCGTAAACTATTCAAACTCTATATGCTATTATTAAACTTGTATGCTCACCTTTACATTTTATGTATTGACTTTATTTTAACATATGTGACAGGTATTTAGGATGCTTATTTGCTAGGAAAGCGAGGCTAGAATAAGTTTCTAGAAGCCCCCAACAAATGGTTGTCTGCCAAGAACAAGTGTCTGGGGCATAGTTGTCTGTAGATCTTGTCCTCTGGCATTACAGCCAGAAAGTCAACAGAATAGGGGTCTAGAAGCAGATAAACAATTGCTGTAATAATATTTGAATCTGAGTTGTCGGAACGGAATTTCTTGTTTGGGTGATTATCTGTAATGACATGTTTGTTTATTCGGGATACGGTATGGGACGTATCTTTAACTGGATTATATAAATAGTTGTTATGGAAACTTCTGAACAATCTGTTTCGCTCAGTGCCGTGCCCCGATGATTCCACCATCGGTTGGGGTGTGACAATATATGTAAAAGAAAACGATATGCTATTAAGCATGGACACCTCTATTTACAAAGGATACTATGGCGAAATTTTCCAAAAATCCTAACACTTAGTAAATATTTTCGGGACAAGCGTTACTAGTATATTCTAGACTATGTTTTTCAAGCATAAAACTCGCCATAATTTTATAACGAAATACGGAATATCGGGGGTTGGTTTTATACAGGAATATGGTTAAATATGTATTCTCTAAAATGGGACTTAAAAATATAATCCCAATATGAACAGACACATGTAAAATATCCCATCCTTGGGAAGGAAATACGAATACACAAGCATGAGAAGTATTATTACTAAAATATTAAAGACACTTTAAAACGTAACTCAAAGGCACTAATCAATACTAAGACAAGGCACGACCCATTCGTCTAATAGACGTTAGACCATTGTAGGTAGTCGTGTTTGCTGAGGAGATTTGGGTTACGAGTACCGAAGACGTAATACTGTGAGTTCATGTCCCCCTTTTTCTCTTAACTATTTTCAGTTTTATACTTCGGGGGTGAAATACATGTTACAATTATTACAGACATTTACAGACCCTTTTATACATGGTATGATTAGCTAAGGAATTTATTGCTAGATCACGTGAATGGATAGGCTATTATCGTAAGACCATTAATCCTTGTATAAGGACCGAGGGACATGAGTGATAGATCTATTGGGTGTTGCGAGCCCCACACATGGGCCAGCGTGTGGCTGCATGTGGTGACTATGTCGTTCCGCCGGAAGGACCGGTATGAAATACGCGTTACAGGTTTGAGTGCTTCCTAGACCATGTCACTTATTAATGTATTAGTTACACATTGATTGATCTTTCTTTTTCTTTCCTTATTGCTACATACCAAGGACATACAGACACATTTTAACAATTTATGGAGACATATATTAACGATTTGTACAAACTCACATACACATGAACTCGCTCAACTTTTGTTGATGTTTTTCAAACTACATGTATTTCAGGAAATTAAGTATGGATCTGGCGGGCGTTGGAGTTCCAAGTCATGTTAAGCATAAAGATGTCTTCCATGGTTCTTGGGTTTGGCCAGCGTGTCTTAATCCTGGACGAGACACGTCTTCCATGTGACAACTGGCACAAAACCGGTAACTTCCATACACTTTAATTATTATTTAATGACTGCAATTATATGATTAAATGTCAACATTGACTGATTAGATGCTAAACAAGTGAATTCATGCACGTTGTATACTACAAAATATTGCTTATTGCAAAAACGAGAGCGTTGCGTCAGAAATATTAGTAAACTCACCGGTAAGACACACTATGCCAACGAAACTGTAGAAAGCAGTTAGACAACAAAAATTGGAACCTAGGTGTAGGCCCAACAACAAGAATACATTAAAACCCGAGAGTACATACAAGGGTTAATAAATATTACGGAAGCAAAAATAAGCACTAAAAAGCACCCGAAACGCACTTTAAGTGCAGAAATTTACATAATTCAGCTATAATCAGCATTTTGGCACTAAAACATTATGCAAAAATGTCGTTTTATCATCCAGAATATTTCCCTAGGTGTTGGGAACTGAAAGGGTACAAGAAAGGTACTTAAAAGACACTAAAAAGTGTAATTTAGCACTTTAACGAATCGGTACCTAACCGAACAACCGGATATTACCCGGAACACCAAAATAATGCTAGAAACATTGTTTTTATTTTTCTAAGCTAGTTAGGGTCCCCGAACACCCTAACGCACTATATATTACTTGACATACTCAAACCCCTAAATCTAATGCTTAACTTGTAACTAAATTGTGTAACATGGAATTGAAATGCAACTAGATGCCCCCTCCCCCCATGACCGATTATAGACAAGGAATCCACCTTGTGATTTCTTTTGATTAAATTAAAAGACCTTGTTCCCTTGTAGTGAACACAAAAACCAATGGAAAAACCCAAGACATGGATTATAAGTAAGTCTTGTGAATCATTTCTCATTCATAACAACACACCACACCTTCTTCTTCACCCTCCCTTAGCTCACGGCCCAAGCACCCCCTCCCTACACCTTCATCTTCAATCCATTCTAATACATTCCAAGGTGATTCAAAGGTGCCTCGAGCCTATTTAGGAAGGTTGCAAGCAACAGATCTTGAAGGACCTTCTCCATTTGCTTTTATCCACCTCTTTTGTCCTCTTGAACTCCCCTAGTCTTGTGCTAGTAGTAAGTGCTTCTAAACATCTTCTTGTTCTTGTTTATGATGGTTAATAGATGATTTAATGGCTAAAAATCATAAACACTAAAGATCACCAACTAAAAGTCTTGTAAAATGATGAACTTGATGGATAAAAGGAAAGTAATGGTGTAAAACTTGTTAAACTTGTTTTGTGTTGTTTAATGCTAGTAGTAGTTTGGATCGTCATCTAACCCGGCTAGGTTATGTTCATAGAACATGAGCTAGTGTATGTTAAAGGGTATGAAAAGGACTAGATGATGAACACTACTACTATTAAGCATGAACTGGTGTAAAAACAATTTATCTTATGAAATGGAGTTCTAAACTAGTAGATCTAAAGATCTACAAGTGGTATTTTCGAAAAACCAACTGTAAGACAAAACCATGTTTTAAAACCAGATCTTTCATGAACTAGAGGTGTTTTTGTGAACAAACAAGTGCGTGGACACTTGTGTAACAAAAGTTTTAACAAAGAAATAATTTTCGTAAATACCGACTAGAAGTTGTAAAACTTCATATTCTTTAAAAATAAAGTTTTCGAGATAATGATTTTATTTTAAGAAATGGAAAGACTTACTAAATGTGCTAGTAAGTTACTACACATTTTTGTAAATATTCAAGTTCATGAAATGGAGAAATTAGTGATTGTTGTTGATGATTATCGTTGATAATTGTTGTTAATGATTGTTGACGATTTAAAAGAAAATAAACACATGTTTTGAAAACATGGGAAACCTCCTTTTTTAGGGGAAACTCTGTCAAAATTTTTATAAATTTTGACACTTAGAAAAATATAAGTTTTTGAGAAACTTATTCCCTAAAAATGTATTTAAGAGTATTACCAAGGTTTCCCTAATTTTTGGTGATAAGAAATGAGGATTTCTTCAAGAATAAAAATGGATATAAGTATGTATTTTTGAGAGAAAAATATATATTATTTTATCACCAACTTTTGTGCTAAGTGTATATAGTATGTGTTATACGTGCTAGCGTATTAAGACTTAAAAATACACTAAATACTCATGAGGAGTATAAACATAAAAATACACATACAACATACAAGATACATAATTCGGGTGCAAAGTGCAAAACACGAGATACTTATATTAATTTTAGAGAAAATAATATAAGTAAGATACTTAGTTAAAAATATAAAATATTTTTAACACAAGAATATATACACCAAAGAGAGTGACTGTACTTGTGTGACGCAAGTCTAGAAACTAACGTTGAGAAAACGCTTATAGGTTACGACGTTAATTAAGAAAACCCGGTGAAGTTTACGACGCAAGGAACGCAAAGTTGTGAGTTCATGCTCCCCCTTTTCTCTTAACTGTTTTCAGTTTTATAACTTCGGGGGTGAAATACATGTTACAAATATTTTTATGTTTACAAATGGTATGATAACAAGAAGCACACTTGGTGAGAACGAGTACCAAGTGTGATGAGAAATAAGAGTACAAGAAGCGCGCTTGGTGAGAACGAGTACCAAGTATGATGCGCTATGGGAATTGATACGAGAAATCGTGTCACGGATAGGGTACCATAAGCACCATTAATCAACAATATACCTAGACCGCGGAACAAAAGGTTAGATCTAACGGGTGCCGGGCAGCCACACTCTCGGTGAGGGCGAGAATCGAGTAGTGCTTTTGTGTCTCAGAAGATACCAATTAAATGCCTAAGGTTTGGTGACTTCCTATGTCGTGTCACATGTTAATGGCCTTGCAATCCATTAACAATCCTGATAACTTACAAGAATACTTTGTATACATAAAGACTCATACCATACTAAAACTTGATTTATACTTGAGTACGTGGGGTACTCAAGAGAAACGTGAATTATACATGAGTACGTGGTGTACACATGAATACTTGATCTATTTATGAAAACTTGATTTATACATGACACAAACTACGTTTTCATATAAAGTATACAAACGTAAAATACAAAAACTGCATGAATTCACACCAACATTATGTTGACGTTTTTTCAAAACTCACATGTATTTCAGGTAACTAGGATGGATGTGCGCGTGGTCTTACTTATGCTCGTGGATGTCGCTTTGTTTATTGTTAAATAAAGTTGTAACCTTTAAGACAATATGCTATCTTGTGTTGTAAACACTTGACTTATGTTTTGGCAATGTAATGTTTGAAGTTATTTTCGAGCATATAGTATGTTTACCTTTCGTATGCAATGAGAACCTTTCATGATCACACCTCGTGCTTTCGCCGCAGAAAGGGGTGTGACAGATTGGTATCAGAGCTGCGATTGTAGTGAATCAGGATTCCTTTTCGAGTCTAGTCTACAATCTCTAGGATCCTATCACGAAAACAATTTTTTTTTCAAAGAGTTTTCATTGCATAAAACGTCCCGCGACATCCACTGCCTGAAACTGTTTAAATGAGTCTAGAAAAGACGCTACGTGACTTAGGGTGCACTGGGGTAGAACTTGTCTATGATTAAGGATTACTTGCAATTATGTGTGATAATTGATATTTACACATGCTAGGTGTAGGATGTCACAAGTATACGTGACTTTACCTGAAAACAATGGCCCATCTGAAGGAAGAAATACGAGGATGAAACGAACTGTGCGGACTGTGCAAGGAGTTACGTAATTATGGATGCATACATAATTATGGAATTCAGTGCACAGAAACCACAGCAAGTCTTGTCACGTGTAGATTCCCTCAGTGCAAGCCTACTAAGTACTCTGCTAGAGTAATAATTGTTTGATGTCACTTATGTGGTATATACCTGTGAATATATATGCTACTACTGTTTAGTACGACGACATCAAACAAATATTTAACCCTGTTGTGTTATGTTCTGTCAGAACATGGCACCCAGGAAAGCTGTGAATGCTCGAAATGGTGATCAACCTCCTCCTCCCCCACTGCCAAGAACTGCTGAAGAGCTGAACGCTCTACTGGAAGAGAGGATCTCTGCTGCTATCGCCCAGTACGAGGTGAACCGTACTCAAGACAGTGGAGGACCCAACAATGCTAGACGTGACGGGCATGGAGATTCGTCTGGAGGAAACGCAGCCCAAGGTAACCTTAAGACAATTTGCTAAGCATGGAGAAATTTATGAACGGTCCTTGCTTCATTATTTCTTCGATTGCTCACATGTGAATTGGTTGGGTTAATTACAGGCTGCACCTTCAAGCAGTTCCTCGACTGCAAACCAATGAACTACGATGGAACTGGAGGAGCGGTAGCATTTGTGCATTGGACAGAGAAGACTGAGGCCACTATCCGCATGAGCAGGTGTACCGCGGATCAGCAAGTCACTTTCGCTACTGGACTGTTTGTCGATGAAGCACTGACATGGTGGAATTTGCAAGTTCAAACGCTGGGTGATGAAGCCGCGTACGGCATAACTTGGGATGAACTGAAAGAGAAAATGAGAGAGAAGTACTGCTTTCGTGCCGAACTCCAAAGGTTGGAGACAGAGTTCTGGCACTTGACTATGGAAGGTGCTGACATCACTGGGTATACTCGAAGGTTCCATGATTTGTCCAGAGTGATTCCCTACATGGTGACTCCGGAATTTAAGCGCGTTGAGCGCTATATTTGGGGACTGGCCCCGGAATTTCGCGGCATGGTGACTTCAGCCAAACCCCAGACAATCACTGAGGCTGTAACTCTGGCTGTCAGCCTTACTGAAGACTGTGTTCGCATGGAGAAGCTATCATTGAACCCGACAGAAAACACCGTGACGCATGCAGAGTCGTCCGGTGACAAGAAAAGGAAGCATGCAAACCTGAATCAAGCAACTCGCAACAACAAGGGTTCCAACAAGAAACGTGACACCAACCCTCTAAGGAGGCAAATGCTGCAGCCAAAGGGTACCAAGGCACCATGCCTAAGTGCCAAAAATGTAAGTATCATCATGATGGAGCTTGTCGCATTCCAAGGTGCGACAAATGTGGTAGATTGGGTCATCAAACGGAAGACTGTTGGGGTAAGGGAAAGAATCGAAATGGAAACGGTGCTGGTAACAAGAATGGTAACGGGAAGGGGCGGAACCAAGGATGCTTCCGTTGTGGAAGCAATGATCATTTCATGAAAGACTGCCCAAAGAAAGACAATGCTCAGGCTCGAGCATTTGTGATTGGAGCAAAGGACGCACGCGAGGACCCTAACGTGGTCACCGGTACGTTTCTCATTAAGAATCACTTTGCATCCATACTATTTGACACTGGTGCCGATTATAGTTTCATGTCTGTGGAATTTAAACGTACGCTTGGGATAGAGTCTAGTAGATTGGATATTCCTTATTCCATAGAACTAGCCAATGGTAAAATTGTTGAATCGGGCGAAGTTGTTAGAGGTTGCACACTAGAACTTGGTGAACAAAGGTTTAGCATCGACCTCTTACCTATCCAATTGGGTAGCTTCGATGTAGTTGTCGGAATGGACTGGTTGTCCAAGAACAAAGCTGAAGTTATTTGCCATGAGAAAGTCATTCGCATCCCTTTGGCGAATGATGAAACTCTCATCGTACATGGAGAAAAGCGAGACGCGCCTCTTCGAATCATCAGTTGCATGAAGGCACAGAAGTGCTTAAGGAAAGGATGTGTTGCCTTCCTAGCACACGTTGTAGATAAGAAGGCTGAGGAGCCGAAACTCGAAGATATTCCTGTGGTGAAGGAATTTCCTAATGTTTTTCCCGAAGATCTACCAGGACTACCTCCGCAACGTCAAGTCGAATTCCGTATAGACTTGATCCCAGGAGCCGCTCCTGTAGCCAAGGCACCCTATCGACTTGCACCATCCGAAATGCAAGAATTATCTACACAACTCCAGGAGTTGTTGGATAAAGGATTCATAAGGCCAAGCTTCTCGCCCTGGGGAACTCCAGTATTGTTCGTGAAGAAAAAGGATGGAACTCTGCGAATGTGCATCGATTACAGAGAACTCAATTAAGAGCATTAAAAGTCTGACCCAAATTAAGCAGACAACTAATTTTGTTTTTTTTTTGTTTTTTTTTTTTTGCAGATTACTTCTTTGGTTGTGAAGATCGTGTGATTTTGGAATAAGAAGTCTAGGCTGAGATTCGTTTCGTTTGAGTCTCTCGACTGCGGCTTCTTCTGAGGTTCGTTTCGATTGTAATGGTTACATGCTAATGACGAATTTATGATAAAATTGTTAGGGTTCTATGATGTTTGGTTGAGAGTTTGGATTTGGGCGCACAAATATTTTTATGAAGAAGATTTTACCGTTTTATACCTTCATGGTGTCCCTTTGTTTAGGATATTTTATGTAGTATGATATTTTAGAATAAAAAAGAAATTACAAACAACAAATAGTGGATGAATGCAACTTGGTCGATTTCATTTGGGTTTGATTAAGTTTTTGTCTTGACCTACTTCAGTGGTATTCATTCTTGATTTATGTCTGAGTTTCTTTATTTGTTGATAAAATGTTAATCTTCTTCATGAAACAAATTGATAAGGTTCTACTAAATCCAAACATGTATCTTTTGGTTGATGTTTTTTGTTGTAGCTGATGTGGGTGGGGCAAGGTTTCGTGGCTTGGTTGTAACTCCGTCATTCCACCGCGTCAAGAGGTAGTCGTTTTTACGTGGTCACGGATTTGCAAATGAGTGGGATTTGCCATCTCCGGCGTTAGTTGCAGATCCGTCACACACGTACATACACCGTGTTTCTCCCTGTTATTTTGATCTTAATCGCCGCCTCCCTGTTATTTTACTCTTAATCGCAAAGGTATGTTTAGAACCATTAAACCTTTTCTGTTACTTTGGATATTTAGATTTTTGATGTGGGCGTGAATGTGTACATTATGTAGGTAGCTCTAATCGATGAGCAGCAGGCCAAAATAATCTTTGCAACTCTCCTTTTCCTCATCAGATTTAGCATATTATAGATTTGCTTATGTTCTATCAATAGTTAGGCTAAAAGAATGAGAGTGGCTAACCAAAACATAAATTTTTAAAAAATAATCCGTTATTGTCTATACGTGTTTATAAATTTTAAAAAAATAATCCATTATACTAAAAAAAATATACATGATTAATATACATTCTTGCTTTTGTATGTTTTTATGGCTCTTTACAACAAGAAAAAGTTTAAGAAACCGAATTAAAAATTCATGGTGAAGAAAATGGAAAGATGATACTTTAGATGTTAAAAGTGTTATTTTTATACTTTTATTTGTTGTAAATTAATTTTTCCTACCCGGAAAATTTCCGGGTTATAACCTAGTATTACCTATAAGGAAACCATCTCAATTCTCACATAAACTTATGGGTCACTTATGTAAATATGTATTAGTTTGTTTCTATTTAGTATTTACTTCCCTATTAAACCAACCAATTTTTAATTTAATTTTATTTCTACGCTTTCGCCCTTCGTTTAAAATTACGTTTTTGCCTCTAGCTTAAAATAAAATTATAATTTTGCCCCTAGCTCAAAATTACGTTTTTGCACTCGGTTCAAAAACTCATTTTATTTTGTTCACAATTTAAAATTATGGTTTCGTCCTCCGTTTAAAATTACGTTTTTGCCACCAATTCAAAATAAAATGTTGTTTTTGCCTCTAGCTCAAAATTACGATTCTGCCCTCAGTTCAAAATTACGTTTTTGCCCACAGTTCAAAATAAAATTATGTTTTCCCCCTAGCTCAAAATTATGATTTTGCTCTCAGTTTAAAATTATGTTTTCGCCTCCACTTCAAAATATAATTACGATTTTGCCCTCTATACAGGCATACATATTATGAGAGAGAAATATTCGGCTTATTGCCCCGCAACGCGGGTGGGGCAAAAACTAGTTTGTAACATAAACAAGTACAAGGGTCATGTATGTCAATGTTGTATAGTGTATAGATGTGTCGTATCTTTGAACGACGTGTCTCTTTGTAGTATCGGTATAACACCGAACAAGCATGTACCGAACAAGGCTTACGAACCCTAATCATTCATTCAATACGGTAATCTCAATTCTATTGGCCGGTTTAACTTACTGAGTACTTGGGTATTTGACTAAGGGGTCGTTTACCCAACCTTGTATCTTGTTACACACCATCCATCATATGGGTTCATATTGAGAAATTACTGTTTAAAAATGTTATGTCTTTGCTTCCGCTACCAAAATCTGAAATACAAATCTCAACATACCAAGTGTAATCTTATAGACTCGCACATTGTTTAAATATTACTTTCATTGTTAGAAAAGTAAAGAGTTTAAAATATATTTGGTAGGAAACTTTTGCGCTAGATGAGATGAATTCTCACAAAAGCATCATACGCTTTTATTCTTATTTTAGGTATAAAAAAATCAATCTTTATCTTTAAATTTCTACCTTAAAACAAAAACGGCAGATATTGCCTTTGCAAGAACAGTTGCATGATCACATGCATCATCTCACTGCCTCACTCACTATCAATCAATGATTCACAAGAAAACCGCTTCAATTCAACCCTCCTTTACTTTTTCTCTCCAAATTAAACCCCACACCAAACCAAACCCCAAATTCACTTTTTCTGTACAATGGCTCACGATGATGAGCATGATCCAAAAACCAAAAGATCCCACTACCCACTCGACCCCAACAGTTACCAAATCCTGGATGAAATCGGTAGAGGATGCAGTGCCATCGTCTACAAAGCCTTATGCACCACCACCTCCACCGTCGTTGCCATCAAATCCATTGACCGATCAACCACGGGTGATTTCGATAACATCCGTCGTGAAGCTAAAACCATGTCCCTTTTATCCCACCCCAATGTTCTCAAAGCACACTGCTCCTTCACCGTTGGCCCTCGTCTATGGGTGGTCATGCCCTTCATGTCTGCAGGCTCTCTCCAATCCATCATGGCCTCTTCTTTCCCTAATGGCATTTCTGAGAATTGTATTTCCATAATTCTCAAAGAAACACTTATGGGTTTGTGTTATCTTCATGATCAAGGCCATCTGCATAGAGACATCAAGGCTGGGAACATTTTAATGGACTCCAACGGCTCAATCAAGCTGGCTGATTTCGGTGTTTCAGCTTCCGTTTACGAAACAAGCTCTCGTTGTCTTAACCTCCACGAAATCACTGGTACGCCTTACTGGATGGCGCCTGAAGTTATACATTCATATAATGGGTATAGCTACAAAGCTGATATATGGTCATTTGGAATAACTGCACTTGAATTAGCACACGGGAGACCTCCCTTGTCCCACCTTCCCTTTTCGGAGTCTTTAGTGATGAAGATCACAAGAGGGATGCGATTTTCCGAGTACCAGAAAGAAGAAGAAAAGGGGAAGAAATCAAAGTTGTCAAAGTATTTCAAGGAGATGGTAGGATTGTGTCTTGAACAAGATCCTTGTAGGTGGCCTACTGCCGCAAAACTTTTGAAGCATTACTTCTTCAAGAACTGTAAGGCCACACGGGGTGGTTCACTAGTGATGGGTTCTAGTGATGGGAGCACCCAATCAAATCATGCCATGTCAGCACCCAATATTCTAGTGATAGTGATAGAAATGTAGTGGGGGTGGTATCACTAGTGATGGGGATTCCAATGTACAAGTATTAATGCACAATGTACAAGCCATATCCTATCAAACTCAAAAGTTCAACGCATGATACACTTGACGCGTTAATAATATAACGCGTTTTCATTTGAGTGGCGGCGGTGTAGCTTTGCAAACAACGCGTGATGGGGTGGCCGAACACGGACCACCCCGGGTAAAGGGTGTGATTTTCTTGTCAAGAATTTGCTGCATGGATTACCTTCTGTTGAGTTTAGGTTCAAAGAAACTAAGGTTCAAAGGAGTGGATCAATGAGTAAGGAACATGAGGATGAAGATGATGATGATGATAATGAAGAAGAAGAGGGTTTGATAGGGAGTAATGTGAAGAAACATAGGAGGATTAGTGGATGGAACTTCAGTTTGGATGCTTGTCAGCATGGTCCTGTGTTTCCTCTTGTGGACTCCATAAGTGGTATGATTTATTCTAAACATATGTTTTGTTTTATTGTTTGCATTTAAAATAACCTATTTTACGGTTTTGTAACATCAGAAGATACCTACTTTGAATATAACTCGGTTTTCAATAAAAAGTTTATATCCGAACATGGAAAAAAAAAACCTATTTTACGGTTTTGTAACATCATAAAATACCTACTTTGAATATAACTCGGTTTTCAATAAAAGTTTATATCCGAACATGGAAAAAAAAAACTATTTAACGGTTTTGTAACATTAGAAAATACCTACTTTGAATATAACTCGGTTTTCAATAAAAGTTTATATCCGAACATGGAAAAACAAAATTGTGTGTTTAAATTTTAAAAAAAGTATAATATATCACAACTTAATGGAGAAAAACTGAAAATGGGAGATGCACCCTTGCAATGTGGCAAGTTTATGTGTAAAAGTTTCAAGATAATACTCCAATGTAATGTAATCACTCTTTTAAAATTACCTATTTAAAAAATCAATGTTTTTCAAGGGATGCCTTTTTATTAAAAGTTTTTATTGTCTTTATACAGTTGTTTTTATAAATTTATACATATAAATATTGCGCCTTTCATGTAGGTCCATCCACGAACACAAGTTGTGGAGATGAGGAAACGGTGAAACAAGTTGCATTTTCAGGTGAAAGTGTTGTGTCTGAAAATGAAGGGAGTTCGTGTAGTAATGTAACAGATGGTGGTGAGGGAGAAGTGTATATTGGTGGTGGGAGTTGTGTTGATAAGGAGGTTGTGATGGGGAGTTTGATGACATTGAAAAAGAGTTTGGATGATCAAAGAGAGAAGGTGATATATATGCTCGCGGTGGTTGGAGCCGAAGAGACTAGTGGCGGCGGTGGTGAATTCGGTGGCAAAGAAGAGAAGCTAATGCAAGTGATTGAAAAGCTAAAATTGGAGTTGGAGAATGAGAAGAGAAAGAGGACTAGTTTGGAGATGGAGCTAGAGTTCTTAAAGCTTAATATCACAAATACTTCTGATGACTAAACTTTTCACTTGTCCATAGAGGACTCTTAGATAGCATTCGTTTCGTGAAATGTAATAGAATTGGAATTGGAATTTGCATAGGAATTGAAATCTAATTTGGAATTGTAGGCATGTTTGTTTCACATAATGGAATGGAATCTCAATAGAATTGGAATGTAGATTTTGTTCCTTATGCTATTGTTCAATTCTAATTCCTTATTTTGTTGGAACAAACGACATAAGAAATGGAATCTACATTCCTATTCCATGCAAATAGCATACCATTTTGTGAAAGTAACACTATCTTAAGTTTCTTTTTTGAAATTGAGGTCCCTCACTTTTTATCTCCGTTTCTCTTTCCTTAATGTAGATTTTACATTCAATAAAGTGAGAAAATACACTCGCCAGTTATACATGTGAATTTTTGATTGTTGCAGGTTATTTCTGCAACCCTAAGCGCTGGGAGGTATGGTTGTTTATAGTAGCAATGATTGCTTATTTGTATCAGCGACGATTGATGAAGCTAGGGTCTCATGGTGATGACGGTGGCTAGTGATGATGGCTGATGACGACGTCTACGGCTAGGGTTAGGGTTAGTGACGACAGTAGTGACTGAGTTGTGGTTGTTATGAATTGGGTGGTTGTCGGCTTTAGTGTAAAACGATGGTATGTGTGGTGGTGGCTAGGGTTTCTCCATGGGTGGAAGCAGTAGTGGTGATGTTGGTGTTGTCGTAGTTAAGGGCGGCAGAAGAATAGAAGAGGAAGACCGTGCGCAGGTTTTGTGGTGGTAGGGCAGCGGCGGTGGCCAGCCGCCCCTCCGGTGGTTGGCTACAAGGCTCTGATACGAAGTTAAACTTTGTAATCAGAATTGTACTAGATTGTAATTGTGCAATTAGGGTTACATGAGGTGTGTGTTTACATACAACATCATATTACACATCTAGTCCCTATACTATAATACTTTTTCTAACAAAAAACAAAGACACTTATACATCAATATTTATTAGAAAAAATGCATGATGTATAAAGTAAATATATTGTAACAGCAAATTCAATTCTAATAATTTACCAATTGATTGACTATCATTTATATTGACAATTTGACCAATGATAATTATAACAATTTGACTAACGTTCATTTTCGTTGCCAAAGACACCACTACCATAACAGAGAAGTAACTATATATGCCCATGTAGTTGACATGGCATATGCCGTGTCAACGAGGTGACATCTACCTGGAAACATACAATCCAACTTAAGCCAACTATAGCAATTACTAAACCAACATCATGTTGTTTCTACCCGTCATACCTTCTTTGACATGTTCGTTTTCTAGCCTCTTATTATCTTCCTCTAACATCCTCTTACCTTACATATAACATGGATGAAATAAAGGTTTGAAAGGAATACGGTTCAATTTGTCTGTGATGACAATTTATGAAAGATATACTAAGATGGCCAAAGCCAAAAGGTACACCCTAAATTGAAAATGACTTGAAACATACTACAGCCCTAGGTGGTGAAGGGCCGACATCAAGGTGCCAAACCTTCCCGTTGATATGAGCTCTTGGTGACATTATATTTAAATCTAGAAAAAGTAGGTCCAGATTTTTTTCTTATCTTACAACCCTTTCTTATCTTATTAACATTATAAGATTTGGTGGTAAAAGTTAAATATCAATATAACCCTTATAGACACCTTATAATTTAGTTTAAAACCATCAAGATTTGGTGTCAAGAGTTAAATATCAATATAACCCTTATAGACACCTTATAATTTAGTTTAAAACCATCAAATAACCAAATTATTCCTTGACACACATACATGGGAACGTAATCCGACTTCAAGGTGAGTGGTCCCCGAGCACTTAATCGTCGTCCAGCATCTTATATGAAATTTTACCTAAGACATTACAATACAATATTTAGCATAATTAAGTAGAATCATCATTAGATATCTAAAACCAATAGACCAATGTAAAAATATACATAACCAGGCGTATGATACGTCATTACCTTGGTTCTTTCTAACGTGCCACGTAGGCAGCCCGTTTGGGCGTATCACCAGGGTAGGTCGGCGTATTATACGCCCTGCTTAAAACCAATTTATGCGCAAAAAGGGCGTTTTGGTCATTTTAAAGTACATAACAATCAACTTCATCATATAACTAACCAAACCTTATAACCATAAAGTATAACCTCAGAGGGTTGTGTATTTTTTTTAAACCATCTCGATCATGTACAACTTGTTATCACATCTAAACCCGATATATACAAATATGTAATTTTTGGTAAGTCTTAATGACACATTCCGCTCATAAATCTAGTTTATTGATTCACACAATCCATTTACAATTTGAAATGAGTCAAAATTCAGCATGGAAACTACAAACTAAACAAGAAAAGTCTAATAAATCTTATCATCCTAGCTTCATTCATTCATTTAACCTCCTGATATAAATCTATGAATTCAATGTATATCTTCATTTATTAAACAGGGTGTAAGAATGTCTTACCTTCGTCCGTAGGATTGATTTGACGTTGGACTTTCTTGCCGGACCGTTGACCCCCTTCTTGAAGTCAAACAATTCCAATGTAAATCACCTTACTATAAATGGGTCCATTGAATTACATATACCTGTATCTTCCTTCATGATATTCATTCAAGATATAATACTTGTGCAAGCAACTTGTTGCTCGTCTACCTGCCATTAGTCTATAACCGTCTCTGTTTTAAATGATAAACAGCATACAAGGTTTATTGACCCGTTAGTGCTATATCATCATAAATTTCTCCGTAGCTACAATATTTAACGTTTTGAAACTTTAAAAGTAGACCAAAAAAAGTTTCCAAGAATGTACAAAACCCTCAAGCGGACACTCGTATGAGTTTTTATAAGATTTTTGCCAAACATGGATATTATGTTTTATTACAACCTGTACAGCTACTACATATTCATATTTTTCACACATCTACTGATCGTATTGATTATTGTTCTACAAATCTGTAGAAACCAGACTCGTCAAGCTTTCCGAAAGTATATAAAAACCTCGATCGGATAGATGGTTGATTTTATATGATTTTTGCAAAAAAAAAAAAGTCTAAAATTCGGACTGAAGCTGAAAAATTCAGCTAAAATGTTATTTCCCCATTTCGACCCAAAAAATATTTGTAGCCTCGTTTTCATAGTTTAAATCCTAGTTAACCAATCAAGATAAGTTATACACATTAGGTACACAACACTCGGCAATTAAGATAAAGACCAATTAGCGCATGTACTCCTTGTCTTTCGGCTGTCAACGTCACCATATGATGCATGATCAACCATCCCCCTCTTTTAATACTATTTTCACGAAATTAGTAAAATAACGTTAAAATTAGTGCACTTTCACTTTTGCCCCCCAAGCGCCCACACATATATACATTATATGCGCATACCGCAAGCGGGGCGTTCTATCAATCTTTTAACATGCCTTGTCTAAAATCTAAGTACACTCCTCTTTTGGGATATATTTTGTAACTAAATATAATTCAAGTATTTAACATTAAACCCATCATGATAAACCTTTATGAAATGTAAAGATAAAGATTGGGACCTAAATTCCGCTTAGATTTCAAGTATCGAGTTTTCAAAACTTTCAGCTCTACACAATAGATGCCGGTAGAGAATACATCCTAATTTACTAAAAGTATTAAATTGTGCATTTGTTACTAAAAGTAACTAACAAGTTCATATTAAGCAAACTTCCAAGATGATGATGTAGTAGCAGGTGACTTTATAAGCCTCTGCAACCAATTGACTTTGTTGACCAGTTCCTCCAGATCAACCATGGCAGCCTCTAGCGTGTCTTCACGCATTATATTCAACTCTCTTTTTTCAACCTCCTCTGGAGCTGCTACCTCTGCTGCTTTTCTCTTTTCCACACGCAAACTCGAAACACTCTCAGAAGATTCCACTAAACCGCAATCCATTTTCGCATTTTCATTCTGCTCACCATCTCTATCTCCCTCTGTTGGTATACGAGTGGTGGAAGATGCGTTCACAGGTCCATCAGCCGCATGCTCCACTTCCAAATCCATTTTCGCATTTTCATTCTGCGCACTATCTCTATCTCTATCTCCCTCTGTTGGTATACAAGTGGTGGAAGATGCATTCGCAGGTCCATCAGCTGCATTCTCCACTTCCAAATCCGTGCCTGAAACATACGTACACTTTGCTCAACTAAATGTTATAATAATTATAATCAACTGCCAACAAAATAAATAACCCCTTCCCGTTTATATGAACATTAATCGGATTAAAAATCAGAAACACAAGTGTAACTGCTTTTACCTTGCTTTGTCGGAGTAATAAGTTTTGCATCACACAAAGTCTGACCCTCCTGCATGTAGCAATATTTGAAATCAAGTTTAAAGAAAATATTAAAAAACAAACAAGTTTAATACAAAGCGTTGGGATTAAACAGACACGAAACTCAACACACGCACACAAAAGCAATAAACGAACACGTAGATTTAAAGTGGTTCGGTCGGCTGACCTACGTCCAGTGTGCTGTAACTAGGGTTTCTTATATTATTCGGGTGCTACAAGTACAATGCTATCATATATATATATATAGAGACAAATCTAGGGTTAGAAAACTTAATTCTCAAGTTAGGCGCATCCATAGCGGGTACATAGCGGGATTCTAGGTTTTTCTGTTTTAATATAAATAGCAGGATTTTATAGGTATATAATAGCAGGATTATAGGGCTTTTGTTAAGTATACATATAAAACAACGTATTTGGATATAATACACATATAAAATATTTAAAAAAAATATTCTTTCACTGTGTTGCTAAACATAAAATAGTGCCCGCTATTTCATCGTTATCGCTACGTAGCGTATAGGTAGCTTATCTCTGTTGTCCACTAATGGCTACGATAACATTTTTTTTTAGTTTAAGCACAAGTTATGTATATATAAATAATAAAAACAAGCATAACAAGTGTCTATATCCTACTCTGTTTTTCAACTATTGATGGAATCCTCTCCACTACAAACGCAGATATAGATATATTGAGCATTCAACCATAATTGCAGAGTCACCATTATCATTTTAGAATAGGTAATTTATTCAATAATGTTGGAAGAAATTTTTAGTATATTTTAAGCTCCAGGTTGGGCTAAGATGTGCATGGACCAAATTGGATAAAGCCACGCCACAATGTGACAATATCAAACAAGTCAACTCCTATGCAGTTAATGCGGTAAAATATCAGATATCGGTCAAGGACTGATATTTGAGATATAGGTTATCTCGGTGAGATATCGGTAATTATAATATAATGCAAAATTTACATATATAGCAATTTAACAATAATAATTCAGTGATATATCGGTTGTATCGGTCAAATATCGGTGATATATCGGTCAAATATCGGTCAATATCGCCGATAATATCGGTACCGATATTCTGACCGATATTTGACACCGATATTTTACTAGGGGACCGATATGACCGATATAACCGATATCTCACCGATATTAACTGCATAGGTCAACTCACAAAAATTGGTTATTAGTATGCCTCTAACGTACAAGGCCTAATCCGTTAAAATTTATAAGAAAAATAAAGGAATGAAAGAGAGAAAGAAAAGGTACCACGATATGAAAGGTCCAGCCTTTTGTTTCGGACCAGTCTAAGCATGGGCGTAAATCCTTACATAATGCTTCAAGCTTTCTATCTTCACCTTCTTTCCCTTCTCCTACCGGAGGTAATGGCAACTCAATCTACAATAGAAACATATCAGATCATACGCATTATACTTTCTTCAAGGACATAAGTAATTTCCTAGTAATAGAACTTGGCTAGAGTATGAGAGGAATAATATCTAAACGGACCATGAAAGATTTTGTCTTTGTTTGCAAGTAATCTTCTTTCAGAACTTTAATATTTTGATGTAGCAAGATACGATGTATATTCAGAAATTTAAGCAGAGATATATATGCTATAGTGAATAATATACCATGTACATACATACTTGTTATAATAATAAATCAACGGGCAGCAGCCACGATTTGATCTTGCAAGACCAGTTTCCAAAGTTGAATAGCTAAATCCAACAACAAGTCAAGTCGTAATATATCATACAACCCTCAACATTATTCAAGGTTTTCCAATGTAGCACAACTATCTACTTTCTCCCTATGAGTTGTACTATCTATATAAAAGCCGAGCCTCCATCTATCGATGAACTTAGATTTTTGTTTTGTGATAATATGAGGAATATTACGGTAATAAATGGGTACTGCTACCTGAACCTTGTCATTGCTCAGTAGTTTGACAACCCTTGCAGACCAAAAACAATCGTCTTTAAACCAATCTACCATATTTCCAACCTTCCATTTACCATGAATGACAACAGATTCTTGTGAAATAGAGTTGAGAGGCGGCATTTGATCTTTGTAATAGATTGCAGGATATTGAGGGCGCACCATGAGCTGCCTTTTAAAATGCTTGGACTTCCTGGCATAGGGAGGCATTTGATAAATCTCTACCCAGCTTGGTTCTGACAAAAAAAAAAAAAAAAAAAAAAAAAAAAAAAAAAAAAACATTACAGAAATGGATGCTTAGAAAAAAAAGCAAGTAAACGAAATGAATGATGTGATGTGGATCTCACCTTCCAATTCAAAATCTATGTAGTCCAGCAAAATCTTGTTCGCATTGCGTTTGATATCGTTGATCTGTGTGTGTGGCAAAATTAAAGGTGGTGGTTGGTATTGTTAGAAAGAATTTATACCAGTCATGGATGGATATGGAATACATACCTTGCATCGGAACCAAGCAGAACGAAATCCATCCTCGAATGTTCTCATTTCAGCAAGTTGCCCAACTTTAAAGCTTGCCTTCTCCATTCAACGATGATGACGAACAACAATTAAGTGTATCTGTAATCCAATTTTCTTATTTTCAACTGTAATCGAAGAAATCAAACCTTGAATTTAGGGTTTATTTCAACAGCGTCGCCCAATTCCGACTTTTGTATCTGAACCCAACAACTTTCAACAACTCAAACAAAAACTACACTTAAATAACTAGGTTAAACCCTAGGGGGTGAATAATGAAAAGAGTAAATTGTCATTTTAGTCCTTGATCTAAAATAATACATTAGTCTAAATAGTTTCTTTTTTGCCATTTTAGTCCCTGTTTTTTTTTATTTTTGGCTATTTTCATTCAACCCACTAACTCTATTTAAAACAGTCATTTACCTTAGTGGCATTTTGGTCAAACCACATTTTTCTTTTACTGGTGCAATGGTATAGGGATGGTGGTGTGCCAGTCTACAGCAAAGATGATGGCATTGGTTGTTGGTTTACAATGATGGCGGTGATGTTGGTTGATGACGAGGGTGGTGGAAAAGCGGGCGGTGGTGGTGGAAATGGTGGGTGGTGATGGTAGTGGGTGGGTGGTGACAGTGTTGCAGGCACGTGGTGGCGAGGATAGAATGTTGTGATGGGGTTGGTAGTGGGAGGTGGTGGTGGTGGTGGATGAAATGGCAAAAAATGACAAAAGTCAGGGACTAAAATGACATGCAAAAAAGCTATTTGGACTAAAAAGGCAAGAAAAAAACTATTTAGACTAAAATGTGTAACTCCATAAATCGAATCTTAACAATTATATCAATAAACCCCTATCTAGTGCGGTGAGAACACATAAGAAACGATGAATCAAGAGAAACAAGAAGAGATAGAACAAAGACAAACTTCCATACGATTACTTATGAAATCGTCTTATACAAGTGTATTGCTCCTAGATGATTTTGAATTTGCACAAGTGAACCAACAACCCTAATTGATAACCTATAACCCTTTATATAATGGTCAACATGACCTAGCCCATCTCGAAATCTAGTAATCCCTAGCCCATATTTCATAAACCTTTATTGACCCAACAATCTCCCCGTAGGTTTACGCAATAGACTTCAAGCATTGCCTCCAACAGCACACGCACCTGCTCCACTATTAGCACCAACACTCAGCCGATACTCTTTCACATTTATTGCAGCATTAGTCCACATCTTAACACATACTTTATATTGCTCTGAAGACCAAATCTGATTGGCACACAACATAAGCAGGTCTTCTTGATGAAAGCTAATTAAATCATTTGGGTCCACAAGTCGATAAGCTTGATCAACAGCACAGACTACCACCGCCCCTCCCATCTTTTCTTCATAGATCCAATACTTGAAGTTCTTCAGGCAACCCAGTGGAAACTTCTTAGGAAGCGGTATAGTCTTCTCCTTTTGAGTTGATGGCCATATCACCGTTTGCAGACATTTACTAGTATCGGGGTTTATCACGCCTGGATTTGTCTTCAGATAAGTCTTGGCAGTCTTCATGTTTGGAAAGTTATTTCTAACCTCATGCTCTAACTTTCTAAAGAATGCCCATCCAGGCCCATCTGTCTTGGCGTCAGCATATGGAGCCCTTATCAGTGTCTACAAATCTGGTTAGTTAACGACTCGAACGCAGCTTGAGTCTTGTAATACTCAATCTCTAGTTAGTTCTAGTGATAATCCATAAGCTTCGATCATGGTCGTATCTCCGACTCACTATACCTGACTTGTTCCTAACTTTGTCATACAAGCTCTTACCAACATGAGTCAAATATCTGTCTAGAACTTTGCTTGGATCAACAAAGTTCAGATTTTCATCCAGTGGATTCACATTCTGATTCTTTGTAACAATGATCTTTTTCTTCTTCTTTGTTGGCCGATCTCTTTTCTTTGAATGTGGAGTGTCAAGACATTGTTGCAATAGGCTTCACGTTCAACGTCTAATTGAGCGCTTTCTTCAGCAGTTGGCACTCTTCTCTGTTCACATCGTTCTTTATCACCCTCATCAGCAAATTCCTCTCCAAACTTCTTCTCGGGTTTTCCTTTAAGAATTACATGTAACACTTTCAATTCATTTTAAACCACAAGAGTCCTGTTGTTTTTAAGTTGTTATTGGTTGCACCACCTGCTTATCTCAGGTAATACGTTAGTGTCTTCATAAAGCTAGAATAAATATTTAAATTTTGAGTTAACTCGTTCAAAGGAAAATTCGTTGTTTTTGTTTTTAAATGTAGATGTCAGTCATTTCATTAGGTTTGTACACAAAAACATAACTTTAAAGTAAGGTGCAAATATAATATAATTTTCATGTCTGATGTGGTATATTACTAATTCTTTTTGGGTAAAGGGTATACCCTAGTGATTTTATAAATATCAAACACAAAACAAGTAGAGGGTTGTATTCCTAGGCATTCGAAGACGTCAGCAGAAAGTTCTGTGGGCTAAAGCTGTTTGGACCTCGTGTTGTATTCCTAGGCATGCTTTTCATTTGTGGTTGGTGTTTAGGGAGAAGTTGTGGACACAGGATCGGATCCGGAGTGTGCAAATAATATCAAATGGGTCGATGAATATGATGTGTTGCATGCTATGTTTCAACAACTTGGAGTCTCATTCCCATTTGTATTTTGAATGTGATTATTCTAAAAAGGTATGGAACTCGCTAAAGGGTAGGGCAGAGTTGGATGATGTTTCGGGTAGATGGGAAGATGTAGCTGAGTGGATGAGTATCAATGCTAAGTTAAAATCGGTTAAAGCTGTTATTGGGAAACTATTGGTAGCGGCTATTGCTTATTTTCTTTGGCAGGAAAGGAACTCAAGGCTTCATAACAACCAGCCTCGGCCACCAGAAAAGCTAGTAGAACTTATATCCGAGACCATTCGCATGAAACTACATTCTTTTAAGTATAAGCGTACGGAGTCAGCTTGTCAAATCCTAAGGGAGTGGAAGATCACTAGCATGGATGTTTTTTTGGCTAGTTAACTTTAATATTGCATTGTTTAGAACTGATGTATAGATAGCAGTAGTGTTTTTAGTGGTTTTGGAGGTGTTGTTTTCTTGTTTTACACTTGTGTGGCATGTCACACTTGTGAACTAGGGTGGTTTTTCACTCTACTTGTGCTTCATGGTTTGGTTATAATATAAATCACCGGGGTAACCCTTTACCCAAAAAAAAAAACAAGTAGAGGGTTGAATACCACTCTAGTTCATTGGAGTGACATGCCACTACCAATGTAGACAAGCCTTAAGCATACCACAAAAACAACCGAAAACTAATCAACTAGTAACAAAAAACTACATAATTACTAGTCATTCGCCTTCCATCACCTTTGCTGAAGTGATCTTCCATTCTTCTAGGATTCTTCTTACCCGATCATTTTTCTTGAACTTGAACGAGTGTAACTTCAGTCGTATTGTTTCAACAATAAGTTCTTCAACTTTTTCTGGCGGCCTTAGTTGGTTCTTGAAGAACCTCGTGCTTCTTTCTTTCCAAATATAATATGCCATAGCAGCCAAAAGAAGCTTTGCAATCACCGTTTTAGCCGACTTTGAAGTGGCTTTGGGGATCAACCACTCCGCAATTTCATCCCACTTACCTTGAATATTATTCATACCTCTTTTACCTCTGAGCGAGCACCAAATCCTATTGGAGTAAGTACACTCAAAGAAAAGATGATTATGCGTTTCAACACCCCTTTGACAAAGCAAACAACACATTAAATTCATAGAGCCCGACGCCTTGAACCAAGCTTGAATTCTGTCTTGTGTAGATAACTTTCTACGAAAGATTAACCAACTTACAAAAGCATGTCTTGGTATGTTGAAAGAAGACCAAATCAGATTGTGCCAAGATGTTTGCTGATCACGGTTTCGTATCGCATTCCAAGATAATTTAGTAGAGAAATGTTCCAGAATACCTTCTTCATTCCACCATCTGATTGCATCCGGCTTAGCTCCAACTGAATCGACATTAGCTGATAAAGAATCGGGATAACATCCCTCCACGCCTCCGGCCACTCCCACCGAGACTCATGAACAACATCAGCAATAGTGGATTGCATCGATAAGCCCTCTTGGTGTATTTGTCTAGGAGTCACATAAGAACTTAAAGGACATAAGTCGCACCACCGATCGAACCATAACGAAGTGCTTTCTCCATTGCCTATTTCCGACCAAAAGAACTCCCGGATTACTGGCCTAATGTTAAGGATGTTTCTCCAGCTCCAACATATGTTTTTTTGGATAGGAACTTGCCATAAATTTCGGTTTTTAAATGATACTCATGAACCCACTGAACCCATAATGATTTTCGATGTGAAAGAATGCTAAACACATGATAGGCCATAAGAGCTTTGTTTACTTCATTAACCTTTCGGACACCCAATCCCCCCTCCTTTTTCGGCAAACATACAATTTTCCAAGCTACCTTTGCATTTCCTTTAATCAGGGATCCTTGGTTCCAAAGAAATCTGCGCATTTTCTGCTCCAGTTCTTTAACAACACTACTAGGGATAACAAACACCGATGCCCAGTAAATATAGAAAGCTGAAAGGACTGAGATAATAAGCTGTAAACGACCTGCAAAGGATAGATATTTAGCTTTCCAATCCATGATTCTCTTTTCCATTCTTTCCACTAGAATTTTGCAATCCGAACGCACAAGCCGAGTAGCAATTAGAGGAACTCCAAGATATTTTACCGGCAAAAAACCCTCATCAAACGGCATAATATCAAGGATATTCCTCTTGGTTCTAGCTGGAACATTACAAAAAAACGCTGTACTCTTAGGCAAGCTAGGAACTAGGCCAGACATGTCCTTGAAAGTGTTAAGAGAATCCATAATAATTTTTACAGATCTCATATCACCTTTAGCAAATAAAAACAGGTCATCCACAAAGCAAAGGTTAACAATCTTTTGTTTCTCACATTTTCTATGGAATCTGAAATCTGAATCAATAGAGGTCGCATGTTGTAGTATGGACGTTAGAACCTCCATGACCAGCGTAAATAAATATGGCGACATCGGATCCCCTTGTCTTAAACCCTTTTGGCCTTTAAAATAACCATGAATATTTCCACTGATGCTAATCGAGAATGATGGGGAGGAAACACAGCTCATTACCCAGTCTACCATTTTCAAGTGAAAGCCAAACCCGAGAAGAGCAGCTTTTAGAAAATCCCAATCAACTGTATCATATGCTTTCTGGACATCGACCTTAAATGCACATCTTGGGGGCCCATATGTCGGTGATAGTTGTGTATAAGCTCTTGTGTTAATAATATATTATCAGATATTCTTCTACCCGGAACAAAAGCTGATTGATTCAGACTAATAACATCTCCAAGCCCTTCCAATATTCTGTTAGATAGAATCTTGCTAATACATTTGTAAAGGACATTACAACACGAAATTGCTCTAAAATCCATAACCGATGCTGGAGTTTGGACTTTAGGGACCAGTGCAATAATCGTATGATTAAGTTCCTTTAACAACCTACCCGAGTTAAAGAAATCTTGAATTGCCAGAGTAACTTCTTCACCTATCACATACCATGACTTCTTGAAAAAAGCCGAAGAATACCCATCAGGCCCTGGAGCTTTGTTTTCATTAATCGAGAACATTGCTGATTTTACTTCTTCATTCGTGATATCCCTTATCATGTGATCTGCCACTCGATTACTAATGACATTTGGGAACAAATCGAGAGTAGGAAGTTTAGTGCTCGTACCTTTTTGACCCAAAAAATTACGGAAGTGATCCACAATGGCATCCGCAGCCGCATTACCTTCAAACACATGATCATTTCTATCTCTTATAATATCTACACGACTCCTGTGGTTTCTTGCTTTGACCGAATTATGGAAAAAAGCTGTATTAGAATCGCCCACCTTCAACCAATGAACTTTTGCCTTTTGCTTGAGAAAACTCTCTTCATCTAGCACCGCCTCTTGATACTTTGCTAGTAATTCTGATTGCCGAAGACGAATAGAAGCATCCGCTAGGCTCACATCCATTTCCTTTTGAACCAAATCCAAGTCCGTTCGCAAATCTTTCACTCGTTTGTGAAGGTTTCCTTGTTTAGCAAACAAACTTCTAATCGGGTGTTTCATGGCCTGGAGTTTCTTCACAACACAAAACATAGGCACGCCATTAACATTCTTTAACCATTCTCCTTTCACCAATTCTATAAAACCTTGTTTATCAACAAGAAAATTTGGAAACTTAAATGGTTTCGGTTTGGTCGATGTAATAGACAGAAGTTTTAGAACACATGGGGAGTGATCCGATACCCTAAATGGGTTGAAAATAACACACGATCCCGGGAAAGAGTCCATGAATGATATATTCGCCATTGTACGATCTATTTTCTTTAACACACCTATTCCCTCCTTTGGCTTTTGCGTCCATGTGTAATGTAAACCAAAACTATTCACATCCGAAACTTCTATTTTTTGCACACAATCTTGGAAATCTTTGTTACCCTTAGATATTTTCGAAGACCCCATAGCCGTATCTTCAGTCGAAAGAGCTGAATTAAAATCTCCCATTACTACCCAAGGGTTCCCTTTCACAAACAATTTATGACAATCCAAATTCTCCCATAGATTTCTTCGAACCATATAATTATTATCAGCATAGACAAACGAACAATAAAAAGCTTTATCATCCGTCTTAAACATAATCTGGGTGTGCATTACTTGCAGAGTTTGAGTGAGAACCATAACATCTACCATATCAGTATTCCATCCTAACAAAATTCTGGTACCTCTCGTGCATACCCCCCCATTAGAAGACCATGACCATCTACTACAAATTTTGTTACAGACTCCTAGTAACTTTGCAACATCAACATGAGATTCAAGAATAGCACATACTTGAATTCCATTGTGCTTTATAAGATCCCGGACCTCTCGTTGTTTCAGGGGATGGCCCAAGCCCCTTATATTCCAACAAGCTATGCTAGACATTGGAAACCTTCTCAACAGGAGTGCTTGCCCCTGTAGATACGTTTCCACTTCTCATAAACGCAGACGTCTCATCATTAATTTCAATTACTTCTTCTTCGTCTGATTCTTCTTGTTCTCCAACTCCATCACTCGCACCTAGACACTCAAACAGGTTTGCAATTCTAATCATTGGCTAAATTTTTGAGTTACTCGGCTTTGAAGCTTCACCACGCTCCAAGTGTTTAGGTTCATTAATCTTCACATTATTGTTCTTAATCGGCCTATACTCAAACCTCTTCTTCTCCTTTATTGCAACCTGTTTATTTTTCGGCTTCTTCTTATTTCCTGCCATAGTGAACCCCTGATCATCCACTTCTTGTTTTTCCTTCCCTTTATCGCATTGGATATGCTTCGGACAACTATTAATAGTATGACCAAAAACGCAACAAGTGGGGAATCGAGGTGGCGTCCATTCATACTCAACCTTTATAGAACTATTCAAGAAACCACCCTCTTCCACATTTGGGATAGCAATTGACACAGACTCCTTTAACTCTTTTCCAGCATCCAACTCTATGATGGCTCGTGCAAAACTACTCTTTCCCCAAGACTCAAGGCACATGTTTGAGGTTTCATTATCCAAAGTTTTCGGGACTCCAATTCTAGACGCTATCAGACTTAACCCATCTTCAGTGTAAGCCACTAGGGGAACATCATGCATCTTAACCCAGACAGGCACCTTTTTTAGCTCCTCCTTTTTTATCTCAGTTTTGGACGACCACGGCTTAAGGAATATGGGGACATTACGAATTAACCAAGGTCCATCCTTCAACACTTGTTCCATTCCCTCGGCTGAGTCAAACTTGAAAAAGAAAAACCCACGAGCATTCATCATACTTTTCTGCAACCCGTATTTAGCCCATCGGTTTTTAACAAAATATTCTACTACAGGAAATGCTAACCTTTTGCCCAAGAAATATCCAAATAAAACATTGCTGCATTTTTCTTGTACCATTCTCACTGATTCAATCGGAATGGTGACATCAGCATCACCATGACATTCTAGATTTTCAAGGAAACGAAAGTTTACCTTCCTAGTAGGCTGCCCAGTTTTTAATTTCCCAGCATATGAATCCATTCCAGATTTTTAACCTTCTACCATGTTCACCTCTGGCAATATTGGTTTAGATATAGCCTCTAAACCATCAATCACCGATATGTTGTTGGTAAAGTACATACCTCTCCTCGGCAACATAGTATATTACTAATTCCGGTCTGGTGAAAATATAATTGGATTGTTACTAAAGGAGTTCAAGGTTAGTGATACAATTGAAGAGAATCTAAGAGAGAGAAGGATTTCAATCACAATCAAGCGGATCTCTCATTCAGTTACTACTGTTATTATAACGATGATTACAACTAACTACCTGTTTACAACGACTAACAACTAACTCTTACGACCAGCCCTCTAACTTTCTAACAATTAAAATATAATCCCTAAACCACTAATTCTTATTATTACAATATTAGTCTCTGTATCCTTTAACATGTAACAATACTCCCTCGGTAAGGAAAATTCTTGTCCTCAAGAATTGAAATGTGGAAAACAAAGCTGGAGACCCTCCAAATCTTCTATCACACCCCAACCGATGGTGGAAACATCGGGGCATGGCACTGAGCGAAACAGATTGTCCAGAAGTTTCCATAACAACTATAGTTACCAATTATTTAAAGCATCAGGTCCCATACCATGACATAAAAGTAATATATTTATTACAGACAAAATCTAGTCAAATTGTTCTGTTTCGACAACTCAGATTTCAAATACAAACAATTCGTGTATTCGTTTCTAGACCTTTCCTAGCCTCGATTTCACAGCAAGCCAAGCACATAAACATCGTAAGCACCTACCACATACGTTAAAGTAAAAGTCAATACACATAGTGTAAAGGTGAGCATACAAGTTTAATAGATATAATAGAGTTCGAAAAATTGATTACGCATAACCAGCACGTACACAGTGTGAAATGAAGCACGTTAGTTATCGACATGAACCTATCGATACCAATGACTGCGGGTTGACTGCCCAAGGCAGTTCGTAATACACACTCACCACTGTGAGCCATGTAACAAATTGTCCTTAACAACCCCTGAGTGAACAGGTGCTGAGTCCAAACTATAGTACTATCGTTGCTAAGGCAGGTAGACAACACTCCATGTGTAAACATAACAAACAAGCATTCATTAAGTCACGTATAATATGCGGTAACGGTTAGCGTTAAAATATTGCGTAGTGTGTTCGATGTGATTTAGAATAAGTAACGTATGTAACACCCAAAAGTGCGTAAAGCAAAAAGGGATCGAGTATACTCACAAGGATGAATGGATTGAAGGGAGCGCTAGAGTAAGATTAGCCTGATCAGTTAACGATAGCATAAACGATAAGCGGCGCGTAAAACGGTGCAAGGTGTCAATGGATCGGACGGTAATCCGATCTGGTGGCAATCTGATCAGGTGGCCGGTCGATCGGATGACAATCCGTTAGGGTGGTCGCCCGATCGGGTGGCCACTTGATTGGGTTGTCATCTCGTTTGGGATGGATTTGTTTGTGTATGATGGCTTGACTTTTGAAGTTTTCGTTGTAGCATTTTGAAAACAGAGAAGTATCTCTACCTTTCAGGTCGGTCGATGATGTGTGTAAAATGCAACATATAAGTTACATCAAATGAGGCATAAAACTAACCCTTTTTAAGTACTAATGTTGGAAAAAGTGTGTTTTTGTCTTCCTTTTGTATTTTCAGGATTAAATGAGCTCAAATTAACAAAAGAAGTAAAAAGACAACTAAATCTAACATAAATACAAGAAAAGGAACAAAAGTGGATTGCCCGACCCCTCAACAGCATCCTCCTAAGCAAAACAGAGAAGGCAGAAGACTGAACACGCCCCGTGCTCAGCGAGCACGGGGCCGTGCCCAAGAAGCATCAGAAAAGACAAACCTGTAGAAGCTTCTATTGCTCACCACAGGGCCGTGCCCAGTGAACACGGGGGCATGCCCAAAGTACTGCAGGCGCATTAATTGTAATTGCGAATTACAATTAATGAGGAGAAATAGTGTCAGATAGGCACGGGGCCGTGCCCAGCGGACACGGGGCCGTGCCCAGGCCTCTGTTCAACCTATAAATAGGAGTGCTTGGCTTCATTGCAACTCATCCCTTGGCACACCACCTCTCTCACACTTCATCCACCAGCCACCACCATCACACCACCATCATCCATCACCATCATCCATTGTCCATCATAGAGTGTGTGAGTCGTCTCGGGATCCAAGATTGATCATAAGAGTTCTTGACAATCAAGGCCATGTTTGCCTAAGTCTCTTACATCACTTGGTGAAGACAAGTGTTTAGTATAATACTTTTTATTTTTAATCTTTTGCACTTTTTATTTGGTTTTGTATTAATGACTTTAATAACTAGTTTCTTATGTTGAAGGTGACTTTTCTTTATCGTTTGTCCGTGGTGTCTTGGCATTATTTTTACTGTCTATATAAAATAAAAGATTTTCACCATTCATATCTCCACGGTCTATATGGAGGTATGTTGGCTACCTGGTCGGGGGTTAAGGGAACGGTTTGGTAAGGGTCTTGCCCTTGTTCAACGTTTAGAGGTCCTGCAAGGGACCTGGGTCAAATTTAGTAGGATCTCCTTCAATACCCAAAGGTATTGGATGGCGGGGATCCAAACTCTTTGACCCCCTCATAAGTAAACTACTATTAATACTATAACCCGACTATTTAGGACTGTATCCCTGCTGACTCAGACTACTTAGTCGAGGGTAACGTCACCTCCAAAAGAGGGGCCTACCATAATTTGCATTAATAACTTAATTCATTATCTTTCAATAATCCGACCCTTTAGGATTGTATCCTTGCTGACTCAAACTACTGGGTTGAGGGTAACGTCGCCTTCAAAAGAGGGGCCTACTACAATAACTAAGATAATCTCTTAAACAAGTGCAAAAGTGCGAAAATATTCAAAGGTTATACTAATACACGAGTCGGATCTAAGTGATTCATCTTGTCTATCTGTTTTTATTTTTATTTTATTTTTCAGCATTTAGTAGTTTTATTTTCTTAGTTTAAAAATCTTTTTCTAACATTTTGATTTGATTAGACGTTGAGGATAAACCGGTACTAAAAGCTCTTGTGTCCTTGGACGACCTCGGTATCTTACCAACACTATACTACGTCCACGATGGGTGCACTTGCCCATATGTGTGTTTAGTGTTAGTAAATATCGTGTTTTATAAATTTAAAACTTGGCTAAAAAGTGTAAAAAAGGCTTAAAATATATATCTGAAATTTATTACACTACACACGCATCAAGTTTTTGGCGCCGCTGCCGGGGACACAAGGATTTTAAGAAAGTTAGGAATCAACGGCCTAATCATTTTTTTTATTTTCTTTTTAATTTTTTTAGGATTTTTCTTAGTTTTTCAGCTTCTGCAGAGCTCAGCACGGGCCGTGCCTGCTGAACACGCCCCCGTGCTCAATCATTGGAACTGGCAATCTTGTTTTAAGTCAGACAGTAAGCTGAACACGGGGCCGTGCTCACTCAACACGCCCCCGTGCCCAAGATTCAGTTACTAAAAACAGAACCGTTAGATCCCGGCGGTTGGTAATTTCTGACACAAACATGAGTGATGGTAATTCTTTTTACTTTCGGCACTCTTATGGTACGTGGTGTCAATTATGTGGAGGCAACCATAAAGAATTAGAATGTTACTTTCTAAATTATAAGCCCCACTATATAGACCCACCGTCTCCCTGTAACCTTAAGAGGGGCGAAAGTAAAAATAATCACTATCTCTCCCTCGAATGCGCCCAGCCAGATATTCTAGGAGAAATGCTCCTTGACGAGTTATTTCAACTAGAAAATCTAATTTTAAATTGGTTAAAAGAGCTTAGGAAGGATTTCATTAATCCATCCCAAGACGCCGACCATGAAGAAATGTTGCGGTCGCATTCCAACAACCTAGTTGCTCCCAAAAAATACCTTCAGTTCTAGCGAAGACTTGGACGATAGTCATCCCTGTGCCGATTGTGCCGTGAAGGACTCTCCATCGACTTCGTTCGGTGCATACATAGACCTGAGCGATTCGGCATATACCTTCTTTCACGAGAGCCCGGGAAAGGGTTGGACTTGTCCACCTAGAATAAAAATACGAATTACCCTCACCGACAACCTCTTGCGTTCTCGCCTTAGTCTAGGACAATTAAGGTATCTTAGGCACTTTGGGGTTGTTCCAACCAGTAAGGAACCACCCGATACAATTAAGTTCCTTAAAAAAATTAGATAAACTTCATAATCAGCCTCTCGACACGGGGCCGTGTCCAGCCAACACGCCCCTGTGCCCACCAAAAGATTCCCTTCTAACCTTTACGTCAGAATACGGACAAACTGTGTCAGAACTCTATCTGCACACGGGGTCGTGCCCATTGGACACGGGGCCGTGTCCAGGACGCTGTCGTTTTCTATAAATGCAGCCAAGAATTCTGCACATTTGGACCATCTTGGGACAGAGATTTGAAGGAATATTCTCTCAACTATCCTAGGTATGTTCTAAAAGAAGGTTCCAACAAACCATCTTGTCCTTTCCTCTTTTAACCATTTCCGTCTTCTTCATCTTTCTCCAAGAACCTCCATTAAAGTTTGAAATTTCAAGCTTTGTGGTGAGGATTATTGAGTTTTGTTCAAGGAATCTTGTTAAAAATAAGTTGTATAACATTGTTTTAAGTTACTAATATCCAAAAAGACCTCACAAATTCAGAAAATAACTTAAAACTTCAAGATTCCTTGTTTCAAAACTCTGCAGAAAGATGAACACGGGGTCGTGCTCAACGAGCACGGGGCCGTGTCCAGATTACTGTTTCAGCAAATAAACTATTTTCAATTTATTTTTCGTAGAATATCGAGTGAAAACAGCGAGACATCTTTCGTGCATTCATCAGACAGTCGAAGAGGAAGGAGGCCCTCCATTGAAGCTACACTTGTACACTATGTCATAGCATTAAAGGAGGCTCTCGACGAAATGACGTCAGTAGAGGAGGTCCTAATCGACCGTATCAACTATCTTACAGTGGGACTTGAGAATAGCTTCCAAGAAATTAACCTCTTGCACCAGAGGTTAAATATTCTTGTAACACCCCCGATGGAACCGATCCTCCCTCAAGAGGATTGGAACCTAGCGCTTGAAGTTAACAACCCTACCGGGTGGGACGACATTCCGGCGGAACCTCCCGTAGAACACCAACAAGAGATCCCGGTGGAAGTCGCAACTCCTCAAACTAACGCTAACGAACCCTCTTTTCTCCTCCCAAGGGAGGTGGAGGAGTGGCTCACCGACATGTGAGGAAACCACACCCGGAAGAAGGAGTTCTATAAGGCCACATCTAACCAAGACTACTAGCTTCTTGGAAATTTTGCTAATTAAAATAACTTGTAGGCTAGAACTCCATGGTTTAATGCTTCTTTTGTTTTCTTATCTAGCTTAATATTATTTTAGGACTATGTATCTCTCTATGGTTTTAATGGAATGATGGTTTTAAAGTTTGAATGGTGTCATAATGAATAAAACACACTCATGGTGGTCAAGGATGACAAGGGAAACGAGAAACATGGCCCCATGCACAAAAACAAGGCCATCCGACAACAATTTCTCTATTACAGTAAGCTCAGCACGGGCCGTGCCCAGCCAACACGGCCCCGTGCTAAACACCCTGCAGATAAATGCCCAGTTCAGGTAACTGGACACGGGCCGTGTTCACCGAACATGCCCCCGTGTCCAGGCTTCTGTTTCTTTTCTTTAATTATTGTTACTGGCACCTGAACACGGGCCGTGCCCGGTCCCCACGGGGCCGTGTCCAGACTGCCAGTAACATAAATTTTTGCTTTTAACACCATGTTACACATTCAGTCAACCTAAAAATTTATTTTTGGGACACATTGAGGACAATGTGTAATTTAAGTGTGGGGGGATGCTAAAACCTTGAATTTTGCAAGTCCTAATAACAAGCCTTACACAAACTCTATTGGAACCGCTAATCACCCCAATTTTTTTCAAAAAATTTTCATTTTTTTTACTTGTCTAAAGTTTAAGTTGGGAATTCTAAGACTAACAAGGTTATATTTTTACAAGTTTACAACCGATAGCGTCGTGATAAAAGAACCAGCATAAGAAAATTATGAAACGGCATGACAAGCTTAGTTAAAATTCGATTATATATACTTGATCACATAAAAACCCATTCCCACAAAAAGTGAGTTTTGAGCCTTTATTGAGCATACAAATATATATCTTTACGCTAAATGCTCATTTTTCGTTTCTTGTGTGAATAGCCGCTTGGTTCTTACGACTCTAGTACTTGCCACGACAATTCATTCCCGGTCCTTACCAACTTAAACCCAAGTAAGTAAATGATGGAGGCATTAGGACTAACCCTTTTTCTTTCAAAACCATTATTTTTATTTTTCTTTTCACCTACCCAAAAACTCCCCCTAGTTAGCCTCTTTGAGCCTAAACCTTTTCGTTTCTTAACCCCAAAACCCTTTTTACCCAACAAAAACAAAAACCCCTTTTTATTTTTACCCTTTATTTTAGTAACAAGCTCGGTTTTCGTGTGACTAAAAAAAATATTTACAATGAAGTTAGAAATAAACAAACAAAGCTCCTCAAACAAAAGCTTGTTTGAAGAAATACTTCATTAAAAATAAAAAGTCACAAAAACAAAATGTTTTACGAAAACCGATGCTTTTTACGACTTTCGCCCTTTTCTACTAACCACTAACCCAACTACCCACCTTTAGCCCAAGCCTAACCCTTAATCCCAAAAAGTCCTCTTGATATTTACAAAGGTATAAAGTTAAAAAGGAGGAGGATTGATTGCTTGGCAAGCTTATGGTAGGAATAAGTTCCATGCCGCTCTCGAGTGATTCACTAAAAATACACCTTTGGCCGAATGTGAGTGATTTCTCCCGTGAGGTATGTGAACTTGTATATAAATGGAATTTTAGAAAGGTATGTTATGCCTTAATAAATAATTTACCATATGAAAAGTTTTTAATAAATCATGACGAATAGGATTGTAAATAAATAAAAATAAAACTCAATAAAGATCTTGGATTCCCGACACTCTATGACAAGCCAAAACCTTCTCTTCTACCCATTCCATTTGGGAGTGTAAGCCACATATTAAAGAGTTTTGCTTGAGGACAAGCAAAAATTCAAGTGTGGGGATATTTGATGCGTGTAAAATGCAACATATAAATTACATCAAATGAGGCATAAAACTAACCCTTTTTAAGTACTAATGTTGGAAAAAGTGTGTTTTTGTCTTCCTTTTGTATTTTCAGGATTAAATGAGCTCAAATTAACAAAAGAAGCAAAAAGACAGCTAAATCTAACATAAATACAAGAAAAGGAACACAAGTGGATTGCCCGACCCCTCAACAGCATCCTCCCAAGCAAAACAGAGAAGGCGGAAGACTGAACACGCCCCGTGCTCAGCGAGCACGGGGCCGTGCCCAAGAAGCAGCAGAAAAGACAAACCTGTAGAAGCTTCTATTGCTCACCACGGGGCCGTGCCCAGTGAGCACGGGGGTGTGCCCAAAGTACTGCAGGCGCATTAATTGTAATTGCGAATTACAATTAATGAGGAGAGATAGTGTCAGACAGGCACAGGGCCGTGCCCAGGCCTCTGTTCAGCCTATAAATAGGAGTGCTTGGCTTCATTGCAACTCATCCCTTGGCACACCACCTCTCTCACACTTCATCCACCACCCACCACCATCACAACACCATCATCCACCACCATCATCCATTGTCCATCATAGAGTGTGTGAGTCGTCTCGGGATCCAAGATTGATCGTAAGAGTTCTTGACAATCAAGGCCATGTTTGCCTAAGTCTCTTACATCACTTGGTGAAGACAAGTGTTTAGTATAATACTTTTTATTTTTAATCTTTTGCACTTTTTATTTGGTTTTGTATTAATGACTTTAATAACTAGTTTCTTATGTTGAAGATGACTTTTCTTTATCGTTTGTCCGTGGTGTCTTGGCATTATTTTACTGTCTATATAAAATAAAAGATTTTCACCATTCATATCTCCACGGTCTATATGGAGGTATGTTGGCTACCTGGTCGGGGGTTAAGGGAACGGTTTGGTAAGAGTCTTGCCCTTGTTCAGCGTTTAGAGGTCCTGCAAGGGACCTGGGTCAAATTTAGTAGGATCTCCTTCAATACCCAAAGGTATTGGATGGCGGGGATCCAAACTCTTTGACCCCCTCATAAGTAAACTACTATTAATACTATAACCCGGCTATTTAGGACTGTATCCCTGCTGACTCAGACTACTTAGTCAAGGGTAACGTCACCTCCAAAAGAGGGGCCTACCATAATTTGCATTAATAACTTAATTCATTATCTTTCAATTATCCGACCCTTTAGGATTGTATCCTTGCTGACTCAAACTACTGGGTTGAGGGTAACGTCGCCTTCAAAAGAGGGGCCTACTACAATAACTAAGATAATCTCTTAAACAAGTGCAAAAGTGCGAAAATAATCAAAGGTTATACTAATACTCGAGTCGGATCCAAGTGATTCATCTTGTCTATTTGTTTTTATTTTTATTTTATTTTTCAGCATTTAGTAGTTTTATTTTCTTAGTTTAAAAATCTTTTTTCTAACATTTTGATTTGATTAGACGTTGAGGATAAACCGGTACTAAAAGCTCTTGTGTCCTTGGATGACCTCGGTATCTTACCAACACTATACTACGTCCACGATGGGTGCACTTGCCCATATGTGTGTTTAGTGTTAGTAAATATCGTGTTTTATAAATTTAAAACTTGGCTAAAAAGTGTAAAAAGGGCTTAAAATATATATCTAAAATATATTACACTACACACGCATCAGTCGATCAAGTTGCGAACAAGTTCACCGCATGACGGTCACTCGATCGGATTGCAATCCGATCGGGTGGTAGTCCATATGCATTGAACATGTTGAAAATTGTTTAAGTCCCTAAACGTCACACGATCGGACGGTCACTCGATCGGATGGCAATTCGATCGGGTGGTAATCCGTTTCAATGTTCAGATCCTTAAATAGTTTGAGAAAATAGTTTAAGTATAGAACCAAGTGCAGCGCGATCGGACGGCCGGTCGATCGGGTGGTAACCCGATCGGAAGGTAATCCGTTCCGACGGTCTGATTGTTCTAACACTTGTTTCTGTTTGGAGTGTTGCAGTTTTGAATGAGACGTTTTGATGTCTTGCTTGTACAACAGAACCCTTATCTCGTCCCAAGTGACCTGGCCGAACAGGAATCACCCTAGTCCGAACAGTTCACGGTTCGAGTCGGTTGTTTATGTTCAAACCCGAAATCAACATCTCTCTGGGTAGAATTCAGATCTGGAACTAATGCATCACTAAGGAAGAGTAGAAGATCAGAACAAGCTCCGATTCTATCGGTTTTTGAGTGCATTGAGTGTAAAAGAGTTGAAAGAAAGTTAGAAACCATCTTTCAATCCTTTCTCACCATGAATATGTTTAGATCTATGCAAGATCTTTGTTTATTTGTGTGGAAATCATTCAGATCTAAGTTGTTCTTGGTGGATTGAAGCCAAAACATGAAGTTCTCAAGAACACCATGATGACATCATCCTAGAACACCTCAAATCTAGTGATTTCACGGTTAAAAGTTAAGATTCAAAAGATAGAAAGGTGTAGGAGTGCGTGTGGATCAAGAAAGTACAGGATTTAGGTTGAAAACATACAAGAATCGTGAGAAACCTGAAGAAATAGTGGCTAGGGTGAGTTGATAACATCAAGAGATGTTGACATATGAGGGTATTTATAGGGTTTCCATAAATGGAAAGGGGGATAAGTGGCTGGTCGATCGAGTGGTAACCCGATCGGGTGGCAGCTCGATCGGCTGACCACTCGATTGGTGAGTTCGGCGCGATGAGTTTTGCGGTTTTGATTCGCGTGTTGAGCGTTGCGATGCAATAGGGTTTCTCATTCAAATTACTTTTAATCCCAACTAGTATATCTAACATACAATCATCCTACATTACTTGCGTTTAGCGTTTGCGATTCAATTGCGATTGAGTTGCGATTGCGTTTTGATGAATCACCACAACATAACATAAATAAACATGCACAAATAACACATAAGAAGCACACACACGTAAAATAATATCCAAAACGCGTAATTCGAATTGCGAGTGCGATTGCGATAAGCGATAAAGCGATAAACCAAGCGATAAATAGCGATTAAAACTCGATTAGTAATAAGTACTCCACATAATACAACTAACGTAAAAGCATAAAAAGACTATCTACAAGTCAAAGAAGTCAAAACAGGAGTTGAGCAAGGAGTGACAGGTCGCAATTAGCCATCTTTTCTTCCTTTGACTTCAATATTGACTTTGACTTTGACTTTCAAAACACGGGGTGTTACAGCCTCCCCCTATTAAAGGAATTTCGTCCCGAAATTAGGCTTCAGCCGTAACAAACAATTGCGGGTACTTTGCCTTCATGTCACTTTAGAGTTCCCAAGTGAACTTTGCGCCTCGTTTGCCTTCCCATCGAACCTTCACAATGGGAATGCGCGAGCCTCTGAGTTGCTTGGTTTGGCGATCCATGATCTCGTCAGGCTTCTCCACGAAGTGTAGTGTTTCGTTTACTTAAAGATCATCAAGCGATACATACAAATCATTCTCAACCAGGCACTTTATGAGGTTTGAAACATGGAAAGTCGGGTGAACGTTGCTAAGTTCCTCCGGTAGTTCGAGTTTGTAGGCCACTTTTCCGATCCTTTCCAGAATCTTAAAGGGACCAACGTATCAAGGTGCGAGCTTTCCTTTCTTGCCGAATCTGACCACACCTTTCCAAGGTGATACCTTTAGGAGTACAGGGTCGCCAACGTCAAATTCAAGGGGCTTGCGTCGTCTATAGGCGTAACTTTCCTGTCGACTCCGATCTTTCAGCAGATTGTCTCGAATTTGGAGGATTTTGTCAGTCGTTTCTTGTAGTAGGTCAGGACCGGTTAATTACGATCGCCCGATCTCGTGCCATACAATAGGCGATCGACATTTTCGTCCGTATAAAGCCTCAAACGGTGCCATTTGAATGCTGGAATGATAACTGTTATTATACGAGAATTCGACTAACGGCAGGTAGGTGTCCGAATTACCACCGAAATCTATGACACACGAACGGAGCATGTCTTCAAGGGTACGGATCGTTCTCTCAGTCTGACGTCGGTTTGGGGATGAAAAGCGGTATTTAGATTAAGCGTAGTACCGAGTGCAGCTTGAAACGTTTCCCATAGACGCGAGGTAAACTGAGCATCACGGTCAGAGATGATGTCGCGAGGCGTCCCATGTCAACAAATGATCTCATCGGTGTAGATTCAGGCTAATTTTTCTACCTTGTAGTCTTCTCGTATTGGTAGAAAATGAGCAGATTTGGTCAAACGGTCAACGACAACCCAGATGCTGTCATGACCTGACGACATGTGTGGAAGTTTCGTTATGAAGTCCATATTTATGCTTTCCCACTTCCACATAGGGATCGGGGGTTGTTCAAGCAAGCAAGAGGGTCTTTGATGTTCAGCCTTGACTTTTGAGCAAGTCAGGCACTTCCCAACATATAGAGCGATATCCCTCTTCATGCCCGGCCACCAGTACTTGTAGCGAAGGTCCTAGTACATCTTATCGGCACCGGGATGAATAGAATACCGAGATTTGTGGGCTTCGTCCATCAGAATCTGTCGTAAATCGGTCCGCTTAGGGATCCAAATTCGGTCCAGATAATGGAATATCCCATTCAACTTATTCACTAGCTGGGCTCCATCGTGGTAGATTCTTTCCTCCTTCAAAGTGCGTTCAGTAAAATAAGCATGTTGGGCTTCGCGGATGAGAGTTTCGAGATGATGCCGGGCTTGGACATTAACAATGCTATGCAGATAGCTTCGCCTGCTTACACCAAGTTGTCTCGAATCTGGTGGATTTTGTCAGTCGTTTCTTGTAGAATCTCGGGACCGGTTAGTTGCGAGTGACCGATCTCGTGCCACACGATAGGCGATTGTGACAACTCGACCTTTCGACTTTAAATGCACGTTGACTTTGACTGTTGAATTTGACTGATTAGTCGTTTGACTCGTTTGACTTGTAATGTGTACGTTGTGATAAATGAAAGTGTTTCGTGATTGCTTGATTTTGTGTTAGTGTGATAAGCTTAATTGTAAAACCCGAATTGGATAAAGCCCTCTAGCCCGTTAAGGACCCGACGAATCATATGTGATTCGTCACACAACATCTCAACGAATCAGATTGTGATTCGCTAAGAACCATTCGACAAAACAGGAAACCTGTTTCGCCAATACTGTTTCACCGGCCCAACCAGTTTCGCCAAAGCCCAGTTCGGGCCCATTATGCTACGTAATATTATGCCGGACTCTCTGTTCATTTGTCACTTTAGCAAACAGAAAACCCTAGAACACCCTCTGTGAAACGGCGACCTTGAGGCCCTAGATCAATCCCGTTCTTGCTCTCATTTATTGCGGTTAGTGTTTAACTCTTTCATGATCGTTAGTTTGATATCCTTATAAACTGTTAATCAAAAAGTATGATCCGTTGATGTTATGCAATGCTAGACCGTATGTTGAATCCCTTGATGATTGTTGATGATGATCACTATGCATGATATTGAAAACCGTAAACACTACTCGAATTATATGGTGACATGATACTAAATCTGCAAATGTTTACGGTTCAGGATGTTGTAGCCTTGATTAGATTATTGATTCCTGATAGATTGATTTATGTGTTAGAAACCGTAAATTGTGTGTGTAGACTAGTTGATGTATAGTAAAGATCAACTGATGTTAACGAAAGATTTTGCCAGGTTCTGTATGATAATGATTCTGTGTGATGTTGATGTTACGGCTGTAGATGATTAGGGTTTCTGTGATGATTGCGTAACTGTATGATTGACGTAACTGCTGCTTAACGAATTAGAATGTTTGACGACTTTGAATATTTGACGAATGTGAATGTTTGACGAATTGGAAGTCTTGACGAAACAGAGAATGTGTTTCGCCAAAGGTCCCCAACGAAATAGAAGTTTGATTCGTCAAAGGGTAGTTGACGAAACACATTGTGTTTCGTCAACCTGTGTTTCGCCAATTAATGTGTTTCGCCAACTTGGATAACTTGCACAGTAAACTGATTTAATTCTGTTAAGTGTTAACTGAGTTAACAAGCTGATGTTAAGCACTACGCATGACTTGTGTGATGTTGATTAGTGATGTATACTACTTGGTGACCATTGATTATGCTTATACGTGAACTGTATGAATGCAAACTGATTGTGTACGTGCATACTCTAGGACGTGATTGATTTAATTTGAGCACATACTTAGCATACCGAGCAAACCAAGGTGAGTTCACACAGCCAAGGCATGGGATTCCCGGGTTGGGAATTGGGTTGGATTATTTGAAATGGATGATTACTCGTACTTACGCTATTGCTAGACTATAGACCATCGTCCTCAGGATAGTCAGGACACTTACGTAAAACCTACGTAAACTAGTATCTACCATTGTCTCCCGGGTCGGGAGGACACTTACGTAAAACCTACGTAAACTAATACCTACTACTGTCTTCCGGGTCGGAAGGACACTTACGTAAATCCTACGTAAAACCCCACGCGTACCACTGTCCTCGGGGAAGGGCACTCACGTAAATCCTACGTGACCTTTTACGTATTCCTGTTCTCGGATTAAGAAGAACACATGGCTGCAAATAGTCTAGTAAGTACCATAATGGGAAACCCCCATTAGTAAGGATAAACGTGGGAATCCCCCACTAGTAATATTTATATACAAGGCAATGGGAAACCCCCACCATTAGTACATACATGCATGGGAAGCCCCCAACTAGATGAACATACTCATTACTATTACGAACTTATTTTCTGTGAACTCGCTCAACTAGTTGTTGACTCTCTGATGCATGCCTTGCAGGACCTTAGGTATCATATGGATCTTGCACAAGGAGGAGCGGGTCGTTGTGGAGCACAGATCATGAACACTATGTTTAACGTTTCGAGTATTCGAACTTATGATTTACTTTGGGTTTACATTATTATGCTTCCGCTATTGATACTATGTTTGGTTTAGAACATCAATTATATTGAATTGGGTTTTACGAACTATCTTATTTATGTTATGCTATGTTCCATATGATTGATGGCTTGATCCTGGTCAGTCACGCTCCCAAGCGGTGGTACTCCGCGGGTGGATTTTGGGGGTGTGACAGATTGGTATCAGAGCCATTGGTTATAGAGAACTTGGTTTTAATATGGGAAAACCGTTTTTATTAAAACCGGACTATAACCAGAACAGTGCTCTCAACGATCCACAACGACGCTTCGCTCCACGTGCAAGACTCAACATCCTAGGTAATAAGGTTTATGTTTATTACCTGCTCGCTAGAACTGCTTAGAACTTTGCTCGTAGTATGTTAGATTACATTGCTTACTATACGTCGTTACATGAGAACCCTTATGTGCTTACACTCTTCTGTCATCGCTCTATTCGCGAACCTCTCTAACTCATGTTGCATTTGCTATGAAGATCATGTCTGGACGAATTAACATGACTCAAGCCCAGCTAGAGGCTCTCGTTCAAGCTCAAGTTGCTGCGGCACTTGCAGCTGCTCAAGCAGGTAGTATACCCTGCAGTATAGATTCACACTAGGATCCTTAGATCCTGCATTAACTCTCGTATTTAACTTTGTCCTATTCGTACACAATAGGTCAACACGCGCAGCAACCTGTCTGCACTTTCAAGAACTTCATGGACTGTCGTCCAAGTACTTTCAGTGGCACCGAGGGGGCAGTGGGACTCCTCCATTGGTTTGAGAAGCTAGAGTCAGTGTTTGAAATGTGCGAATGCCCTGAGGCACGCAGGGTCAAATACGCCACCGGTACTTTGGAAGGAATTGCGCTAACCTGGTGGAACGCGCAAGTTCAGATTCTCGGGTTGGCAGCTGCTAACGCCACCCCATGGAACGATTTTAAGGAACTTATCAAGCGAGAATACTGCACGCGTGACGACATTCACAAGCTGGAAGATGAGTTTTATCACTTGAAGATGACGGGGTCAGAGATAGAAGCTTACACGAAGCGATCGAACGAACTGGCTATCTTGTGTCCAACCATGGTAGACCCTCCGATCAAGCGCATCGAGTTGTACCTCAAGGGTCTAGCCTCAGAAATTCAGAGCCATGTTACATCGGCTAACCTCGACAACATTCAAGATATTCAGCGTCTTGCCCACCGACTCACCGATCAGGCAGTGGATCAGAACAAGCTGCCAAAACGCATCAGTGCTACTACTACTGCTGTCACTACTCCTGCTACTCCCAGTGACAAAAAAAGAAAGTGGGATGGGGATTCTAGCAAAGGTTCAGCAACAGTTCAATCTCAAGCTCAGCAGCAGAAGACTGACCACTACCAGAGTCCTAGTCAGCAATCCTCTGGTGGTCATAGACAGAGAAGGTATCAAGGGTTTCATCCCAAGTGTCACAACTGCAACAGACATCACAGCGGCCAGTGCAACAAGGGTCGTTGTCAAAGATGTCTCAAGATGGGTCACGAGGCCAAAGACTGTAGGAGCCCACGGCCTGCAAATCAGAACCAGCAACCGCAACAACCAGCTCCACAAAACCCACAGCAGCAGCAGCCACAACGTGGAAACCGGGGATGTTTCCAGTGTGGAGCAGAAGGTCATTACAAACGCGATTGTCCTCAGTTGAACCAGAATCAGAACCGCAACAACAACAATCAGGGCAACGGGAACAATAACAACAATAACGGGGGAAACAACAACAACAATGGCAACGAAGCTCGGGGTCGTGCTTTTGTGCTAGGTCGGGGTGACGCAGTGAATGATCCCAATGTGGTTATGGGTAAGTTTCTTCTCGACGATATTTATGTTACTGTCTTATTTGATTCGGGTGCTGATACAAGCTATATGTCATTAAAAATGAGTAAATTATTAAAACGTACCCCAACACCCCTAAACACCAAACACGTCGTAGAATTAGCAAATGGCAAAAGTGTAGAAGCCGCACATGTAATCAAGGGTTGTAGCATTGTTTTGGCTGGTCAGACCTTCACGATTGATCTTATACCCATAGTTTTGGGTAGCTTCGACGTTGTCATCGGTATGGATTGGTTGTCCCAGCATCACGCAGAGATTTTATGCAAGGAAAAGATCATCCGTATTCCTCGCTTTAGTCAGGAACCTCTCGAAGTTCAAGGCGACAAGAGTGGTGCTGTGGTTGGCATCATCTCATTCTTAAAGGCGCAGAAATGTTTACGAAAGGGGCACACTGCTATCTTGGCACTCGTTACTGACACACCAGCGAAGGAAAAGAAGCTGGAGGATATTCCAGTTGTACGTGACTTTCCTCAGGTGTTTCCTGAAGATTTACCCGGTTTACCGCCCCACCGCCAAGTCGAGTTTCAGATTGAGTTAGCTCCTGGGGCAGCACCTATAGCCCGCGCACCGTATCGTTTAGCTCCAACCGAACTGGAAGAGTTGTCAAAGCAGTTACAAGAGCTCTTGGAAAAGGGCTTTATTCGTCCAAGCTCATCGCCTTGGGGAGCTCCAGTACTTTTTGTGAAAAAGAAGGATGGCACTTTCAGGATGTGCATCGACTACCGTGAACTGAACAAGGTGACGGTGAAGAACCGTTATCCTCTTCCGCGTATAGACGACTTATTCGACCAGTTGCAGGGGTCGAGTTACTACTCCAAGATAGACTTGAGGTCAGGGTATCATCAGCTGAGAGTCCGGGATGAGGACGTCTCCAAAACCGCATTCAGAACTCGTTACGGTCACTACGAGTTTCTTGTCATGCCATTTGGGTTAACAAATGCGCCTGCCGTATTTATGGATCTGATGAACAGGGTGTGCAAGCCGTACTTAGACAAGTTTGTGATTGTCTTCATCGACGACATTCTGATTTACTCCAAGAGTCAGGAGGAGCACGAACATCACCTACGATTGATCTTGGAACTTCTTCGAAAGGAACAATTGTACGCCAAGTTTTCCAAATGCGACTTCTGGCTTCGTGAAGTCCACTTCTTAGGCCATGTGGTGAACAGGGATGGGATTCATGTCGATCCATCCAAGGTAGATTCGATCAGAAACTAGCCTGCACCGCGTACACCAACGGAAATACGCCAATTCTTGGGTTTGGCGGGGTATTACAGACGGTTTATCAAGGATTTCTCAAAGATTGCTCAGCCACTTACACTACTGACACAGAAGGGTGTCACCTGCCGTTGGGGCAACAATCAGGAAACTGCTTTTCAGTACCTAAAGGATAGGCTTTGCAGCGCACCTATTCTCTCACTGCCAGAGGGCACGGATGATTTTGTGGTTTATTGTGACGCATCGATACAGGGGCTTGGTTGTGTATTGATGCAACGGGATAAAGTTATTGCCTACGCTTCACGGCAACTTAAGATTCATGAACGGAACTACACGACGCACGATTTAGAGCTGGGAGCTGTTGTTTTCGCGCTTAAGATATGGCGACACTACCTGTACGGTACCAGGTGCACGATTTACACCGATCACAGGAGTCTCGAGCATATCCTTAAGCAAAAGGATTTGAACATGCGTCAACGAAGATGGGTTGAACTTCTGAATGATTACGAATGCGCCATCAAGTATCATCCAGGCAAAGCCAATGTGGTGGCTGACGCTCTCAGTCGGAAAGACACTTTACCTAGACGCGTACGAGCTTTGCAGCTCACTATTCAGTCCAGTCTTCCTACACAGATACGAGCTGTTCAGATAGAAGCATTAAAACCCGAAAACGTCAAGGCTGAAGCCTTACGCGGATCAAGGCAACAAATGGAACAAAAGGAAGACGGCGCCTACTATGTAACGGGGCGTATTTGGGTCCCACTTTATGGCGGTCTACGTGAGCTGGTAATGGATGAAGCACACAAGTCTCGCTACTCGGTACATCCAGGGTCGGACAAAATGTACCACGACATCAGGACTACTTATTGGTGGCCAGTATGAAAGCTCACATCGCTACTTACGTTGGCAAGTGCTTGACCTGTGCGAGAGTCAAGGTTGAATACCAGAAACCAGCGGGCCTACTTCAGCAACCCACGATACCGCAATGGAAATGGGAAGAAATTTCCATGGATTTCGTTACAGGCCTACCTAGATCCCAGCGTGGGAATGATACCATATGGGTGATCGTGGATCGACTCACAAAGTCTGCACACTTCCTGGCTATAAAGGAAACGGATAAGTTCTCCACTCTCGCAGACGTCTATCTTAAAGAAGTTGTTTCGAGGCACGGAGTGCCCACATCCATCATTTCGGATCGCGATGCACGATTCACGTCAGAACTATGGCAATCAATTCACAAATCTTTCGGCTCACGATTAGACATGAGCACAGCATATCATCCTCAGACGGATGGGCAGTCTGAGCGAACGATTCAAACTCTTGAAGACATGCTTCGGGCATGTGTTATCGATTTCGGCAACGGCTGGGAAAAGCATCTCCCTTTGGTGGAGTTCTCATACAATAACAGTTATCACACCAGCATACAAGTCGCTCCATTCGAGGCATTGTACGGGTGTAAATGCCGGTCACCTCTCTGTTGGGCAGAGGTGGGAGATAGTCAGATTACGGGTCCAGAGATTGTAGTGGACGCCACGGAAAAGATTGCGCAAATACGACAACGCATGGCGGCAGCACGCGACCGTCAGAAAGCCTACGCGGACAAGCGTAGAAAACCTTTGGAATTTCAGGTCGGGGACCGAGTTTTACTTAAAGTTTCACCCTGGAAGGGTGTGGTTCGTTTTGGCAAACGGGGCAAATTAAATCCGCGATATGTCGGACCGTTCGAGATCATTGAGAAAATAGGCAAAGTGGCCTACAAGCTAAACCTACCAGCTGAACTCGGTGCAGTTCACAATGTATTTCACGTGTCGAATCTGAAGAAGTGCCTGTCAGATGAGACCCTCATAGTTCCTTTCAAGGAACTCACTATCGATGAGCGGTTGCAGTTCGTCGAGGAGCCAGTTGAAATCACGGACCGGGATGTTAAGGTCCTCAAAAACAAGAGAATCCCTCTTGTTCGAGTTCGTTGGAACTCCCGTCGTGGCCCAGAGTACACCTGGGAACGCGAAGACCAGATGACAGAAAAGTATCCCCAGTTATTCGGAACCAATACAACCACTACTGAGGCTGAAGCTACTACCACGGAATTTCGGGACGAAATTCCAGATCAACGGGGGGAGGATGTGACACCCCAGGAAAACCAGTGAACGATGCAACCTATCTAGCTTCCTCAGTAAGTACACGTACCAAATTTCGGGACGAAATTTCTTTTAAGTTGGGGATAATGTGACAACTCGACCTTTCGACTTTAAATGCACGTTGACTTTGACTGTTGAATTTGACTGATTAGTCGTTTGACTGACTTGTAATGTGTACGTTGTGATAAATGAAAGTGTTTCGTGATTGCTTGATTTTGTGTTAGTGTGATAAGCTTAATTGTAAAACCCGAATTGGATAAAGCCCTCTAGCCCGTTAAGGACCCGACGAATCATATGTGATTCATCACACAACATCTCAACGAATCAGATTGTGATTCGCCAAGAACCATTCGACGAAACAGGAAACCTGTTTCGCCAATACTGTTTCGCCGGCCCAACCAGTTTCACCAAAGCCCAGTTCGGGCCCATTATGCTACGTAATATTATGCCGGACTCTCTGTTCATTTGTCACTTTAGCAAACAGAAAACCCTAGAACACCCTCTGTGAAACGGCGACCTTGAGGCCCTAGATCAATCCCGTTCCTGCTCTCATTTATTACAGTTAGTGTTTAACTCTTTCATGATCGTTAGTTTGATATCATTATAAACTGTTAATCAAAAAGTATGATCCGTTGATGTTATGCAATGCTAGACCGTATGTTGAATCCCTTGATGATTGTTGATGATGATCACTATGCATGATATTGAAAACCGTAAACACTACTCGAACTATATGGTGACATGATACTAAATCTGCAAATGTTTAGGGTTCAGGATGTTGTAGCCTTGATTAGATTATTGATTCCTGATAGATTGATTTATGTGTTAGAAACCGTAAATTGTGTGTGTAGACTAGTTGATGTATAGTAAAGATCAACTGATGTTAACGAAAGATTTTGCCAGGTTCTGTATGATAATGATTCTGTGTGATGTTGATGTTACGGCTGTAGATGATTAGGGTTTCTGTGATGATTGCGTAACTGTATGATTGACGTAACTGCTGCTTAACGAATTAGAATGTTTGACGACTTTGAATATTTGACGAATGTGAATGTTTGACGAATTGGAAGTCTTGACGAAACAGAGAATGTGTTTCGCCAAAGGTCCCAAACGAAATAGAAGTTTGATTCGTCAAAGGGTAGTTGACGAAACACATTGTGTTTCGTCAACCTGTGTTTCGCCAATTAATGTGTTTCGCCAACTTGGATAACTTGCACAGTAAACTGATTTAATTCTGTTAAGTGTTAATTGAGTTAACAAGCTGATGTTAAGCACTACGCATGACTTGTGTGATGTTGATTAGTGATGTATACTACTTGGTGACCATTGATTATGCTTATACGTGAACTGTATGAATGCAAACTGATTGTGTACGTGCATACTCTAGGACGTGATTGATTTACTTTGAGCACATACTTAGCATACCGAGCAAACCAAGGTGAGTTCACACAGCCAAGGCATGGGATTCCCGGGTTGGGAATTGGGTTGGATTATTTGAAATGGATGATTACTCGTACTTACGCTATTGCTAGACTATAGACCATCGTCCTCAGGATAGTCAGGACACTTACGTAAAACCTACGTAAACTAGTATCTACCATTGTCTCCCGGGTCGGGAGGACACTTACGTAAAACCTATGTAAACTAATACCTACTACTGTCTTCCGGGTCGGAAGGACACTTACGTAAATCCTACGTAAAACCCCACGCGTACCACTGTCCTCGGGGAAGGGCACTCACGTAAATCCTACGTGACCTTGTACGTATTCCTGTTCTCGGATTAAGAAGAACACATGGCTGCAAATAGTCTAGTAAGTACCATAATGGGAAACCCCCATTAGTAAGGATAAACGTGGGAATCCCCCACTAGTAATATTTATATACAAGGCAATGGGAAACCCCCACCATTAGTACATACATGCATGGGAAGCCCCCAACTAGATGAACATACTCATTACTATTACGAACTTATTTTCTGTGAACTCACTCAACTAGTTGTTGACTCTCTGCTGCATGCCTTGCAGGACCTTAGGTATCATATGGAGCTTGCACAAGGAGGAGCGGGTCGTTGTGGAGCACAGATCATGAACACTATGTTTAACGTTTCGAGTATTCGAACTTATGATTTACTTTGGGTTTACATTATTATGCTTCCGCTATTGATACTATGTTTGGTTTAGAACATCAATTATATTGAATTGGGTTTTACGAACTATCTTATTTATGTTATGCTATGTTCAATATGATTGATGGCTTGATCCTGGTCAGTCACGCTCCCAAGCGGTGGTACTCCGCGGGTGGATTTTGTGGGTGTGACAGCGATCGACATCTTCTACCATACAAAGCCTCGAAAGGTGCCATTTGGATGCTGGCATGATAGCTGTTATTGTACGAGAACTCGACCAATGGCAGGTTTTTGTTCCAACTACCACCAAAATCTATGTCACACGCTCGGAGCATGTCTTCAAGAGTACAGATCGTTCTTTCAGTCTGTCCGTCGGTTTGAGGATGGAATGCAGTACTCAGGTTAAGCGACGTACCAAGAGCCGCTTGAAACCTTTCCCACAATCGCGAAGTGAACCGAGCGTCACGGTCTGAAATGATGTCACGAGGCGTACCATGATTACGAATGATCTCGTCGGTGTAGATTTGGGCTAGTCGTTCCACCTTATAGTCTTCTCGTATTGGCAAAAAGTGGGCTGATTTCGTTAGACGATCAACTATAACCCAAATACTGTCGTGATCTGATGGCGTGGGCGGGAGTTTTGTTATGAAATCCATAGCTATAATCTCCCACTTCCATATAGGTATCGGTGGTTGTTCGAGTAAACCAGAAGGTCTTTGATGTTCAGCCTTGACTCTTGCGCAAGTTAGACAACTTCCAACGTAAAGAGCGATATCCCGCTTCATACCCGGCCACCAGTATTTATAACGAAGTTCCTGGTACATCTTATCTGCACCGGGATGAATAGAATACCGAGATTTGTGGGCTTCATTCATGATAATCTTTCGCAATTCGGTCCGCTTAGGGATCCAAATTCGGTCCAGATAATAGAATATCCCATCGGATTTGCTTACTAACTAAGCTCCATCGTGATAGATCCTCTCTTTCTTCAATGTACGCTCGTTAAAACAAGCATGTTGAGCTTCGCGGATAAGGGCCTCGAGATTGTGCTGGGCTTGGATGTTTCGGGTACTGAGCACGTAACTCCTTCTGCTGAGCGCGTCGGCAACCACATTCGCCTTGCCTGGGTGATAACGAATCTCACAGTCGTAATCATTGAGAAGTTCTACCCATCGGCGTTGACGCATATTAAGCTCTCTCTGATTAAAGATGTGTTGTAAACTCCTGTGATCAGTGTAGATTGTACACTTAGTGCCATACAGGTAGTGTCGCCAAATCTTCAATGCAAAGACAACCGCGCCTAGCTCGAGGTCATGGGTTGTATAGTTCTTCTCGTGGATCTTGAGCTGACGAGACGCGTAGGCTATAACCTTGTCTCGCTGCATGAGGACACAACCGAGATCAAGGTTAGAAGCATCACAGTAGACAATGAAGTTGTCGCTTCCGTCGGGCAGCGTAAGAATCGGAGCGTTGCACAGCATATGCTTGAGGGTTTGAAAGGCAGTCTCTTGTGTGTTTCCCCACACAAAAGGCTTGTCCTTATGAGTAAGAGCGGCAAGTGGCACAGCGATCTTGGAGAATCCTTCAATGAATCGTCGATAATAGCCCGCTAGTTCGAGAAAAGAACGAACTTCAGACGGGTTCTTAGGCGTAATCCAGCTTTTGACGGCTTCAATCTTCGCGGGATCGACATGGATACCCTGACTATTCACGATGTGACCCAGAAACTGAACCTCCTCCAACCAGAATTCGCACTTAGAGAATTTGGCATAGAGTTGGTTCCCCTGGAGTAACTCGAGAACCAAACGTAGATGCTGCGTGTGTTCGGCTTTCGTTTTGGAATAAATCAAGACATCGTCGATGAACACGATGACGAAACGGTCAAGATAAGGCTTACACACGCGATTCATCAGGTCCATAAAAATCGCGGGTGCGTTGGATAGACCAAAGGGCATAACAACAAATTCGTAATGGCTATAACGGGTTCGGAAAGCGGTTTTGGGAATGTCTTCCTCTCGAATCCGTAGCTGATGATATCCTGAACGCAGATCGATCTTAGAGAAACATGATGCACCTTGTAACTGATCAAACAAATCGTCGATTCGGGGCAAGGGGTATCGGTTCTTGATGGTTAGCTTATTCAATTCCCGATAGTCGATGCACCTCCGGAACGATCCGTCCTTCTTTTTGACGAAAAGGACTGGCGCGCCCCAAGGAGAGGTGCTTGGGCGAATAAAGCCTTTTTCGAGTAATTCCTGGAGTTGATTCGAGAGTTCCCTCATTTCGGATGGCGCGAGTCGGTAAGGGGCTTTGGTAACGGGGTTAGCTCCAGGAATGAGGTCGATGCAGAAGTCGATATCACGACTTGGCGGTAGTCCGGGGAGATCGTCAGGGAACACCTGAGGAAACTCGCGGACCACTGGGATGTCTTTGACTTCAGCTACCCTTTTCTTTTCCTTCTCCGCTACTACGATGTTGGCCAAGAAGGCTCGGTATTCCTTGCGGAGATACTTGCTGGCTTGAACACATGACATGAGTTTGAGACCTTTCGACGCTGTTTCACCGTATACACATAGAATATCACCATTTGCAAGCGAGAATCGAATCATCTTTTCAAAGCACACAACTTCAGCATGGTTTTCACGAAGAAAGTCCATGCCTATTATGACATCAAAACTTCCGAGTTGCATTGGAATAAGGTCGATTGGGAAAATGTGATTGTTGAGTTCGAGAGTACAATCACGGAGTACTGAATTAACGGCAATGGTTCTTCCCGTAGCGACTTCGACTTCGAATGATGAGGATAGATAAGAGCGCTTACGACTAAGGAGCTTCTTTTTTTGGGTAAAGGGTTACCCCGGTGAATTTTATATCAAAAATAAAACCAAGTGTGAAGCAAAAGCACTTCACAGTTCTCCCAAGCGACATGATACAGGGGAGTTACAACTCGAAAACAAACGAGAACACAAGACTACGAAAAGGACACACTCCAAACAAACAAGGAGGCCACTACAAATAAAAAACACAAACACAAGACACTAGCCGCAATCATCATCCGCTACCAGCAATCCACGGGGCAGCATCCATTGTTGTAACGCTCTTTCAGTCTGACTGGATGTTTTGAACCGCATTGTCTGAAGCTTCATCCTTACTGTGTTTAGGATGACATCCACAAGCTGATCTCTACTTCTCTTCCTAGCCGGAAAAAGTCTAGCATTCCTCTCATCCCATACGAAATAGACAGCCGCACTAACCACCATTTTTGAAATGATGTGATTAGCTGATTTTGAAGTCGCTATATTCATTAGATAATCCAGAATCTGGCTCCAATGATGCTGGATCGACGCCATATCTGCACGATATTTCACCCCATCCCAAACTCTAGAAGCATACTCACACTCAAAGAACAAGTGATCATGTGAATCTGGGCCTCTCGTACATAGCGAGCAACACATAAGATTTAAATTTGCATTTCCTGATGCGTTCCATCTACTTATGATATCCTGTGTCTTTAATTTTCTGTTAAGAATCAGCCACATGAGAAAAGCGTGCCTTGGGATAGCTTGAGGAAACCACACAACCTTGGTCCATTGTACTTCATCTTGCACTATCCTGAGATCATCCCAAACCGTGGAGGAAGTAAACCCGGTATCAACTCCTTGGCGAGTTCTCCATATTATTTTGTCCTTGCGCAAGGGATCCATTTGAACGACTTGAACTTGTTGAAGCAAAGGAAACCGGCTCACCCACTCCATCGGCCATCTCCATTCACCATTAACTAGAATCTCCGCCAGCTTCGAGTTTAGCGTGAATCCCGCATTCGCTATCAATCTAGGAGTGATAAAGGAGCTAATCAGACATATCTCATGCCACTTATCAAACCAAATCATCGTGTCTGTACCATCTCCAACCTTAACCCATATGTAGTTACGTATAGTCGGTCTTAATTGAAGCAATTTCCTCCAACTCCAAGAAACATCATTCTTTAGAGGGATATCCCAAAAACTTCTATCTCTGATACGGTATGAATGGATCCATTTAACCCAAAGAGATTGTCTATTATTAACCAAGCTCCATATATGAGAAGCCATTAGGGCGGTGTTCATATCTTGCACTCTACGAATACCCAAACCCCCTTCACATCTCGAAAGACAAACCGTTTTCCATCTGACCTTCGCTTTGCCTTTAATCTTATTTCCTTGAGACCACAAAAAGCATCTCATCTTCTCCTCCAGCTCATCAATAACCCGTTTAGGTAATATGAAAACCAAGCCCAATATATATGCATAGAAGCCAAGACCGAACGAATCAGCTGCACTCTACCCGCAAAAGACAAACATTTAGCTTTCCAGTCAGTGATTCTTGATTCCATACTCTCAATTAGCCTTTTACAGTCCTTATATTTCAGCCGAGTAGAAACAAGCGGAACCCCCAAGTAGCGAACTGGAAGAACCCCCTCCTCAAACAGCATAATACTAAGGATTCTCGCTTTCACCTGATCCTTAACATTCCCAAAGAAAACTGTACTCTTCACCATGCTAGGAACCAGACCCGACATAGACTTAAACATGTTGATAGCCGTCATTATGACCTGAGCGGATTTATGGTCTCCTCTAGCAAATATAAATAGATCATCCGCAAAACACAAGTTTATAATTCTTTGCTTTTCACATTTATTATGGAATTTGAAGTCATTAGAGATCGATACCTGCCGGTTCAATATCAATGTAAGAACTTCCATAACCATCGTAAAAAGATACAGAGACATTGGATCTCCTTGTCGAAGACCTCGTTTCCCTTTGAAATACCCAAAAAGGTTACCGTTAATTGCTAGCGAAAAAGACGTAGATGAGACGCACGCCATAACCCACTTAATCATTTTAGCATGAAATCCAAACCCTTTCAATGTGTTCTCCAAAAAACTCCATTCGACCGTATCATACGCCTTCTGGATATCTATCTTGAAAGCACATCTAGGAGGACCAAAGTTACGGTGATAGTTATGCATAAGCTCCTGTGTTAACAGTATGTTATCCGAGATCCTTCTCCCCGGCACAAATGCGGACTGGTTAATACTAACGATGTCCGCCAACCCATTCTTCACCCGCTCACTGATAATTTTGCTAATACACTTATATAACGTATTACAGCACGAGATAGGCCTATAATCCGTTATAGAATCAGGTGTTGGGACCTTAGGTATTAACGAAACCACTGTGTGATTGAGTTGTTGAAGAAGTTTGCCATTATGGAAGAACTCTTTCACCGCATTGCACACATCATTACCCACCTCATTCCACGCCCTTTTAAAGAATACCGAAGTATATCCATCAGGCCCCGGAGCTTTATTTCCTGCTATCGAGAACATAGCTTTTTTAATCTCATCATCCGTAACTTGTCTTACCATCAACTCTGCCTTCTCATTTGTCAACATAGTATGGAACAGATCCGGTGTTGGCTGCACACTAACATTCATTGTCGACCCAAAGAACTTGGCATAATGATCGACCATAGCATGGTACACCATATCACCTTCAAAGACTTTACCACTCGCATCTTTAATAGAAAAAATTCGACTCCGGTGATTTTTCGCTTTGACAACATTGTGGAAATACTTAGTATTCGAGTCTCCCAGTTCTAACCAGTCCAATTTAGATTTCTGTTGAAGAAACAACGCTTCATCTCGCACCGCTAACTTGTATGCCTGAAGTAATCTCGTACCTTTTTCCAATAAATCAGAATTTGTTGGGTCATTATCAATGGCGCCTTGACACTCATCTACCTCCTTCCTAGCCCGAATAACATTCTCGTGTAGGTTCCCCTGTTGCTGCATGAGTTTTCGTAATGGAGTCTTTAACAGCTTCAGCTTCTTAATAACTTTAAACATACTCACTCCCTGAATATCCAAACTCCATATTCGTTTAACCTCCTCTACGAAGCCTTCTTTATCCACTAAAAGATTAACGAACTTGAACGGTTTTGGCTTTTCTCTAATAATATTTGGCAATACTAGAATACATGGTGTGTGATCCGATGACCGATACGGCTTAAAACATGCAGCAGCCGATTGGAAAGTGTCTATAAATTTCGTATTTCCAAGGATTCGATCAATTTTCTTAAACACCGCCCGTTGGTTCTGCTGTTTATTTGTCCAGGTGTAGTGAAGACCCGAGCTATTAATGTCAAACACCTCTATGGAATCAACACAATCCTTAAACTCAGCCATCCCTATATTATTAGACGAGGAACCCGAAAGTGTATCTTCAAGGAATAAAGAACAGTTGAAATCGCCCATGAGAATCCATGGTTTATCTCGCATGAAGGATTGATGCATACATAAGTTTTCCCATAAAGCTATTCTATTTTTGTATTGATTATCGGCATACACAAACAAGCAAAACAAGGCTTTCCTATCAGCTTTAAAAACAATCTGAGTATGGATCACTTGGTCAGAATGCGCAAGGATCATTACATCCACCAGATTAACATCCCATCCCACCATTATTCGAGTTCCCTTATTGCAATGAACCGCATTATTAGCCCAACTCCACGAAGCACAAAGTTTTTTACAAACATTATGAACGTTAGACTAAGGAGCTTCTCGAATTCAAACGACACAAAGCAGTTATCGGCTCCAGTATCAAACAAACATGATGCATAAATACCATTCACAAGGAACATACCATTAACCACGTTGTTATCCGGCTGAGCCTGACGTGCATTGATGTTGAAGGTTCAGGCATGGGCTGCTTGCTGCTGTTGCTGAGGCTGCTGTTGTTGCTGCTGCTGTTGTTGCTGCTGGGGCTCTTGCTTAACCACCCTGTTTGGGCACCTGTTTGCAAAATGGTTAGGGTCACCACATGCAAAGCAGACTCGAGCATTGGCTGCTGGTGCTTGAGCTTCTTGTTGGCCTTGAGGGGCAGGGAGTAGAGCCTGGTTGACAGTGGCTTCTACTGGGGCTTGACGGGGACCATAGCGACAGTTCGCAGTGAAATGACCGTAAAGGTTGCAGTGAGCGCAAAAGCGACAAGCCAGACCCACTGGATGATGATAAGAGCATGTCGGGCAGAGTAGGTGAGGGCCTGTGTATGCACGCTTTGCTGGCGGTGCATTGATCACTGGAGCTGAGCGGTGGTGCTGTTGCTGCTGAGCTGGTACAGCTTGTAGAGGAGCAGCAGCGGTTTTTACAGCACAGTTCTTGTTGCTGGAGCTGTTGTTGTTGTGCTTCTTCTTTCTTCTCGATGACTTGGAGGATTGAGCAGATGAGTCGGTGGGTGTTGCGGTGGCTTGGTGCAGAGACTTGGTTTGCTTATCCCAAAAACCAGACTTTACTCGCTTGTCATTAATCTCAGCGGCGAGTAGGTAGGTTTCTTCGATCGTTGCTGGCTTGGAGGCGTGAAAAAAATCTGCTACACAGTCTGGCAGAGCTCGGATGTACTTCTTGATGGTCATTTCTGGAGTCTTGACCTGATCGGGACAAATGATACTGAGCTGCTTGAAGCGAGCAGTGAGAGCAGGGTTGTCTCCGTCCTTCTGCTTAATGACCCAAAATTCATCCTCCAGCTTTTGGCATTCATGGGGAGGGCAGAATTCGTCGATCATGATCGCCTTCAGTTCCTCCCATGTCAGCTCATAAGCTGCATCATTCCCACGCTTGTTTCGTTCAGCAGTCCACCAGTTTAGAGCGCGGGACTGGAAGACGCCAGCAGCATTGAGAGTGCGGAGATTTTCGGGGCATCCGCTCTGGCGCAGAGTGACTTCGACTGAGTCGAACCAGTGAAACATGGCTGTAGGACCATCTTCGCCACTGAACTCTTTTGGTCCGCATGCTTTAAACTGCTTGAAGCTAAAGGCAGTCTTGCTGGAATCTTTAGGAGTATCAGCATGAGATCCTTCAGACGACTTGCTAGCGTTTTCATACACCTCACTCACAGCTTTCGCTACGGATTTGGAGATGATAGCAGCGAGGCGTCGGTCTCTCTTTTCTTTGCGAGTCAAACGGTGTCGGGATCCAGACGACGACATAGTCTGCAATAGACATCGTCACAGGACAACACAACGTAATCGAATCTCACCTCACACGTCTACTACTGTCTAAAGCTTAGAATCACGTCGAATCACATATTACATAGCATATGGGCACATAATCACAGATACACATAATCAGAGAGCACAGAAGTACACAGAGCACAGAATCACAGAAGCGTAGAAGCACATAAGCACGTAAAACACAAGAACACGGAAGCACATAAGTACCTAGGTATTTAATCATAGAGCAGTCAGAAACAAAAACCTATCCTTCAAAGTTCGCGTGTCGTTCGGTTAGCATTTCGAATAGCATCGTATAGTATAGCCTAACTTAATCGTATAGCATTATATAGTATGATATCGTCTAGATTTGCTATAACTGGATGTCGAATTTGAGATAGAACAACAAATATGGTTGTAAAATCGAATAACATCCAAAATATAAACACGTAAACAGATAAAGCACACAGAAACACATAAAATCAACGAGTCATCAGGGTACGCGGCTGCGGTTCTCAGAATCGAACACATAAAAATCGAGAGGTAGATGGTCTGCGGCTACTAGACATCGACTACCCAAAGCGATTCGACTATTCTCAACGGACTTGTCGTCACTTTCAACGTTCGGGCTCATGTCCTTGCCCTGATTCTTGGGCATTGAACTTGTATTCCCTAGGTCATACTTCGTGAGTTCAGGTCGTTGGAGTCCGTTGAGGCTTTGGTGAGATAAATAAAATCCAGAGCAAACTGCCAAGGTCAGGGTTTCACCCCTTGGCTTAGCAATTTCTTCCTTGTTTTAATAAAAGTTGAGGAGGTTGAGCGGATAATTCGGTCGGGAGTTTGCGGTTTCCACACCTATTCCCGATGAATAATCTCCTCATTTGTTTTTGAGAATAATAAGGAAAGCATAGATAAATTGGTAAAAATCGGCATTAGTCAGGCGCTCTGGTCGGGAGTTTGCGGTTTTCACACCTAATCCTGACCAAATAGCCTTCCTATTGATAATTCGAGTGTAGTGATAGTGCAAAATAGTAGGAATTAGCGTATACGCTGGGTCTGTTGGTTCTTAACTATAGTCTAGGTCTCTAAGACAGCGACCCGGACTAGGTCGTGTCCTGCCTAATTCCCTACAGTTATGGCTCTGATACCAATCTGTCACACCCCAACCGATGGCGGAATCATCGGGGCGCGGCACTGAGCGAAACAGATTGTCCAGAAGTTTCCACAACAACTATTATACAAATTCAGTTTAAATGATACGTCCCATACCGTATCCCAAATAAATAAACAAGTTATCATAGAAAGCAACTAGGCAAATAATTCCGTTCCGACAACTCAGATTCAATTATTACAAACCAAATGAATAAAGTACTGCTTGAAGTCATTAAGACCTAGCTGGACAAGATCTACAGACAGCTAATGCCATAGACCCCTGATCAGACAACTCCAACGGCTCCATGGCAATCGTTTATCTGCTTCTAGAGACCCCTAGGTAGACCACTACCTATAACTATTTATTGGCCTCTAGAGCTTTATTCTAGCCTCGCTCCCCTAGTAAGAATGCATCTTAAACACCTGTCACATACGTTAAAATAAAGTCAATACATATAATGTAAAGGTGAGCACACAAGTTTGATAATAGCATATAGAGTTTGAATAGTTTACGCATAACCAGGCACGTACACAGAGGAAAACGAAGCATGTTAATTATCGACATGGGACCATCAGTACCAACGACTGCGGGTTGACTGTCCGAGACAGTTCGCAATACATGAATACCACCATAATCCATGCGAGTAATTGTCCTTAACAACCCCCGTATGAACGGGTGCTGAGTCCAAACTATAGTACTATGTTGCTAAGGCAGGTAGATAGCACTCCACGTGTAAACATAATAAACAGCATTCATTTAGTCAAGTAGCACATGCAATCGGTTAGCGTTCAAATAGTTTGTGTTTGATTGTGATTTGATAGGTAACGTATGTAACACCCAAAAGTGCTAAAAGCAAAAAGGGATCGAGTATACTCACAGTGATTGATTATGGATTGAAGGGAGCGCTGAGAGTAAGATTAGCCTGAATAGTTTGATAGCATAACGATAAGTAACGCGACAATGTAAACAAGTGTAGGTGGATCGAATAGGCTGGTCGATCGAACGACAGGTTCGATCGAACGGGCTGTTCAATCGGCTGGTATGTCCGTTGAACAGTCCTGTTCGATCGGCCGGTAGGCTCGATCGGCTGGGCCATTCGAGTGGATTGTTTCTTCCTCTGGTGTGTTTGTGTTTGAGGATTTGAACTTTTGAAGTTTTCGTTGTAGTATTTGAGAACACTGAAGTGTTCTTACCTTTCAAGTCGATCGATCAAACGGTTCGTTCGATCGGCCAGCTCACTCGATCGGCTAGGAATCTTCAGGAATAGTCCTCAACTGAATGGCACTCGATCGGACAGCATGTTCGATCGGGTGGCATTCCAAACTACGAACGAGTTGTAAAATCGATCAAGTGTTGAAGAGTAGTATCTCATGATCCGAAGAGTAATGTTCACCAAACGCAGTTCGAGCGAACACACCTCCCTCGATACTATGCTTCATGAAATTTGAAAAGTGTAGGACCAGGTGCTAGCTGATCGGCTGGCCCGGTCGATCGGCTGGTGTGTCCGATCGGCTGGGCTGTTCGAACAGCCTAGCCGTTCGGCCAGCAAGTCTGACCTGGTCGGCCTTTCGTCTAACACTTGGCTGTTTGGTTACTTGTCATTATATCGAGGTAGTTTGATAACGAGTTGAACTATGATACCTTCGTTCTTACTCGTCTCTCTGGCTCGGACAGGAATCACCCAAGTCCGTCCGTTGAGCAGTTCGGAACGCCGGCTGAGAGTTTAACCCATTGTCGGTGAACCTCGTAGATAGAACCCGAATCTTGAACCATCCAACCATTGGAATGATCGGTGGGTTGGCTCAAGCTCCGTTTCTACCGGTTTGAAGGCATTGAGTGTAAAAGAGTTGAAAGAAAGTTGGGATTCCTTCTTTCAATCCTTCACAACATGTGGATGTTTAGATCTTTGATAGATCTTAACTTGTTTATGTGGAAATCGGTTAGATCTAAGCTATTCATGGTTGAATGAGGCCAAAGTTTGATGTTCTTCAAGAACACCATGATGACATCACCCAAGAACACTTAGATCTTGGTGATTTCACGGTTAGAAATCGAGTTTTGAAAGATAGAAAGGTGTAGAATCAAGTAATGATCAAAATCATACAAGAATTAGAGCGAAAACTTACCGGGATTGAGAGAAATCTGAGAAAAGGTGAAGAAGAAGGCTGGTTCGGTCAGAGCTTTCCAAAAATGGAAAGTGTGACAATGACAGCCCTTTTTATAGGCTCCAAAAGAGGAAAGTGGCAGCCGATCGGCCAGGAGCTCCGATTGAATGGGCTGCTCGATCGGCTGGTAAGATGCTAGCCGATCGGCTGGCCTGTTCGACCAGGGTGCTTCCTGTTCGATCCGCGACCCACTTTGAGTATTTCGCGACGATTTTTGATGTTTTGATTTCGATGGACGCTGATACGAATACGATAGAGTTTCTAGTCAAATTACTTTAAGTCCCAACTACTATATCTACATACAAGCATCTACATTTCACGTTTCGTTGTTGGTTTCGATTGAGTTCGATTGCTTTTCGAGTTTCGATTCGATTTTCGATTGATTTGCTTGAATACCACACCAAACATAAAGTAAACATGCACAAGTAACACATAAGGCGTACACACACATATAACAATACCACAATTCGCATAATTCGAGTCTCGAGTTCGATGATTGTTATATCGGTTTGATTACTGATTAGTTAACTTTATCGCATTGTTACTTCCTATCATTCACAGTCGTAGATCGGTTCGCGTTAAAACATTCGATTACTGCGATTCTTGCTGATTACAACACTTACTCCACATAATACAACTAAAACATAAGATAGACTATCTATAGTCAAAGAAAGTCAAAGTTGACTTGGACTTTGACTTTGACTTTGACATTCGAAAACACGGGGTGTTACATGGCCTCTACCCAGCTGTTGTCTTTCAGTGCCTCTTGGTACTTGACTGGCTGATGGAGTGATAGAAAGCCAGCAAAAAGACAAATGTTTTGGGACTGCTTTCTTGTGAGCACCCCTTCATTGATGTTGCCAATGATTTGATCTGGTGGATGAGATTTCAAGAAGATTAGCTCTCCTTAGTAGGGAATGATGGCATTTTGTGGTGAAGGCTGCAGATGTGTATCATCTGAGCTAACCACTGCTGGTGACTTTGATGACCCAGCAGTGGCTTCAAAAGGTGGAGGCATTGGAGGTAAAGGTGTGAACATCTGCTGACTTTGATCCACTGTTTGAGGACTTTTGTCAGCAGTGTTTGATGAGGTGGAAGCAGTGGTTAAGGGGCTACTTTGGTCAACAACTGTTGAGGTAGCAGTGGTTGAGCTTTGACAACTGTTTTGAACAACTGATGCTCCCCCTCTTGAGGCAGACTTTTGAGGAATGATGATTTCATATCCATAGTCTGGTGATGAATCCTCTGATGGACTTGCAGTGTTAGTCATTACAGCAGTATTTTCAAAGGTGAATTTTTCAAGATCAAACAATTCTGCAGGATTTGTAGGGATTTTCAGTGATGAAAGTTCATTGAAATTTACATTCAAAGTCTCTTCCACTGCTTTGGTTCGTGTATTAAACACTTTGTAGGCCTTAGCAGTGGATGAGTATCCCAAGTGATATCCCATATCGATTTTAGCTGCAAATTTCGATATAGAATCTTTTAAGTTCAAAATGAAGCATGGGCAACCAAAAACTTTGAAATATGAGATTAATGGCTTTATTTTATACAGAATTTCATAAGCAGTCTTTTTGTGCCTGGAGTTGATTAACACTCTGTTTTGGACATAGCAAGCAGTGTTTACTGCCTCTGCCCAAAAAGTTAATGGCAAACCTGAATCTGCAAGCATGGTTCTGGCAGCCTCAATCAATGTTCTGTTTTTTCTTTCAACAACTCCATTTTGCTCTGGTTTTCTAGGGATGCTGTACTGCCTTACAATCCCTTTCTTCACACAGAAGGCATCCAACTCCTTATTTTTGAATTCTGTGCCATTGTCACTCCTGAAGACTTTTACTGGAAGGTCAAATTGCTTTTCAACCTGTATCACAAAGTCTTGCAAAATGCCTGCAGTCTCATCTTTAGAGTGTAAAAAGAAGGTCCATGTAAACCTAGAGAAGTCATCAATAATAACCAAACAATATCTTTTCTTTTTGAGACTCATGACTTGCACTGGGCCAAACAAATCCATGTGCAGCATCTGCAAGTACTGGGTTGTTTTGGACTCTTCAATGGACTTAAAAGAGCTCTTGTGCTGTTTTCCTTTTAAACAGGAAACACAGTGTTCAGGACATGAAAACATTTTTTGTGGCAAGCCTCTTACTAAGCCATTTTTTGAAATTTCATTGATTGTTTTGAGATTTGTGTGTCCCAGTCTTTTGTGCCATAGCTCTGTCTCTTTGTTAGAGGCAGCTGAGAACAGACAGGCATCAGCTCTGGGACACTCTCTTGACATGTCAACAACATAAACATTGCCACTTCTTTGAGCAACAAGTTTTGTTGAGCCTTTCTTGATTATTGCTTCAATCTTACTAACCATTTCTGGTTCGACAATCCTACAACAATCCTTTGTGAAGAATGATCCAAACCCTTTATCACTCATTTGAGACACACTCAGGAGGTTGAATTTTAGATTATCAATAAGATTGACATTTTCAAATTTTACATTTCCAGACTTTACAGTACCAGACCCCAGAACCTTTCCCTTACTATTATTACCAAAGGATATATCACCCCCTCCATGGATTTTGAAATCTTGAAGAAGGGCTTTACATCCTATCATGTGCCTGGAGCCTCCACTATCTACATACCAAAGACTATCTAAGCATGCAGAAGCTCCCTGCACATGAAGTAAAGGATTAGTTCAAAAAGGTTTCCAAAGCCAACAGGGCTTTGGATGGGGTCTCAACAGTGTCTGGGATGGAGTCAGATGCATGGACAGTGGTTAGCTCAGGGGTTTGTACATTTTTGGGAATGTATTTCTCTAACCACTGTTGGGGGTCTTGACCTATCATCTGTTGATAACCAAAAGGATGCCTGTTCACTTTTGGTTTAGAGGGCTTTTTGTAAGTCTCATAAACGTGTGGAATCCTTTGGTATGATGCTTTTTCCTTGCCTTTTCTGAATTGATTGGCTGGAGGTGCATCTGTCACCTGTACATCCCTTTGAACAGATGTTTGGTTCAGCTATTTTGTGACAGCAGTTTGGACAGGGATGAATAGTGGTTGTTTCTTGGTGAACTTAACAGATGATGCTGATGAACTTAAGGATGTTTTTGCAGTGGACTCTTTCTTCTTTTCATCAAAGTTTTTGAGATACACACATTCCTTAGTTTTGTGGTTATTTTTACCACAGATGGTGCAGCTGGCAGCAAGTGAAATGTTGCTTGTTTTGTTTATATCATATGCTTTTAGATGAAAACAATCTTTTGTTAGATGATTCTTCTTTTCACAGAATTCACAAAACAAGTTTTTGATCTTTTCTCTTTTCTTCCTTTTCTCAGATTCCTTTGCAACAGAGTTTTGAACCTCTGTTGGGATATCTTTGATAGGAGTGACTCTTGCTTTTGGAGCTTTGACACCATCAGTGGTTGTGAAATCCATTGGTTTGAAATTTTCAAGGATATCACACTCATCAGACCATGTGGGTTTAAATTGGTATTTCTCAATTTCCTCAAAAGTTGAGGATCCCACAGATCTTTCCAGATTAATTTTGTTACTAGGTTTGTCGGTTATTTTAACCTCTTGGCCATTTTTGTTGGTTGGTATGATTTCAGAAGAAACAGCTTGCATTGCAGCAGTGCTTGCAATGTCATCATATTTTCTATGACCTATACCAAACTTGACATTGCTTTTAAGCTGTTTCTCAAGCATAACCTCATACCCTTTGCAAGACTCCACCCACCTTTCACAGGTGATTTGGGTAGACTCTAACTCCTTTTTGCAAACTTGGTATTTTTCTACCATAGTTTGGAGTTGAGTTTTGGTTATGCTTTGTTCTTCTTTCAAACTGCTGATCTCTTTATCTTTTTCAGTCAATTTGTTTTTCAGTTCTTTCAATGACTTTTCAAATTTGACCTCATCAGACAAGATTTTATCTCTAAGGTTTTCATTCACCTCTTTAATGTTAGCAAATGCAATAATACAGTTGTCTGAACACAGTTTTTCAAGAACTTGAGGTGATACCTTAGCAGCAGCCATCATGGCACAATCACATTGATGACTATCTTCTTCATCAGCTCTCTCTTCTTCATCACCAGCTTTCTTCGGCTCTTCTTCTTCTTTGTCTTCTTTGGACCAAGGGTCGGTCAGTGGTTCAATCAGGGTTTCTGAATTACCTTTCAGCAGTAGTTCACCAGCAACTGCACTAACCACTGCTTCAGCAACTTCATCCACTGTTTCAACACTTAGCTGTTCACCTTCAGCTTCATCCCCTTCTGATATTGACTCTAATGCCATCAAACAAAATTCATCATTAAAAGAATCATTAGAAGCACATAGAGCAAAATTTTCATTACTAAGCTCTTCAGGCATGCTGCTCCAATCAACAAAGCCTTGTGTGAAAAAGCTTTGCTGATCTGGTTGTGTCACAGTTGGAGCAGCTTTTTGAGGTGCAGCAGGTTGCACTTGTGCCTGAGGGACAGGGGCTTGAACATACTGAATTTGTGGAACAGTGGTTTGAACATAATGCACCGACACAGGGGTTGCAGCATAATGAGCAGTGTTAACATGTGCTGCAGGGGCATATTGGGTATAGTGCACAGTGTTTTGTTGTTGTGGTCTAGGATTTGTGCTAGGGTGAGTTATTATGGGACCAGTAGTTTGACTCCTACATTCTCTAGCAAAGTGACCTAGCCTACTACACTTGTAACACTTGATTTTAGATTTATCCAACCCCACCCTTAAATTTCCATGAAGCCCTGGAAATTTTCTCCCTGTTCTTTTATAGAACTTGCTTGTTCTTACACTAAGCAAGGCCAACTGATGCAATATGTCCATTTCCTCTAAGTTAGTGGGATCAAAATGTTGCAGATCATTCAGCTCAAAGCACAAATTATCTGACATCTGGCTTTCAGAATTTGCTGTGAAAGCATAATTCGTAGAGTGAGGATCAGAGTTGGCAAAGTTACCCCCAGATGTTATGTCAATAAAGTGATCATAACTCTGATCCTTACTACTACTGCCAGATTCTTCCTGACCGAACAGAGCTGTGCTGCCGAATGAATAGTCATCGGCAACCTTACCAGACTCTTGCAACCTCCTTTTTTGGTCCAACTCCCTTTCATAAGTCAGGAGTCTACCATGGAGTTGGGTCAGGGTCAGATCTTTAAATTCAGCTGAAGTCCTGGTGACAAAAGCTATTGTGTCCCATTTTTCTGGCAATGATCTAAGGAACCTGCTATTTTGGGTTGCATTTGGAAATGTAACCTTAACAAGCCTTAGTTCACTGATGAGACAACTGAAACGTTCAAATTGTTGGGTTAGTGATTCCCCTTTGATGTGACAAAACGTTTCATACTGCTGATTCAGAATTTCCCTGTTGTTTTCGATAACCTCCTCTGTTCCTCCGAACTGTTCCTTCAATGCATCCCACAATTCTTTTGCACTGTCACAATGTAACAGTCCAGCATAGATTTCGTTGGGGAGTGCAGAGGCTATGATGCTAAACGCTTTGGCATCCAGTTCAAACTTCTGAAAATCCAATTCAGTGTAATTTTCAGATGGTTTAGGAACGGATTTTTTGGCGTCCTCTGCGCTTGGTACCATAGGAACATGAGGACCGAAAACGACAGACCTCCAACATCCAGTGTTTTGTTGAGCGAGGATGTGACGCATCCTTCGCTCCCAGATGGTGTACTCATTTCTTTTCAGCATAGGTGGTTTAAACAAAGATCCAATGTTATTTTTATCATCTTGAGATTGCGACATCTTTCCGGTTGTTTTACAGGTACTGATTAATCAACTTTATCGGTGATTAAACCTTACTCTGTTTTTCAACACAACGAACAAACGATCAGTATCAACAATTTCGAGCTGAACTATTTACGTTAAAATGATTGTTAGATCAAGTTTGACTGTCCTAGCTCTGATACCAATTGTTAGGATCTGAGTTTGGATTTATTGTGATTCGCGTTTGAAATTAAATGAACAAGTGAAAGAGTGGTGCAGCGGAATTTATATGGATCAAACTTTTCACAATCAAACAGAAGAAATGCTTTCAATCATACATTTTCAACAATGAATCAAATGATTAAATTTATTTTTAAACTTTGATTACAATGCAAGTATGATATGCAAACTCCCCCTCAGCCCGAGCTCAGTGTTTGTTCGTGCAGAAAGAAGATGGTGAATGAGCTAAACAGAACAGTACAGAGTACTGTTCTATTTATAGGCACTTGCAAACCTCTGAGCATCTAAGCTGACGTCACCATGAAAGTGACATCTAACCTCCTAATAAACTCTAACAACTGATCTATACAAATACTGCTTATGCTAACTACTGATATTACATTACAATGCATAAACCAAATATAAACTGCTGCAGCATCCTTCCACTACTGTGAGCCCAGCAGATGTTGTCATGATCAGCAGTGCTTGATCCAAGGCGGTAGATTGAGCAGCAGAGCTTTAGTTCTTCTATCAGACTTTGTCTTGGTCAGTAGTTCTAGGTCAGCAGATTGCATGATCAGCGGATAGGAGGTCAGCAGATGTTGAAACCACTTTCAAAGGGAGAGACTTGCAACCAAACATCTGCTTGTTTTGAATCTACTGTTGTGATCCAGTTTTGGCTTTTATTATCTGTTCCTTTGGTAGGGTTCAATCCCAACATCAACCCACCGTACCTAGCCGACTGTGTGCCAACTGTGGGAGTTATGGTCATTTGAGTAACACTTGTCTTACCCCCCTCAAAACCAAGCTCCACCTCCTGCCCAAAACATGATCCAACCCTATCAACAACCACAATATCCCATTGTACCCTATATTAGAGAGCTTGCTTCAATTGTGGAGACCCTACACACTTCAGAAGAACTTGCCCTAGATTGGTTAACATCAACAACGCTCAAGCCCAAGCAAACCCAGTTAACCAAGCAAATCAGACAAACCCAGCACCCCCACCAGCTAGAGGTTGAGCCTACAACATCAACGCAAACCCAACTGAGGTCAACAGCAACGGTGCGACCGAGCAACCCAACTAGTCTTGTTCCACCATGAAGACTCAAGGCTCCGCTCTAGTTGTTTATTTTTATTTCCATTCCAAACTCTTATCTATTCCATTTCTCGTTTTGACTATTCAAGTTACAATTGTTTTCAATTTGGGATTTAACGTTTCAAGTTACCATTGTTTCATATTATTTCCATCAATGCAAATAAATACTATGCTACGACAATTGTTTTTCCATTACATATCATGTCATTTTACATCGATTAAATTTCATGTCATCATACATCATGGTGGACCTTGTTTCATAACTTAGGGAAAGTGGGTCACGTCTCACTTTTTCATAGGCTGACCACTTCCTTATAATACCAGATAGAGGTACTGCCATCATTTAAGTCTTGCTTTCTTCGGATTCGAGACTCAAGCATTGGCTGTTGTGTTTGTTTATGTTTGGTAGATTTTTAGGATGAGTCACATAGAACTAATCATGATTTGATAACAAAGCCAATGAAAATTTGACAAGAACATGGTGGATACGCCACTGGTGCTTCCTATATATAAGTGTTCTTGTCAAAGGATCAAAAGCTTTGTTAGATTGTCATGACAAGTTCTGTGTAGGTAGTGTCAATCTCAGTTTGGATAACCATGTGTTTGAAGATTCATTTTGTGATTTCATATGTAACATTAACATCATGACGCTTTGATTTCCTCAAAACCTTTTATCATGATGCAAATTCCAATTAGACATCATGAATACAACTCAGTAGTAAATCCTTGTCATGCTATGAACCAGGTCCGTATTACGACGCTTTTCACATCCACACCTCTGGCAACAAAGAGCGATTCCTCTACCAGGAACGTTACCGCCATAATCAAACTTAAACCCCTTTTGATTCCATCTTAATGAAATTCTTAGGGTTTATGCTGAAACAGTTACCGATTATGGTTTCCTCTTAATTTCGGGACGAAATTCCTAAAAGTAGGGAAGACTGTAACATCCGACAAAATGTGCTCCCAAAATCCGACCCGTTTTGAATCGAACTTTCCAATAAATGAACGCGGCTGGAATATTGTTATTTAATTTAGTTCATATATTTATTTAAACGTACACAGTAATATAAAGTGATAAGTCGTATGCCCCTTATGGTTATTTGGGTAATATAATTGTAACGTTCGCCAAATATGATTGCCCAAAAGAACCGAATCAGTTTAGACTTTCAATGGGTACTAAATTTTTAGAATAAACAAATAATACATATAGTTTAACAAACTTATACTTCCCTTTTCGATCAATATATTTTTAACTTCTATTGAAATATTATTGTATAATAGTCCTAATTCTAACAGTGATATATAAATCGTTTTCTAACAACAATGCAATTAGCCTATATTCCTTTTCGAAACATGATTTTTGCCGCCCAAAGTTTCAACCAAGTAAACAAGGTAACATGCTAATGGATCGCTGATTAATTCTTGATTCTACGTTTCCGTTTTTGCGATAAATCATGAACCTGGACGTGTTCTTAAATGAGATCCCGTACACACTCCCACATTTCTATTTCGATTACGGTAATAATAAAGACTTGCAAAAACAAAGAAATCCAAAACGCGTTTCATTCTTTTCGAAGTGGTGCCTTATGCGACCTCCATTACATTCCACGAATTCAACACCATCTAAGAAACGACTCCAGAAATCTTTATCATGTAACTCGAAGCCGCCGGAGTCATATCGGAGTAAACCGAGCTCGCCGGGGTTAACGCAACTCGTTGGAACTCACCGGAGATCTACGGACATCCCAACTGGATCATTCCATCTTGTTCGGTATACTTTTTTTTCCTCCTTTGTTTTATAGTTTAATACACTGTTGAAATGCTATAACTATTCCAACGAGCTGAAAGATTTGGAAAATGGTATAACAATATGTTGGTTTTAAATATTGAAGAGGACGATGACTGTGTTTAGCGTATGAATGAAATCAAAATCAAACATGTTTAGATTTTATGTTATAACCCAGTGGCTCGAATTGCCATATTTTGGCTGTTTATTTTTGATGATTAACTTTGATCCATTTTTTCCCTTTTTCTAAAACTGTTAACACAAGTTACTGTCTCTTTTTTTTTTTAAATTTGTTTTTCTTTTCTAACTTTACAATAATACCTTTAACATTAGTAATGAAAATCAAAAGATTAAATATTTACACCAATCGTATTATAAAACAAAAATATTAGTTTAAATTCTAATAAAAAATGTAATTTGTATTGTAAACAATAAATATTAGGACTTTAGTTCATCTATATAATTAATAACGGAATCGTTACGTGTTATTTTTAAATCTCTAGGGTAACCGCTTCCTTTTGGAATCCTTTTTCCCATATTTCCTCATGCCTAATTATACAAGGAATCGCAAACGCAATCACTGTGAGTGAATCTTACAACTCCCCTTTTTCCATTTTATTTATACGTTTTGGGGTATATCATGTGTCGCAATGTTTTATCGCATTTTACAAGTTCAATTCCGTGCAATTACCATTATGTGGAGTATCTATGTTATGTGTTGTTTGATTGTTTATCATGTTGGTGCATTTCATTCATTTTGGACATCACATCATCATAGGCTCGTCGGTTCCCCATTACCTATGGGCGGAACTTGACGTTGCCACCCATACGAGGTCAGCTCCGTTTGATTGAGCTTAGACCTTGCAGCACACCACAATACCGTGCAACATGCATACATTCATATGAATCATTATATTTGGTTTGTTTATTGTTTGAGGTTGTGTTATGTGTTGTTTGGTTGTTTATCACTTGGTGCATCTCATACATTTTGGATATCACATCATCCTAGGCTCGTCTGTTCCCCATTACCTATGAGCGGAACTTGACGTTGCCACCCATACAAGGTCAGCTCCGTTTGATTGAGCTTAGACCTTGCAGCACACCATAATACCGTGCAACATACATTCATTCATTGGCACACCATAATACCGTGCAATATGCAGCATGCATTTATTGAATCATTTCAGTTGGTTTGTTTATTGTTTGAGTTTGTGTTATGAGTTATGATATATGACATACAACATATTTCCTTACATTGGTTAATGCACGTTTTCACAATAAATCAAACTTAAACATATTATTTTTCCAATAACAATAAGGTTCACTCGCCAACTTTTGTTGACCCAAAAAAAAACCATTTTTACACATGATACAGGTGAACAGGTACGAAGAGAAGATTGGACATAGGATGGGCCTTAGTTAACAAGAAACGGATTAGTGTAGTTATGAACAGTGTCTTGTGTTTGTATTTGTTTATTTGAATTATTTGTTATGTGAAACATTTGTTATGAATTAATGATTATTTAAAACACGCAATAGCAAGTCATAAGCTCTCGTGTTAACCCGGTCATGCCCCGATCACCTTTTCTGTTGCGGGTCAGGGTGTGACAGCTTAGGGCATCGGCAACGACATTTTCTCTGCCTGGGTGATAACGAATCTCACAGTCGCAATCGTTGAGAAGTTCTACCCATCGGCGTTGACGCATATTAAGTTCTTTCTGGTTGAATATGTGTTGTAGGCTCCTATGGTCGGTGAAGACCGTACACTTAGTACCATAAAGGTAGTGTCGCCAAATTTTCAATGCAAAAACAACTGCGCCTAGCTCGAGATCATGGGTTGTATAGTTCTTCTCGTGGATCTTAAGCTGACGAGACGCATAAGCAATAACCTTGTCCCATTGCATGAGAACACAACCAAGACCAAGGTTTGAGGCATCGCAGTAGACAATAAAGTCGTCGTTTCCGTCGGGTAAAGCAAGGACAGGAGCATTGCAAAGCATATGCTTGAGGGTTTGGAAGGCAGACTCTTGTTCAGTTCCCCAAACAAAGGATCTGTCTTTGTGCGTGAGAGCGGTAAGTGGCTCAGCGATTTTAGAGAACCCTTTGATAAATCGACGATAATAGCCCGCTAGTCCGAGGAAAGAACGGACTTCAGACGGGTTCTTAGGCGTAACCCAACTCTTAACAGCTTCAATCTTCGTGGGATCGACATGAATACCTTGACTATTAACAATGTGACCGAGGAATTGAACCTCCTCTAGCAAAAATTCACACTTGGAGAACTTGGCATAGAGTCGATTTCCCTAGAGTAGCTCGAGAACCAAACGTAGATGCTGTGTGTGTTCGGCTTTCGACTTGGAATAGATCAGGATATCATCGATGAACACGATGACGAAGTGGTCTAGAAATGGTTTACACACGCGATTCTTCAGATCCATGAAAACCGCGGGTGCGTTGGTTAAACCAAAAGGCATAACAACGAACTCATAATGGCCGTATCGAGTGCAAAAAGCGGTTTTGGGTATATCCTGCTCTTGAATGCGTAACTGATGGTAGCCTGAAACGTAGATCGATCTTCGAGAAACATGTAGCACCTTGTAGCTGGTTAAACAAATCATCGATTCGAGGCAGGGGATAGCGATTCTTGAACGTTAGCTTATTCAATTCCCTGTAGTCGATGCACATCCGGAACGACCCATCCTTCTTTTTGACAAAAAGGACTGGCGCGCCCCATGGAGAGGTGCTCGGGCGAATGAAGCCTTTATCAAGTAATTCCTGGAGCTGACTTGAGAGTTCACGCATTTCGAACAGAGCGAGTTGATAAGGAGCTTTAGCAATAGGGTTGGCTCCAGGAATGAGGTCGACACGGAAGTCAATATCACGACTCGGTGGTAGGCCGGGAAGATCCTCAGGAAAAACGTTAGGAAATTCTCGAACCACTGGAACATCGTTTACACCAGGTCTACCTTTCTTTTCTGTCTCCGCTACTATAATGTTAGCCAAGAAAGCTCTGTATTCCTTGCGGAGATACTTGCTAGCTTGGACACATGACATTAGCTTGAGACCTTTCGAGGGAGTTTCACCATAAACACACAATTGGTCACCATTCGCGAGCAAGAATCGAATCATCTTATCATAGCACACAACTTCAGCAGGTTTTCACGAAGAAAGTCCATGCCTACTATGATGTCAAAACTTCCGAGCTGCATCGGAATAAGATCAATCGGAAAGACGTGATTGTTGAGCTCAAGAGTACAATCATGAAGAACAGAATTGACAGCGATAGTTCTTCCGGTGGCAACTTCAACGTCGAACGTCAAGGGGAAATGGGAGCACTTAGATTGAGAAGCTTTTCGAACTCAAACGATACAAAACAGTTATCGGCTCCAGTATCAAACAAACATGAAGCATAAATACCATTCACAAGGAACGTACCATTAACCACATTGTTGTCGGCTTGGGCTTGGCGCATATTGATGTTGAAAGTTCTGGCGCGGGCGGTTTGTTGCTGTTGCTGCTGCTGTTGCTGAGGCTGCTGCTGCTGGGGCTCTTGTTTCACAATCCTGTTCGGGTATATGTTCGCGAAATGGTTGGGATAACCACACGCGAAGCAGATTCTAGCGTTGATCGCGGGTGCCTGAGCCGCTTGTTGGCCTTGAGGGGCGGGAAGCAGAGCTTGTTGAGCAGTAGCTTGAGTTGGTGCTTGTCGAGGACCTGTACGGCAGTTGGCGGTGAAGTGGCCATACATGTTGCAATGCACACAAAATCGGCAGGCGATACCCACTGGGTGATGATAAGTACATGCCGGGCAAGCAGGGTGGGGGCCAGTGTATGCACGTTTTGCAGGCTGTGCATAGGTAACCGGTGTTGGAGCTGATCGGTGCTGAGGTTGTTGCTGAGCCGGTACGCTTGAAGCGGGGCAGCAGTGGTAGTGACAACACAGTTCTTGTTGCTGGAGTTGCTGTTGTTGTTCTTCCTCTTGTGACGAGAGGACTTTGATGATTGCGGAGCGACGGCGGTTTCGGCAGTTGCTGCGGCGGTCGCAGCTTGATGCAGGTTCTTCGAAGCTTTATCCCAAAAACCAGCTTTTACTCGCTTGTCGTTGATTTCAGCGGCAAGCAGGTAAGTTTCTTCGATTGTTGCTGGCTTTGAAGCATGCACAAAATCTGGAACACAATCCGGCAAAGCGCGGATATACTTCTTGATCGTCATATCTGCAGTCTTGACTTGATCAGGGCAGATGATACTGAGCTGCTTGAAGCGAGCAGTTAAAGCAGCGTTGTCACTATCTTTCTGCTTCAGATGCCAGAATTCGTCCTCCAACTTTTGGCGCTCATGGGGAGGGCAGAATTCTTCGAGCATAACATTCTTCAACTCATCCCATGACAGACCATAAGCTGCGTCATTTCCACGTTTGTTCCTCTCGGCCGTCCACCAGTCTAAAGCGTGGGACTGGAAGACGCCAGTAGCATTCAGAGTGCAGAGATTGTCAGGACATCCACTATGTCGCAGGGTGACTTCGATAGAATCAAACCATTGAAACAAAGCCGTAGGGCCATCTTCGCCAGTGAATTCTTTTGGTCCGCAAGCTTTAAACTGCTTGAAGCTGAAAGCAGCTTTGGGGGGTTTTAGTCCTGAACTCTTCAGATGATTTGCTCACATTCTCGTATAGTTCACTCACGATCTGAGGAACTACCTTTGCCACTTGCTTAGCGACGAGAGCAGCAAGGCGTTTGTCTTTCTAGCTCTGGCGAGCAGCACGCGAGTGATGGGATCCAGATGATGACATTGTCTGCAACAGACATCGTCATAGGACTCAGACACAATATAATCGAATCTCACCTCACACGCCTAATACTACTAAAGCTCAGGAACAAGATCACGTAAACACATAGGCACATAATCACAGATTCACATAAACACAGAAGCACATAAGCACGTAAGGCACAGAAACACAGAAGGCACATAGAGACAGTCAGAATACAGAAACCTATCATTCAAAGTCTGCGAGCGTTCTAGAATAGCGGTTGCGATTAGCGAATATACAGCGAATAACATGGCATAAGGTCATTCCTCATGTAGTAGCGATTTGTTAGCGGTGTGAAATGTGTTGTGCGTGTCGAGCGATAAACAAAGCGTTAAATCGAAACCAGTGGTACCTCAACATGCTAACAAATAAGCATATAAAGCCACATAAAACACATAAAATCCACATAAAATTGACAAATATCAGAGTCAGCAGTAACGAGCTCAGAATCGAAACACATAAAAAATTGAGAAATAGTTTGTCTGTGGCTATTAGTCGTCGACTAACCAAAGTGGTTCGACTATTCACAAAGACTCTTGGTACAGACTTCAACCTTCGGAACTGTGCTCTCGCCTCGAATTTGGGCGAATGGCACGCATCCTTCCAGTTACGGTGTGACTTCAAGTCGTTGGAGTCCGTCGAGACTTTGGTGAGAGTTTTGTAAAACAAAATAGGGAGCGGAACAAGTCGTCAAGGTTCGGGTTTCACCCCTGACTTAACAACTTTATTCCTTTTCTTGATAAAATAAGGACGAAAATCTGCTTTAAAGTATGGATTTCACTCCTGATTCAACGCAAATTCTCGTGTTCATAGATAAAAATTCGGGTCGAACAAGCAATTTAGTCGAGAGTTTGCGGTTTTCACACCTAATCTCAACCTAATCACTTGCTCATTTTCGAAAATTAAGGTGCAGTGATAGTGTAGCGTGCAGTGTGCGCGAGAATAGCGAGAAATAGCAAGTAAGCTTGTACAAAACCCTTACGGGGTATGCATAAGTCGGTATGTTGGTACCAAGCTATAGACTAGGTCGTTTCTAAGACATCGACCGGGACTAGGTCGAGTCTTGCCTAATTCCCTATAGTTATGGCTCTGATACCAATCTGTCACACCCCAACCGATGGCGGAAACATCGGGGCGTGGCACGGAGCGAAACAGATTGTCCAGAAGTTGCCATAACAACAATAGTTACCAATTATTTAAAGCATCACGTCCCATACCATGACATAAAAAGTAATATAATTATTACAGACAAAATCTAGTCAAATTGTTCTATTCCGACAACTCAGATTTCAAATACAGACAATTCGTTTATTCGTTTCTAGACCTTTCCTAGCCTCGATTTCATAGCAAGCCAAGCACATAAACATCGTAAGCACCTGCCACATACATTAAAGTAAAAGTCAATACACATAGTGTAAAGGTGAGCATACAAGTTTAATAGATATAATAGAGTTCGAAAAATCGGTTACGCATAACCAGCACCTACACAGTGTGAAATGAAGCACGTTAGTTATCGACATGAACCTATCGATACCAATGACTGCGGGTTGACTGCCCAAGGCAGTTCGTAATACACACTCACCACTGTGAGCCATGTAACAAATTGTCCTTAATAACCCCTGAGTGAACAGGTGCTGAGTCCAAACTATAGTACTATCGTTGCTAAGGCAACATTCCATGTGTAATCATAACAAACAAGCATTCATTAAGTCACGTATAACATGCGGTAACGGTTAGCATTAAAATATTGCGTAGTGTGTTCGATGTGATTTAGAATAAGTAACGTATGTAACACCCCAAAAGTGCATAAAGCAAAAAGGGATCGAGTATACTCATAGCGATGAATGGATTGAAGGGAGCACTAGAGTAAGATTAGCCTGAACAGTTAACGATAGCATAAACGATAAGCGGCGCGTAAAACGGTGCAAGGTGTCAATGGATCGGACGATAATCCGATCGGGTGGCAATCCGATCGGGTGGCCGGTCGATTGGATGACAATCCGTTCGGGTGGTCGCCCGATCGGGTGGCCACTTGATTGGGTTGTCATCTCGTTTGGAATGGATGTGTTTGTGTATGATGGCTTGACTTTTGAAGTTTTCTTTGTAGCATTTTGAAAACAGAGAAGTATCTCTACCTTTCAGGTCGGTCGATCGAACGGCTGTTCGATCGGACAACAATCTGATTGGCGAAGCTTCTCAGGTTGAGAACAAGTTCACCGCAGGACGGTCACTCGATCGGATTGCAATCCGATCGGGTGGCAATTCGTATGCATTGAACATGTTGAAAATTGTTTAAGTCCCTAAACGTCACACGATCGGATGGTCACTCGATCGGATGGCAATGCGATCGGGTGGTAATCCGTTTCAATGATTAGATCCTTAAATAGTTTGAGAAAATAATGATCGGGTGGCAATCCGATCGGGTGGTAACCCGATCGGACGGTAATTCGTTCTGACAGTCTGATCATTCTAACACTTGTTTCTGTTTGGAGTGTTGCAGTTTTGAATGAGACGTTTTGATGTCTTGCTTGTACAACAGAACCCTTATCTCGTCCCAAGTGACCTGGCCGAACAGGAATCACCCTAGTCCGAACAGTTCACGGTTCGAGTCGGTTATTTATGTTCAAACCCGAAATCAACATCTCCTCGGGTAGAATTCAGATCTAGAACTAATGCATCACTAGTGATGGAGTAGAAGATCAGAACAAGCTCCGATTCTATCGGTTTTTGAGTGCATTGAGTGTAAAAGAGTTGAAAGAAAGTTAGAAACCATCTTTCAATCCTTTCTCACCATGAATATGTTTATATCTATGCAAGATCTTTGTTTATTTGTGTGGAAATCGTTCAGATCTAAGTTGTTCTTGGTGAATTGAAGCCAAAACATGAAGTTCTCAAGAACACCATGATGACATCATCCTAGAACACCTCAAATCTAGTGATTTCACGGTTAAAAGTTAAGATTCAAAAGATAGAAAGGTGTAGGAGTGCGTGTGGATCAAGAAAGTACAGGATTTAGGTTGAAAACTTACAAGAATCACGAGAAATCTGAAGAAATAGCGGCTGGGGCGAGTTGAGAGAGGGAGGGATGTCAACAGCAAGAGATGTTGACATATGAGGGTATTTATAGGGTTTCCATAAATGGAAAGGGGGATTAGTGGCTGGTCGATCGAGTGGTAACCCGATGGGTGGCAGCTCGATCGAGTGGCAACTCGATCGGGTGGCAGCCCGATCGAGTGGCAGCTTGATCGGCTGACCACTCGATTGGTGAGTTCGGCGCGACAACTTTTGCGGTTTCGATTCGCGTGTTGAGTGTTGCGATGCAATAGGGTTTCTCATTTAAATTACTTTTAATCCCAACTACTATCTCTAACATACAATCATCCTACATTACTTGCATTTAGCGTTTGCGATTCAATTGCGATTGAGTTGCGATTGCGTTTCGATGAATCACCACAACATAACATAAATAAAGATGCACAAATAACACATAAGAAGCACACACACGTAAAACAACATCCAAAACGCGTAATTCGAGTTGCGAGTGCGATTGCGATAAGCAATAAAGCGATAAACCAAGTGATAAATAGCGATTAAACCTCGATTAGTAATAAGTACTCCACATAATACAACTAATGTAAAAGCATAAAAAGACTATCTACAAGTCAAAGAAGTCAAAACAGGAGTTTAGCAAGGAGTGACAGATCGCAATTAGCCATCTTTTCTTCCTTTGACTTCAATTTTGACTTTGACTTTGACTTTCAAAACACGGTGTGACACCCCAGGAAAACCAGTGAACGATATAACTTACCTAGCTTCCTCAGTGAGTGCGTACCAAATTTCGGGACGAAATTTCTTTTAAGTTGGGGATAATGTGACAACTCGAAATCTCAAGATTTCTATTTCGCATTTAATGCACGTTCTTGTATTATTTGGTCGATGGATATCACAATTAGTTGTTATGGAATTTGTATATGTTTTGATACTATGAATCGTATTGTGTGATTGTGTATAGTTGTTTGTTAATTTTGTGATTGTGTATAGTTGTTTGTTAATTTTGAAAGACTTGGTAAATATATGAACTTGGTGGTGAAACTATGAAACAGTAAACTTGTCAATTATGAGATGGTGTGCATTTGTAAATTATAATACTTAGGGATGTAGATGGTAATTAGTGAAATCCTAAATACTTAACCCTAATCTCATTTCTCTAATCATTTGCACACAAAACTAAATCACGTACTTTCACCTCTCTAATCCTCTCTACAATCATCTTCTTATTATTCTTGGATTTTGCATCAAGTTGGTTACCAATTCATCTAGAATCGAATCAAGGTAATTGTTTAAGCATTTCTTGTGATTGTTTGATTGTTGTTAATCATTGATTCTTGTATTGCTTATAAAACCCTAGTTCTTCATGTGATAGGTTGTGATTTTGATTTGATTCTGAACCATTGATGATAATGATTGGTCGTATGATTGATAGATGGTTCCTATAATGATATAGTTTGATTATTGTTGAGCATAAGTGGATTGATTATGATTCTGCCGTCACTGTGTTTGATATTAGGGTTTGATTGAATGATAAACGTAACTGTTCTGATCATTTTGATTCTGTGCAACTTGAAATTCACGCATGATTGATAGTCTGAGGTTGATGATTTGTCTGAGTTTACTAAATAAGAATATGTCTGAGTTTAATTGTTGAACACATGGACCGAGTTTAATAAGTTGTGAATGGTCCGAACTTAATGAATTGCACTTGGTCCGAACTTAATGTATTGGACTTGTCCGAGTATAATAGAATGGTTATTGGTCCGAATATAAATTGGATTGGTCTGAGTTTAAGGAAGCTAAGTGGTCCGACTTTAAATGGTTTGTTTGGTCCGAGTATAATGAATTTACATGGTCCGAATCTAATGGAATTGTGGTGGTCCGAGTTTATTGGATCATCCTTGGACCGAGTTTAATTTCACTATCTTGTCCGAGTATAATGTTGCTTTGTGGTCCGAGTTTAATACATATAACAATGGTCCGAGTATAATTTGTATATTTGGACCGAGTTTATGGATGCATTAGATGTCCCGAGTTTAATATAATTCGAATGGGTCCGAGTATGTTAGTTTATGAATGGACCGAGTTTAATTGGTCCGAGTCTATGAGATTGGGCCGAGTTCATTCAATGAAAAATCAAATTGTCTGAGTATATCAAGTTAATATGACCAAGGTTGTATGATTGCATGTGCTATGTGAGCTTTGAACAGGGGAGACCCCCCATACTTGTCTGAGTTTTTGAGAGATTGCATGATCCTGTATATGTTCATATGAATTACGTGAATTGCATGAATGGATTAACTGTTACGTGATACATGATTGATACATGATATTGGCTGTCAAGCACTATACGACATTAGATTACATGCGTATCATTTCGAACATGAACTGATTTGTTATACGTGCATACAATAGGACGTGATTAATTACTTGTGAGGGCATAATCTAGCATACCGAGCAAACCAAGGTGAGTTCACACTCTTACCAAGGCATGGGATTCCCGGGGTGTGGGGAATGGGATTGAAAGGTTGATTAGATACTCTATTGACACTATGACTAGACTACCACTTTACTGTCCTCGGTTGTGAAGGATACCTATAGTTACGAGTAGTCTAGTGGTTATACAACGTGGAACACCACCACCAGTAACGTGGAACACCACCACCAGTAACGTGGAACACCACCACCAGTAACGTGGAACACCACCACCAGTAACGTGGAACACCACCACCAGTAACGTGGAACACCACCACCAGTAACGTGGAACACCACCACCAGTAACGTGGAACACCACCACCAGTAACGTGGAACACCACCACCAATAGAACATACAATCGGCCCAGTAGAGCCACCTGTTACAAACGAACTTACTATTACGCATTTACTTTCTGTGAACTCGCTCAACTAGTTTGTTGATCATTCTGTTACATGCCTTGCAGATCGTTAGGTACTTGGAGCTTGCACTGGAGAAGCGGGTCGTTGTGGACAAGGATCGTGACTTTTCTGTTAAACTATTATGACACTTAAAACTGTTAACTACTACTGGTTTATTTACTATGCTTCCGCTACATTTTGAAACGATGATTTGTTTGATCACCTTTTGTATTGAATGGATGGTTTTCATTTATTTTACTTAATATTAAATGCATGTTCAATATGATTGGTGGCTTGATCCTGGTCAGTCACGCTCCCAAGCGGTGATACTCCGCAGGTGGATTTTGGGGGTGTGACAGATTGGTATCAGAGCCAGGTTTTAGAGAACTTGGTTTTAATATGGAAAAACGTTTTTATTAAAACCAGACTATAACCAGAACAGTGCTCTCAACGATCCACAACGACGCTTCGCTCCACGTGCAAGGCTCAACTTCCTAGGTAATAAGGTTTATGTTTATTGCCTACATGCTAGAATTTGCATAGAACTTTGCTCGTAGTATGCTTACATTACTTTGCTCACAACTTGTTACTGCATGAGAATACTTATGTGCCTACACTTTTCTGTCACCGCACTACTCGCGAACACTGCACACTTATGCTACATTTACTACACGATCATGTTTAGATGTGTTAACATGACTCAAGCCCAGTTGACGGCTCTCATTAACGAACAAGTTGCTGCGGCATTTGCAGCCGCACAAGCAGGAGGTATAACCTGCTATTCCAGACCTATCCTAGGATGTTAGATCCTACTCTCGTGACCCAACTCTCGCGCTTAACCTTGACCTAACTTTCTCGCGCAACGGGTCGGAACGCACAACAACCTGTCTGCACATTCAAGAACTTCATGGACTGTCGTCCAAGCACATTCAGTGGCACGGAAGGAGCGGTGGGACTACTCCATTGGGTTGAGAAGCTCGAGTCAGTATTCGAGATGTGTGAATGCCCTGAGGCACGCAGGGTTAAGTACGCCACTAGTACGTTGGAAGGAATCGCGCTAACCTGGTGGAACGCGCAAGTACAGATTCTCGGGTTGGCAGCTGCTAACGCCACCCCCCTGGAACGAATTCAAAGAACGCATTGAAAGGGAATACTGCACGCGTGATGACATCCACAAGTTGGAAGTGGAGCTTTACCATTTGAAAATGACGGGGTCAGAAGTTGATGCATATACGAAACGGTCGGACGAACTGGCCATCTTGTGTCCAACCATGGTGGACCCTCCAAGCAAGTGTATCGAATTGCACCTCAAGGGTCTAGCCTCAGAGATTCCGAGCCATGCTACATCGGTTAACCTCGACAACATCCAAGACATTCAGCGTCTTGCTCATCGCCTCACGGGTCAGGCAGTGGAACAGAACAGGCTGCCTAGTTGTATCAGCGCTATTACTACCGCTACCACTTCTGCTACTCCCGCTACTCCTAGTGACAACAAGCGGAAATGGGATGGGTATTCCAGCAAGGGTTCAGCCATCGTTCGGTCTCAAGCACAGCAGCAGCGCAAGAATAGTGATCACCAGAGCTGAGTCAGCCAACTTCTGGTGGTCAGGGGCAGGGTGGATATCGGGGAATTCACCCAATGTGTAACTAATGCAACAGACACCACGGTGGTTAGTGCAACGAGGGACGTTTCCAGAGGTGTCTCAAGATGGGCCATGAAGCTAAGGATTGTAGAAGCTCGCGGCCAGCAAATCAGAACCAGCAACTCCCACCGCCAGCTCCACAGAACCAGCAGCAGCAACCACAGCGTGGAAACCGGGGATGTTTCCAGTGTGGGGCAGAAGGACATTACAAACGCGATTGCCCTCAGTTGAACCAGAATCAGAACCACAACAATAACCAGGGCAACGGGAACAACAACAACAACGGGGGAAACAACAATAACAATGGCAACGAGGCAAGAGGTCGAGTTTTCATGTTAGGAGGAGGAGACGCAATGAACGCTAATTGAACTCATAACTTATCTTGGATTTTCATTATTATGTTTACGCTACTCAAACAAAGTTTGGTTTGAACATTAATCGTGTTGGGTTTTATGAATTATTTTACCTATTATATTTTATGTTTGGTATGATGGATGTTTTGATATTATTGAGCGCACCTGCCGTATTATGGACCTTACGAACAGGGTGTGCAAACCCTACCTGGACAAATTGTCCTTGTCTCCATCGACGACATTCTGATCTACTCCAAGAGTCAGGAGGAACACGAGCAGCACTTACGTCTTATCTTGGAACTTTTCGGAAGGAGCAAATGTACGCCAAGTTTTCTAAATGCGACTTCTGGATACGTGAAGTCCACTCCTTAGGCCATGTAGTGAACAGGGATGCGATCCATGTCGACCCATCCAAGATAGATTCGATCAGGAACAGACCAGCACCGTGTACACCAACGGAAATACGCCGATTCTTGGGTTTGGCGGGATACCACAGGCGGTTTATCAAGGATTTCTCGAAAGTCGCTCAGCCGCTTACACTACTGACACAGAAGGGTGTCGCCTACCGATGGGGCAACACGCAGGAAACTGCTTTCCAGTACCTAAAAGATAGGCTTTGCAGCGCACCTATTCTCTCATTGCCAGAGGGCACAGGTGACTTCGTGGTTTATCGTGACGCATCGATACAGGGGCTTGGTTGTGTATTGATGCAGCGGGATAAAGTTATTGCCTACGCTTCGCGGCAACTCAAGATTCATGAACGGAACTACACGACACACGATTTAGAGCAGGGAGCTGTTGTTTTTGCGCTTAAGATATGGCGACACTACCTGTACGGTACCAAGTGCACAATTTACACCGATCACAGGAGTCTCGAGCATATTCTTAAGCAGAAGGAATTGATTATGTGTCAACGGCGATGGGTCGAGTTACTTAACGACTATGAATGCGCCATCAAGTATCATCCAGGCAAGGCCAATGTTGTGGCTGATGCCCTCAGTCGGAAAGACACTCTACCTAAGCGCGTGCGAGCGCTACAGCTTACTATTCAGTCCAGTCTTCCTGCACAGATACGAGCTGCTCAGTTAGAAGCACTGAAACCCGAAAACGTTAAAGCTGAAGCCTTACGCGGCTCAAGGCAACGCATGGAACAAAGGGAAGACGGCGCCTACTATGTAACGGGGCGTATTTGGGTCCCACTTTATGGCGGTTTACGCGAACTTGTAATGGATGAAGCTCACAAGTCTCGCTATTCGGTACATCCAGGGTCGGATAAAATGTACCACGACATCAAAACAACATACTGGTGGCCAAGTATGAAAGCTCTCATCGCGACCTATGTAGGCAAGTGCTTGACCTGTGCGAGGGTCAAGGTCGAATATCAGAAACCAGCGGGTCTACTTCAACAGCCCAGGATACCTGAATGGAAATGGGAAGAAATTTCCATGGATTTTGTTACAGGCTTACCAAGATCTCAGCGTGGGAACGATACCATATGGGTGATAGTGAATCGACTCACAAAGTCTGCTCACTTCTTGGCTATCAAAGAAACGGATAAGTTTTCTACCTTAGCAGACATCTACTTGAAAGAAGTTGTTTCGAGGCACGGAGTGCCAACCTCTATTATTTCGGATCGCGATGCACGATTCACGTCAGAGCTTTGGCAAGCGATGCACAAATCCTTCGGCTCACGATTAGACATGAGCACAGCATATCACCCTCAGACGGATGGGCAGTCTGAGCAAACTATCCAAACTCTAGAAGACATGCTTCGAGCGTGTGTCATCGATTTCGGCAACGGCTGGGAAAGACATCTCCCTTTAGTGGAGTTTTCATACAATAACAGCTATCATACCAGCATCCAAGCCGCTCCATTTGAGGCATTGTACGGACGTAAATGCCGGTCACCTCTCTGTTGGGTAGAGGTGGAGCATAGTCAGATTACGGGTCCAGAGATTTTAGTGGACGCCACAAGAAAAGATCGCACAGATACGACAACGCATGGCGGCAGCACGCGACCGTCAGAAAGCCTACGCGGGCAAGCGTAGCAAGCCTTGGAATTTCAGGTCGGGGACCGGGTTTTATTAAAAGTCTCACCCTGGAAGGGTGTGGCTCGTTTAGGTAAACGAGGCAAACTCAATCCACGGTATGTTGGACCGTTCGAAATCACTGAAAGAATAGGCCCAGTAGCCTACAGACTGAACCTAACAGCTGAACTCGGTGCAGTTCACAATGTATTTCACGTGTCGAATCTGAAGAAGTACCTGTCAGATGAGACCCTCACAGTTCCTTTTAAGGAACTCACTATCGACGAGCGGTTGCAGTTCGTCGAGGAACCAGTTGAAATCACGGACCGGGATGTAAGGTCCTCAAACACAAGAGAATCCCTCTTGTTCGAGTTCGTTGGAACTCACAACGTGGCCCAGAGTACTCCTGGGGACGTGAAGACCAGATGACAGAAAAGTACCCCAGATATTCGAAACCAATACAACCACTACTGAGGCTGAAGCTACTACTACTGAATTTCGGGACGAAATTCCAAATCAACGGGGGGATGATGTGACACCCTAGGAAAACCAGTGAACGATATAACTTACCTAGCTTCCTCAGTGAGTGCGTACCAAATTTCGGGACGAAATTTCTTTTAAGTTGGGGATAATGTGACAACTCGAAATCTCAAGATTTCTATTTCGCATTTAATGCACGTTCTTGTATTATTTGGTCGATGGATATCACAATTAGTTGTTATGGAATTTGTATATGTTTTGATACTATGAATCGTATTGTGTGATTGTGTATAGTTGTTTGTTAATTTTGTGATTGTGTATAGTTGTTTGTTAATTTTGAAAGACTTGGTAAATATATGAACTTGGTGGTGAAACTATGAAACAGTAAACTTGTCAATTATGAGATGGTGTGCATTTGTAAATTATAATACTTAGGGATGTAGATGGTAATTAGTGAAATCCTAAATACTTAACCCTAATCTCATTTCTCTAATCATTTGCACACAAAACTAAATCACGTACTTTCACCTCTCTAATCCTCTCTACAATCATCTTCTTATTATTCTTGGATTTTGCATCAAGTTGGTTACCAATTCATCTAGAATCGAATCAAGGTAATTGTTTAAGCATTTCTTGTGATTGTTTGATTGTTGTTAATCATTGATTCTTGTATTGCTTATAAAACCCTAGTTCTTCATGTGATAGGTTGTGATTTTGATTTGATTCTGAACCATTGATGATAATGATTGGTCGTATGATTGATAGATGGTTCCTATAATGATATAGTTTGATTATTGTTGAGCATAAGTGGATTGATTATGATTCTGCCGTCACTGTGTTTGATATTAGGGTTTGATTGAATGATAAACGTAACTGTTCTGATCATTTTGATTCTGTGCAACTTGAAATTCACGCATGATTGATAGTCTGAGGTTGATGATTTGTCTGAGTTTACTAAATAAGAATATGTCTGAGTTTAATTGTTGAACACATGGACCGAGTTTAATAAGTTGTGAATGGTCCGAACTTAATGAATTGCACTTGGTCCGAACTTAATGTATTGGACTTGTCCGAGTATAATAGAATGGTTATTGGTCCGAATATAAATTGGATTGGTCTGAGTTTAAGGAAGCTAAGTGGTCCGACTTTAAATGGTTTGTTTGGTCCGAGTATAATGAATTTACATGGTCCGAATCTAATGGAATTGTGGTGGTCCGAGTTTATTGGATCATCCTTGGACCGAGTTTAATTTCACTATCTTGTCCGAGTATAATGTTGCTTTGTGGTCCGAGTTTAATACATATAACAATGGTCCGAGTATAATTTGTATATTTGGACCGAGTTTATGGATGCATTAGATGTCCCGAGTTTAATATAATTCGAATGGGTCCGAGTATGTTAGTTTATGAATGGACCGAGTTTAATTGGTCCGAGTCTATGAGATTGGGCCGAGTTCATTCAATGAAAAATCAAATTGTCTGAGTATATCAAGTTAATATGACCAAGGTTGTATGATTGCATGTGCTATGTGAGCTTTGAACAGGGGAGACCCCCCATACTTGTCTGAGTTTTTGAGAGATTGCATGATCCTGTATATGTTCATATGAATTACGTGAATTGCATGAATGGATTAACTGTTACGTGATACATGATTGATACATGATATTGGCTGTCAAGCACTATACGACATTAGATTACATGCGTATCATTTCGAACATGAACTGATTTGTTATACGTGCATACAATAGGACGTGATTAATTACTTGTGAGGGCATAATCTAGCATACCGAGCAAACCAAGGTGAGTTCACACTCTTACCAAGGCATGGGATTCCCGGGGTGTGGGGAATGGGATTGAAAGGTTGATTAGATACTCTATTGACACTATGACTAGACTACCACTTTACTGTCCTCGGTTGTGAAGGATACCTATAGTTACGAGTAGTCTAGTGGTTATACAACGTGGAACACCACCACCAGTAACGTGGAACACCACCACCAGTAACGTGGAACACCACCACCAGTAACGTGGAACACCACCACCAGTAACGTGGAACACCACCACCAGTAACGTGGAACACCACCACCAGTAACGTGGAACACCACCACCAGTAACGTGGAACACCACCACCAGTAACGTGGAACACCACCACCAATAGAACATACAATCGGCCCAGTAGAGCCACCTGTTACAAACGAACTTACTATTACGCATTTACTTTCTGTGAACTCGCTCAACTAGTTTGTTGATCATTCTGTTACATGCCTTGCAGATCGTTAGGTACTTGGAGCTTGCACTGGAGAAGCGGGTCGTTGTGGACAAGGATCGTGACTTTTCTGTTAAACTATTATGACACTTAAAACTGTTAACTACTACTGGTTTATTTACTATGCTTCCGCTACATTTTGAAACGATGATTTGTTTGATCACCTTTTGTATTGAATGGATGGTTTTCATTTATTTTACTTAATATTAAATGCATGTTCAATATGATTGGTGGCTTGATCCTGGTCAGTCACGCTCCCAAGCGGTGATACTCCGCAGGTGGATTTTGGGGGTGTGACACACGGGGTGTTACATCTTCCCATGAAGCTTCTGAAATTGGTAATCCCTGCCAATGAACAAGCACTCGTATAACAGTTTGATTCCCTCTTTTGACCAGTTGCTTGTCTAAAATGGCCCGAGGTTGCAATGAGAATTGACGACCAGCTGGTAAGGGCACAATCGAAGCAGAAGGTCATTTTGCTGCCTTCAACAGTGACACATGAAATGTCGGGTGAATTTGTGTCTCATCTGGAAGATCCAAATGGTAAGCTACCGACCTAATTTTCTCCAATATTATAAATGGTCCATAATATTTAGGATTTAATTTCTTATTATGATGTAATTTGAGGGACGTTAGCACATAATCTTGCAATTTCACATAGACCCAAAAGGGTCTAGTTGTGACGGTTGGATAACAGTTACAATCACAAGTTAATTTAATAACAATGCAGCGGAAGTATTTAGGAGTAAAAATAAACATTCATTTCATTGAAAATGTTAATATTCAAATACAAGATTGTTCAAATAAAGCCTACAGTCGGATCGAGACGAAAAGAAGCTTAAACATCATAAGTCTTAAGCTAGGAGTTGTAAATTCCATTGCTTTTATCATAGCCGACCCGGATTCCCAGCCTAACAGTCAAGGTTCGGTACCTGCAGTTTAGTCTTTTGAAAATACATCAGCTTTCGCTGGTAAATACAATTAACTGACTCATTTTGAAAATAGTTTTTCAAAAATGATTTTAATACATAGAGAAAACCCGTAGGTAATCATTTAATATTTCTTGGGATTTATTCTTGTCACCAGATTTACATAGCTATAATAATTACGGTACTCGACAAAGTTGAATAAAACACGCCTTACAGTTGGTATGCCTACCCTTACACGCTATTCTGTATGGCCATAACAGTATGAGTCGGGACGTCCGGACACAGTATCAATAACCCCAATAATTTCAGTTATCAAATATAACGGATTCAACCAAGTTCTTACATTTATGGGTAATCATAGGCAACCCATTTATGTAATACCCGCTCCAAATTGCGTATTCGCCATACTCCAAGTTCAAAAAAAAAAAATAAGTTAAGAGTATTTACCTTTTTGCTAGCTTCCAACAATTACCGGTTTTCAAATTTAGTAAAAGCCGTATAAAAAAGAACTAAACGCAAGTCCGATTATCTGGGGGGTTCTATAGTCTGGAATGAACAGATTTAGCTATCTGTTAGAATGTATACGGGTCATAGGTTAGTTCCTTTAATACGACCCGTTACATAGCTAGATTAAGCGTAAACCAAATAGAATGGGGTTTAAACCCAACAAGTACTAGGACTTGTATAATATGGGTAAACAATGTACATTCTGGAATTTAAAACGAAAATGATACGAATTGACCCGTTTCGGTACATTTACGTAAACTAGTTACATAAGCTTAACCATACGCATATAAGCAATATCGGGTAACTGGTTGAGTCATGAACAAGTTCTACATACCAATATACTTTAAATAAGTTGTAATATTAGTAGGATATCAACTTATATGCCCATTAAGGTTTTAAAATCAAACTATACCTCATAAGGGCGTTTTAGTCATTAAGTGACGTATTAAAGGAACTTGCATATAAACTAATGTTATGAATATGATCATTCTGTAAAAATACTTTATTTATGATATAATATCAGTAAGTAATCAAACATATATGAGTTTTATAGTTTAAGAGCAAACTATGCACCAAAGGGGCATTTTGGTCATTATGAACATAGTTTGAAAACTTATTGGGGAATCTGAGTTAAGATCATGTACCTACTATGAAAACATTTTAAATAAGTTATATTATCAGTAGGTATCAAGTTTTATTTGATAGTTATGGTTTAAAACCATACTATGCGCCAAAAGGGTATTTCGGTCATTAAATGACGATATTTGCGATCTTTAGTCAAAACTCAGGTTAGGAACTGATTTGATTTCCCAAAATATTTTAATTATGATATTATATCAGTAGACAAAAGATTTGATATGATAAATTATGTTTAAAACCATATTGGGTGCCGAAAGGGCACTTTGGTCAATTAAAACATAATTTACGATCTCGTATGAAAACTCGGTTTATGATCAGTTTAATAACATCAAATATGTCAATTACATTAACATATCAGTAGATAAGTCATTTGCAAGTTCGTTATTGATTAAAACCTCATTTATTGTAAAAAGGACATTTTGGTCAAAGTATGGCATAATAACGAAACTTGTACAAAAACTCAGAATACAATTATGATCATGTAATATAACCTTAGAGGGTTATGCTACATTAAATTACGATCATAATGCAACCTTAAATCAGTAGGTAACTAATCTAAATCGGGTCAGAATCGAAAATCAAAGCAGAAGTCAAACTTCGCGACTTTCGGTTGCGAACCGACCTTAAAACTGGAAATGACGAGCCGAACATGTTCACACATGTTCTAGTAATTATTATCAACTTGTTTAAGTGTCAAAACATAATTTAGAACATCTATATAATCAGATTATAACATTTATGAAATCTGACCCGTTTGACCTTTTAAACATTAAAACTTTGACCCGTCAATTGACCTAGTAAACGTGATTTTTTAGAGGTGCCCTTTTGAAGGATTAACACATACCTAATTACGATCACGTAGCCATGTTCGACTAAAACAATGGCTGGACCATAGTGGTCTAAACCGAAAGTCAAAGCAATTATCGAAATTGCTTGACTTTTGGCTTTAAAAGCCTAATAAACCAAGAAGCAAATGAAAGGAGCACTCACTAGTGATCCTCTGATGAAAAAGAACTGATTAGGATGTTCCTATAGCTTAGGAACTTCCAATATGAGGAGATAGAAGGAAATCAAGAAAAGGTGCAAGTTGGAAATGAAATCAAGCACCTATTTATACTTGTAGAGGATTGATATGATCATCACAGGTGTTAGGGAACCTTGAGAGATCATTACAAGTGTCCTAACACGTGTTTAGTGCAGCCACATTGCCCATAGATTCGAGTTAGAGGTTTACTTGCAGGCCACACATAAAACTGGTGAGCTGGGCACCCCTTATGGATCGTAAGGGGTTTTCCTTTACGGTCCGTAAGGACCTGGCAGGGGCAGACTTTCCATTTTTTGCAGATTTAGCCCCTGGACTTGTATTGTCACGTATTGTCACTTTTAACCCCAAACTTAGTTTATATAAAAGCGTTAAGGCATATGTAACTTGAATTTTGCTTGGAAATGTCATGGATGTCGGTTCGTTCAGTTGTACGATTACGCGTTTCGCAAATGAAGGAGACTCCTTTAAAGAGTATTCGTTTTTTAACAAGTCATCCTGCTTTGAGCATCTCTTGGTGCATTTTCTCTTTAATCTATTAGAACGATCCTTGTTTTATCTCGTATCAGAAAGCAGATTCTACATCCAAAATATCATGGAGAATAATAAGTACTTAAACTGTTTTATAAAAATATATGTTTTATAAAAATCTACAACTTTAAATAAAACAAAAATCTACAACTTTCAATTATATATGTTTTATAAAATTAAAACAAAAATCTACAATTTTTCAACAAAAAAAAAAAAAAACACAACCAAATACAACCAAACAACAAACCAACAACCCATCTTTTCCACCAAAACCTCACTTTTTCCCTAAAAAATAAACAGTTAGCCCAAAACGCTCCGCTTTGGCCAAATAGGAGCGCTTTGGTACAAGGTCAACAGACAAGGACTAACAGGCTCAGTTCTTGTCTGTTAACTTTACCCCAAAGAGCCCCACTTTGACCAAAGCGGGACGTTTTAGGGTGTGTAAATAGACAAGAGGCGTGTGTCAATAACATGTGTCTTTCAAATAACATAAAGTCGTAAGTAATAATAGAATTATGTTTGGACTTTCAACTTCTTTATTAACAATATCATGTTAGACATCTTTTGCTGTTAATAAGTTGCATTTTTTCATTTTTCGTTGTCCATCACCTTTCAATATTGTATGTTGTTGAGTTTGTTGTATCAGTTCGTTGTGTGTCTAACTCGCCCACATTTTACCGTTAAAAAAAACTTGCCCACATTTGACATTTTTTTAGACAAAAGATCAAATACAAATACATTTATCATACAAAACGTGCGAATATGGTGAAAATGTAAAAGGAAAAAACTCGGTGACATTTTCATAATTATTTACTTGTAGAGTAATTATCAAAACTACTCTACAAATGATGTTGTAGGGTAATTTTGATCTTGTAGAGTAATTTTGATCTTATAGAATAATTTTGTAAAATGTTCTTGTAGGGTAATTTTGATCTTGTAGAGTAATTTTGTATAATGTTCTTGTAGGGTAATTTTGATCTTGTAGAGTAATTTTGTATAATGTTCTTGTAGGGTAATTTTGATCTTGTAGAGTATCATAATTACTCTACAAATAATGTTGTATGGTAATTTTGAACTTGTAAGGTGATTTTGTAGAGTATCATAATTACTCTACAAATGATTTTGTAGAGTAATTTTGAATTGTATGTTGTTTGATTGACCCATGTCCGATATTCTGATTTTGTAGAAACCGTACACAGTCGTTCCATTCCGAATTCATGACATCTTCCGGCAGTGTTTTAGCACTGCCCTAGATCCACGTGGTCGTTCCGGCGATTAAGTTATAACGCTGTTGCAATGTGCAGTGTTTTCAGTCTCCCAATTGAACATGTTTTGGTATACGTCTCGTAGCGAATTGGGTCCAGCCCACTTGTCAAGTCAAAAAAACGTTTTATCCCCATGTGTAGTCATAAAGCTCCATGAAGCCCTTTGGTGGGGGTTATACGACAAGTGGCAAAAAAGTGCAAGATGGGGCTTTATGGGGGGTTATATCACAAGCGGGTATAGTCATAATCCCATACCCCATCATTACTCAATTATTAATATTCTATTTTTTATAATTAATTTTTAAATTTATAAAATTAAAAACCATTAATAAAAAGTAAAAAAAACATTTCATTAAATTAAAAATCATTACAAAAAGTTAAAAAAAAACATTACAATAAAAATTAAAAAAAACTCTAAAACTCAAAAGATTATATTTTTTTTCCGATTCGCTCCTTTTGTTGTATCGTCATTTTCAACGTTTTTCTGGTTAGGTGGTCGTGTGGTTTCGAGTAAAACTCAAAGTCTTTTTTCCCATTGCATATCCCGCATAATCTCGGTCACTTCCCAGTTCTCTTGCATACGTTGAGCCCCTAGGTCGCGTATGTCTTGAAGGCGTTAGTTCATCTCCGAAAAGGCATCAGTTAAGCCGGATCCCATCGACGATGACGCTGGTTTCTTGATCTTGCATCGCGTCTTCTACCGGGTGGTCGTGCTAGCTCTTCCGCCGGCTCATCTGCCCCTTCCTCCTAGGTGAATAACGGATTAACATCGTTTAAGTCGGTGTTTCGAGCGTCGGACGTTGGCATTTTGGGTTCAACCGAGTCGGTGGTTTTCGATCTGTTTGACGGTCTTTATTTGCCGATCGACCCCGAAGAAGTTCCTACCGTGGTAGGGACATCGGTCCATTTGGCGCTATTACGAAGAATTTGCCAACACTTCAAGTATGGTAAGTTACCTTGAGCGACTTGATACTCTATTAGGCTAGACGGTATGGAACCGTCCTCAGCCCGTCTTTGGTCCGACGACGGCTGCAACACCAACCCCCCCGGTCCCCGTCCTCAGCGTCGCTTCTTGGACGTTGGCGACGAACCAAAACATGTGGGCCCCCTCCTAAATCTAACCGTTAAATAAAAAAAATTAAATTTCCATTTTCAAAAAAAAAAAAAAAAACAAACGGTCAAAAATCTCAAATATATATATTTCAAATCCATTTTCACCTCCATTCACAAATTTAACCCCAAAATTTCATCCCTCTCATTTAATTTTTATAAATCTTCTTCATCTTCTTCCACTTTTATAAACTTTATACTCTATCATGGATCCCTTCAATAACTCGAACAACCCGAACAATCCGAATAATCCCAACAACCCGACCCAACCGAATGTTTTCTCAGTTCCGGGATATTATCCGACGCTAGAACCGAACCAATTCTCGCAATATTCATCAAATGTGTTTGCATCATTCCAACACTCGCCAAATCAATTCGCTCAATTCTCTCAAAATCAAGCCCTTCAACAAATGATGATGCGGGGTGCTTTGAATTTCCCACCGAACCCAACACCATCCGTTCAACCCCAACCGATCCCGACGCAACCCGTTCAACAATCCGAACCCGACGAAGATATGGAGGTTGTTCCCGAAATCCAACCGTCTAAAGAAAAAGGCAAACGGAAAAAAGGCAAGCAAGTGGTGGGTGAGCAACCGTCCAAACCGAAGTCGACTAAGTGGACGCCAATCGAAGAAGAAGCCTTAGCCAAGGCTTACATAGGCACGTCTACACACCCGACAAAAGGTGGACCCGAATATGGAAGAGTTTATGGAACACTTAAAAACGTACACGGACGTCTCGGCCCAAAAGGCGAAGGCGAAGGAGCGGGCCGTCGAAGAAAAAACTCGTGTAGCGGAAGAAAAGTTACGCGAGAAGGTCCGATTGTCGAATGAGAAAATCCGAATTTCCGATGAAAAAATTCGGCTCAAGGAATGGGAAATAATAACGATGGATATCGATGAGTATCCCCAGCCGAAACGTTCGATGTTGAAAAAAACTACAAAACGACATCACGAAGAAGCATGATATTATTTAAGTCTATGTTTTTTTTCTTTTTTTAAGTCTATGTTTTTTATTAAGTTTATGTAATGTGGTTTTAATATTAATGAAAATATTTTGTTAGTTTATTTGTTAAATGTTAAAAAAAAAGTAGAAGATTTAAAAAAATAGAAGATTAAAAAAAACATAAAAGTGGTGGGGAGGACTATGACTAGGACCATCCTTCATACCCTCTAGTTTTGGGGGATGGAGCATCCTTGGGAGGACTATGACGTGACGCCTACGTGGCGGATCATCCTCCCTTGGAGGACCATCACCATACCCTCTAGCCTTAAAGCGGCCCGCATAATGTCCTTGTCGTTATGTCCACTTTTCCATCCGTTTTTTACCGTTGATAAACTAATTAAAAATGTGACTAAAATTATCATTTCTTAATATATGATTATGCAGTGATTGAATAAAGTTACAACCGTTTCCTTTTATGTTAATAAATATCAGTTCACTTCTTTTAAGAGATGGGTCCGGTGGCGGATATTTTCAGAGGATGCGAACAAGGGGTTTTACCAAACGCGAAATACACTAATTTTTTTCAAGGGGTGTACTCGCTCACCCAACTCTCTACCTAGGTCCGCCCTTGGATGGGTTGAATGATTAATTTTTGTAAAAGATGATTAAACGTTTTCAAATTGATCAATATTGATGAGATGTCTGAAATCAATTAAGTTTTGGTTAGATGTTTGCCGTTAACAGACTATTATTAAAAAAAAAGAAAGAAAGAAACTTACCAAATCAAATAGTAATGAAAGTATAAGATGACAAGAACTATTATTAAAATTGAAAGTCGAACCTACAATATTCAATAAAGCATTCCACGTAATAAAATAGAATATTTAATCATATAACCAAATTGTCACATATATGAATCGATGAACTACTACTACTTATACGTTTTTCAATTAAGCTTCCGGTCACGTTTCTGTAATCGGCTTTCTCTAATAGATATAGCTTCCCGACTTTACTCTCGTAATACTCCAATAGCTCGAACCTTGTTGCACCAAACACATGTCAATTACACACAAACACCAATAAGTCTAGTAGAAAACCGTAAGAAGTTGAGAAATGGTACCAATAGGCGAGTGTCTGAAAAGGAGCATACTTATCATAGATATCCTTCACCATTTCATCGGTAACCTTATTCACGCCGTAGTGGTGGTGGACCTGACATTGCATACATTACATTACATTACATTACATTACATTACATTACATTACATTACATTACATTACATTACATTACATTACATTACATTACATTACATTACATTACATTACATTATGGATTCAGTTGTTATTTATAAAAGAGAACCTGTTTGATGTGTCTAGTGGTTTCTGAGTCGAGCGGAACTCTTTGGTAGAAGCCTATGCACATTAAGATGTTAGAAGCAACAAAATTACCAATCCCTTTTCTATGGATCAACTCTTTGTATAATTCATCTCCATCGGTAATGGAATTATCCCAACGATCCAAATCGACCCTTCCACTTACCACATCGGTTGCTAGATCGAATATCACGTCACATCTATACCCTAACGTCCTCTCCAACTTGTTCATGCCAAAACTCAACACCTCATGGGCCGTTGGGAAATTCACTTGTGCTTTTTTTCTTCTTCCTCTTTTCCTTTCCGGGTTTAGGTTACACAGTTTTTCTGCCCTCCCTAAACTATCTTCGAATCTACAAACAAACAGTGATACATAAATTATATGTTACTCGATCCAGTGGCGGACTCACCTTAAGAGGTGGGTGGGCGGCCGCACCCCTTGAAAAAAAAAATTAGTGGTATTTTTTGCGAAAAATTCCCACCGCACCCCTTGGAAATTTTCGTCCGCACCCCTTGAAAAATTCCAACCGCACCCCTTGGAAAATTCCGACCGCACCCATTGGAAGTTTTCGCCCGCACCCCTTAGGAATTTATATAAAAAAATTGTTAACACTGATTGAAATCCGATCAAATTATGTAAACAAGTTACCCACTAACCCCTTTAATAAAACTTAAATTCAATCCATCAAGCCCAATAACTTAATACTCATTCAAGCCCAATCCAACTACTAGTTTTATTAAACAAAATCTGTCCACATAATAAAGTTTTTTTGTTCTTTTATTTAATTAAAGACCAATATATGTTTTAGATAAGTTTTTTTGTTCTTTTATTTAATGATTAAGAGAAATAGAAGTAGGGATGGTTTGAACTTTGATGCTTTTTTGTTTGTTAATGTGACAGGAAGTTAGGAACTAGGATTTGATTGTTTGAAAATTGAAATGGACCCGACCGATCTGATTCGACCCGCTATGAAATTTCGTTTGTTTGTGTTTACTTGTTTTATATGACCCGACCCGATCCGACCCGCTATGAACCGATTTTTTTTTGTATAGCTAGGGGTCTAAAATCTTTAAAAAAAATTCGCACCCCCAGGAAAAAAATCCTGGGTCCGCCACTGACTCGATCGGTCGGTTGTTATAACAAACAAGCTAGTAAGTAGCTTACCTCGAAGCACATAGGAGGAAAGTTTTTACAATATCTTCAAACAAGGAAGGGTTGCGAAAAAGACGTCCAAACGCTTTATCCGCTGCATCCGAATGCAGTTTATGAAATGCTTCCACAGTTTCCTCGTCTTCCTTGGACAGCCTTAGCATCCGCTTAACTTGATCCTGCAATTGCATGCATGCATGCATGCCTTATTATTACCTACGTACTCTTTTAAAAAATGAAGAAGAAGAAAAGTATACATGCCATGATATGCTGCTGGTGATCTGAGATTGACATAGGATGAAGGTCGTCAAGAATGGATATAGAGATGAAAGAGGGACGAGGCTGAGCGATTGAAACGGTAACGGTGTTGTTGTTGATTAGTCGGAGTGGCCTAACAAAGGTTTTGGTGGAAGGATACCAAGTGTTAGGAGCCATCATGAAAAAACCATGATTGCATATCGCCTTTTCTAATTTAAACTTGCTTGAAACTTCCACCTCCATTATCATCGTCTACTTCTACTTAGAAATATATATATATATATATATATACACACACACAACTTTTGCTAGATGCCTCCGGTTTTATATATATATAGCAGAAGAATTTCTCAAATAAATACATTGATTCCACAGAATAACAACAGATATCATTTTTTTTAAATCAATGATATGATGATTCGTATTTCTTACACAAAGGTAAGATATATATACTATCTTCAATTCCATTGCAAATCCTTTTCTACTTTGTCGTATTTCATGTGCAAGAAATATAATCTAACTTTAGAAATAAACCAGTATTTAAGAGCAAATCACTACACAAACATTGACTTCCTCAACTTGCCATCTCATCCAAAAATTTCTGGTTTTTTTCGGTAGGACTGATCAGTTTTCGGGTTGAGAAGTAAATGAAATAAATGTTTTTTTTTTTTTTTTTTTTTACAAAATATCATCCAAATTCATATTGCTATTACAAAAGATATCATCAAAGTTCAAAAATCATTTGAGATGTCGGTTTTACAAAATATCATCCAAATTCATATTACATGGTAAAATTGATTAAATGATTATCAACCGAACACATTTATTTAATAAATATCAATTACCTTTTAGTATTTTGAATAAATAAAGATTAATAATCTTTATTCTATATTATTAGAAATTATACAAATACTTTTAAATTTATTTAAAAGAACATCTAGTTTAGGAATGCAATGGCCATTGATTTGCTAGGTCAAAATCTAATCATATTAAAATCAAAATTAAAAGATATTAATAAAATAATTAAGTTTTGACTTTCTTGTTTGGGTGGGGTTGTTGAGTTTCACCGGCGATCCTAGGGCTTTGTTTTGATGTTCTCCAGCAACACATGAGAAGGAGAGGACTATGTATCCGATTTGTGTTTGTATGTGTGACAAAATAAGTATAAAGGGAATTTTCGCTTGAGTGTTGTATGTGTGAAAATCATGTGTGCGTATGGTGTAGTTTGTATATAGGTGTGTGTGCATGAAGATGTGTTACGTGTGTTATGTATATATGATCTAGGTGTGCATGATATTGCATGTGTGTGCGTTGGTTTATGTATATATGAACTAGGTGATTGGTCAGTTGCTGTAATAGCTGGTATTTCAGTCATTGGTATATGTGGACCCCTTTCAATGGATTGAAACAGAGCTCGGTCATGACCATTAAGGAAATTGACCATCCTGATTTTCCATTGTGGGTATTCCTCTCTGACCAGAGTCGGAGGTTTAGACATAGAACCAATGTTAAAAGCATTATTCCATGATTGAAAGCTGACCATATTTAGAGAAAAGAAGATGAGCAATTGATAATTGAAAATGATTTATTCAATCTGCTTTGATACCAATTGTTGGTCCCAGTTTGGACTTAAAAACTTCTTTTCACGTAATATGGCAAGTGATTTCAGTAGATGTGAAAAAGTGTGTGGAAATGGAAATCAGACTTTCAAGAAACAAGACCTACAAAATTTTCAAGTTTATATCACTTTGAAACAAAATGGTTTAAAAGGTGATTGTAAGATTATTATCTATTACAAATGAATACTTGAATTCTGAGAGTGAAAGGACATTGGAGTTTGTAGTATGTATTGAATGCTAAGCTTAACTCATTGTTCTCTGCTTGATGAGCCTTCTATTTATAGACGGCTGAGTTTATTCATGTATTATTTCCTGCAAAAAGTAGCTTCTTGACATATTCATTGAATCCAATTATCAAGTTGCCTTTGTCATCATGATATCCAATAATGTCAACTTGCTTCGGTTATTGTGGCAGGATAGAGCTGATTTTTAGACAAGTGGGGTATTCATCAGAATTTCTGATAAACCACTTCATCAAAAATTCTGGTGAACAAATCATCAGAAAATCCGATGATCAGAATCGTCAGAAACTGATGATATTTCATCAGAAATGTCATCAGATCCATCAAAAAGACCTTCTCTGATAATCTTCTTCAGCTCTTGATCAACTTACGATACTTTGAAGTAGATGTTGCAGCTTTCAGTTGTCATATCCGATCTTCTTCTTCTTGTTGTGATCTTCAGGACTGTCATCTTCTTCATAGATCAAGTTGAATCTGATTTTTTTTCAATACTTACAAATAAAGTTTCCTAACAGTTTCCCCCTAAGTATTGTAAGAAAATGAACTATCTACATCAAACATAAACATACTTCAACTAATCCTTAAAAGAAAGTTCAAACAACCAAATTCAGAAACATAAAACAGAATCAAACCAACCATTGTTCAAAACAACCCAAAATAAAGTATTGTTCTTTAAAAACAAAATTCAAGCTCATGAATTCTTCAATTTATCTTCACACCACTTCTTTACTTGTCTCCTGATTTTAGCCTTTTCTTGTGGTCAATTGCCTTTTGAGTTGTCTTGTAAAGTTCTTTGTACCATCCTCTAGCTTCTATCCATTTATCTATGTCATTTTCAAATGCCTTCCTCAGTTGTTCATTGTTCTTCCCCTTTTTCTTGAGTTGCTCTTGTTTCTCATTCATGTAATTCTTTATATATTTCAGAGTTTGATTAGAGTACCTGTATATTTCACTGACTCTGAACAGAGCTTTCTCATCATAGGCATTTTTGAAAACCACATATATGTCTGGTTTGTCAAAAATAGCTCCAGTTCTTACTTTGTTGAGAGGAATTTCAGCTGGAATGGTGTTGTTAGGAGGAGGAACTAGTACCTTTTTGCTATATTCAAAGTTTATACACATATCAAAATCTGTCAGTGCAGCCCTTTGATATAACTTTTCTCCTGCTTTCTTGATACTGTCAAGAGCTCTTCTGATCACAACTGCAGAACTTCTGTCATTATCAATAAGCTGTTTCAACTTTACTAAACTCATTGCGTGAAGATCATCAACCAGGTATCCATCAGTAACAATCGTATCACTGTTATCTTTTCTGATCAGGGTGTATTTGTTCTGTCCACCAGTACCTAATATACCTCCTGCAGCATTGATAGTGATGATCTTTTCAATAGAAACTATTGGATTTGTGACTGGTTTGTGAAACATTTCCAAATTTCCTCCATCTCTGAGTTCAACCATATTTCTACTGATTGGAGAGAGTGGTCTTTCCAGTTTGTCTTATTGTTTGTTCCAATAGTAGTGCTTTAAGTGTTCTTCAGGGTACATAATTGTGTGTAGATCACCTTTCAGCACTTCAAATTCTCTGAGGTTTCCATCTGAATCTTCTCCAATTATTTTTCTTGGCCTTTTTTAAGAAGTTACTTCATAAAAAGGGTGCCTTAACGCCATATACAAATATAAGTGTATATACCTTTGAATAAAGACTTGAATAAAAGATAATCTATGGGATTATCATAACCTACGAGATTATAAATGATGCTAAGGTCTACGGGACCAGAAAGACCTTTGGGTCACAAATAGAAAGAAACGAATTGTTGGGGTTCTCACCTTAAAAAGGTGAAAATCTAAAGAAAAAGCTTACGAGGCTAAGTAAAAGAACCTGCGGGTCACTTGGATAAAGCATGGAAAACTGGTTACAATTCTCCATGTAAAATAATAACGCTCAGGAATAAAACTTAGATGGAAATTCCTAGACATGAGGAAAAGACATAAGACAGGGAAAACGTAAACTAAAAGTTTAGTTTTTAGTCAAAAGCAGTTTTTTTTAACAAACATAAGTAACATGAGGGGGTTTAGAAAATCTTAAACACACATAAGGCCGGAGATGGCAAAATAGTATACCCAGATGACGAGGTATGAAGTGACGGCGACTAAATAGTCTAGCCGGAGGAACTATTCAAGGTTGAGAAAATGTCATGACAAATACAAAGCGCTTGTTAATATAAGACAAGCGTGGGATAAACATGTTAAGAGACTGATGAGTCTAAGTGGTCAAGTAACAACTCGGTCAAGAAAGATAAAGGATAAAAGCTGAAAGTAACGGCCTGCAAGGCCTTACACATGAAAGACGTGCGCGTCGATATAAGTGAAAACGTTAGAACGAAAAGAATAATTGAATGCCTTAAAAACGAAACTAAGTTCGTTTAGTCTAAATTCATGAGCTACGTAAATAAGGTTTCGGGGACGAAACCTCTTTAAGGGGGGGTAGTGTAACACCTAGTAAAATCACGTCCAATGATGTATTGACACGTGTAATAAACCCTAATAAAGTCCAATATTGAATTTAAGGGACTAATTTTTTTTCGATTTTAATATTGAATTTAAGGGACTAATTTTTTTTCCGAAAAATCAAAAACTTTGATTATGAAAGGACTGGAAGTGTTAGCATACCTAAAATAAGTTTCTAAATAACCTCTCATGATGATTATATTCGCAAATGAGCCACTTGTTGATCAAGTGTAGCCGTATGCGTAATTAATTGAAAGTTTGCGCAATAAAGGGTTAAAAGCATCAACATGTTAATTCTTACCTCTGAGTGACCTTTTAACAAATCAAGAGATTCATGATATTTGATTATACTCCCGGGAATGCCAATTAATGGTCGTCTAAGGTTTTTATGCCTTTAAGTGACGTTACGCGCAACTTTGTAAATATAAGGGGCTAAAAGTGTCAATATGTTTAATTATAACTCTGAATGACCTTTTAGCTAACCCGAAGCATTGTGATGTTTAATAATACATTTAAGAATTTCTATTATGGATTAGATGAGGCTTCAATGCAATTAAATGATGAGATGCGCAAGTTTGCGCAATAGAGGGACCTAAAGCGTCAACTTTTGAATCTACGCCTTTTGGTGACCATCTAAGTGAACGAGAGTGTAGTAGCATTTAAGTATATGCTTGGGAATGATCAATATGGGCCATGGAAGGCTTGGATATCATCAAACGGCATTTCGCGCTACTTTGCGCAATTAAAGGACTATTTGCGTCAAACTGCAAAAGTATACTTATTCGTAGGGTATCAGACCTTTCGGAATATGACCATGGGTTAAACATACCCTATTTATCCTCTATATAGCTTAGTTATAGGCTTAGAGGTGTTTGGTGCGTAAAAATAAACTTTTACGTCATGCAGGGACTAAAAGTGTCAAAAGGTGCACAAGTTTGCATTTTCGCGCATATCTTACATTCTGGATACATCCGGACATCCAAAAAATTTATGTAAGCACTAGAATATTTTATTTTAGTGTTTGGCTTGATAAAATCTCATTCGTCACGTAATTTGGTTCGTTTTTCGCGTCCATCCGTGTTTCGTCGTAATTAGCCGAACAACGTGACCGTACGACCAAACGAACCGACATCTGGCATGTTTTTAAGCATGTTTCATGTTCCCTATGCTTAGGCATCATTGTAGAGCCTTAAAAATGGGTTAACGAAGCTTAAACGTGTCAAAAATCAACTATATAACATGCAGGGACCTGTTCTGCCAAAAAATGAAACTTTTGCAAAAACAGGCTCCCTCATGCCGCGCACCAGACCCATGTGCTCCAGTCGCGTGGCGCGAGAGCGCCCTTTTTCAGCAAACCTGTTTTCAGCAACCAGCTTGATTTTCAGGGGTTTTTATGCAATTTTCTCAATATCATGAGCTGGTTTTTGACACCCATTGTATTTAGAAACCATGGGCACACATGGAGGGCCAAGATTGAAGCTCGATTATCAAAAAACGATCCTAACGGCTCTCAAAATCCTATATAAACCCACTTCATTTCTTGCCAAACCCACACTTGATTCTGAATTCTCTAAGTTGGAGTCCTTGCACTTCATACCTGAGAATTTAGGATCAAAACCTCCTTGCTTGGACCCTTTGTAAGTATCCTTCGTGCTAAGTATTAACCGTTTAGCGTTTATAGCCGAAAAGTCAAGCGTTTTCGATAAACGCTTTGACTTTTAAACGGTTAAGCCATTGTTCGCATCGAACATGGCTACGTGACCGTAATTAGGTAGGTGTTTAACCCTCAATAAGGCACCTCCTAATTACCACTAGTTAAATTGTCGAGTCAAATGAAAGTCAAATGGGTTAGTTTTAAATAAATTCATAACTATTAACCTAAGAAATCATAAAATCAGTTTTCTCACTTTAATAACTTGGTAAATATTAGTTGAACATGTCTAAGCATGCTCAACCCGACAATTCTAAGTATAGGCTCGGTTCGGAACCGAAAGTCGCAAAAGTTGACTTTTGCTTTGACTTTCAGTTCTGACCCGATTTAGCTTAGTTTAGATATGCCTTAGGATTCTATTAGGACCATATTATAAGTTGGTATAACCCTCCAAGGTTATACAACTTGGTTCCATAGAAATCCTAGTTCATGCGTATTTCCGTTATATGCCTAAATGTTGACCGTTATGCCCTTTGGACCTTAAAACAATATTTTTTGAAAATGTGAGAGGATAGAAACCTTCACTACCGAATTATAAACTTGTCCCTAAAATTTGACATCAGTTTGAGGTCTAGATTAGGAGTTTTGCTCATTAGCGTAAATGAAAGGCTTTTTACTAATTAAACGACATAATTAGCGTATAGCCTACCTAAACCCAATTTTTAATACCAAACTTTTTACCCACTGGTATAAAATAATATTTTGAGATTTTTGAAGATTTTTATTTATTTTTAGGCTGAGCATAACTTGGGGTTATAGCATTAATTCGGTAATTGTCGGTTTTGCCCTTTTGGGCTATAAAATGAGTTTTATAAATCCTTTTGACCCCAAACCTTTTTCTACTGATCTAATATGTTAAATAAAATATTTTGAGCCTTCTGGAATATTAAAAATATCAGCTTTCTATACAAAACCCGGAAATGGCTCCAAATCGCCTTTTTAAGCGTTTTTAACGCATAGTATGTATCGAAACTAGTTTAAAGATATAAGGGTTGATGCCGACTGATTTTCTCAGTAAATTTTTATTTTAACAGTAAGAAAAAGTTTTAAACTCAGATTTCCAGTTTTGGCCTTTTAGGCTTATGAGAAATTACCAAAATGCCCCTACGGTGCATAGTACGGTTATAATTAATACATTTTACATATAAGTGATACCCTACTATTATAACTTATTAAAATGAGTATATTTACTGATTTAATCAGACCTGTAACTCAGATTACTACTTAAACTCTTTGATAAACTTTAAAATGACCAAAATGCCCTTGCGAGGCATAGTTTGAGTTTAAAATCATCTTGGGCATAATGGAAGGTATCCTACTGATATCACAACATATTTAAGGCATATTAACTTAGGAAATCCGTTCATGACTCTCGTGGTTACCCGTTACGCCCTTTTCGCGTTCGGATCGACTTATGTAACTAGTTTGCATAAATTAGACGAAACGGGTCAAACCTTATCACTTTTATCTCAAAATCCAGAAGGTGTTTAGTTTACCATATTAAACAAGTATTCAAACTTGTTGGGACTAAACCACATTCTAATCCGGTCTTCGCTTAATCTTGCGTTTGAACCGTAAACCTTTCCATAAAACTAATCGGTCTAAGTTAATACTTAAACAAGACCCGTTAGGAATCTAATAGGTTAATAAAAACCTTCCTTCCAGATTAAGAGCCCAGTAGAAGTACTTGTGCTTGCTGATTAGGATATACGGCTGAGTATAAATTGCATTTTAAGCTCAGGTAAATACTCTTAACTTATTTTCCATATACGGGCTTGGGATACGGTATTATAATAATACCGCTTGGTCGGGTATTGAATGTTTAATCGTATTGTGATTAAATTATTGAGGTAACCCGCTTTAATATGTCTTGTTTGAAATAAAGGCCTTTAGGGGTTAATGACCATGTCCCGAATATCCTTGGCATCATTGTATTATAAAATGGCCACGTCTTATGCATGGGGTGTAGGCATACACCTGACAGTTGCATAAGGGAAATGGTATCTCACGCTCATGTGGGCCTATACTTATGGTGTGTCTGTTAATCTTGACCCGGTTTCTACATCGGGCCCTAAGTGTATAACGAACATGTAAATCTGTATACAATATTATTTTAATATAATTGTCCCAAGTTATAAAAGAATTTTGTGCCTTGAGCATTCAAATCAATTTTCTAAACTATTTTCAAAATGAGTCAGTTAAGTTGTATTTACCAGTGTAAACTGACGTATATTCCAAAAAGGTTAAGTGACAGGTACTGTACGTAATTGGCTAGGAGCTCAGGGTGTCAATAGGGAATCTTGCAAGTTCTAGATGCCTAAAGTCTGTTGAATAGTGTTTATCTTTCTGTTTTAAGATCCGCCTGTGGATCCTTTACATTCCGTTTGTAATACTTGGATATTACTTTATATCGGGTTGTAATATTTTATCTTTTGCTTCCGCTGTGCATTCATTATTTGTGTTGTTTGACTATGATGATATCAACTACGTCATGATACTCCCCACCGGGCCCACCGGTGACACATGGTAAAATAGGGGTGTGACAGGTTGGTATCAGAGCCAACACTGAGTGAATTAAACACTAGCCTTTTGTGTTTAATCTCAGTTACACAGTTGCACATTCTTGAGTCTAGACCAAGAACTTAGGACCACTCCTGATTCGGTTTTGTCCTTTAATTGTTTCCTTTGTTATTTTTCTGATTAGCCCCTGCATGGGCGAGTCAGTGCTGTTAGAAGTCCCGTTTAGGGCAACCGTGTACCTGTTTAAAATTTAAATGGAACAGTTAGATTTAAAATAACGTTCCTATTATAAGATCTACCAATATTATAAAATGGCAAAATCTAATAAGGACAAGACCTAGCCCATGTGTCATTCTAAGGACAGGGCCAAGATGACAGTTCCTCAAGTAGATTCAGATCCTTATTAACCATCTCAATTTAGGGTTGTTCTGCTCTTAATATTAAAAAGAATCTTAAAGGTAAAACCTAGCCTACCTGTCATTTCAGACACGGCCGAGATGGTAAAACCTATTCAAAAGATTCAAATTCTTGTTAACATCTGAAAGCATGTTAACATTTTCGACAAACTGTGATATGATAAAACAACACAGGTCATCTTTAAATTGGGTATTTCAATTTCCCTTATTTATATAACCATCCCTTAAGGATGAAGTGCCTACGGGCTATAATTAACGTCCTGTGGGGCAAAAGACAGTTGTAGTCTTTGACTCTCTGTCAAGAAAAAGGTAATGAAATATGTTCAAACCTAAATGCCTCGATTCTCCGAAATCATGGCTTATAAATTTAAAAACCGTCTTTGTGACTAGGCCTTTTGCGCCACTTTAATATCCTTAATGTTTTATAACTAGGATAAACTATAATGAAAATACTAATTAAATATAACTAACAAATTAACCAATATGGTTTATATTACCATGGTTAATGAATCATCAAAAATGATGATTCCATAATAACCTCTAAATAAATCATTGTCAATATTTATGTAGCAATCAAGCTACATGGCTGGATCAGAGGAGGTCAACAGCCACCCAAGGGAGAATAATGATGCTACCAGAGTTAATATAACTGGTGCGGAACTACAGGCATTAATAGATAATGCTGTTACTCAAGCTCTTGACTGAAAATATAATGAATCAAGTGATACACACTCTAAGACTCTATTTGTGGCTCGTAGAAAACCCCCTTCTAAATCACATGATTCAAAGGAGGACGATGTTCATAACTCGTCAAATCAGAGGAGTGTTCCGCCTAGACAGGTTGTGCTTAATCAAGAACAACATGTTAAAACTTGTTCGTATAAATATTTTGTCTCCTGCAAGCCCAGAGACTTCACAGGAGAAAAGGGAGCCATCGAGTGCATGACATGGCTCGAGGAGATGGACACTGTTGTTGATATTAGCGGATGTGCAGAGCAAGACATTGTGAAGTTTGTTTCACAATCTTTTAAAGGAGAAGCTCTAGCTTGGTGGAGGTCGCTAATCCAAGCTACTGGGAAAATCCCGTTGTATAATCAAACATGGGATCAGTTTGTTGCTCTTATCAAGGAAAATTACTGTCCTCAACATGAAGTTGAGAAAATTGAAACCGATTTCTTGGCATTGGTCATGAAGGACTTAGATTGCCAGGCATATCTTACAAATTTCAATACTATGTCTCGATTGGTTCCTTACTTGATCACACCAGAACCAAAGCGTATAGCTCGCTTTATTGGGGGCCTAGACCCAGAAATCAAGGCAAGCGTGAAAGCATCGAGACCTACTACATTCAGGTCAGTGGCAGATTTTTCGCTATCTCTCACACTCGACGTAGTCAGAAACACGACTGCAAAAGCTTCTGAAGTAGGGAAGCGTAGAAAGGAGGATGAGGGTTCTCATCGCTCCGATAAGAAGAAAAAGGGGAACTCTGATCATAGGAAGAGTTCCGAGTTTAATAAGGGTAACCAGCAGATGGGTGAAAAGACTAGGTGCAAAACATGTAGGAAATACCACCTGGGGAAATGCAGATTTGAATCTCAGCCTCTTCCTTGTGGAATCTGCAAGTCCAAGGAGCATAAGACCTTGGATTGCAAAAAGTTGAAAGATGCGATCTGTTATGGTTGCAACGAGAAAGGGCACATCAAGACTAACTGCCCTAGGAATCAGAAGAAGTCTGAAGAGGCCAAGAAAGCAAACGCATGAGTCTTCCAGATGGACACCAGGAGGCGATATAGAAAGATGACATCGTAAGAGGTACCTTTCCTTATCAATGATGCTTATATGGGGATTATTTGATTCTGGCGCAGAAAAGTCTATTGAGGACAATAAATATTGTAAGCTATTGTATCCGCCCATTAGAATCTTAGGCTTATAAGGCGAGGTAGAATTGGCCGATAACATTTAGAGACTGCTTCCACAACCTTAGATGGATGCTTTATATCCAATAGGAAACACTCTTATCCGATATCCTAATATCAAGCTTTAAAGCTATTCAAATCATCAATATGATCAAGAAAGACGTGACAATTGATCCCCTGTCAAACAGGTGATGGACTAGGTCCAAACCTTAATCGCCATTAATGGTCTTTTATGACCTAGGCTAAGTATAATTGATATATATACATGTTTAAATGACGTTCATTGAGAACGTTCGTACTATATTAACCTGTATGGTTTAACGATACCATGGTTAGTATATATTAGGTCACCAGGATGATGAATAGCGATTGTTGGATTGCAACTAAATAATTGTTTTTTTTTGGTGTTAGGAACCAAATATCGAGTATGACAAACTTGGATAAGACAACCGTTGATCGTGTTATGGATGATGCGACACATGCTAATGATGCTACGATTGTGAACCTTAGAATTTCCAAAGATGTTCTTCAGACTATGATAGACGTAGCTGTTGGAAAAGCTATGAAGAAGGTTGTGAAAAAGATCAAGGAGCCCAATGCTACTTGCTCCAAATCTCAACCAAGACCACCCTTCATTACTCACGAGAAGGATCTCGTTCGTGCCTCTAATGTAAAGGGTAAACTGAAAAGGAAAAGGGAGGAAGATAACTCCCAGAGCTCTAAAAAGAAGAACAAACAAAAGTCCAACCAGAAACCTAAATGCAAGACCTGCAAGAAGCGCCATTGTGAGAAGTGCAGGTACGAACCTAAATCCCAATCGCAGCCTAGGGCTTGTGGGATCTGCAAATCTAGGGAGCATAAAACATTGGAATGCCAGAAGATAGGAGATGCGACTTGTTACAACTGTAACGAGAAAGGGCATATCAAATCAAATTGCCCAAAGTATGCTAAGAAGCTTAAAGGAGATAAGAAGACCAATGCTAAGGTCTCTCAGATGGATGCAAAAGAGGCCATACAAGATGACAATGTTATAACCGGTACGTCCTTATTCGTGATATATATGCAAGGGTATTGTTTGATTCAGGTGCAGATAAGTCATTGTGGAATAAATTTTGTAAGTTATATAATCTGCCTGTTAGAACCCTAAGCATAAAATATGAAGTTGAATAAAATGCTAGGAGTTCTACTTTATTTCGGATACCAATCAATCCTTCATAGATGGTAAGTATAGCAAACTCTTAAAGACTCCCATGAGAACCCTAGATATTAAGTGTAAGGTTAAGCTTACAGGCGAAAATCATAGGAACCATTTCTTCTGCTCCTGCCAAAAGTCTTCAGTCATGAAATTCTAGTGTACCCTCTCTTCAGATGAAGTGCATCATCATAAGTGATTGATATCTCTTGATCTCTATCGATTGCGAATACCAGATGGTACGACAAAAGCGTCATATGAGGATTGGTGTATCTTAATATGTTCCATAGATTGCTTCCATGCCTGATCAGTATGGAGGTTTAGTGCATGGAACCTTAAAGATATTCCAATGGTCATACGGTATTAAAATCAGCTAATGGTATTCAAAGAAGATATCTAAAATGGAATTATCCAAGTAAACGTCCCTGAGTAAGAAAACCATGGACTCGTAACACGAATGTATCACTTATCTAACGCAGACCATGGTAAATGAACTGGAGCCTGAGAATTGGAAAATCTCTGTAACCTCCTCGCGTTTTAACTATCTTCTCCAAGATTACCCTGTTTACCTCCTTAGAGGCAAGTAGTTAAGATTAACATCCCGCTTAGGGATGCATTAATATAAAATCTACATGATAACTAGTATCATCATTGGAAGAATCGGAACCCTGATTAAGTGAGTTTTAGGATAGAGGTTCATATAGCCCAACTCAATATTCTAAGAGTTTGGTATTGCTAATTAAGAAAGACGGTTCATTTTGCTTTTGCATTGATTACCGCAACCCTATTTAGGCAACAATTAAGAATCGCCATTAACTGCCCAGGATCGTCGACTTGATTCGACTAGCTGTAAGGATTAGCTATTCCTTAAGATTAGTTTTAAGTAATGGTTGGAATAACCATCTCACCTTAAAATAAACCTTTCTATAGTAGTTGATATATAAGTATCAAGGCTGTTCCTTTGGAGACCTTGTATAAATGGAATGTTAAACATCTATTGTTAGAACAATAGATTGGTAAGTCCAATTATCAGGATCTGAAAGTTGCATTGGGAACAACAAATAAGATCATGCGAATTCATAATCATCTTAAAGTTCCCAGTAATCGGCAGAAAATCGAGGATTAATAAAAGTCACAACCCTCTGATGTGACAACTCGAATTTCCAAGATTTCTATTTCGCATTTATTGCACGTTTATTGATTGTTTATTTGTTTGCTTGCACAATTAGTTGCGGTGAAACTGTAACGTTTTTTATTCAGTTAAGTATATGTGGTGATTATGAAAGTTTTGTCAAATGTATGAATGTGGTGGTGAAACTGTGAACTATTTTGAGATGGTGTGCTAATGTAAATTATGATACTTAGGGATGCATAGAATAATTAGTGAAACTCTAATCATTGTTAACCCTAATCCCTTTTCACTAATCATTTTCACAAAAACCAAAGCACTGTACTCTCTAATCCTCTCTACAACCATCTTCTCATCATTCTTGGATTCACAAGTTCTTTTGCATCAAGTTTGATTACCAATCCATCTAGAATCAAATCAAGGTAATGATTTGATCATTGTTTGTGATTAATTGTTGATTGATTGATCATGTAAACCCTAGTTCTTCACATGCTAAGTTCTGTAATTGTTAATGTGATTCTGATTATTGTGATTATGATGATTGTCTAGTGGTTAATCGATTGCTTGATGATTTTGATGTATGATATGAAGAAATATTGATTGTGTGTTGATTACTGCTAAACAGATATGAATTAGGGTTTTCAGGTCGCATGAACAATAAAACGTAACTGATACAATCGCTATGAAGTGAACATTCGTATGGTTTATTGTCAGAGCTTTGCGAACAATTATACTTGTCTGAGTTTCATAAATCTAATATAATTGTCCGAATTTTGGTATTGAGAAGGCTAAGTCCGAGTTTTTAATGAGTTGTGAAGTCCGAGCTTTATTGATAATTCATGAGTCCGACTTTGTATATATATAATGGTCCGAGCTTCCTCATGCATATGTGTATCCGATTTCTAAATGATTGTGCAGTCCGAGTTTCATATTTATAAAATAGTCCGAGTATGAATAATAAGTTAAAAGGTCCAAATATATTGTAACATACTTGAAGGGTCCGAATTTTTATAATAAGCAACCTTTAGTCAGAGTTTTATGGCCTGTGTATGGTCCGAGTTTCACAACCCTTTATGTTGCCCGAGTTTTGGATATGGTGCCTTGTTGTCCGACTTTCATGAAGGGAAACCCCCCTTGTCTTTGGTCCGAGTTTCTTTGGCAAATCATCTTGTCCGAGCTTTGGCCCCAAACCCCCCTTATGTCCGACTTTGGCTCATGTTGTCCGAGTATTTGTATTGTGTTAAGTGTCTGACCTTTGTGAAGCCCAAAACCCTTTGTCCGACTTTTAAATCCCAAACCTTTATGGTCCGAGCTTTAAACTACCACCCTCTAGTCCGAGTTTCATGCTTAGACTTGGCCGACTTTTAAGCAGGGGAAGCCCCCCCCCCCCACTTCTTGTCTGAGTTTTGAATACTTGTTACATAATATTATGATGAATAATACTGTAAGGGTGTTTGATGAATTATTTCTATGTGATATAACTTCCATGTGACTCAAGTGTTTAGTGCCTGTAATGGTTTCGATGTATGCTATGGTTAAGTGTGTTTCATGATCAATTATTACTTGTCGCATGATATTATGTGGGTATATCGCATGAATGCAACTTGTGATGAAATACGTGGTTAAATGTGAATACTGAACAGTTTGGTATACGTGTGTATAGGCTTTGACTGAATTGTTTGTGCACCAATAGTTAAGCATACCGAGCAAACCAAGGTGAGTTCACACCCTTACTAAGGCATGGGATTCCCGGGGCTTGGGAATGGGTTTTAAAGGAATAAGGTTGAATAGATTCGTACTGACACTATTACTAGACTACCATACCATCGTCCTCGGTTGTGCAGGACACATACGTGCAATCTACGTACACATATACTTACTACTATCCTCGGTTGTAAAGGATACTTATACATACTACTATCCTCGGTTGTGAAGGATACTTATACATACTACTATCCTCGGTTGTGAAGGATACTTATACATATTACTATCCTCGGTTGTGAAGGATACTCACGTAAAACCTACGTGTACTTATACTTATTACTATCCTCGGTTGTGAAGGATACTCACGTAAAACCTACGTGTACTTATACTTATTACTATCCTCGGTTGTGAAGGATACTCACGTAAAACCTACGTGTATTTATACTTACCACTATCCTCGGTTGTGAAGGATACTTATGGTTACGAATAGTCTAGTGGTTATACAACATGGGAAGCCCCCACCAATATAACGTACTATCGGCCCAGTAGAGCCACATGTTACTTACGAACTTACAATTACGCATTTACTTTCTGTGAACTCGCTCAACTAGTTGTTGATCCTCTGTTACATGCCTTGCAGGTCGTTAGATACCTGGAGCTTGCACAGGGAGGAGCTGGTCGTTGTGGGCTTGGATCGTGATTATCTTGTTAAACACTTATGATACTTGATACTTTATTACGATGGGTTTTATTTATACGCTTCCGCTAAACAATGATAACTTACTTATGTTTTTGGAACACCTTTCATATGGATTGGGTTTGGTTTAATAGCAATTACTTTTACTATATATATTGTTCTATATGATTGGTGGCTTGATCCTGGTCAGTCACGCTCCCAAGCGGTGATACTCCGCAGGTGGATTTTGGGGGTGTGACAGATTGGTATCAGAGCCATTGGTTATAGAGAACTTGGTTTTAATATGGGAAAACGTTTTTATTAAAACCAGACTATAACCAGAACAGTGCTCTCAACGATCCACAACGACGCTTCGCTCCACGTGCAAGACTCGACATCCAAGGTAATAAGGTTTATGTTTATTGCCTACATGCTAGAATTGCGTAGAACCTTGCTCGTAGTATGCTTACATTACTTTGCTCACTACTTGCTACTGCTTGAGAACACCTATGTGCCTACACTTTTCTGTCATCGCACTACTCGCGAACCATTCATACTTATGCTACCTTTACTGTTCGATCATGTCTGGACGTGTTAACATGACTCAAGCCCAGTTGACGGCTCTCATTAACGAACAAGTTGCTGCGGCGCTTGCAGCCGCACAAGCAGGAGGTATAATCTGCAATTCCAAACCTATCCTAGGATGTTAGATCCTACTCTCGTGACCCAACTCTCGCGCTTAACCTTGACCTATCTTTCTCGCGCAACGGGTCAGAACGCACAGCAACCTGTCTGCACATTCAAGAACTTCATGGACTGTCGTCCAAGCACATTCAGTGGCACAGAAGGAGCAGTGGGACTACTCCATTGGTTTGGGAAGCTCGAGTCGGTATTCGAGATGTGTGAATGCCCTGAGACTCGCAGGGTCAAGTACGCCACTGTTACGTTGGAAGGAATCGCGCTAACCTGGTGGAACACGCAAGTTCAGATATTAGGGCTGGCAGCTGCTAACGCCACCCCTTGGAACGAATTCAAAGAACGCATTAAAAGGGAATACTGCACGCGTGATGACATCCACAAGTTGGAAGTGGAGCTTTACCATTTGAAAATGACGGGGTCAGGAAATTGATGCTTATACGAAACGGTCGAACGAACTGGCCATCTTGTGTCCAACCATGGTGGACCCTCCAAGCAAGCGTATCGAATTGTACCTCAAAGGTCTAGCCTCAGAGATTCAGAGCCATGCTGCATCGGCTAACCTCGACAATAACCAAGACATTCAGCGTCTTGCTCATCGCCTCACGGATCAGGCAGTGGAACAGAACAGGCTGCCTAGTTGTATCAGCGCTATTACTACCGCTATCACTTCTGCTACTCTCGCTACTCCGAGTGACAACAAGCGGAAATGGGATGGGTATTCCAGCAAGGGTTCCGCTACCGTTCAGTCTCAAGCACAGCAGCAGCGTAAGAATAGTGATCACCAGAGCCGAGTCAGCCAACTTCTGGTGGTCAGGGGCAGGGTGGATATCGGGGAATTCACCCAATGTGTAACTAATGCAACAGACACCACGGTGGTTAGTGCAACGAGGGACGTTGCCAGAGGTGCCTCAAGATGGGCCATGAAGCTAAGGATTCAGGAGCCCACGGCCTGCAAATCAGAATCGCCAGCAACAACAGCAAGCAGAAATCCTATGCAAAGAAAAGGTTGTTCGCATTTCTCGTTCTGGCCAAGAACCTCTCGAAGTCAAGGCGACAAGAGTGGTGCTGTGGTTGGCATCACCTCTTTCTTGAAGGCTCAGAAATGTTTGCGGAAGGGTCACACCGCAATTTTGGCTCTCGTTATTGACGCATCAACGAAAGAAAAGAAGTTGGAAGACCATCCAGTTGTACGCGACTTTCCTCAGGTGTTTTCTGAAGATTTACCTGGTCTACCGCCTCATCGTCAAGTCGAGTTTTAAGTCGAGCTAGCTCCAGGGGCAGCACCTATAGCCCGCGCACCGTATCGTTTAGCTCCAACTGAACTGGAGGAACTGTCTAAGCAACTACAAGAGCTCTTGGATAAGGGTTTCATTCGTCCAAGCTCTTCGCCTTGGGGAGCTCCAGTACTATTTGTGAAGAAGAAAGATGGAACTTTCAGGATGTGCATTGATTACCGCGAACTGAACAAGGTCACAGTGAAGAACCATTATCCTCTTCCACGTATTGACGACCTATTCGACCAGTTGCAAGGGTCGAGCTACTACTCCAAGATAGACTTGAAGTCAGGTTACCATCAGCTGAGAGTCCGGGATGAGGACGTCTCCAAAACCGCATTCAGAACTCGCTACGGTCACTACGAGTTTCTAGTCATGCCATTCGGGCTTACGAACGCGCCTGCAGTTTTCATGGATCTTATGAACAGGGTGTGCAAACTCTATCTAGACAAGTTCGTCATTGTCTTCATCGACGACATTCTGATCTACTCCAAGAGTCAGGAGGAACACGAGCAGCACTTACGTCTTATCTTGGAACTTCTTCGAAAGGAACAACTGTACGCCAAGCTTTCTAAATGCGACTTCTGGCTTCGTGAAGTCCACTTCTTAGGCCATGTGGTGAACAGGGATGGGATTCATGTCGATCCATCCAAGGTAGATTCGATCAGGAACTGGCCTGCACCGCGTACACCAACAGAAATACGCCAATTCTTGGGTTTGGCGGGGTATTACAGGCGATTTATTAAATACTTCTCCAAGATCGCACAGCCGCTCACAATGCTGACACAGAAAGGTGTTACCTATCGTTGCGGTAGTACACAAGAAACGGCTTTTCAATACCTGAAGGATAGACTACGCAGCGCACCTATTCTCTCATTGCCAGAGGGCACGGATGATTTTGTGGTCTATTGTGACGCATCGATACAGGGGCTTGGTTGTGTATTGATGCAGCGGGATAAAGTTATTGCCTACGCTTCTCGTCAACTCAAAATTCATGAACGGAACTACACGACGCACGATTTAGAGTTGGGAGATGTTGTTTTTGCGATTAAGATATGGCGACACTACCTGTATGGTACCAAGTGCACTATTTACACCGATCACAGGAGTCTCGAGCATATTTTCAAGCAGAAGGAATTGAACATGTGTCAACGACGATGGGTCGAACTACTTAATGATTACGAATGCGCCATCAAGTACCATCCAGGCAAGGCCAATGTTGTGGCTGACGCTCTCAGCCGGAAAGACACTCTACCTAGACGCGTACGAGCCTTGCAGCTCACTATTCAGTCCAGTCTTCCCGCACAGATACGAACTGCTCAGATGGAAGCATTAAAGTCTGAAAACGTCAAAGCTGAAGCCTTACGCGGCTCAAGGCAACGAATGGAACAAAAGGAAGACGGCGCCTACTATGTAACGAGGCGTATTTGGGTCCCACTTTTTGGCGGGTTACGCGAGCTGGTAATGGATGAAGCTCACAAGTCCCGCTACTCGGTACATCCAGGGTCGGATAAGATGTACCACGATCTCAAAACAACATGTTGGTGGCCTAGCATGAAAGCCCACATTGCTACTTACGTCGGTAAGTGTTTGACATGTGCAAAAGTCAAAGTGGAGTATCAGAAACCAGCGGGCCTACTGCAACAACCCAGGATACCACAGTGGAAATGGGAAGAAATTTCCATGGATTTTGTTACTGGCCTACCTAGATCCCAGCGTGGGAACGATACTATATGGGTGATCGTGGATAGACTCACCAAGTCTACACACTTCCTGGCTATTAAGGAAACAGATAAGTTCTCTACCGTAGCAGACGTCTACTTGAAAGAAGTTGTTTCGAGGCACGGAGTGCCAACCTCTATCATTTCAGATCGGGATGCACGATTCACGTCAGAACTATGGCAAGCGATGCACAAATCTTTCGGCTCACGATTAGACATGAGCCCAGTATATCATCCTCAGACGGATGGGCAGTCTGAGCGAACGATCCAGGCTCTTGAAGACATGCTTCGGGCATGTGTTATTGATTTCGGCAATGGCTGGGAAAAGCATCTCCCTTTTAGTGGAATTTTCGTACAATAACAGTTACCACACCAGCATACAAGCCGCTCCATTCGAGGCATTGTACGGGCGTAAATGCCGGTCACCTCTCTGTTGGGCAGAGGTGGGGGATAGTCAGATTTCAGGACCAGAAATGGTAGTTGACGCTACTGAACGCATTGCACAAATACGACAACGCATGGCGGCAGCACGCGACCGTCAGAAAGCATACGCGGATAAGCGTAGGAAACCGTTGGAATTTCAGGTCGGAGACCGGGTTTTACTAAAAGTCTCACCCTGGAAGGGTGTGGTTCGTTTTGGCAAACGGGGCAAACTAAATCCGCGGTATGTCGGACCGTTCGAGATTATTGAGAAAATAGGCAAAGTGGCCTACAAGCTAAACCTACCAGCTGAACTCGGTGCAGTTCACAATGTATTTCACGTGTCGAATCTGAAGAAGTGCCTCTCAGATGAGACCCTCATAGTTCCTTTTAAGGAACTCACTATCGACGAGCGGTTGCAGTTCGTCGAGGAGCCAGTTGAAATCACGGACCGGGATGTTAAGGTCCTCAAAAACAAGAGAAACCCTCTTGTTCGAGTTCGTTGGAACTCCCGACGTGGCCCAGAGTACACCTGGGAACGCGAAGACCAAATGAAAGAAAAGTACCCCCAGTTATTCGGAACCAATGCATCCACTACTGAGACTGAAGCTACTACTGCGGAATTTCGGGACGAAATTCCAAATCAACGGGGGGATAATGTGACACCCCAGGAAAACTAGTAAACGATACAGCTTACCTAGCTTCCTCAGTAACCGCATGCTAAATTTCGGGACGAAATTTCTTTCAAGTTGGGGATAATGTGACAACTCGAATTTCCAAGATTTCTATTTCGCATTTATTGCACGTTTATTGATTGTTTATTTGTTTGCTTGCACAATTAGTTGCGGTGAAACTGTAACGTTTTTTATTCAGTTAAGTATATGTGGTGATTATGAAAGTTTTGTCAAATGTATGAATGTGGTGGTGAAACTGTGAACTACTTTGAGATGGTGTGCTATTGTAAATTATGATACTTAGGGATGCATAGAATAATTAGTGAAACTCTAATCATTGTTAACCCTAATCCCTTTTCACTAATCATTTTCACAAAAACCAAAGCACTGTACTCTCTAATCCTCTCTACAACCATCTTCTCATCATTCTTGGATTCACAAGTTCTTTTGCATCAAGTTTGATTACCAATCCATCTAGAATCAAATCAAGGTAATGATTTGATCATTGTTTGTGATTAATTGTTGATTGATTGATCATGTAAACCCTAGTTCTTCACATGCTAAGTTCTATAATTGTTAATGTGATTCTGATTATTGTGATTATGATGATTGTCTAGTGGTTAATCGATTGCTTGATGATTTTGATGTATGATATGAAGAAATATTGATTGTGTGTTGATTACTGCTAAACAGATATGAATTAGGGTTTTCAGGTCGCATGAACAATAAAACGTAACTGATACAATCGCTATGAAGTGAACATTCGTATTGTTTATTATCAGAGGTTTGCGAACAATTATACTTGTCTGAGTTTCATAAATCTAATATAATTGTCCGAATTTTGGTATTGAGAAGGCTAAGTCCGAGTTTTTAATGAGTTGTGAAGTCCGACCTTTATTGATAATTCATGAGTCCGACTTTGTATATATATAATGGTCCGAGCTTCCTCATGCATATGTGTATCCGATTTCTAAATGATTGTGCAGTCCGAGTTTCATATTTATAAAATAGTCCGAGTATGAATAATAAGTTAAAAGGTCCGAATATATTGTAACATACTTGAAGGGTCCGAATTTTTATAATAAGCAACCTTTAGTCAGAGTTTTATGGCCTGTGTATGGTCCGAGTTTCACAACCCTTTATGTTGCCCGAGTTTTGGATATGGTGCCTTGTTGTCCGACTTTCATGAAGGGAAACCCCCCTTGTCTTTGGTCCGAGTTTCTTTGGCAAATAATCTTGTCCGAGCTTTGGCCCCAAACCCCCCTTATGTCCGACTTTGGCTCATGTTGTCCGAGTATTTGTATTGTGTTAAGTGTGACCTTTGTGAAGCCCAAAACCCTTTGTCCGACTTTTAAATCCCAAACCTTTATGGTCCGAGCTTTAAACTACCACCCTCTAGTCCGAGTTTCATGCTTAGACTTGGCCGACTTTTAAACAGGGGAAGCCCCCCCCCCCTCCCACTTCTTGTCTGAGTTTTGAATACTTGTTACATAATATTATGATGAATAATACTGTAAGGGTGTTTGATGAATTATTTCTATGTGATATAACTTCCATGTGACTCAAGTGTTTAGTGCCTGTAATGGTTTCGATGTATGCTATGGTTAAGTGTGTTTCATGATCAATTATTACTTGTCGCATGATATTATGTGGGTATATCGCATGAATGCAACTTGTGATGAAATACGTGGTTAAATGTGAATACTGAACAGTTTGGTATACGTGTGTATAGGCTTTGACTGAATTGTTTGTGCACCAATAGTTAAGCATACCGAGCAAACCAAGGTGAGTTCACACCCTTACTAAGGCATGGGATTCCCGGGGCTTGGGAATGGGTTTTAAAGGAATAAGGTTGAATAGATTCGTACTGACACTATTACTAGACTACCATACCATCGTCCTCGGTTGTGCAGGACACATACGTGCAATCTACGTACACGTATGCTTACTACTATCCTCGGTTGTGAAGGATACTTATACATACTACTATCCTCGGTTGTGAAGGATACTTATACATACTACTATCCTCGGTTGTGAAGGATACTTATACATATTACTATCCTCGGTTGTGAAGGATACTCACGTAAAACCTACGTGTACTTATACTTATTACTATCCTCGGTTGTGAAGGATACTCACGTAAAACCTACGTGTACTTATACTTATTACTATCCTCGGTTGTGAAGGATACTCACGTAAAACCTACGTGTATTTATACTTACCACTATCCTCGGTTGTGAAGGATACTTATGGTTACGAATAGTCTAGTGGTTATACAACATGGGAAGCCCCCACCAATAGAACGTACTATCGGCCCAGTAGAGCCACATGTTACTTTTTTTGGGTAAAGGGTTACCCCGGTGAATTTTATATATCATCAAAAAACAAAACAGGGTGTGACAAGAATTGGCACACACTACTAGACTTGGCATACCAAGTCTAGGCAGTCCAAAAACAAACACAACCAACTACAGAAACAACCCAGAACAACAAAACCAAAAACGGCCACAACTAAACTAGACAACTCAAGACTCTAGTTAATTCATTTAGCCTGGATCATTTAGCTGATTCTCTGTAGAGATCTTCCATTTCTCGAAAACTCTCCTGTTCCCCGGTTTGCTGTCCTTTTTGAACCCCATCACTTTTAACCGGACCGTATGAAGTATCACCTGCGCCACCTGTTCGGGAGTTCGGCAATTTTGAGAAAATAATCGGTTGTTTCTCTCTTGCCAAATAAAATACGAAGATGCTGCTATAAGAATCTTGCAAATAACATGAACCAACGTCTTCGAATCAGCATATTGAGCCATCCATACCATAATAGAGCTCCATTGGTCAGACACACTATCCAAATCCACCATTGTCTTTACATTGTTCCAAATTTTAGACGCATAGGAACATTGAAAGAAAAGATGATCACGCGAGTCCCGGCCGTACCTGCAAAGAGGACAACACATTAACCTTAAGTTAGTTTCGCTTCCTGCTTCCCATGCCGCCAATCTGTCTTGCGTCTTTAGCTTATCTTTGCACACAAGCCACATATGAAACGAATGTCTCGGGATACATTGAGCGAACCACACCATGTTTGCCCACGAAACGATTCCATCCCTGTTGCGTATAGAATCCCACACCACCCCAGATCCGAAGCTACACTTGTTTCCTTCCCGATCCTTCCAACTGATTCTATCCTCCATATTTTGATCTAGAGTCGGAACCGGTAAGTTAATTAAAACCGGGTACAAGTCATTCCAAGCTTGAGGCCATTTCCATTGAGAGTGATCATCAATCAGATCCGCAACAGAAGACTGTAGGTTAAAACCTGCATTGGCAATGTGTCTCGGCGTAATAAAGGATCTAAGCGGGCTGTATTCACTCCAATTATCACTCCATGCATTTGTTTGAGTCCCACTTCGAATAGTAAACCAAACATGCGGTCGAACCAACTCACGAATGGAGAGGATTTTCCTCCACCCCCAGCTCATGTTTCCTCGACTCGGAATATCCCAAAAAGACTTGCCTTTCAGCTTATAAGAGTGAATCCAACTTACCCATAAAGATTTCCGTTTAGTGATAATACTCCATATATGATTGGTAATTAAAGCTTTATTGACATCGGCAATACTACGAATGCCTAAACCACCTTCCTTTTTGGGTAAACAAACATCCTTCCAAGCCACTTTCGCTCGAACTCTACTATCAGTTCCCGCATTCCATAAAAATCTTCGGATTCTTTTCTCTAGATCATGAATGATACGAACAGGAATAATAAAAACGGAGGCCCAGTATATGTGCATTGAGGAGAGGACCGAATTTATAAGTTGGAGCCGACCCGCAAATGACAGAGATTTATTCATCCAGCTCGTGATTTTATGTTCCAACCGATCAACAAGGATCTTGCAATCCTTAAAATTCAGCCTAGTGGTAATAAGCGGAACCCCAAGATACCGAACAGGAAGATTACCTTGTTGAAAGGGCATAACACTCAGAATCTGCTGACGAACCGATGGAGGAACGTTGCACATGAAAACCGTGCTCTTTGAAGGGCTCGGAACTAAGCCGGATATACTAGTGAACAACTCAAGAGCATTTTTAACCTTGTTAACCGAGCTGATGTCACCATTTACAAAGATAAACAAATCGTCCGCAAATGAGACGTTAATGATTTTCTGCTTAGCACAGTGAGCATGAAATTTAAACGAAGATTCCGCCGCCTTTTGAAGTAATAAAGAGAGCACCTCCATGATAAGCGTGAATAAGTAAGGCGACATGGGATCCCCTTGACGAAGGCCACGTTTCCCCGGGAAGTAACCGTGGATATCACCATTAATACTGACCGAATACGAAGCCGTGGTTACACATGTCATGATCCACTTAACCATCTTATTATGAAAACCAAACCGCTGAAGAACTATCTCCAAAAAACTCCAATTTACCGTGTCATAAGCTTTCTGAATATCAATCTTAAAAGCACATCTCGGAGGACCTCTATTTAAATGGTAGTTGTGCATGAGCTCTTGAGTGAGAAGGATATTATCAGATATTTTCCTACCCGGCACAAAGGCGGATTGGTTAATCCCCACAAGCGACTCCAGGCTACCCTTTATTCTATCCGTAATAATCTTACTTATGCACTTGTACAGAACATTGCAACAAGAGATTGGACGATAGTCCAAAACTGAATCCGCCGTATCTTTCTTAGGAATCAATGCCAGAATCGTATGATTTATTTGTTTCAACAGTTGACCATTATCAAAGAAATCCAACACCGCATTAGTAACCTCGTCACCCACAATATCCCATGCATGCTTAAAAAACGCTGAAGTGTACCCATCAGGGCCTGGGGCTTTATTTTCACTTATGCTAAACATAGCCTGCTTAACCTCCTCACGGGTAACCTGACGCACCATATAACCCGCAACATTAGCCGAGAGAACATTGGTGAAGACATCCTCCAAGCTTACCGATTCAACCGGGTATTCCACACCCAAAAAATTAGAATAATGAGAAACCAACGCATTCACAACACCATCTCCATCATACCGATTACCCGAAGCATCCAGAATACTATGAATTTTACATCTTGCATTCCTGCTATTCACCATATTATGAAAGAAACTTGTATTCGAATCACCAGCACATAACCATTCCACCTTAGACTTTTGTTTCAGAAAGCTCTCCTCATCATATGCCGCTGATTGAAACTCATGAAGACATTGAACCTCCATTTGCCGTAAACTAGCATCAAGAGGGTCTTTATCAATCATCATCTGGATGTCGTCCAATTTTTTCCTCAACTCAGTCACCTTTGTATGGAGATTCCCCTGATCAAACAAAATTCTTCTCATATACGGCTTAAGGTTCCTTAGTTTCTTCATAACCGAAAGCATATGAACACCATCAATGCTCTTCGACCATTCCTGAACCACATACTTTCTAAACTCAGGTTTAGCGGTAATAAAGTTAGGAAACTTGAACGGTTTAGCCCGTTTAGCCACACTATTGTTCGTCTTTAAAATGCATGGAGAGTGATCAGACACTCTATACGGCTGGAACAAGGCATAAGCGTCTGGAAAACTCTCGAGGAACTTAAGATTACCCATTACTCGATCGATCTTTTTCAAGAGTCCGATGCCATTTTTTGGTTTTTGGGTCCAAGTATAGTGAAGGCCGTGGCCTTTGATATCAAGCAGCTCCACCTTCTGGATACAATCATTAAACTCCCTCATACTAATAGTATGCTTCGACGGCCCATAAAGCGAGTCTTCATGATAAAGAGTGGTGTTAAAATCCCCCATCACGAACCAGGGCTTATCATAACACAGACTATTATGCTTACAAAGATCATCCCATAGGGCCCTCCGTTCCTGATACTTATTTTCGGCATACACAAACGAACCAAAGAGAACTTTCCCATTAGCCTTGAAAATCAATTGAACATGTATGACTTGGTCCGATTGAGCCAAGACCATAAGGTCTACTGAATCCGTATCCCAACCCAAGATAATTCTAGTGCCTCGACTACATTGACCACCATTTGAAGTCCAATTCCATTTTCTAAACACATTTTTGCAAACTTTAACCAGTTTCGTAACATCAACATGAGACTCTAAGATAGCACAAACTTTTAAATTATTTTCAGCTACTAGAACACGAACCTCACTTTGTTTCAGGGGACGGTTCAATCCCCTTATGTTCCAGGACATAATACTATCCATTCAAACCGATGTGACCGGGAGTGCTTGCCCCCTCAGCTTGAGTATCCTGATTCGCATTCCTCATAAATTTTGACATCTCCGTTGGAATCTCGTCTAAAATCTCGTCTATTTCATGCACCGTATCACCACCTTTTTTATCCTTGTTATGTGAATTACCCGGTCTACTCTCATATCCATCCCCCTCTGCTGAATCAAGGACATCAAAGGCATTCGAAATTTTTACATTGAATGTACCCGACCCTTTTGCGCCTGAAGAAGTTGACACAGCATTTTCTATTTTATCCTCCTTTGTGCCCGATGTACTTGCCCCAATCGTATTCAGCTTGGGCCGATAAATCACTTTGGGTTTTTGTTTCTTTTGCAGATATGACCGCTTCGCTACCCTCCTCCTATCCGTAACAAATCCTTCATCATCAACGACTACCTGTTTAAGTTTACCCCTATCCACCTTACTGCACGTATTCTCATCATGCCCAAATAAACAACATGTCGCACACCGAAGGGGTTTCCATTCATATTCAACCTTTACACGTTCAGTTATATACCCCTCCTCATCCATCTTTGGAATAGCTAGGATAATATGGTCTTTAAGATCTTTATCCGCACTGACTTCAATCATGGCTCGCGCATAACTACTCCTACCCCAATTCTCAACACACATATCAGCAGTGTAAGAATCCAATCTTTTTGGAACCCCTAGTTTGGATGCTAGCAGACTCAAACCATCACCCGTGTACACTGAAATTGGAACGTTGTGCAACTTAACCCATACTGGAACATTTTTAATCCCATCTTTCTTTAGACTAACCTTAGGCGACCACACATTCAAAAATAAAGGAACTTTACGAATAAGCCATGGCCCTCCTTCCAACACCTTCGTCATACCATCTTTAGAATCAAATTTAAAGAAAAAGAATCCATCTGAGTTCATCATGAGTTTAACAAATCCATACTTGGCCCAGACATTCTTTGCATAATATTCAACTACTGGAAACGGTAATCTATTTCCAAGAAAGTAACCATATAACACGTTCTCAAACTTATCTTGAACCTGCTTGACAACTTCTTTAGGAATAACAATGTCCGCACCCTCCCTTGTCTCAACTGGTTCCATAAGTCTGAAATTTACCTCTGTTTTCCTCCGATTTGACTGCACTTTTTCAGCATACGAGACTGGTTCTTCTGCCTTATAAGTATCCCAAAAAGGCTCATCATGCACAGTATCAGGTTGACCCGTAGCAGCCCTCGACGACGATCCTCCAGCAGCAAACATATTCTCCACAGGTAAAGATATTGCCTCCAACCCATCAAGGATCGATGGATTATTCGTGGAATATAATCCCCTCCTTGGCAGCAATGTATTACCTTCAATGTTTGTGACCCGTAATCCAATTCCACGTATCGGAGCAGTGCCTGGCGTTGAACCCGGAGTTGCATCAGCGTTTTCATTAGCCACCTGAAAACCCTTATTAGGGTTTAACGAGGCGCTCAATATATCCGGCGGTTTAACAAGTCTAGCATCCATATCCGATTGCTTGAACTGCTTAGAATCCATGACAAACAAGATCTAGAACCATGCAACGTGCAAAAAAGAAAGAGAAATAACAAGAACCAAACGATCCGGCGACAAACCCTAGCAGAAAAAACGAAAGAAAAAAAATAACCTTAAACCCGACGTCAAACGATTAGAAAACACGGTGAAGTCTAGTATCCTTACTCAGAAGGAACGACAACACCCCACTTGCTAACCGAAATCAATCAAGAAGAAGATCAGTAGGAACGAACGAAGCAAAACTAGGGTTTCTTGAGTAGTCGCCAAAATCGCCTAAGGGACCAGAGAAAAGCCATATTGTTTTCTTCAAAAAAGAGCCACATGTTACTTACGAACTTACAATTACGCATTTACTTTCTGTGAACTCGCTCAACTAGTTGTTGATCCTCTGTTACATGCCTTGCAGGTCGTTAGATACCTGGAGCTTGCACAGGGAGGAGCTGGTCGTTGTGGGCTTGGATCGTGATTATCTTGTTAAACACTTATGATACTTGATACTTTATTGCGATGGGTTTTATTTATACGCTTCCGCTAAACAATGATAACTTACTTATGTTTTTGGAACACCTTTCATATGGATTGGGTTTGGTTTGATAGCAATTACTTTTACTATATATATTGTTCTATATGATTGGTGGCTTGATCCTGGTCAGTCACGCTCCCAAGCGGTGATACTCCGCAGGTGGATTTTGGGGGTGTGACATCTGAAGTCCTTGATAAGGAACAGGGTCCAATTGAAAGCATCGCTCTAAAAAGGGTGTACTAAAATTTTTATACAACAAGCTAGTTAAGCTCTGAATATATAAAATTGTTGGTGCATACATCTGTCGACTTCGTCTTGTACCGTGTCTTAGTCTTAGAATGTTAGATCAGGGCACGTTGTACGAGAAAATAGGTTGGGTTTTTGTGTAAAAGTTCTGATTCCGCTCAAGAGGCTGATTCCGCCCGAAAAGTGCATGTTACACTTTCGAGTGAAATCAGATCATAGTGATTTCGCCCGAAATGTCTCATGTCATTTCGAGCGGAACCCCTACCCCTATATATACCTGTTTGAGCGAAATCAGACGTACGTGTTCTTGTTTCCGGTACCGAACTGCTGCCGAAGTGCCGTTTGACTGTAAAGCTGTGAAATCATTAATACAAGGCAAATTTAAGTATATCAAGCTGTTTTACTAGTCCGTTTCTTATTTTCCGCATCTGAAACGGATAAGAGCTCATCGGATTGACTCGTTTGGGTCAGCACGTGATCCTACAAGTGGTATCAGAGCTCAGGACGAGGAGTTCTTGCCAAAACAACTTCATTTTCTGACTTCTACACCTTCTTTTTGAATCTGAACAAGTTTGAACGGTCAAAATCAGCTGAATTTTTCACAAATTGTATAAAACTACACATTAACA